>NC_092754.1:82256474-82893592 GCF_047496795.1 Chiloscyllium punctatum
AGATCGACCATGCACTGACAATACAACCACGAGAACTCATCCATGATTGACCCTGAGTCCGCAATGAGTGAGACGGTCACGTGCAGCAAAATGTGACCCCACTCTCTACAAGCCACTGCGGCCAACAGAAAGGGGCCACTGCAGTTTCAATCAGCGGCTTCCTGCCCAGCCCTGGGACAGAGCTCATGGAAACTCCTTCCTCAGGAATGGCTGTTACCGTGTGAAAGGGTAAAAATTCTAATTCAAATTGGAAATGTCTTCAGAAGATTGTTCCTGCTTTTAAAACATTTTATAATCAGAATTCCTTTCTCGAATATTAGAAGTGGTAAACTTTGTAGGCAGGTAGAACAAAGAAAGTGTTTATTATGAGGACTCTGTCTCTTCAGCAGATGGGATTCCCTACACTCTAATCAGCAATGATTTGGTTTCCTGAGGTATTTTCCCGATTGATTTGCACTCTGACAGAGGGTCTGGGAATCACTTCGGTGACCTAAGGATCAGGGTCAAAATATGAAAATATTAGCAGAGAATCGTAATTCCTGGGTCAAGGCCTAAATGGATTGTCTTTCTCTGAAGGAATAAATCTGAGAATTGAATGACTTGGATAATATTATTTGCAATGTGGTGGAATGAACGAGATTTTTGAAAATTGCCATGTCAGCTGAATTAAACTCAGTATGAAATGATAAATTAATCAACACCAATCCTGTCCTGGTACGCTCAGTCGGTAGAGCCTGAGACCTTTAAATTCAATGGTGTGGGTCAAGACCCACGCACGGCGCTGTTGTTTGTTCATAGGTTTGCCGCTCTCCTTTAATGTTGCAAGAGCGAATTCGCTCGCTGAGGCAGGTTTTGTTGACACATGTTTTCCTCCGTTTTTGATCATCTCTTGGTTTCTGAGTGAAAACTGTCTCCACTGTACTGCAGGAGCAAGAGACAAGATTATCAGTTCAGCCGAATGTGCTATAAACGATGTCCCTTCCAAAACGTGAGGTTCCATTCCAAACGTGCCCCAACCAAAATGTCCAGAGACGTCGAATGCGAATGGCCACATGACAGTGACAGCTGCATGTAAAATGGTGCTGCAATAGAATTAACTGAATGAGAATACTCTGATGGAAACCGAATGGAACTCTCCCTGGAATTTTCGCAATTAACTCGGTAAATGATGCTGTTGTGTACCCATATGTGTTTATGTAATGAACGGCTTATTGTCAGTGACAGGGGTGGGGGTGATGCAGGATAGTGAGGTTTCCGTGTGGGGCAGAAGTGATTTTTTCGAATACAGAATTCAAACGTCCACAGAGCAGACATAGCTGATTGGTCCAGGATCAGACTTTTCCCTTCTGTTTCAGTACCAACAAAAGAAATTGCGGGAAAATCTCAGCAGGTCTGATAGAATCTTGGAATGGAAAACCGAGTTAAGTCTTCAAGACCATTGACACTTATTACTCCATGTCCATTTCCGTCTACCTATTTTATTGAATATCTCCTGACTCTCAACTTTATACTCAGTTTCTCTTTTATTACTCCGTCTCCAAACATTCTCCCAGTCTCAAAATTTAATAGCAGAACTGTTCCATCTCTCACCTCACCGAGTTATGGGAGGAGGACTTCGAAATGCACGATTAACTCTGTTTCTATTTCCTTAGATACTGGATGGTCAGAGACCAGAAGGCATCGGAGGACAGTTAGAGCTTTCAGTCCATCTGGTCTGCCCGCCATTCGATCATGCCTCATATCGTTCCCAAACCAATTTTCAGACTTCTATCTGTGACACTTAGCTCCCCTGAATTTAGGATCCAGTCTTTTTCCCAGAGTGCGAATGAAACTGTCCCAACCGTCTCCACATCTGCTGGCAGCTGTTACACCGTATCTGTGTGTGATCGAGCTCAATTTCAGTCCCACACAGCAAACACGTCTGTTCTGAGCAATCCAATCCTCGCTGCGTGACAGATCGATCGGGTCTCTGACCCCACGGTTTTTCTGCGAGGCAGTAGTTAGCTCCTCCACCACCCACGGCAAGGACCGGTGCTTCAAAATGTGGGGACAAAGAACGATAGGCACAAGAGTTTGTACAGGTTAGGTCGAAAGGGTTATTGTCAACTTCAGTGGAGTCCCTGCTTCAGAGTCTGGGTGTGAATCGCCCAGGCCTGGATAAAATTCCAAGTCAGGAAATGAAGATTTATTTCTCTTCTTGTGGCTACTCTGATTAAAAACCATTTTCTGCTTCAACAGGGAGCACAGACCCGGTTCTGCCAGAAGGAATCCAGTGATTGATTGCATCCAACTGGAATCACAGAGTCATAGAGCTGTACTGCAGGGAAACAGACCCTTCGTTCAAACCTGTCCATGCTGACCAGAAATCCCAACCCAATTTGGTCCCTCTTGCCAGAACACGGCCCATATCCCTCTAAACCCTTCCGACTCGTATACAATTTCAAATGCCTCTTAAATGTTGCAATTGTACGAGCCTCCACCACATCCTCTGGCAGCCATGGCAGCACATACACCGAATAAATTGTCACTGCAAATCCCCTCTCAGGATCTCGCCCTTCTGAGTTGAAACTATCTCGCTGTTCATTCAATGTCGCTCTGTCTAATTCTTGGAACTCCCTCCCTATCGACATCATGGCAGTATCACTGTGTTGAGCACTTCGAGGACGAAGTAAAGTAACTTACCATCTCAATCTGTTAAGTAATTATGGTTGGGCAGTGAAGCCTATCCCAAAGAGTGACGTGCATTCTCCAGAATTTCGTTTGAAAAAACTGCAGCTTTCAAGTGGACATCCGAAAGCCACGGAACAGCCTCCGTTTTTAACACTTTATCAAGAGTAGAAATGAAAATCGAGGGATACTGACCGGCAGAGAGTGGGAGAATGTAGAAGAGAGTGAGATGGTACAGAGAGACAAAGGGACACAAACAGAAATTCTCCATTCACCATGGCTGCTCATCGACATAAAGGAGAAGAAAAAGTTAATGAAGGCCAACCATTCACCAACTCAGGGCAACAGCAACAGCATTACAGCTGATAAAGGAATTTTGCATTTTTACAGATGACTTCTGTCAGCTAATGAGAGATTCTGCTAAGTATGCCATTTTGCGAAGTGAAATTGACAATTAAACAAGGGAATAAAACAATAAAAAGCATAAGTAGCCTGAATCTTTGATATGAAACAATAAATCTCTTTGTCTCCACAGATGCTGTCAGGCCTGCAGAGTTTCTCTGTCAATTCCTGTTGTTGATTCAGATTTCCAGGATTCACACTTCTTTGTTTTATGCTAGTCTGAATCCTGTTTGTGACAATACTAGATTCATTGCCAGTTCCATACAAATTCCCTGCTTTGGGAAAGTTGTCAACAACATAAACGGTCAGGGGAAATCCCCCATTGCTACAGCAGTGAGACAACTGAGTCCTTAACAGGAGACTTCCACGGAAAGTGAAATATGGCGCTGTATGTTTTCTCAATGAATCCACTTTTACTTTTTTGATTTGTGATCATCTTAGCTGCACATTCAGTTTATTTCTTTCTTCAATTTCTGTCAGCTTGTAAAAGGCCATTCTGCCCATCTGCAGTGTGGGTCATTGGACATTCATCTGTTCGGGTCCAGGAGCTACTATTTCTTGGAGGACCTTCTGCACTGAATCTCGGGTGGGGTGAGTGCGAGACTGTACCACTATATTCACCTGTCTGTAGATATCGGAGAAGGGTCTATCTATTCCACACCACCAGGCTTCCTCATCGCTCTTCTGAATCTTGGTTATTAGTACCCTTGCCATGGAACCTCCTTCTTTGATAACAGGAAAACGATATCCCGTGTCAGGTGTACCTGTAGCCGTGATGGATACTACTCAGTACCAGTAACTGGGTACACAAGGATCTCTGCGTAAGTATTTATTGCCTTATTTATCGTCGTCCTGGTTACGAAACGTGCATGGGTGGCATGTAAAGGTCAATTTAACATCCTTGGTTAAGATTACCGTCTGCTGTTGTATCCCAGACACCCCTGCCTTCACGACTCGTCCTGCCATGCAGCCCCATATTTCTATGAGTCTTCTAATCATTACTTATACTTTTTTGGATCCGGTGTTGTCCGATGAATCCTCAAGGTCAGCAGCACGTTTGCAACAGCTGGCGTGTATCAACGTGGCTCTTTCAGTGATCTGAACAGCTGTCTGTGTTATAGGGAGCCCTTGGAACTGTCCCAGCCACCACATCGCCTTCATGCTTTTGCTCCTGAAGTCTTTCACCACTATCCAGTCTTCAGGTTCTAGATTGTGCATCTTCCCTTCTGCTGATTGGGGTAGTGCTGCCCTTCTTTTGATTTTGTATTTGAGACAGAAGTGTGGAGAGTTTTATCTCGTAACATAATATCTCGTCCTCACAGTGGTCTGTTATCTGTTTTAAAATCGGTTTTGGCCAATTCCTGTATTGGGCCACATTGCAAACAAAATCTCAAACGTCCTAATATTTACTCTTCCTCTCCTTCATATACATTAGCACAATTGGAAATGCCTTTGTCCATGTCACCTCTAGTTCCTCACAACATTTTGCCAATTTATTTTTAAGGATAGTTTTCTCTCTTTCCACTGCCCCACCGCTCGCTGGGTGGTAGGCACAATGTCGCCTCACCTTTATTCCCAAGTAATCACTGATCTGCTGTAGGGCAATATTTATAAATGGCATTCCATTGTCGCTGCTTAGCCTTTCAGGGAGGCCCCATCTCGGAATTATTTCAGTTAGCAAAGCCTTGGCTACTGCACTGGCATCCTGTTTAGACGTGGGAGCACTTACACCCCATGGGAAAATATCAACTATTACCAGAGAATGCCTTTTCCCTTCGCTGGATGTTAGTTCAATAAAATCCATCTGTAAATGTTCAAAGTGTCTTTGGGATTGGGGGTGTTCTGCCTGATTTATTTGTATTCAGCTCCCAACATTATTAGTGGCACAGATAACACATTATTCACATTATTTTTATGAGTAATGAGTAAATCCCTTTCTGTACCAGCGTGCTGAAATATTGTCGTACATCCCCACTTTTGACACATGGTCCTTACCGTGTGTTACTTTGGCATTGCAAGGGAATAAAGATCGTGGTAGACAGGGCTTCCCACTGGGACCACACCACACCCATTCCCTCATTCTGCACCCTGCCCTTGTCATTGCACGCTTCTCCTTCGATGTGGCCTGAGACTGTAACTCCCATAAGTCTGCTTTGGATTACAAATATTTGACATACACATGTCAAACTCATCACTTGGCGGCTGATTGGCTGCCGTCCTTGCCGCTCAGTCCACATTTTCATTGCCTAGAGAAATTGAATCATAATTTTTCCTGTGGGCTTCACATTTTCATACAGTGATTGATTTAGGCAATCGGACTGCTTTCAGGAGGTCAGAGATCAGGCCATGGTATGTGATTGGCTTTCCAGTGGAGGTCAAGAAGCCCTTGTTTTTCCACAGGGATCCAAAATTATGTACAACCCCGAATGCATATCTGTTGTCGATGTTAATATTCACTGTTCTTCCTTCGGCCAATTTACATGCCTCAATCAAGGCAATCGGCTCTACTGCTTGCGCTGACAGATGAGAAGGAAGTGATCCCGCTTTGACTATCTCGTGGGTAGTTGCTACAACATACCAGACACTGGCCTATCTCTTTGCTTCTGAATGCTGACCTGTCCACAATAAAACGCCGAATCCAGATTCTAAATCGGTGAATCCTACACGCCTGGTCTCGGGCTTCAAATGTCATTAATTACAGCGACACAGTCATGTGGGTCTCCGTCTCCTTCTGTGGGAGAAGACAAGCAGCATTAAGGACGTTACATCGCTTTATTGTCATGTTACGCTTCTCCAATAGCATAGCATTGTATGTGAGCCAACGTGCTGCCGACATGTGTGCTGTGCTTTGCTCAGAAAGCAGTAAGGATACTGCATGTGGGACCAGTCGGTTTAATTCAACAAAGCCGACTATGTCCCTGGAAGCTAAAACAGCCTTTTCAAATGCAGGCACGACACAGAGGCATTTATGCAACCCTGCCGTTACGGAATCTAAGTTGAGGTGAAAACTAAGCTACTGGACTCAATTTTCCACACATAAACCTGCATCAGCACAAATGTCATGCAGGCACGCTTCTCATCCACTGTTTGTACAAAAGGCTTCTTTGGATTTGGAATCCCAGTGTCGGTGTAGTTTGGAGTGCCGTTTCAATTCAACAAAGGCACTCTAGGCCTCAGGGGTCACTGCAACGGACTCCAGCTCTGCAAACCTGAACCATGAACTATGTCACTTTTAGGCACCTAAAGGGTTGCGTAATGCGGGTTAAACGTTCTAAGTAGGATCGCATGACCAAAAAGGATAACAATTGTTTCTTCATGTGAGGCTTTGAATTTTGCTGGTTTGCTTGAACTCTGTCTTGACCAATGGCCTTTCGTTGTTCAGATATTAAGTGACCTAAGAACTTCAACTGTTGTTCCACTCGTTGTAGTTTTGCGAGACGAGATGGCTGAGCTTCGCAAGCCTACCTTTCTCACATTGTTTCTCTGTTGATGCTGCGATTAATCATTCGTTTACATACTGCAGAAGCGCTGACCCCCCCGGTTAAAACAAGAGTCTCCAGGCTCCTGTGTAGAGCCTTGTTAACTATGGTGGGGACTCACAGTAATCTTGAAAATGTCACGTGAAAGTATACTGTTTGCCTTTGAATGGAAAAGTGAACCAGAATTGACTGTCGGCGTGTAACGGTACACAAAACAAGGCATTTGCTAATTCCACAATAGAGAGCCATTCACATCCGGTGGAATTTGAGCCAATATAATATAGGGGTTGGGAACATTTAAGGTGTGCAGAACAACAGCATTCTTGATAACCTGCAGGTCATGAACAAACCTCCATTCCCCCGATTCACCTGGAATGTTTGCCTTTTTGAACGAAAAAAAATGGGTGTCTCACCAGTGTTTATTCACGGGGGATTATCACTCCAGCCGATAAGAGAGGTTCAAAGACTGGAGTAATTCCTTGCACAGCCTCGGGTTTTAACGGCTCTTTTGCTTTGCAAGGACGATACTCAGACTTCGGGGTTATTCTTAAGGATTCGTATGAGTCCCACATCGTGTTTGCCTTTTGCCCTGAAATCAGTTGGGACCCTTCTTAATCTTGGGTCCGACACATCTACCATAGGTAAACGCCAGATGACACTCCTGCCGGGGATTACCTGGACTGCCCTGTCTGCCTGAGTTAGCCAATTTAGTTTCTTCCTATACGTCCTTATAACTGCAGATACCCACACCGACCCTGAAGATACAATCTTTCGGGTTTTTTTGTGCCTGTTGTACCCATGGTCCCAAATTCTGACACCTGTCGCTGGATGCCTTCACCAATGATCCGTGAGGAAAAGAGCCTTCCACATCAACAAACAGGGTCTATTTCCCGTCACAGATACTTAAAAAAGTTTAAAGTGACAGCACATCTGTGATCATTCCAATAAAATTCGCACAATAACTACTGATCTGGTTTAACCAATCTCCTGAACCAATCCTTCTCTTATGATTTGTCAGGACCATCGCGGTGTATGTTTGCTGTGCAGTGCAGCATAGCTCCAGCAAGAAAATCGGTGTTAATGGGATTAATATGGCTACTTATTTCCTGGGTGAGTGAATCGCTCACTGAACCTATCGCTCTCGAACATGCATCAGGGGTCGTGATTCGTATTTTCCAGCCTGCACTGTTAAATCTTCTTTTTGTATTACCTGCAAGCCCGTCTTGGTACTGCGCAAATCGGACCCCAGTCTCACTATGAGATCCCGAGACATCATATTTAAAGTACATAATTCCGATAACAGAAATGAGAATTGGAATATTTCCCCAATGCTGGTTTTGCACAATAGGGGTGAGGTAAATCTCTCTCGTGTCACGGCTCCTGATGCGCCCATTAAGTTCAGGAAGCTTCCATTCATCTTTATTTGTGCCGACTCTCTGAACTGCCTTGATTTATGAACTGAATATGTTGCCCTTGTATCTTCCAAAAAAGTAAGAGGTGCACCTTGCACATATAACATAGATGTAAGCATTGACTTATATGCATCATCGTTGTACTGAAAATATAGTTCACGCTTCGCAAACTCAGTGCTCAGTATAGAGGTGGGACATGTTTCAGTGCCCATAAGGTTAGTAGTAGAGATGAGCATAAGCGAGTATTCGTTGCCAAGCATAAAGCAAAGAGGCTTACCTGTAACTTTGGGGCTGCCCACCTCCACCTCAGCCTTCCTACATTAGTCACCCTGCTGCCCAGCCTCCAGGGCCGATTGAGGCTGTCTGGGCGTGCACTGCCTCACTCAGTCGTCCATTGCTCTGCAAACAAAGCACCCACCAGATTTACCTCTGCCAGCCCTTGTTTTAGTTCGGTTTAAATATACATAGATTTTCTTTCTGTCTGCAACACTTGCCCTCTGCAAAATCAGGCCCTTAATTTTTTTGTTCCCCTCTGCCTTTATTGGTTTCAAAAGAAATGTTAATTTTCCATTGCAATGGACATCACATTATTTTCACAGGTCGGTGCAACATCGAGGGCCGAAGTGCCTGTACTCCACTGTAACGTTCTATGTTGTAAGATAAATTTCCTGCTGGTTTCCGATGTCTCTCCTCACTGTGGAAACTTCCAGACACATCTTCCGGTGATTTGTCTGCACTTCATTCAATCCAGAAAACTGTAGTTCCTGCTGAGAATGTGATCTCTCTACAATGGAGAGAGGAAAACAGAGTCGGTGACAAAGTTGAGATCACTTAAGTTCTATCCAGAATCAACAAAAATTACCCAAGTCTTCCGGTGTCCTGCCACTTTAAGATTGCATTGTGTACCCAAGCCATCATACCAGTCTCTGGGCTGCTGCAGATCTTCTTCAAGGCACAGCGCAAGCTGGAAGATCAGGCAACTCATTTTCTACTGAAAGACCATGCAGATTTCAGGACCCAACATCGAGTTCAATCATTTTGCATCATGTCCGCACTTTTCCACATTTTTCACCCACCCATACATCGCATCAGTTCCGAAAACGAATCATTGGACTCGAAGCATTCACTGTCCTTTCTCATCATAGATGGACAAGAGCCGCTGATTTTGTTCAGACATTTTGGCATTTCTTCAAAGAGCATTTCATTTTCCGTTGTAATCACAAGACTGCAGGAACCGTCTGATTGCAGGAGAAGTTCACAGGAGATGAAAATAATGCCAAGGGCTGGACCATTCCCATTGTGAAGGTAGATGAGCTAAGCTGGGGCTGTGTAATTAAGCACAGAGAAGGCTGAGTGAGAAACTGATTAGCATGCACATATTATGAAGAGGATAGATATGTATGACAGGAATAAGGCTTTTCGGGTAGGAATAATAACCAGTGACAGAGATGAAAAGCAAGAGAAAAGAGATTTAGAGGAGATTTAGGAAGAACACTTTCACCCATAGAGTGTTGTTCATCTGGAATCTCTTATTTGAACGTGTGGTAATGCTAAGTGTTATGAGAACGTTTCAGAAGTATGTAGCCGAACACCTAAAGATCCAGAGCACACGTGGATAAGGACCAGATACTGGAAAGTGTGACGAGGTCAGACAGACATGAGATGGGTGTCCCAAACGAAATCGTTCTAAGGCAAACTTTTGTGCTGAAAACTGACTTTGTGGTGCAATGGAAAGCGCGTTGAATTTCTACGGCTTTCTTCAGACTGCCATTCAAAAGTTGAATGATGCAAATCTCTTCGGAGTCGAGTTTTAGTTTATGGTTTGAAAAGTGTTCAGACCAGACTCGGCTGCTCATCTGCAAAACCTATAACATTCATGCAGAAACACAACTGTCTCGAAATGCAACATTTTCCTCACAGCGATGAATAACTTCGATGTCTATTTATGGTAGAGATCGATAAATATGTGTTAGCCACTTGGCAACACGATGATATGGATACGCTGGAAAAAGACATAAAAGTGCTGTGTGAGCTATGATGGTACAGAATGGCGTGACGGGGCAGGAGCGATGTTAAAAATGGTCTACTTCTGCTCCTTTATGCTTGAGTCTTTTTTGGCCCAGATTTTTAAACAATCACAATGAGAACAATGTGAATCTCCACCAATTAATATTTTCTGTCTCACCTCCACCTCGCTCCCCTCCAAGCTGGAATAGATAGCTCCTGTTTCAGGTTTAGGTCAGACAGTGGAGGATACTCACAAGTTCTCTGTCAGGGTGAACATTCCTTCATATAGGTTTCCAAGTGGACACATGGAGCAAGCGATTACATGGATGCTGGGGATTGAAGGACAGATTTCCCTCTTGCTGGGCTAGAATTCTGGCCAAGGTAATGAACGTGAATTTCTGACATTTTGAAACTTACTCTGGATTCTTGCGACTTTACTAATTAAACTAAAATTCAATTTGCCCTTGCATAACGTGATTAATTTTTCACTATTTATAAAAAAAACTATGCCACGTGCCCTTGGATGGAGGAATGCAGAATATTGTTGACGTTGTGTACAGTGTGGGTCATTGTGCCGTATGAACATTCCAAAGGATGCTGGTGAAGTACCAGTGAATCGAATTCTCTGACGAATTGATACCGATAGAAGGAAAATCCCAGTACAGTAGCGACATAACATTGCCTGTGATCAACGCAGGAAACCACGGTAAACGAACACAGAATTCAATTATGCCTATTTTCACCACATTTTACTATTCATTTTCCTGAACCTGATGCTCCATAATCGATGATCCATCATCAGTATAACCTCCTCTGCGCTGTGTTTCATTTCAGATCTTCAGCAAAAAAGGAGTAATTGGTTTGAGGGGCCCAGTGATAAGATCAGTAGCCATTGGTCATCAGTACATGGCAACTCCAGTGGTGCAATTCGTCAGTTTGATGTAATTGCACGACAGACTTGAAGTGTGTAAGGTGCCAAAGTTGCACATTCGATTCTCGCCAGGTGTTGGTTTTACTGATAGTGACCAGAGATGATTGCAACTTCAAGCTGAAGAACAGTTCGAACACCGAATATTACAGCGCAATAAAGTTCATTTTGCCCCTAACATTGCATCGACCTGTGATACCAATCTGACTAGTATTTTACCATCATAATCCGCAAGTTTATACAATGACCATTTCATTGCCCTGAAAGTTGTTGAATCTACGAGTGTTGAAGGCAAGACGTTCAGCACCCTTACTACTCACTGATAAAGGAACATATTCGGTATGTATTACCCTCAATTTACATCGATGTGCCCTTGTGATAAAATTACCATTTGAAGAAAAATGCCTTCACTGTCCACCTTATGGCAACCTCTGATCATCTTCTATGTCTCTCTAAATTCACCCCTCAAACTTCTTGTCGCTATCAAAAACCGCCTTCAGTCCCTCAACCTTTCCTCGTAAGACCATCTCTCCATAGAAGGCAACATTCTAGAAAATGTCCTCTGCACCCTTTCCAATGCTTTCACATCCATCGTATAATGTGGCGACCAGAAATGCTTGCAACTCTATGAGTGCGGCCACGCCTGTCAACGTGGGTGGTAACTTTCCGAGTTTTATATGCATGGGCACCGAGATCGCTCTGCACATCTACACTTCCAAGAATATAACTATTAGCCAAGAACTCTTTACTCTTGTTGCTCCTTCCGAAGTAAATTATCTCACACTTTTCCACCTTAAACTCCATTTGCCACCTCTGAGGTCAGCTCTGCAGATTATCCATGTCCCTCTAAAACCGTCAGCAGATATTGGCACTATTGATAACATCGTCGATCTTAATGTCATCTGCAAACTTATTAATCCATCATTCCATGCCCTAATCCAGCTCATTTATAAAAATGACAAACAACAGCGGACACAAAAAGGAACCTTGTAGTACACCATCAGTTACTGAACTCCAGGATTATCATTTCCTATGAACTGTCACACTCTGTCTTCTTTCAGCGAGCCAATTTCTGATCCAAACCGCTAAACCTTCCTCAATCCCATGACTCTGTATTTCATGCGACAGCCGACAGTGCCTTACTGAAAACCATATCCACCACATCAACCACTTTACTCTCATCCACCTGTTTGCTCACCTTCTCAAAGACCTCAATAAGGTTTGTGAGGCACAACCTGCTATTTACAAAATCGTACTCACGATCCCGAATCAACTTCTTCCTTTTTCGATGAACATAAATCCTATCTCTCATAATCTGTTCTAAAAAGTTAGCTGCAAGAAAGCTAAGGGTCACTGATCTATAATTACCAGCATTGTCTCTACTCCACTTCGTGAAGAAGGGGACAATATTTGCTCAACTCGGGTCTTCTAGCACTAATGACATAAACAATGACGAAGTAAAGCTTATCGTCAAAAGTTCTGCAATCTCCTCCCACGATTCGCAGAGAATCCTCGGATACATCCCATCAAGTCCAGGGGACAAACCTATTTTTAGACTTTCATGAATTGTTCACAACTCCTCTTTATGAATGTCAATTTCGTTCATTTTAATAGGTTGCATCTCAATACTCTCTTCGACAACATTGTCATTTTCATTTTTGATATGATAAAAAAAATACATTCAGCGTCTCTGTTAACCTTGGACTCCGCTGACAACTTCGTACTTCTGATCTTGACAGGCCATAATCATATGCTAGACATTCTTTTATTCTGGAACTATCAATTGAAAGCTTCAGGATTGTTCCTGCCAGACAAAGACTTCTCATGCCTCCTGTTCGCTCGAAGTAGCTCTCTCTTTAGGCCCTTCCTGGTTAGCTCTTAATTCCCAAACGTCCTACCTCAGCCTTCAAATCTCATGTCTATATACGCCTCCTTCTCCTTCTTCTCAAGAGATTCAACTTCTTCAGCAAACCCAGCTCCCTGTGTCGACCACATATTTCCTGCATGACGCATACATGCTTACCAAGGACATGCAGTAGCTTTTCCCTGAACAAGCTCCATATTTCAGGTGTGCACACCCCTTGAAGTTACTTTCCACATGCAGTGCATCTTAACTCTTGTCTAATCGCATCATAATGGCCTTTCTCCCCGCGATACCTCATGCTCTGCAATAAATACCAATGCCTATCCATCACTAAATAAACAGAACCGAATTGTGGTGACTATGAACAAAGTGCTCACTTACCTCCAAAGAGAGCAGCTGGCTGAGTTCATTACCCAGAAGCAAATCCAATGTGGCTTTGCGTCTTGTTGGCCTGTCTACATGCTGCGTCAGGAAACCCTCCTGCACACATTGGACAAAAACTGACTGATCCGAGGTGCTGAACCGATAACATTTCCAATCAATATTTGGAAAGTTAAAGCTCCCCATAACAATTACCCTGTCACTTTTGTTCCTATCCAGAATCATCTTTGCAATCTTTTCCTCCATAAATCTAGAACATTTTTGTGGTGATCTCTCCATTCCTGATTCTAATCTCAGTACATTCTACCTCAGTAGATTCAGTCGCATCCTCACCAATATCCTTTTTGCTACCATGATCCTGTCCTTGACGAATAATGCCACAACTCCCCTCTGAAACGACCCTCCTGTTCTGACTGAAAAATCGAAACTGAGGTACCAGGAACAACCATTCTCTTCAGTCCACCGTTCATGTCCCTGAAATGTCCACAACATCGAAGTCCCAGGTAACAACCCATGACACCTACCTTATCCCAGATGATTCTGGTGTTGAAGCAAACACACTTCAAGCCACCTTCATCCTTGCCAGTACACTCTTGTAAACCTGAAATGCTATTTATGACAAAACCACTCACAACCACCTGCAAACTGGAGCTACAATTCAGCTTCCCACTCCGCGGCTGAACTCGTTCAAACCCTCATGAATAGCTTTGGCAAATTATCCCCTCAGGGTATTGGTTCTCTTCTAGTTCAGGTGAAACCATCCTGTTTGTAAAGGTTCATCGACTCTAGTATGAGCCCCAACTATCCAGGTATCGGAATCTCTCCCTCCCTCACCATCCTTCCAACAACATTTTCAAGTGCTCTCTCCCTACTCTTCACCTCACTACGACGTAGAATGTGCAACAAATCAGAGAGAACAACTCTGTTTGTTCTAGATTTAAGATGTCACCCTCGATCCCTGAAATTCTGCCATACATCCACATCACTTCTATTACCGATGTTGGTGCATATGTGGACAATGACTTGGGGTTGCCCACCCTCTCCCTTAAGGATCCTGAAAACACGATGCGAGATATCACAAACCCTGGTAGCTGGGAGACAACACACCAATCATGAGTCTGCCCGATATCCACAGAATCTCAATCTGTTCCCATCGATATGGAGTCCCATTAACAAATGCTCTCCTCCTCTCTCCCCCACCCTTCTGAGAAAAAGGGCAAACTCTGTGCCAAACACCTATATCCAATGGCTTGCCCCTCGGAAGTCATTCCACCCAAAAATAACAAATATGGTATACATGTTACTGAGGGGCACGGCCACAGCAGATGCCTGCACTATCTTCCTGTTAGCGTTTCGGCTCGCGACAGTATCCCATCTATCTATTTCTTGTACCTGAAGTTTTACTACCACCCTATAACTTCGCTCAATTCCACTCAGACTCCAAATGATCTGACATCAAGCTACAGTTCCCGGACGCAGTTGCCGAGGAGAAGGAATGGGGTGCAATTCCCGCAGATGTGGATATCTGGGACATTATTGAAGACCCTTACCTCTCACATTACACAGAAAGAAATTTCAAACGTCTGGCAATCCATTCCTAATATTGTCCACATACACACACTCATATATATATATATATATATATATATGCGAACATATATACATGTATATGAAAATGTGTGTGCACTTGCATGTATGCGTGTGCACATATATATTTAAAAGTTGAAAAAGGAAGTTGATTGAAACGGCATTTGTTTTTTTTTAAATGATTTTGTGGAGTGTTCTGTCCTTGGGAAATACCTCAGTTACTTCCAACCAGCAGAAATACTCCCTGAGTGAATATCCATCTCTCAATAGAGATACAGAGGTGACGTTTGAAGATGTTGACGTTTCTAATATCGCTGATCCTGTGCTGTGTTAAATTCTGGAAAGGACTTTTGTTTGGTCCATGTTACTTATTTTGATGCAACCTCGCACAGGGCATTAAACAATCCAAAAATTATTAGATTTATCTCCTTGGACAACGTTGTCGGCAAAACTGGAGCCGAAATGATAAAGATGTTTGAAGTACTGCTTTAAAGATTATAGGATTCAAACAGGAACATTTTTCGAGTCTTGTCACTGGAAAGTTTGGGGGAGATGGGTGAGCAGCAAATGGTCTCACTCCCTTCTCTGTGATTGCAGCCAAATGTCCAAGGCAATAGATGAAAAAAAAATGGTGCATTCCATCGACAGGTCAGTTCCCACTCACTATAGGATAATTTCGCTTTGATTATCGCCATCGTAAAAAGGGTTAGGTGAGGGGGGAGATCGGGATTCTGATGGTAAACTGAGACATTGCGATAATTAATCCCACACTGTTGGCATCACTTTATATCATAAACCAATTATGCAGCGGACTAAGCTTACCGACTTCCCTTTAATGCTGTGCTAACAGAAACAGCTCAGTTCTTTTACAATACATGAAGTTCACGTAGAACAAGCTGCTAAACTTTTCTTCACAACCAGCACTTTCTACACTGAGTCGTACTCACTTGGAGGTGATATGTGGTATATTTCGAATTAACGTTAACCAATTAGAAATTGTGCACCTAACGCTTACTCGACCCGGCCGACCAGACTCCATGTCTTGGTGAAATTCACTCATTATGTTTCTGCACGCACTTTTACAAATACTTTAGAATCAGCTTCTGACACATTTTTCCTGAAAAATAATCACTTTCGATTTCAATTACTGTAGAATGAAAGAAAAGTGCTCCACACTTTTCCTTATCATTTATCGTTGGTTTTGAAGTTCCAAAGTCTAGATATAGATCCATCTGAATGAAAGATTTTCCCTCCTGTTTGCTCTCAGCAAATTCACATCATCAGGGAAACTTACATATGAACGCAACTCAGTTTTACCTGGTTCCACGCCACATGATCTATTCATCTGTTCCACCATCCCATGGAACCCCGCCTTGCCTTTTCTAATGTCGTTATGCCCCAGTACTTCGTTGGCTTCCTTTCCATTCTTTTTTGTTTCTCAGTAGACACTGTCCATTCTTCCTGACGTCTTTTGATTCCAGTCATCGGCATCCATGTCTTTTATCATGTCTTTTACATTCCAGGGAAGTCCATCTTGAGAAAGAATGCTGTTCTGATGCAACACATGAAAACCCGTTCATTTCCAGTATAGGGAAGATGGGAGCTAGTTCAGTCACAGGCGAATCGGTTGGTTGTCATACAATGGATCAACCACTGACTGGTTAATGACTGTTTTTCTTCACTTTTCTCCCCTCTCTGAACATGTGCTAAAGCAACACAGTAAGGTATCATAGAATGCCGACAATTAAGAAACTGGCCATTTGATGCAACAAATTCACACCGATCCTCCAGGGATTAACCCCCACAGAACAATTCCTTATCCTATTACTCTTCATTAGTTCCTGAATAAGGCACCTTTCTGACAGTCGACCCATTTGGATTCATGCCATGTCCTCAGGCTCTGTGAGGCAGCAGTGCTAACCAGTGAGCCACCTTGCCGCCCTGCAGCAATATTTCAAGGCACATGCGGAAGCGTGTAAAATGCGTTTCCTGTCAAAGGTACTACGCTTTTGTTGTTGTCCTTATCAGGAGCAATAATCCTGATTCCCTGACCAGGCAATGAAACCAAACCACAGCGCTGATAGTGCTGAATTGTAACCACTAGCTGACATTTGGGACGGGAGGTGCAATTGCATCTTCTCTTAACAGCATAGTTTTTTTTTCCTGCGATGAGACGTTTCTTCCAAAATACTATTCGTGACAACGAGCTTTTACAGCACAGAATAATGCACTATATGTCAATGCCAGTCCATCAAACATCCATCCATTCTCATTTCCAGCTTCCAACAGCCCGCAGCCTAACTTCTGAAGTGTTCATCTTAAAGAGGCGTTCCCAGCAAAGGTTTAATCTCAAATGAAGAAGCGAATGAGACTGAAGTCAGATACCCTTAAATTTGATCATGAGCTGCGGGAGAACTGAACTGCATTTTCAACCAAAAAGGGACATATAAAGACACATCTTGTGAGAATGACAAAGGCTTTCGGAGAGGCCAACATTCAGAAAATGAGGAATTGAACTGTTTGCCTCTTCTTTCTTCACTTCGGGCTTTAAAACCCGATTCTGTTTGCATATGCAAAGGGATAAACAGGCAGGTGACTGTCCTTCGAGGACTGGCACAGTCGTGAATAATTGGGACATGGTCCACCTGTTGAGGTAGCCTGGCTGGCCGTGCTCTTCCAGCCTTCTACCTGTTTCATTTGGATTCCAGCAGATTCCTGCCTCTACGTAAGGAATGGAAGCATTCAGCCACATCGCTGTATGTTTTCCTTCCCCACTATTTCATCTTTACTGTTTCGACTGTATCACGTTGTTCTTCCGGCTAAACGAGAGCATTCGTGGCATCAGATGCTTGTCGTCCTTGTGTTCCTCGAAGTAGAAACACAGAGGGGGATTTCGAAAGTCAAGCAGATGAGGCCTGGTCCGTGGGGAAAATCACTTCACGATGTTCCCTCAGAAATAATTCCAAGCAGCACGGAAAATGCTTGTGTGAATGTTTGTTGCAACAGTTGTAAACAAATTCAGCAAGGCTCAAGCGAGATTCGAATACACGACCAATGGTTAATAAGACCTCTGAGCTATGGAGCCACCGGCATGGAAAGCGTTTTTTCTGACGAACAGAAAATGATGAACTCTAGCACAGCAAGTCCGTCGTCCGAGGTTCGTGATGCAAGCTTCGTTTTCTGTTTTAAAACACAACTTGAAACCCAGTTCTTTGATCACTTGTTTGATATAACACTTTGTCAGCTTCCCAATATCTCATAATGTGACTGGGATCAAAATTTGTTTAAACTCCCTCCAGAGGAACAGCTTTGCAGTTTCCATTATGTGAAAGGCACGAAGTAGTATTGATAGCAATGAATTGCCTTTCATTTCAACAAAAATTACAGCTTTTCTTCTCCTGTTGTTGATTAATTTGTTTCCTATAGCATTGTGCGATTTACGTCGTGAAGCGAATTCACAATTTATGACCTTGGTTGATGAAGTTGAGGTACCAAACGTGGAACAGTTCAAATCGAACATACTCTGGAGATTGGAATTCCAGGCTATGCAGGTATCTGCGAATGCGTTTTAAAACAAAATCTTGGGTGTCGTGTTCACAGGCTGGGTTGGCATTTATTGAACAACACTAATTGCTCTTGAGTGGGCTGGATGACATGACAGTGATAGACAGAGCGCAGACAGTCAAGAGATTTGCAGAAATGATAAAAACGTTAGCATTTATCTGCCCGGTAATGGGTGAACAGCCCTTGTTGTTAATACTCCCACGCATAGCAGAGTTGTTGAAAGATCTCAGGACTACATCTTTGGATGAATAACCCGCAATCCTTGCCCTTCCAGCATGTGGGAGCCCGTGTGGAAAGATAAAGCTGCGAAGGCCGCAGTGCATGTTTGGGAAAATGTGCAGTGGTAAAAATATCATTCAGGTAAGGAACAATGAAACACTGAACAGAACGCAAGTACACCCTTGAGTAGAGGCAGAGTGAGTTAGGCCAGAGCAGAGGGGGAATTTGAGAGGATGGATGGAGGTATGTTACCACCGTTTAATCCGAATGAATGGATGAGAGTTTGAGCTGCAGAAGAGCGGAGACGTGGAAGAGTTAATGATGTTAATGAGGTGTCAGTAGGCTGACATGGTGATGATAGCAATATGTGGTTGAAAGCACAAAACACGGTGAAGTATGTCACTATGGTTATGACGTGACTTGGTCAGACTCAGACAGTTGCGAGGGAGAAGATGGAGTCAGTGGCGAGGCATTTTCTACTCGCACCTGGTCAATGATGCCTTCTAGCTCATCTCATCCATTTGCCGCAACTCCACTCTCAAAACCCATCCCTCCAACAAGGACAGAGCTCCCTTATTCATCACTTTAAATTCCAGCAACCTCCGCAGACATCATGTCATTCTCCGACATTTCCACCACCTGAAAATGAACCCCACCAGCTAAGATGTGTTTCCCTCCCCACCCCTATCCGCTTTCTAAAAAGATCATTCCCTCTACGACTCCCTTGTCAAGTGAACGCCCCTCACTAAACCATCCTCCCCTCCCGCCCCATTCTCATTCCAGCACGGGATTTGCAAAACCTCCACTCCCACCTCCACTCTGTCGCAGGCCCCAAAGGAGCATTCCACATCCATTAGAATTTTACCTGCACTTCCACACATGTCATTGAATGTATCCATTGCTCCTGATACAGTCTACCTATATTGCGGAAACAGGATACCTAATAACAGTTCGCTTCAGAAAACACCCCCGGACACCCTTAACAAACAACATCCCTGACCCGTGGCCGAACACTTCAACTCTCCCTCCCAATCAGCCAAGTTCATGCAGGTCCTGGGCTTCCATCGCTCTCATGAACTGTCCTATGTATCAATCTTCCTTCCCACCTATCTACTCCGCACTGCTCTGCGACCAATCACCACTGCACCCACCTCCATCCACCTATCACACTCTCAGCTACTTTGTCCCAGCCCCATCCACTCCAATTTGTCTCTCTATCCCCTCGGTTTACAAGCTTATTTCCTGATGATGGCTCTTGTCTGAAACGTCGATTCTCCTACTCCTTGAATGCTGCCTGCCCTGCTGTGCTTTTCCAGCAGCACACTTTCGACTCAGGAGCGAGTCAGTGGATTTTGATTTCGGGACTGAAGACAGAGGCCTCAGATTTGCCATGATGCAATTCTAAGAAATGTCTGCTCCAACAGAGCTGCATGTCAGACAAGGCAGGACAGAGTTTGACCTGGAAGTAACAGGGAGGTGATCCTGTTTATATCCACCTGCAGATCTATTTGTTCTCTGTGGTGGATGCTGTGTGCATGAAAGATTCTGACGAAATTCTGGTCAAATTCTAAGTGTCGAAAATCCCTCACCCTCAGACCACATCTCAGAAAGTATCCTGAGTCCTGTGAAAGTTGCTTTCCCACTCTCATTTTTGGATAACATCAATTTTGCAGGATATTAGAAGGGGAAGATTTACAATCCAATCTCTCCGCCGTGATCTGATAAAGTCCCACATTTTATCACAAGTAGAACTTGATCAGAGAGAGAACATGAAAGGCAAAAAAAACCCTCTGGTTACAGTGAGAGAGAGATCGTTCTCTTATTGTGTGTGAGGACAATGGTTCTACCCATCATCAGAGCGCACAAACCACAAATGCAGTCATACTGAGGAAAGTCTATGGAAATGTGCGTATTCATTTCCTTGTCTGAGCTGAATTCCCATGGAGGCAAAGATTCCAGGAAAAAGCGATTCACCTGCTAAGAGTGTGGAAAGGGATTCACTCTGTCTCTGACTTGTTGCAGCACCTACTCGTTCAAAATTAGGAGAAACCATTTCAAAGTCTGGA
This sequence comes from Chiloscyllium punctatum, assembly GCF_047496795.1. Classification (NCBI taxonomy): domain Eukaryota; kingdom Metazoa; phylum Chordata; class Chondrichthyes; order Orectolobiformes; family Hemiscylliidae; genus Chiloscyllium; species Chiloscyllium punctatum. The sequence continues at coordinate 82,277,051 of NC_092754.1, forward strand.
CTGCCGAAAATGTTTTAAAACGTCCAGCACAACCTCATACTAATTAGAAACCTTTCATCTCGCCAGACTTTGGAAAATGTTATCAAACCTCTTTTTACTTCATCTTTGAGAAATATGCTCACATGAATGAGAGACCTTTAAAGAATTCTGGAGACGTGCCGTCTGATCTACGTGCTCACCCGGGAGTAGAGACGTCTTCGTTTCCAAATCGATGGGACCTGCTGTAAAAGTTTGAGTGACCGAATGGCTCATCATATTTCTCACAGTATTAACGTGTTTTTCTAAATGCCCTGACTGCAGGAAGTGCTGCATAAGTTCCTGGAGACGAACATGTCATCACCTTGTTCACACTGTGGAAAGACATTATTCACTCTAAAAGTTCCAGGTGGCAGTTTATCATTAACGTCTTCACATTGAAGAAAGACCTATCAAATGTATAGTCCGTGGGATGTGCTTAACAGTCTCTGTCGATCTGATGTCCCTTCGACATTTTCACAATGTAGGAGACGTTTCAACTGTAGTTATTCGAGGAATAGGCTCAAGCGTTCATCTCAACTCTCAGTACACCAGCCAGTTTGCAGTGGGCAGAAAGCATTTAATTGCTCCATGTGAGAAACACAGTTAGTTCACTCATCGACACGACTGAGACAAAAGAGGGATCCCACTAAGGGAAAGAATTCACTCACTCATCGACCCCGCTCAACAGCGATTTAACCTTGTTGTTCTTCATATTCAGATCTATAAGCAAAGTTTTTATAATCTGGATAAAAATCAAATAAATCAGCTTTATATTAAATTCATTGTCAAATGTCATTGGAAGGATGGGTTTACCGAGTACTTGAAGCATCAGCACAGGTTCTCAAGAGGAAGTAATTTCTGAAAAAGTATATTAGACATCTGTGAGGAGATAATGAGCAAGTAATACGAAGTCGACCCTGTAGAGGTGACCAGCTGGAATTTCCAAAAGGCCTTTGGCGAGGTGCAATATGACAAATTGCTCAATAATGGGAAATTCAACTTTAGACGACGGTGTGTTGGGAGTTTCCACATCCTCTCCGTTTCTGCCTGGATTTCCTCCCCAGACGAATGAGGTGTCGGTGACCTTCTTTGGCCATGGGGAATGCAGAGTTACAGGAATTGGGTAGAGGTGTGAGTTTGGGTGTGATGACCGTTGCAGGATTAAAAGAATCTTCCTGGGCGGAATGGCCTGTTTCCACATTACAGGTATTATATTAGGACAAGCTTGATCGCAGGGATTAAGGCTTTTGTCATATGAATTTCTTTTTTTAAAAAAAGGTCACAATTTCCATATAAATACATGATTTCAATTGAATCTGTTGAATGATATAAGGAGGGGATGAGCATTCTTAAAGAGGACATCATAAAGGTCAAGCGAGAATGTCAGATCACCTTAGCACGTAAAGTTAAGGATGTAATCTGAAGAGATTCCACAAGTTCATTAAGAACTAGAGACGAAATAGGACCACTTTAAGTTTAAAGAGCTCACTTTTGTTTTTAACCTCAGCAGCTGGAGAGATATATAATGTTCACTTTGTGGAGAACGAAATGAACTCTACAACTAAATATTGATGTTTATCAAGTCGTTTCCACTGTAACGGGCAAGTGCTTGAGGACTTGGAAATTATGAAGAAGGATATTTCTCTGGGATTTTATCTCATGTATCCCAGAACTTTGTGGCAAGTTAGGGAATGAAACTGTTGGGCCTTTCGTAGAAATAATTGTGTAAGCTATTACTATGAGTGAGGCAGCGAAAAAATGGGGAGTTGCTAATTTTGTGCTTTTATTAAGAAAGGGTTACATGGAGAATCCTGGGAACGATAGACCTGTGTTTCTGACGGTGGTCTTATGTAAGTTGTTGGATGCAATTACAAACGATTGAATTTAAATGCATTTGGAGATACACGGAATAAATAGGAATAATCAGAATGTTTTTGCACGAGGGAAGTTGTATCTCACAAACATAACTGAGTTTTCGAGGGCATAACTAATATGATTGATCCGGACAAAGGGGTAGACATTGCTCACTTGAACATTAATAAAACCTTTTTCAAGGTTCCACATGTTTGCCTGATTCAAAAAGTGAGATCACAGAGTTCGGTGAGATTTCCAATTCGATATAAAATTAGATTAACAGCAAGAAGCTGGGAATAGCCGTGGAAAGTAGCTTTCAGACTGGAGGACTATTACCGATGGTGTCCCACAAGGATCGATGCTTCGCCCACATTCATTTTTTTTTTAATTAAAATAAATGATTTAGGCGAGAAGATAAAAAGCATAGTAAGTAATTTGCAAAATTTGTCGGAAAAGGAACAATAAAAAGGTGATGGAAGATTGTGAAGAGATTTTCTCGTCAGGTCAATTCCTCTCTCTGTCCTCGAGTTTTTAAAGCGTGGGGGAGTGGGGTTGGGGCGGGACAGTGAAGGGCCATCAGTCCATCGTACAGACCAGGTAATCAGACGTCCATCTATTCTCGTCCCAGTTTGCAGCATTTGCCCCATAACTTTGAGTGTTCTGACTTTCCAGGGAAAATGTCAATGAGATTCGCTCTGTGAGCTTAAATGACAAAACAATGGTACTGGCGGTTGACTGGGTTGCAACACCTTTGAGGAACGTATTCGCATGTTCAAACACAGAGGCAGACACGCCGGCACAATCCCCGACAGTGAAAAAGTCCTCATCATTATACGCAATCCATGCACTTTACGTCCTCAAGTTTCTCTGTTGAAAGGCGGTTTTAAGTGGAATACAAGCCATTTCTCCAAAAAATGTGAACTGTTGCTGTGAGCTGTGATATGAAGAGGATACTGAGCTGAAATAGTCCCACACGCTTCGTATGTGCAACTTTCAGTAACACAAATCCCAACAAATCAAGGCATCTTGCTCCTGGGTTCTGACAGGATAGCGCCCAGCAAACATTCCTCATTAAAACTACAGACACGCGGCAAACTCTAGACACTTTCACGTCTCGTCTCGTCTCGTTCTGTTTCTGACCCTGTCACACCTCCAGATTCCTCTTCATGTCTAGTCCCGAGATCAATGAGCTCTTTGATACAAATACAGACACATTGAGAAAGTGATCTTTATTTCAAAAGCAGAATCAGGGAATGTAAGCTGCGAGGGCTTGCTCACAGCACGGCAATAAGGCACCACGGGTTCATGTCCTGATTATTGTATAGACTGATTCCACCAATGGGCACCGTATCAGTTATTACCAATTAAAATCTTCCAATGAATACCGTGACTGACAGAAAGTAGCTTCGACCCCTTCCTGGCTGAGGGGTATTTTGCAAACAATGTCCTGTTCCTTCACAAACTGAGTTTTTCTCAGCTGGCCATGGATGCGTCGAGCACAGAAAATGCCCTTTGGCCCACTAAGTCTGCACATTCCAATACAATCCCCTGAACTGTACTTACCTCATTTGGCAGCACTTTGTTCAAAGGCTCAAACGAATTCAGCACCGTAAGTGTTCGACTATATGGGTCTTTTATGCTTTGGAGGTTTCTGCCTTTTCAATCATGACAGGCGGTTGGTTGCAGTTTCCCAAGCTTCCTTATCTGGGTTAGATGCATTTTACTTCATCCTGCGATTTGAATTTCAAACAAAAAAGCAGAGAACAAACACACTTCTACTTCACTCTCGCCTCTTAATTAGAGTCAGCAAAATGCTTAACTGCATGAGGAACTCACAGTGGATTTAACGCCCATCGCCTCAATCACTTGGCCACACCTGCAGAAGTACGCTACTAAACTGGTTTCAAGTTCTCCCTTCCTGTGGAGCTGAGGGACAGGCAATCATTGTTAGGTTTGTTTGAATTGAATCACCACAGTTTCGACAGGGTAAAATGTCAATTATGTTTGGTCTGTGTAATCAATCTCGATATTTCAAAATTATCATTCATTAAGAAGCAAAGACAGAGATTGCAAGATAAACTAAGCCTGTCTGGCAGCATCTGGAGATAGAGAAACAGAGACAACGATTCAGAACTTCTTCAGGAGTTTCTCAGAACTCTATTTTTCTCACAGGGTCTTCCATTCCTGCCGAGTTCCTTGAGCAGTTTTTGTTTTTGTCAGAGTATCCCAGCATCCGCAACACTTTACTAGCCATTAAACAATAAAGAAACACATTTGTCGTTCCTCACTGGATAGATCTTCCGATTGGGAGCATATTCCCGAACATACTAAAGGATTCGGATGGATAAAAACAGCGACTGCTCCATGCGTGGCAACACCCTATCGGTTAACAGCCGAACGAGAGAATTAATTGCTCCACAGAGACTGGGGAGTTCCTTGTCGCAAGCCTCTTGCAGGATCTCATAAAGAAGACTGTAGCGAATTCAAGGATTCGCCTGGACTTCGTAGAATGACAATTGCCCTCGATTGGTTTGACGTTTCCAAACTGAATCCTGAGGCATTCGTTGTGGAAAATGGGAAGAGTCTGATCCCACGCCTTGCCGACTCAGTCATGTCACCGGGAACCAGCTCTCCTAAAACCGGGACCTACTCCATTCGTGCCTCATGACGAACATATTCCTGACCACGGTAAAACCCCGGAACTGTGCAGCTGAAGAAAAAGGGATGATGTGATTGTCGCTCCCTTCCTGGGTCGTGGGAGAACAGCACCTGTTAGTGAAGAGCCGAATGCACTGACTAATATCGCCACATAGACTGATGAGCCAAAGGCGTCAATGATCTTCGAATGCAAGCTTTAGTCTGCTCCTCCCCCATTGAAATACTCCTTAATTAGCTTTATCTTTCGAAAATAAATCTTTGGAAATTCATTCTGAGGACATGGGAATAGTCTGCTCCCACCCTCTAAAGACATAACCATGACACCAGGAACCAGCTCTCCTCCAACTGGGACCGTGACTCTTCCAGCCTTTCAGTGTCTTGTCTGTGACTGTGTTTTCTCATTGTCCCGGAGCTTAAATGAGATTTGACGTCCCGCCGTGCAGGAACGAGAATCTTTTCAATGTCACAGATCAGTTCATGTCCGGAGAGCATCAGAGTGAAAGCACTGGCCTCCGCAAGCACGGAAAGATTTCTAACCTGTCTCTGCACAGTCGAACAGTTCATCATTCATTCGCCTCTGGATCCGCTTCCCAAGGAATATATAAAGATTCAAAAAGCTCGAGACTAGGATTTCTGCTTTGCGTCTTGACAATTTCTCCACCTGCCAACTGGCAAAATTCTCCAAGAATCTCTTAACAACCATCTGCTTTCCACTATGTCCAGAGATAAATAAATCTCACTTTGTGGAGAGATTCCCGACTGTGGTAATGTTTTGTTTGGAGCAAGGAAGTTTAATGGGAGATTTCTTGGGAATGTTTACAATGATGTGGGCGGAAGTGGTGTGGATGGGCCGTTGATGGTCAGGAGGAACTGCTTCCCCTGACCAGGGCAACTGACCAAATGACGAGGAGTGAAGACGTTTAAGGGAAAACACAACTTGTATCAAATCAACTCAGTGAAACCTACATATGCACCATGTGTTTGTTATTATCTGTGGATGGAGGAACAGAGCACAGAGTCAGATCCGTTTCTCGTTCAGAACACAAGTTTCCTGCATGACCTGAGAAAATGTCGAGTTGTTGAGACGGGTTTTCTGGAGTTGCAGGGATAACTCATCCAACAGGAAATCATTTAAAATCAACAGTGAGGGGAACATGTTCTGTATTGATGAGACATAGAGTGGAGGGGAAGGATCCATTTCCATGAGCAGAGAGATTAACAATACGGCAATGGTCGAGTAACAATGATGTTCTTGTTTACAGCGCCTTTCAGCATCACTTCAGTCACAGACACTGAAGTAACTTTGAAGTAGATGTGTCATTGTCAAAACTAAAGTGCTAATCAGGGCAGTTTGTTCAACCAGAGGTCAAAAAAGACCACTCAGAACTGGCCGTGGAGACGCCAGTGAGATTATGCTTTACCTTAAGCGTTTGTTCCTCTCTGGTTTATATCCAGAATAGTGCAGGACTGAAGGTTCTAATCTCAGGGGAAGGTGTTACCCACTAAGACACAGATGAGGAGGATGTTCTCACTTTCAGAGGGTAGCAAGTATGTAGAAGTATTTACAGCAGATGTCTGGCAAGACTCAGTATATTTAAGCCTTCAATTATCTCTCTATTAATAGCATGGAGCAAGTGGTAGAGTGAAATGTGCACAAATGTGCTGACAATTCACACTCGTGGGAGAGCATTTTATTTTGAGAACGTGGCATTTCGCATAGTCATATAGATAGGTTGAATGAATGGGGAATAACTTGTCAGATGCAGTTTCATGTCGGCATTATGAGGTCATGCACTTTGGTCGGAGAAGTCAAAAGAAAGAACACTATTAAAATCGAGAGAAAGTAAAAGAAACGTGTGAGACAGAGGAGTCTCATGCCTGACACAAACATGTTTAATATCATATTTTTCCCTGACAAAAAGGATGGCTTCCTTTCCGAATGCTCACAATGAAAGAGATGGTTTACATGGAAAGTAAAAAACCCTGAAACAAATACCCTAATCGAGTACAAAGGAATGGATTGAGTCGTTCCAATGGACAACTTTGATGCTTATGGCTCTCTAAAATTTGTTTATAATGGAGCTAGAAGTGGGAATTGGGGGAGCTGGGGAGTGAAAGTCAGGTCACCCATGTTTACTGTCATCCTTCGTCTGCCTTCCTCATTTTTTTGTATGTTTTATTCAGCATTGTGGTTACGGTGAGTGCGCTTGTAAACCACACCGCTGGTGACGTGTTTCCCAGACAGTTCTTCAACACGACTCGTAAGAATTCAACATTCTTTTCTCCTGAATCTAGGTAATCTCTAAACACTGTGCAAATATCACCAGAACCTCGACATTTTCCACGCCTGTCTGCCTACTTGCAATATCAATTGATTCATCACTGTGCTCCTGTTGCACAAATCAAGAACGAACCAAACCGCATCAATTGCTTCTAGGCTGCGAACGCAGCTAACTGCAGCCGCTCCCCAGAGTACTGGCAACTCTGTGATCAGAGAAGCACACATTGAACAGCCAGGAAACTCAAAATAATTAGAGTGCCAGAGGCCGTGCCAGGAACGGCAACTGAGAAACAACAGAAACACTCTTTTGAGCTACGGACTTGGTTATATTTCTCAATCAGCAATCGAAGTTTACATTGGTTATATCAACTGATCCCTCACTCAAGGAACCAACAACTGCTGCAAACGGAGGAGAAAATGAGGACTTGAGATACTGGACATCAGAGTCCAGAGTGTGGTGCTGGAAAACACAGCAGGTCAGACAGTATCTGAGGAGCAGGAGAATCGATGTTTTGGGCATGTGTCTGATGACTTGCTCATGCCAGAAACATCCATTCTCCTGCTTCTTGGATGCTGCCTAACCTGCTGTACTTTTCCAGCAACAACGTCTCCATTGCTGCAGACTGTCATACAATCCGAGCTTCCAGCCGCAGAATCAGTGACACTCAGTGTAATGAGTAAACCTATTGAGGACACCTGGCAGTGGTGTTTAGTGTCAAGTAGATCTTCATGAATGCGTGTCGTGAATTGTCTGTCCTGTATGATCTTCCCTGCTCTCACTACGTGCAACATTGTTTGACCATATTTGTATTGTACATGATGGGTATTGGGTCCATTGTTCTGGTGGGTTGTTGTGTAAATGTGGCTTTCGGTTTATATTCTCTCATAGATCCGAGTAGTCAAAGGCTGTCCGTACTGAGACATTTTTGCTTGATGTGTTGGGTTCCCTCCTAACGTTGTTTGTCTGCAAGGAATTTGCGGGAATATCTATTGTTGCAAAGGATTTCTGGAGGATCCTGGAAACACCACAATCAGTTGCTCAGAGTGGCAATGCACAGACATGACGAGGTCAACAAATTCGACCAGAACAACAGAACAATAATTGGACAGTAGTGGGTAGCCAAAGATTTTCTAGAATGACAAGTCTCATCCAATGACTCCATCAAAGAACATGTTGACAGGGACATAACATACCGGGACCTGCAATGAACGACAAGAAGCAGCAACTAAAAGCAGTGGGAAGGAAATCACACCAATTCGAAACGCTACAGGACAGCAGAGCTTCATAAGAGTCTCATCAGCCTTGAGGATGTCACCGAGAAAGGGCAGGAAACTGCTGGAAACCAACTTCCCAACACTAACGAACATCCACACACCATCTGCAAACTTCACTGGAATTACAAATCTTTACACAAACCTTGAAATCCTGAAACAGCCCGGGCCGCCCCAGCGGGAAAATGAACCCTTGCATCCCACATACATGACAGCTGAACATAAGAAACGCCATATTCCAGTGGACGTCAGAGCGAACTGCTCTTGCAAGCTACTTGTGCGTGCTCTTGACAAAATTACTGCTTGATTATCCTCATCCAATTTCTCATCGTTTGAGATTGTGTGCTTTTAACATTACAAATTTACATCTGAATATCTCTGAATTTTCTGAGCATTTCTGCCGTTCCAACACTTAGAGACAGTGAGTTCCAGATTCCAACCACTCGTTGTCTGATAACGTTTTTTATGTGCAGCTACCCAAACGTTTTTACCCTTATCTTAAATCTATGGCTCCTTGGTGATTGATCCCTCCATCAAATGTTTCGTTAACTGTACATAATCCATAATGCTCATCATTTCGTACATCTCAATACTGTCTCATCTCAATTTCCCCTGCTTTCAGAAAAACAACGCATGTCTGTCTAAACTCTTTAATAGTTGAAGTTCTTCAATTCAGATAATATATTGGTAAATCACTTCTGTATCGTTTCCACAGTTGTCATATCACTGCTATAATGTGAATTGTAAAATTATACACAATTATCTAGCGAGAGACAAACGATGAATTGAAATAAATGTGGGGAGACCAGAGACATTGGTCTTTTCCAATAAAGTCATTCCCTCGATACTGTCCTGTACCATTTTCATGAACCCAATGCTCCAATGATCTCTGGTCCATGCAACTAAAACACTATACGTGAGGATTCAAAACCCAACCACATTGTCCAATAGCATTGAGTGGCTTAATGGTCCTGATGGTGATATTGAGTCACGTTCACCTGACAAGAGTGACAGCTGCAGCACAGACTAAACGGTGTCAATTTGAAAGTGAATGTTATTTTTTCCAATGTCCCAGTCACATGGGAGGAGGGATGGAAAGGGGGAATAGTGATTGGTAAAGGGAGAAAAATCTCCGAGATTACGTGCTGAGATTGGCGGCTTGAAGCATTAAAACCAACACCTGAGTGAGTATTTTCATCTTAAAATTGATTGTATCCTTTCTGCGTTTGTTTTGGACAGGTTATGTGGAGTAACATGGAACAAATGCTCATTACAGATACTTGGATTTGAATGGAGGTTGCTTGACCACAACGCAGAGGACGAACCACTATTCGATTCCATGAAAAAGCACAATGCAAAAAGCCTTTAATGCAATGGCAGAGATAGTCGAGGAACCGCATCACATGCACAACAGGAAAGCCCACTGAGACTGGATTGAATCATCACCTTGGATATCCCCAGTGGCTGTGGAGATTCCATCATTGAGAATGTTGAAGAATGAATTCGATAGATTTCAATAAAAGATTACATGTACAGGCGAGAGTTCACAAATATTGTTGAAATATCGGTTTCAATAAACATGAAGTTTCACATCATAACAAGGAAGAAACTATTATTGCACACTCACATCACACCGGTTCCCAGGTCTGGACTCAGTGAAACTGTGTACGCAGTGGCGAAAATCTGATTGGAAATTGAGAGTGGAATGAACGAGTGGATATCTACTTTGCCTGCCAGTGACAAACTCCATGAGCATGCAGTCCTACTGTGAAGGTAGAGAGGCGCGTGAAACGCCGAGGCTGGGAGCTCCAAACTCGCTCGGTGAAACTTCTGTTGACATGGGTCGTGGGAAAAGATCCTGAGCTACTTTAATCTGATTTGAAATTATTAGACTAGATTCCCCACAGGATGAAAACAGGCCCTTCGGACCAACATGTTCACTACAACCCTCCGAAGATCAACCCATCCCAACCCTGTGTTTACCCCTGCCTAATGCACCTAACATTATGGACAATTTAGCATGGCCAATTCACGTGAAGTGCATATCTTTTAGATTTTGGGAGGTACTGGAGTACACGGAGGAAACACATACAGACACAGGGAGAACGTGTAAACTCCACATAGACAGTCGCCTGAGGCTGGAATCAGACCTGGGACCCGGGTGCTATGAGGCAGCCGTGTGAACCAATGAGCCACGGTGCCACACATTTGCTCACTGAATTGGGGCCCGCAGCCCTCTACAGCAACTATCTCCAAAGAATCACCACTCTCTGACTGAAGATATTCCTCCACGTCTCATTTCCAAATTGTTATCTCTTCACTTTGTCTCTGTGCCCTCGGGTTCTAGTGTGTCATAGTGGGTGAAACATCTTTGCCACATTGGCTCTGCACAGGCCTCTCAGCACTCTGTAAATTTCAAATAAATTGGGTCATTGACTCAGACATCATTGAAACAGATCGCTGTTCCAAACAGTCCATGCTACCATTTACCAAAACTAACGTAGTACCAACTACGTGTACTGGGCCCAAATCTCTCTTAACATGTCCTATTCATGCACTTATCTGAGTGTCTTTTAAATGTTGTAACTTTATCCACATTCCTACTTCCTCTAGAACTTTGCACAGGAAACATACCGTGTAAAATAAAACAAAGTGAACCTCATGTCTTTTTTTTCACTTTTGTCCTTACACCTTAAAAATACGCCCACTAGTCCTGAAATACCCCAAAGAAGGAAAGCACCATTGCAGTTGAGCTAGTCTGTACCCCTCAGGATTTTAAAAACCATTTATACGGTAAACGTCAACCTCCTTTGGACCATTGAAAGAAGTCCCTGCCTATCCAGCTTCCCCTTACAGCTCAATCCCTTCATTCCTAGCAACATACTGGTAAATCTCTTCTTAACCCTGTCCAGCTTAATATTCTTCTTTGTCTGACTTGGAAAGCAGAACATAGACACAATACTACAGAAGATGCCTCGCCAACATCCTGGACAACCTCAGGATAACGTCCCAACTTCAACACTGAGCAACGCATGAAAGCGTTCTAACAGCATTTTAACGAAGCTGACGATATGTGACACGATTTCCAAAGTCCATTCCGTGACCTATTCACGTGTCTATTGCGCAGGACTATTCAAAGAAGTAATTGTAATTGTACAAGTACTACATGCCTTTGTAACTCAAACTGCAGTACGTTACATTTGTTGAAGATAATTTCTCTTTCCAATTCAGCTAATCATATACCCGAATGATCAATGTCTCTTTTAATCTTCTATAACCTCAGATAGCCTTCTTCTCTGTCGACTGTACCACCATGGAGAGTTGTAGCGTCCCTCAGCACAGAAACAGGTCGTTTGGTGCACACTGGTACATACGGATCACAATGCTGGTCCACATTAACCGGATTTCTCTGCACTTGGACCAGATCATTCTAATTCTTTGCTATCCATGTATTTGTCCAAAAGCCTTTTTAAATGTTCTCCGTGTACACACAAAGACTAATGCTGTCATCTCATGAAATGCATGTCGCTCATGTTGGTGTCAACCACAAACTGATGATCCCTGCCTTCCATATTGTCATCTAAAACATTTACATCAGTCACAAACAAAGGAGCCATCACTGATCCCTGTGGAACACTGCCGGTCACAAGCCTCCAGTCTGATAAACAACACACCAAAACCTCAACCTTTCTCTTGTTGTTAATTGAATTTTGTATCCAATTTGCAAACTCACTGTGAACCACATCTGATCTAACTTTACTCGTTAGTCTTGCATGTTGAATCTAGTTAAACGCTTTCCTAAAGCCTAAGTAAGCAAAGATATTTGTTCTTGCCTCATCAATCCGCTTGCCTACTTGATCAAAACCTCAGAAATTTGTGAGATCCAGTTTCCATCTCACTAAATCATGTTGATGATCCCCTATATTTCCTGGACTCTGAAAATGCTATCTTCCAAAACCACCTCAAAAAACTTGCGAACTACCAATTTCAAAGTCACAAGCGTGAAGATTCCAGTCTTTTGACTGTATCTATTCTTCAACAAGGTTCGTCAATGTCCAGTCATTTGAAATCACACCCATATTTAGAGATGACATAATTATTTCAGCAAGGAGTCTTGCAATTTCCGCGCTTACCTCCCATAATGCTTTGGGATTCAGTTCAAAAACAGTGTCAACCTCGATGCTAATTGAAACCAGCAACACAGAAAAATATTTACCCCGTGCTGTAATCTGTGAAAATTCGATAGTCAAAACGTTTCGCAAAGGTAACGATTTAAAGGGAAAATATCAACTTTTTTCTTTATGTCTAACAGAGTATGAAAACTAAGAACTATTTACAGCTAGTTTCTCTTAAATCCATCTTTTACCTTCCACTCCGCAATAATATTCCGATTCTAAAAGATTCCCAACAATGAGTTAAAAAGTAATCAGGGTTCAAAACTACTCAGCTTTTTCAAGTCTCATTTTGTGGATTTTTCTGGGAAGATTCTCTTCAGGTTTTCCTCGATGTTCTGCCATGCAAACACATTTCCAGGAAGGTACATTTGTAGGATCTCTTGAGCTGGACGTCTCTGACGCAGTCCTAGCTGTTGCAAATATCCTGATTTATACCCCAAAAATCGGATTATTTCATTGGCTTTAATATTATCAAAACGTGAAGTTCACACATGATTTTGATTTCGGATCTTGATTCATAATTTAAGCTGATGGCAATCCAGCTCTGCTGGTTGTTTCAAACAAATGTCATATTGTTCCCTTGGTCAGAACAGGTTGTTCTGTGTCCTTGCTAGCTTTTCAACTCTTTTTTTTCACACCAGGTTCATAACAATACACTAGTCCAGGGTCTGGAGTTTTATACGCCTTTTACATTTTCTGAGATGTCCAGCAATTATTTTCCAGTAATATGAAATATTTATCAGTATGTATTTCCATGATTTCTGTAGCCTCCTTAAGTCTAACATATCCTCGGTGAACAGACTTCCCAAACTGAGCTGTTCCACCTTGCTTGAATCCCTCTAAATACTTTCTCTTCGTCTAACCGTCCAAATGTCTTATAAAATAATGTAACAGTACCTCTACGTACCAGTTGCTCTAGCAGTTGATACCATGTGCAAGCCATCATCTGTGAGAAAAGGATGTCTTGTCATTCTTCTGAGGCCTGGACTCCCGGATCCAAGGGAAAACGAACTTTGCTGTTCGCCTTATCGAGAGCACTCTTGATTTTATGAATCTCTATAAAGTCATCTTCGACCTCCGATGCTGCAGTACGACAAGGCAAAGCCTACACAGTCTCTGCTCGTTGTATTAAAAATCCAGTCCTGAGAACATGTAAACTCTTTGTTGCATGAGGCCAGACAGAGTCTAATGTAATCCAGCCACTAAACATCACCGAATCTCAAATTCTTGATGCTTAGTCAAATAGTTTCGGAAAAGGTATCGTCCTCTTCACATATGGAGAGTGAACATTTCATCTCGCTGTCTCCACAATAAAAAATGACGTGAAAAATTCGTTTAATGCCTCTTCCATCTGCTGAGCTCAAAACCGATGTCAACCTCCTTGATCTTTCAGGTAATATTTCTCGCGTGTTCTCTTGCCAGATATGTACTTGTAGACCCTCTTTGGATTATCTTCAGCCCTGGCAGATTAAATTATTTCATATCCCCTCTTTCCTTCCTGGACTGCACTTTATTGAAGTCGCTACAAGAAATTCACTTGAACCCTGTTGTCTGTCTGATATCGAATACTCTTTCGTTTCGATTTGCTCCTCAACACCTTTTTTCAACAATGGTCACATCTTGCGAGTGTCCAGCCTGACAAATTCAGCTCAGGTTGACAGCATATCTGCCACTGGGAAAATGTTAGTCTGTGATTAAAGTTGGAATAACAGAGCATTAGAAATGCATTACAGAATAAAATGGATTCCGCATGGCTTTGTGCAGACGAAATCAGACCTAACACGTTTACAAGTATTTTCAGATCGTAACAAGCACAATACATAAAGGGGAATGCAGTAAATGGAATATATCTGAATTTCTAAAATTATTCAGAACGGTGTTTTATACGATAGCACTTCACAAGCATAGAAGCATGAACCAACACAGTTGGGGGTATGTATTAGTCGAGGATTGGGGAATGAATGGAGAGGCGAGATAATGAGGGCATTTTCATGATAGGAAATTGTAACTTGCAGATTCCCGGAGCCAACAATATTGGTGCCGCAGCTGTTGACAACATGTACTAATCACCTGTACAACATAAGTTAATGTACTGTTGCTCAGTTTGGGGATGACACAAAATAGATGTGGATGCAAGGAATGAGGGTGGCACAGCAACATTGTGGACGGACAGAATTAGGATAAACAAGTGGACAAAAACGTAGCAGCATATAACATGCAAAAAAATGAGGTTTATGCATTTTGGCAGATATAAATATTAAGTGGGGAAATACACAGCACAAAGCATCAGCATACAGAGCACTTCGCTTCCATGTACATGAACTATGAAAAGTTAGCATCCAGTTTCAGCAGGCAATCGGGAAGTTAAATAGTTTTGTTTCACTTTATTTAAACGGAATGGGGACATATGTTTTTTTTTCAAAATACACATAGTATTAGTCAGATCAGAGCTGGATTCATGTGAACAAATTTGGTCCCCTATTTTAGGAATAGCAGTTCAGGGAAATTTAACACAAATCATCCGGGATATGGGAGGATATTCTCGGGAGATGAAATTGAGAATATTGCCCCTGTACTCATTGGAGTGTAGAATAATGTAACAAGACTTTACTGAGATACATTAGATTATGAGGGACATGATAGGATAATTTAGGAGAGAATGATTCGCCTTGTCTGAGAATCGAAGACCAGAGAACATAATCTCAGAGTAAGAAGTAACCTATTTAAGAAAGGTGTGGAGGAATTTCTTTCTCTTCGAGCCAACTGAATATGTGAAAGTATTTGCTGCAGTCCGCTCTAGAAATTGGCAGCTCATTGTATCCAAGATTACACTGAGATTAGGGAGGGTGGTAAAAAAGGAGGGGGTGTGGCGTTGCTAATTAGAAATGGTATAATGGCTGCAGAAAGGCAGTTCGAGGGGGATCTGCCTTTGGAGGAAGTATGGGCTGAAATCAGAAATAGGAAAGGAACAGTCACCTTGTTGGATGTTTTCTATAGGCCCGCCAATAGCAGCAGAGATGTGGAGAAACAGATTGGGAAACAGATTTTGAAAAAGTACAGAAGCCACAGGGTAGTAGTCATGGGCGATTTCAACTTCCCAAATATTGATTGGAAGCTCTTTAGAGCAAGTAGATTGGACGGGGCGGTGTTTGTGCAGTGCGTCCAGGAAGCTTTTCTAACTCAGTATGTACATTGTCCGACCAGAGGGGAGGCCATATTGGATTTGGTACTTAGTAACGAACCGGTACAAGTGATGGGCTTGTTAGTGGGTGAGCATTTTGGTGATGGTGACCAAAAATCTGTGACTTTCACGTTGGTTATGCAGAGAGATAAGTGCATGCAACAGGGTAGGTTTTTCAATTGGGGGAAGGGTAAATACGATGCTGCAAGATAGGATCTGAGAAGCATAAGTTGGGAGCATATGATGTCAGGGAAGGATGTCATTGAAATATGGAACTTTTTCAAGGAACAGATACGACATGTCCTTGATATGTATGCACCTGTCAGGCAGGAAAGAGATGGTCGTGTGACGGAACCTTGGTTGACGAGGGAGGTTGAATATCTAGTCAACAGGAAGAAGAGGCTTACTTAAGGCTGAGGAAACAAGGTTCAGACAGAGCGTTGGAGGGATACAGGATAGCCAGGAGGGAGCTGAAAAAAGGGATTAGGAAAGCTAAGAGAGGGCATGAAAAATCTTTGGCGGGTAGGATCAAGGATAAACCAAGGCCTTTTATGCGTATGTCAAAAACATGAGAATGACGAGAACGAAGGTAGGTCCGATCAAGGACAGTAGTGGGAGACTGTGTATTGAGTCGGAAGAGATAGGAGAGGTCTTGAATGAATAAATTTCTTCAGTATTTACAAATGCGAGGGACCGTATTGTTGAAGAGGAGAGTGTGAAACGGACTGGTAAGTTAGAGGAGATACTTGTTAGGAAGGAAGACGTGTTGGGCATTTTGAAAAACTTGAGGACAGACAAGTCCCGCGGGCCTGACGGTACATATTCTAGGATTATGTGGGAAGCAAGAGAGGAAATTGCAGAGCCGTTGGCAATGATCTTTTCGTCTTCACTGTCAACGGGGGTGGTACCAGGGGACTGGAGAGTGGCGAATGCTGTGGCCCTGTTCAAAAAAGAGAATAGGGATAACCCCGGGAATTACAGGCCAATAGTCTTAATTCAGTGATAGACAAAGTATTGGAAAGGGTTCTGAGGGATAGGATTTATGATTATCTGGAAAGAAACTGCTCGATTAAGGACAGGCAGCACGGATTTGTGAGGGGTAAGTCTTGCTTTATGAGTCTTATTGAATTCTTTGAGGAGGTGACCAATCTGTGGATGAGTGTAGAGCAGTGGATTTAGTGTACATGGATTTTAGCAAGGCATTTGATAAGGTTCCCCATTGTAGTCTTATGCGGAAAGTCAGGAGGCATGGGATAGTGGGAAATTTGGCCAGTTGGTTCGAGAACTGGCTAACCGCTCGAAGTCAAAGAGTGGTGGTCGATGGTAAATATTCCGCCTGGAGCCCAGTTACAAGTGGAGTTCCGCAGGGATCAGTTCTGGGTACTCTGTTGTTTGTAATTTTTATTAATGACGTGGAAGAGGGAGTCGAAGGATGGGTCAGTAAATTTGCAGATGATACGAAGATAGGTTGAGTTGTGGATAGTGAGGAGGGCTGTTGTCGGCTGCAAAGGGACTTAGATATGATGCAGAGTTGGGCTGAGGAGTGGCAGGTGGAGTTCAACCCTGTCAAGTGTGAGGTTGTCCATTTTGGAAGGACAAATAAGAATGTAGAATACAGGGTTAACGATAGGGTTCTGAGTAAGGTGGAGGACCAGAGGGATCTTGGTGTCTATGTTCATAGCCCTTTGAAAGTTGCCACTCAGGTGGATAGAGCTTGTAAGAAGGCCTATGGTGTATTAGCGTTCATTAGCAGAGGGATTGACTTCAAGAGTCGTGAGGTGATGTTGCAGCTGTACAGGACCTTGGTTAGGCCACATTTGGAGTACTGTGTGCAGTTCTGGTCGCCTTACTTTAGGAAAGATGTGGAAGCTTTGGAGAGGGTGCAGAGGAGATTTACCAGGATGTTGCCTGGAATGGAGAATAGGCCGTACGATGATAGGTTGAGAGTGCTAGAACTTTTCTCATTGGAAAGGCGATGGATGATGTGTGACTTGATAGAGGTTTATAAGATGATCAGGGGAATAGATAGAATTGACAGTCAGAGACTTTTCCCCCGGGTACAACAGAGTGTTACAAGGGGACATAAATTTAAGGTTAAGGGTGGAAGGTGTAGGGGGGATGTCAGGGTAGGTTGTTTACCCAGAGAGCGGTGGGGGCATGAAATGAGCTGCCTGTGGAAGTGGCAGAGTCAGAATTATTGGTGACCATTAAGCGGGAATTGGATAGATACATGGATAGGTGCTTAAGATAGGACAAATGTTCGGCACAACATTGTGGGCTGAAGGGCCTGTTCTGTGCTGTATTGTTCAATGTTCGATGTTCTAAGACTGTGAGAAACAGATTTTAATCAGCAAGGTATTCAAAGGTTAGGTGCTATTGCAGGAACTTGAATCTGAGGATTATCAGATCAGCTGCAATCACACTGAATGGTGAGAGCAGACTGCACAGGTTTAATTGACTACTTCTGCTCTTGCATCTTTTTATCTCTCCTTTCTGGACTTTCAATTGCTTCTGTTTTTCCTTTATCAATGAATTTACTGAGCATTAGAAGAAGAAGATTTACAGTGCGAAAGCTAAAAACCGAATATCACTTCCGTATCTGATGGTGTTGTCCTGTTGATTGTTGCCTGAATATGATTCACTTTTGAACATGAAAGGGAAAAGCATCCTTCACAGTGTGGAGAAACTGTACACATGTTGTACGTGTGGGCAGGGCTTCACCAGATAATCTGCCTCGTCAGAACATAAATACAGTCACACGAGGGAAAGACCATTCGTCTGTTTCGAGTGTGGGACAGAATTCACTTGATCCACTACGTTGTTTTAACAACAGCAAGTCCGCATAGCGGATATTTCTTTTAAATGCCCTGAACGTGGGAAGCAGCTTAACATCTCTGAGAATCTGCTGACCCATCAATATGTTGACACTGATGAGAAACTTCATTTGCTCCCAAACTGGACCTGGATTAAAGTGATTAATTGGACTCTCTGTGCACGCGCCATCTCACTGTGGGGAGAGGCTGTTCACCTGCACTGGTGTGTGTGAAGATTTTATGTGAAATCCAACCTATTGAAACAATAGCAAGTTCACAAGTGAACAAAGTGGCTGGTTTTTACTGTCCTTCATCGTGTGTCAAAGTCTCAAACAAAAGTTTTGGTTTGAATTCCAACTTACTGTCGAGCTATTCCATAGAGTTTAATGTATAGGAAAGGATTAGAAGGTTACGGGGCAAAGGCAGGGAGTTGGGATTTGTCTGAATGCATATTTCGGTCGGAATGGGCCAGTTTGGACCAAAGGGTCTGCCTCTGTGCTTTAGGACTCTATGACTCTAACAATCATTGCTTGTCTCCCACTGAATGCCATATTGTACTTTCCCAATTCACTGGAGCGAACATGACCCTCCACCCTGCAGGCTTCCCTGATGTTTGACAATCATGTTCAACATTCAATATTATATGCAAATGCCGTGTAAAATGCAACATATTAATGTCACATTTCCTGAGAACAAGATTATTAATTAGTCCTTCTGAGCACACATCACCAAATTCAAACTAACCTTGTCTCTAGTTTGGATTACAACATACTCTTCCAGCTGCCTGGTACACACTTCTGGAATTTATTTTTCACAGCATTAGCAGTCACTTAGTTTATGCAGTTTAGATGTAACGTGAGATAATTCAGTATTACTGCAGCACCAACAATACCAATTTTCCACAGCATAAGATATATAAAATTTGCACGACAATTTTACACAGCAGAATACACCAATACTTGTTTCTCATTGCTCAGATCCTCCCAAACCGATTCTGTGGGATCTGAGGGACAGGGCCGGTAGCATTATTAGTGACAGACTTAGGGAAGACGTTCATTGAGGCTCGTCTCGACGCTGAGATGATCTGAAGAAATATCCAGGACGTTCTGTATCCTCGTTCTACCAGGATAAGTGTCACCGTATTCTCTCTGCTCCCTCACACTGACTGTATATCTGTTATAGCACCTACCCCCGAACAAGGCTTACGCTCTGTCTCCAAATAAAGTTCATGTACTTCCAATCTCACTGTTGAATTCAGCACCTTCCTTCCATCATTTTGTCTGTCGCCCATGCAATATACCCACACCAATAACACCTTATGGATTCTGCACTGTGGACTGACTCCCTCCAGACACCTCACCATTCAGCAACCCTCCCACCCCCCAACACCACCTAAAAAATTACGAACAGCACATTCCCCACTTCCCTTTCTCCCATTCCAGGATAAACAGCCTGGAACAAGACAGAAAGGGCCAAGCTGGGTGGGGGAGTGTCCGATATCCGTTCCCTTTCCCCCCCTCCCCTCTCCCCGCCATGTTGGAAGCACCGTTGCACGAGCTGGAGAGGACCGAGTGAATCGTATGGAGATTCTGTAATATCCACCTCCTACCAACTGAGTAAGAAGCAATGTTTTATGGAGGGCAATTCTCACTTAAACCGCTCTGTCTTTTCCACTACTTCTTTCCCTCCCAAAACAACAAATATCTCATTGCAGAAAAATGCAGACACAGAAATACTGAGAGACATATGTAAACACCACAATATACTAACACTCATAGTACATGCAATGAAATGGACCCGCACACATGTAGAGGCATACAGAGACATACACAGTCACACACAAACAGACTTAAACAGATAAAACGCAGAGGCTGATACACGGAAAAACAAATGTATAGACACAAATACACATGAACAAACACACACGCACGCATGCAGATACACATAAACGCAGGTACTTGTGTCTATAAGCCAGAGATAGATCGGTTTTTGATGAATAAGGGTACCAAGGGTTACCGAGAGAAGTCACTAGAATGATGTTGAGAAACCTCTAAGCCAATATTAAATGACATTCAGCTTCGATGGGCAGAATTGCCTAATTCTGCTCCCTTTTTTTTAATGTTCATGTGGTGTTATGCTATCTGGTATTCTTTTCCTGGCACAGGAGTAGAGAATGAGTTTAATACACATTTGATTGGAAAGAGTCAGTGGTAATGTTGGACAGGTTTAGGGGGATGTATAAGTCTATTCCTAATTATTCTGTCCTTCTGTTTCAAAAAAGGTGAAAATTTGATGTTAGTTTAACACATTTTTAAAATAATGGGTCCTGCAATGAAATAACGACGCTCCTTTTCCTTTCGTGTTATGGTATCTGTGGTGCCCTTTTCCTCAGGGAGCAGTAAAGATGCGTTTTTTTAAGCTATTCAAGGCTGACCTCGAATGATCTTTCCTGGACAGGAGGGTCAATGTTTATTGGGAACAGACCAGAGACAGATGGTCAGAACATTCAGATCAGCCATGAGCATTCTGAATGGTGCAGCCGAATGGCCAACTTCTGCTCCGATCCATTAAGTTAGTCTGCAGATGTAGCAAGTGGGATGAAATGATGTTGTTTCTGGGAAAAGGTATCGGGTTTAATTGTAGCAATGTGTTACTGCATCTGGACAGCGAGACTGCAGATACAGGAGGTCAGAGTCGATAAATATTGCCCTGTAAAAGCACAGCAGGTCAGGCAGCATCCGAGGAGCAGGAAAGTCAATGTTTCGGGCATAAGCCCTTCATCAGGAATGTGACTGAAACATGCCTCTCCTTCTCCCTGTACACACATTTCTGGGAGGCCTTTTGATAAGAAGCATTACCAGTTTAGGTATTGGATGCGAAATCTTTTTTAACCACACACGATTTTCTGAAAAAAATTAGCTGGATATATATTTTATCTTGTTAGGGTGTTTGAAACTACAGAATAAATGTTAAGTATAAAATGTGTTGATTGATAAAAATGCATAGGCGTGTACTGTACCTTTTAAAGAGAGTAAAAGTTGGCAAGGACTTAACAAACACAGAGTGTGCTGAATTTTAAAAAAAAAAATAACATTTGACTGAAAGAAAAAGTTGATCTGAGTGCTATGCTATACAACAAATTCGATATAGGCCAATCAGTTTAACTTACGCTCCAAGAAACCAAAATCCAAACGAATTTGAATTTTAATGCTATAAAACCAATGAGACATTCTGGTGTTTTGTGGTATAAAATCGAGCATTTTGGACAGTTAGGCAGGGCGGCAAAAAGCACTAATAAATGCAGACTGCCTGCAGAATCGCTCTTTGAAAGGTACCTGTTTCTATGAAATCTGTGCAGTAGAAGACCGAAGATAAGACCCGGGAAAACCTACAGATGAAGATTCACAGGAAAATCGACATAAGTCGCTGGGCGTTTTGAAATTCAATTTTTTTTTTGTAAATCTTAATCGGGTGGTTTTATTGGATCAGTACATTACTGTAAAGTGGGAAGTAGATAAACTGATCAGACCAGGATGAGTACAGTGTAGAAAGTTGTTGTTTAATGTTGTCTTTTTTTTATTGGAGTTAAAGAATAAACTATTATTGCTTTCGATAGATAGAGGGATTTGGTCGTTCTTTGTCCCTCACACTTTTATAGACTATGAGGCGAGGTGATATTTTACTGTGTGTCTGGTTTAAATTAGCAGAAGGGCTTCACACTCTGTCGTAACATTGATTTTAACGCAGATATAATGAAGACATCAACCGATTTCTTAAAATTATGCAGACACGTGTAAACATGCCATCAAATTATGCAGCTGGGATATTGTTTTTTTTTGCCCAGAAAAGGCACTGTGTACAACAGCAGTAATGATGCATTTGTATATAGGATCTTATCATCCATTGCAGAGAAATTTCAAGGAAAGCACACGTGGTCCTTTTTGGTGTTCAGTTGGCATTATTGCATAGTTTAATACAGGGAGGGATAAAAATGTTAACTGCCACATAGCAGCAGCCTCGTGCCCCCGTCTCTCATTTTCATCCACCTGACAAGAGAAGAAAATCCTGCGTCATCTTGACCAATCGTGTCGGTTTCCTGATGAAAGATTCTTTGGCATCTTTCCACTATCTGACGTAAAGTGAATTGAACCAAATCCAACTGTTCCAGGGAGATAGTCCATTACAAGCAGCTCGTGTGAGCGGAAGAACTTCAGAGGACCGAATAACATTTGGGACATTCTGTCATCTTTCCATTTGTTAAGAGTTCAGCTATTAAAGAACTCTGGAAAGCTTTCTTTTTTTGTTTTGTCTTAAAATGTGTGTGTTCCGTGTGTGCATGCAGCTGCACGCTTGTGTGTTTGTCTTTTTCTCTAGAAGGTGAGCCAGGCTGACACTTATATCATAGGCCTTATCACTAAACTTTGAAATTTCTTGTAACCAGTGGAGGAGTGTGACTTCAAAAGGAATCAGTAACCCTGGAACAGTGGTTGGAACACGAATGAGAAATTCTGAAAGAGCTGTAAAAGTGGGAATTCCATTTCCCAGAAGTATGTGATGTCTAGGTGTTTGTATTGAACAGAGAAATGAATGAATGGAAATGGCGCATTTAGAAAAGTGCTGCTAAGACCACAACCAGATCAGGTACGAACTTAGTACCTGGTACAGCTGTGGCAAAGTGGTTAATGACCCACTCCTGCTCCTCACTCAAATGTTCCAATGTTCTATTCAGCCCCTCACAGGAGCAGATAGAGGCCACTTGCGCCAAATACCTGGTTCACAGTAACATAGGATATCATTCAGTTCCTCCAGACTGACACACACAGTATGGTGTGGGTTGGAAAATGTTATTGGGTAATACAAGCTGGGTTCGAAAGACGCCTCTGGTCTCTTTACAGAGCGTTTCTGCTCTGCAACCTGTGGTTCATTTGTTGGTCATGTCGTGGACCCAGTTTCACTGTGAATACAGCCCACAGACATCACTCAGAGATGATACACAAAATAATTTGCGCTCTCTGACTGCAACATTCAGGAAAATTACAATCATTAACTTTCCAGATGCAGGATATGAGAACATAAGGTGATGAGTTAATTCGGCCAGTCAATCCTGCTGTGCCATTGTATACCATGATGGCTGATCCACTGTTGGTAGCAATTCCTTTCAATTCTCAATTCTCCACACCCTTCAACAAAATGATAGTGGGCAAAAACCAATCTACCTCCACTGTAACTACTTTCAGTGATCTAGATCCCCGAACTCTCTCATCCAGATAGTTCCTGACATGCATTACATTCTGTGAGAAGAAAACACTCCCCACACAGACACAATAACCTATTGATGAGTTCAAAAGAGGTGAACACAGGAGCCCAGCTAAGAGTGGCAGACCCTGATATCAAGGCCGGAGTTGACTCAGTATGGTATCAAGGAACGCTGACTAAATTAAATTTAGTGGGCATCAGCCACAATATCTCTTCTGGTTGGGGTCATCCATAGCACAACCGAAGATATGCGTCGTTTGTGGACATCAATCCTTTCAGTTCCAGGGCATCACTTCAAGAGATCCTCAGGGGAGCCTCCTTAACACAAACAGCTCTAGCTGCTGCATCAATCCTTTCCACCACCATAAGATCAGAAGTTGTGATGGTCACTGAAGATCAGACAATATTCAGAACATTTTGTACACTGTCAGCTCCTGAACCAGTCTGTATCCATATGCAGCAAGACCCGGACAACATTCAGGCTTGTGCTGTTAAAGTGTCGGTAACATTCATGATACAGCACGGCCAGATACTGCACATTTCCACAGTTAAAAGAGGTGCTCATTCAGCATCTCAATGTGGTTGCACCCGGATATGAGGAAGTAATTCAGGCCATCGAAACGAATGGACAAGAAGAGGGACAAACTATTAAACCCTTCTGCCTGTTCCACAAGAAAAGAAGCAGTCTCGTCAATGCATCTAACTGCTAAACAGGAACGTGAAATGTCCAATCAGACCCTTGAGCGAGTTCCATGCGACCTGGACGAGAACATTCATCCCCTCAAGGGCTTATGCAGAAAAAGGAGGATGTCATTGATGTTCCAACGTGACAAAGAAAAGGAGCAGTGACTGCACTCAGCGACTGTTCCATGATGTTCCTCGTAGCCCCATTGCATGTGGAACGTGTGCCATTTTAACATAGTTTCCTGGCAGTGAGGAGAGAAGCCAAATATTTTGTGCGAAGTCTCAAGGAGACATCTTTCCCCTCCGAGAAGACAGACCCATGTTCTCCATCCAGGACAGAAGCTGTTGAGAATGGTTAACTGTTTTAGAGTGAAGG
Organism: Chiloscyllium punctatum; assembly: GCF_047496795.1. Classification (NCBI taxonomy): domain Eukaryota; kingdom Metazoa; phylum Chordata; class Chondrichthyes; order Orectolobiformes; family Hemiscylliidae; genus Chiloscyllium; species Chiloscyllium punctatum. Next base: position 82,301,619 of record NC_092754.1, read on the forward strand.
TATTTTGGCTGCTGTCGGGATTGTGGATAACATGACGCTCTGTGCAGAATCACACATACCGAATGCACTATATTAATGTCGGAGACTGTATGCAAACCCTGAACCTGTCTCTGTTAATCGACATGGAGAGTGGGGCTGAAGTAGGAGAAACCTTCTCAGAGGCACTTAAACTATCGAGAATTATAACCCGCGTGAAAAAAAAACAAACAATGGAATTTATCACGTTCTTAGTGTCTGTTTAGAACATAATGAGTGATTGTCCATTCCCCTCATGTTTCAAGGCAATTACCTCTTATTCTGTCACAGAGCTACAGATTAATCTTCACTCACTCCTCATGGTACCATGATCCCTGTGATTAGTCTGTTGACACTCTTTCACACTCTCTCTGTGACGTGGAGATCATTCCCTATAAAGGAGAGAAAATCTGCCCACAATACCCTATATACTGCCTCAACAACACTCTCAGGGATGATCATAATAATTCCCTTCCCTCACTTTGCCGTCTCTGTTTCTTTCCTGTGGTGTGAAAAAGCTATTCCTTCTCTATGCCCTGAGACTGATGTGAAATTTACAAGTTCCTTACGTCTGTACATCAACATCAACAAAGCCAACGCCAGAGATGGAGATGAACATCACTCTTGTGAAGAACTTCAAAGATATAGAATACACCTAAAACAAGGAATGGTCACCTACCCCAATGGAAAGGAATATGGTCTGAATATGGTAAACAGGCAGAGGAAGGAGCTATCTTTCCTTTGTTCTTCCCTCACGGGATGTGTGTAGACCTGGTCAGGCCAGCATGTTATCCCGATCTGAAACTGGGTGGCTGGTTTAGCTGATCCACAGGACAGTAAAGAGAAAACTACATTGCTGTGGGATTGCAGTCACATGGAGACTTGACCAACCAAGCATGACTCATTGTCTTCTCAGAAGGACATGAGGCAAGCAGATGGGCTTTTTCTCACAAATAATAATGGTTTCATTTTAATTATATCAATTTCTTTCATGAGATGTCAATTGATTATTATTCGATGGCAGTAGGTTAAGCGTCATTGACTTGAGTACTATACACTTTCTTACATCTGACAGATTCTGTGCAGAGAACAAGTTAAACATCTCAAATGCAATTATTTTGTAGTGGACACGTGGTTTGAAGAGATTTGAAGAAACAGCTGTATCGGATTTAACAAAAACACAAACGATGGTTCATTCAGGAATTGCACTGAGGCTGAGGAGACGACTGGGATATCATAATGGTGGTATTGGACAGGATTGGTGGGTAGGGAGGATATGGAAATGTAAATTTGTGCAGGACAGAAAGGATTATGGAGTTTGAGTTCCATCTCGCATATCAATGAGTAATTTGTAAATAGTAATTTGCTTTATATATTTTATAAGGAAAGGAATTTTTGATTGGAACTGAAGACATTGATTGCCATTTCCTAATACTTACATGTCATGAGCAGAAATTCAGTTCAACCCAGTTTAACAGTCAAAGAGAATGACTTACTAGGAACACCAACTATAGTGAAGATGGGATAGTAACCACCCTGAATAATCCAAAGGATTTCCTGGATCCGCCATGCTAATGATATCCAAGGCTGAGAAAGAAAGTATAGACCCAAGGATAAACTCCTGTCCATTGGTGGAACATTCCAGTCTAATGTTCACAGATTCTGATCCATTGTTGGAACATTCGAGTGTAATGTTCACATATTCTAATCTCTCCTCCCTTCCCTTTGGAGCTGCTGATCCCTGTTAGTGCTGTCGGTGATACACCCTCTCACACTATGGGATAATACATTGACATAGCCCATTTATCGTTTAACGATGGAAACCCTCCACTGGGATAATTAGAATCCACAGAGATTGACAATAATCACAGTCGGTGAACAATTAGCTCCAGTTAAACCCTTTCAATTCAATATTAATTTTAATAAAATTGAAAATAACGTTTAACATTTTCACAGTCCGCATGGGATATGTTGGAGTGACTGAGGGAAGGGATGTTGGAGATGGCAGATTGTTTGTGTGTAATCATTCAATCTGCCTTGGATATGAGTGCAATGACAGAGAATTGTTGGAACATAAACGACTTTCTCCATTAATCAATTGAAATTATAGCCTGAAATTATTGATCAGTGATTATGTTGATGAATTAACTTTTATATCCCAAAATCTGATGGGAAAATGTGCTTAAGAAAACATGGATTATAACAGGCAAACTGCATGGATATGTTAACACAGACGTGTACATGATAAATACAATTCAGATTGTTATTTGAGGATGAGAAGGGGCAAGTAAGGGTCATGCTGCTGATATTATTGATGTCAATGAACTCTGATAAAGTATCGTTTATTAGACTCCAATTACTGTGTGATTATGACATTGGGGAGGAGACAGAAATCAGAGAGATTTGGAGGAAATGGCTGCTGCGACTGGAGGGAGAGATAATGATATTGCCAGTCATCAGTATTGGAACGTGCCTCTTTATAAATCATTAGGTCAGAATCATGATGCAGTTATAGTCAGGGATGAGGACAGCCAACATTAACCAGAAGACCAGAAGACATAGGAGCAAAAATGTGGCCTTTCTGCCGATTGAGTCTACTCCGCCATTTGATAATATCTGTTAAGCTTCTCAACATCACTATCCCGCTTTCTCTCCATAACCCTTGGTCTCCTTGACAATCAAGAACCAATCGAGCTCAGTCTTAAATATACATAATGACCTGGTCTCCAGCTTCTGTGGCCGAAAATTCCATAGATCCCCGACTCTCTGGCTGAAAAAGTTTCTACTTGTTTCTGTTGTAAAAAGTCTTCCCTTTATGCTGGGATCTCGAGTCCTAGTCTCTCCTATCAATAGAATCGTCTTTCCAACATCCTGTCTGTCCATGTCATTCAGTATTTGGTAAGTTTCAATTAGATGCCCCAGATAATTCTAAACTCCATCAGATACTGACCCAGAGTCCTCAAATGTTGCCATATGTTAAGCTTTTCATTCAAAAACCATTCCTATGAATCTTGTCTGAACATCCTGCAGTGTCAGTACATCCTTCCTGAGATACGGGGCCCAAGACTGCACACAATGCTCCAAATGTATTCTGACCAGAGCCTTATACAGCCTCAGAAGTATATCCCTGCTTTTATATTCAAACCCTTTTGAAATGAATAGCTTCATTGTATTTGCTTTCCTTACTAGTGACAACCTGCAAGTCGACCTTGAGAGACTCCTGGACTAGAACTCCCAAGTCTCTGCACTTCAGACTTCTGATTTTACTCTTAATAGTGAAATGAGTCCATGCCTCTTGTCTTGCTGGCAAAGAGCACGACCACGCACCTTTGCACACTGTACTCTGTTGACCAGTTCTTTACCCAATCTCTCAAACTGCCCACATCCTTCTGCAGGCGAAAGTGAGGACTGCAGATGCAATAGATCACAGCCCAAAAGTGTGGTGCTAGAAAAGCCCAGCCGGTCAGGCAACATCCGAGGAGCAGGAGGTGCAACGTTTCAGACATAAGCTCTTTGTCAGGATTGAGGAGGGTGGGCGAAAGGGTGCTGAAAGTTAAATAGGAGGCCGTGAGGCTGGGGAATGGTAGCGTGGAACGCAATAGTTCGATGAAGGTGGATTGTGATCGTGAAGGACAGGGAAGATGGAGAGATTGGACAGTTCAAAGGGACAGTGCAAAGTTGCAGTGTTCGATGTGAGATAAGGTGGGGAAGGTGAGATGAGGAAATTGGTGAAATTGACATTGATACCGTGTGGTTGCACGGTCCCAGGGTGGAAGATGAGATGTTGTTCCTCCAGGAGTTCGGTGACTTGGGTTTGGCAGTGGAGCAGACCCAAGACTGGCATGTCTTTGGCGGATTGGGAGGGAGAGTTTAAGTTTTCGGCCATAGGGTGGTAGGGTCATTTTGTGTGTGTGTGTGTGTGTGTTTGTCCCAGTGATGCTCCCTGAAACGTTCCAAAAGTTGACATCCTGTCTCCTCAATTTAAAGGAGACAGGGAACAATGGACAAGGTACAATGTCTACAGGGTGAGGAAGGATCCTTTGGGGCTTTTGATGGAGTTGAGGGGGAAGATGTCGGCGCGCGTTTTACACAACTTGGGATGGCAAGGGAAGGTGCTAGAAGTGGATGATGGCTTGGTTGGGGGGTTGGACCGTGGACCTAATGAGGGAGTTGTGGAGGGAATGGTTTCTGCAGAATGCTGATAGGGGTGGGGAGAGAAATATATCTCTGGTGGTAGGGTCTGCCTGGAGGTAGCAGAAATAGTTAAGGATGATGATACTATCTGGAGGTTGGTGGGGTGGAAGTTAACGACCATGGCGGTCTAACCTTGTTGTGGTAGGAAGGGTGGGGTTCAAGTACAGAGGTTTGGGAGGCTGAGGAGAATCAGTGGAGCAACTTTCCGCAAGCTCACTACCTCTTCAATGCTATCTGACCATCTTCATATCTTTGTGCTGTCGGTGGCACGGTGGCTTAGTGGTTAGTACAGTGTCAGGGACACAGGTTCGATTCCCACTTCGGGTCAATGCTAGTTTGGAGTTTGTGTATTCTCCCCATATCTGCGTGGGTTCCCTACGGGTGTTCTGGTTTCCTGCTGCAGTCCAAACATGTGCAGAATAGGTGAAATGGATATGCTACATTGCCCAGATATTACGTTATTAGTCAGCAGAAGATGGGTCTGCTTGGATTACTCTTCGGAGGATTGGTGTAGGACTTATTTTGCCAAAAGGCCTGTTTCCACACTCTTGTGATTCTAATACTAAAAATTAGCCAAAGTGCCCTCTGTTCCTTCATCTAGATCGTTAGCTGTATAAGGTGAAATTTGGTGCTCCCAACACTGAGCCTTGTAGCAATGCTTGTCACTGACTGCCATCGTGAGATGGCACATTTTACGCTTACTCTCTGCTGGCTTCAATCGATGGTAGCATGTTGCCTCTGACACCATGGATCCCCTTTCTCTATAACCTCCAGTGTAGCAAGTTGTCAAAGGACGTCTTGAGGTGCACGTAGATTATATCCATTGGCTCTCCTAATCTGCTCAGTACTTCCTCAAAACATTCTGGTATGTTTGTCAGGCATGACCGCCCCTTGATGAAACCAGGCTAACTCTGCCCTATTTTACCATTTACATCCAAATATTCAGAAATCCCATCCTTCATGATGGATTTCAGAATCTTACCCATAAATGAAGTTAGGTTAATCAGCCTGTAATTTTCTGTCTTCTGCCTTAATCCCTTGTTAAACGGGGTGTCACGTTAGAGATTTTCTAGTCCACTTTGCCCTTTCCTGATTCTAGTCATTCCTGAAAGATCACAACTAACGCTTGCACTACACCTTCAGCTATCTCCCTCACAAGGCTTGGGTGTAGTCCATCTGGTCCAGAATATTTATCTACATTCTGGCTATTCAGTTTTCTAACCCGTTCTCTTTGGTGATGACCACCATACTCTGTTCTTCCCCTCACTCTGTTGATTTTTTTGGGAAAGTAATCCTATCTTCCACTGTGAAGAGTGATGCAAAGTTCCTCAGCCATTCCTTTGTTCCCCACCACGACTTCTCTGGCATCATTTCCAATATCTACTTTTGCCTCACTTTTGCACTTTATATATCTAAGTGGCTAGCTTACCTCCTTATTTAATTTTCTCCCTCCTGAAACATTTTTGTTGCCCTATGTTGGTCTTTATAAGCTTCCCAATACTTTGCTTTCACACTGCCCTTCACCACATTATATACTTCTCTCCTTTGCTTTGATGCTATCCCTAACTTCCCGCGTCAGCCATGGTTGCCTCATCATCCCTGTACCATGCCTCTTTGTCCTTGCAATGTATCTCTGCTGTGTCTCCTAAATTACTCCTAGAGCCTCCTGCCATTGCCGTTCTACTTTCTTTTCTGCAAGGCTACTCTCCCAGTCAATTCTACCCAACTTCTACCTTATGCCTCTGCAGTTGCCTTTATTCAGCTGAAGTACTGTTGCCTCTGATTCTATCTTCTGCCTATCAAATTGTAGCATAAATTCAACCATGCTATGATCGCTGCTTCCGACGGCTTGCTTCAATTTAAGATCCCTTATCTAGTCTGCCTCTTCGCACAACACTAAAACCAGTATTGCCTGTTCCCTCGTGGATTGCACCACAAGCTACTCAAAAAATATCTTGTAGACATTTCTTGAATTTCTTTTCTTACAATCCACTACCAATCTGATTTTCCCATTCCCCCCTGAATATTGACATCGCCCATGATCACTGTAACCTTGCTTTTCCTACACATCTTTTCTATCTCCTGATATATCTGATGGGCCAGCTCCTCACTACTGTTTGGAGGCTGTATAAGACACCAACTGCGTTGCTTCCTCAATTTTACATATGCAGATGCTACACCATCTGACCCTATGTTATTTCTTGCTATTGATTTAATTTCATTTCTTCCTGATAAGGCAACCCCACCTCATCAGCCCACCAGCGTATCGTTTGGATAGGGTGCATATCCTGGAATATTTAACTCCCAATCCTGATCCCCTTGTAACTATATCTCCGTGATGCCCATCACGCCATACTGGCCAATTTCGATCTGGGTCACGAATTCATTTACCCTATTCCTCATACTGCATGCATTCAGATAAAACGCTGTCAGTCCTGTATTAACCATCTCTCCTCTCATTGTCATTCGTATTCCAGAGTGCTTGAAGTTTGTTTGTTAATCATTTCTAGATACTCTATCCTATTTATGTCTGTGATGGATATTTTAATAAACTATCCTGAATTCTGCACTCTTACCTCCTCTTTTAATTCAGGTTTCTAATTACCCCTATAACTGATTCCCGTTCCCCCACTACTTTTCCATTTACATCTCTGTCTATCGCCCTAGTTAAGCGATTCATTCGGACTCTGGTCCCAACATGGATCTGATAAAGGCTGTCCCATCAGAACAGGTCCTTTCTTACCCAGAAATGATATGCGTTTATTCAACAGAAAATACAGGGTCAAAATGATTTTCTCGACAAACCAAAATATGAAATGTACAAAGAGATAAGATTGTTAAAATACCCTCATGATATCGAGCTGTATGAAGTGAAATGTGGATTACTAAACCATGGAAGTGGGGTGCAAACCTTTTCAGTCATTACTTGACCCACAGCTGAGATGCTGATTTCCCCTCTGACAGTGATCCCCTCACTGAGATTCTCTGGCTCAGTCACTCGCACAGTGTCTCAGGGGGTTATCAGTTCTGCTACCGTTGGCACAGTCGATTTAAATTAATCCACCTTCTCTCTGGAGCCAGTCAATTTGTCTATTGGATTCTGTTTAGCTGTCAGCCACTCAACTCTGTGATATTATAGAAGATAAATGATCTAGGATCGCAACCAGTATCACCATGGTGCTCACAGTGTTTGGCTCCCAAACAAAGAGCTTTTGGTTCAGGGGAAATGTTTAAATAAAACTTCCATTTTCTGTCTATGTCTCCTCATGCTGTCTCCTGATCTACCTAATTTCATCCCCATTTCACACCCCTTCATTTCTCACTCACTCTGTCACTCCGTTTTCTCTCCTCTCTGTTCATCTCCGTTCACATTCTTTCTTTCTATTTCATTCTCTCTCTCTCTCTCTCTCTCTCTCTCTCTCTCTCTCTCTCTCTCTCTCTCTCTCTCTCTATCTCTCTGTCTATCTCCAATAACTCTCTCTGCTTTCTGATTGCATAGTTGGAGAGCTCGTGAATGCACGAAGGACTGAATGGCTTCCGTCTGTTCTCTATTAATTCTGTGGTGCTCTGACCCACAATAAAAATATTAGGTGCCTGTAGAGACAATCTGATTCAGTGAAGGACTCAGGTCACAATCATCCATTGTCTCTTTCTGTTCTCTGGTATACAGCGACTTCAAAATATTTGTTCAAATAAAATAGATTGAAATTCGAACAGTCGAGAGGACGTTCGCCAGATAAAATTTCAATCAGGATTTAATAAACAGTTGCCACGTACAAAATGTGGATTTGCCTGATAGCTACTCCTCCCAATTAACACTCTCTAGCTCCTGCCTGATACTGACATAACTTGCCTTACTCCAATTCCATAGCTTCTCAAAAGGTCCTGACTTATCCATGTTCTTAGGTATCGGAGTTTCCAAAATGATTCCACAATGCTGTCCCCCTAAAATGTCAATCAACTGTCCAGGCTCATTAGCCAATACGAGGTCCAGTATGCCCCTTCCTGTAGTGGACTACCCACATACCGATTCAAGTAACCCGCTTGGATGCACCAAATTCTGCCCCGTTGTAAGCCACTTGCTCTAAGGGAGTCCCAGTTAATATTGGGGATTTTGAAGTCACTCAAAATGACAACTCTGTTTTTATTACACCTTTCCATAACTGGTCCACACATTTGTTCTCAAAGTCTCGGTGGCTGTTGAACGGACTATAGTATAATCCGAACACAGTAATTGCATCAATCTTATTTTTGTGCTCTACTCATATTGCCTCAGTGGATGAGCCCTCCAGTACGACCTCTCTGAGTGCAAATGCAACATGATCCCTGATTAGTAATACAGCTCCTCCACCTCTTTTACCTTTCTTTATATCTCATCTAACACAACAATGTTGAACGCCCAGTCCTGTCCCTCTCCAAACTAAATGCCTGTCAGAGCTGCAACATCATGGTTCCACGTATTGAATCAGGCTGTAAGCTCATCTGCCTTACCCATAATAATTATTGCGTTGACATAAATACACTTTAGCCCAATGCCATCAGATCCTGACTTGATAGGATATACACAAGAAGGACGGGATGGACCTTAATTGGTAGCAATCTCCGATATATGGATTATTGGGATTTGCAGGTCGGTAGGATGTTCGCAAGAAGAAGGGGATGGACCTGAACTGGCAGCAATCTCCTTGCAGGCAGGTTTGCTGTTGTCAAACAGGAGGGTTTAAACTAGTGTGGCCGTTGGGGGGAGGGGGGAGCAGTGGGAACCAGAGCAGTAGGTCCACAAGTACACGACTGAGGCGGGGTTGGTGACTAATCCCAGTACAGCTAAGACCAACAGCAAACAGACAGATTTTACTGAACACAATGAGCCTGGCAGTCTGAAGTACACTGATTATAATGTGAGGAGTATGACAGGCAAGACGGATGAACTTGGAGCTTGGGTGAGTATATATCACTGCTATATTAATATTATAGATATTTGTTTGAGAGAGGGACTCGGGAATCCCAATGATACACATATCGGAATTGCTGCCTCCTCTACCAGTTCTTTACCCATGTATTTAACTCTACCTCCATCCTATTCCTAACCTCATTGGCACATTGAATAATCTTGTCGCATGAAAATGTACATATCATTTCAGCACAACTCCGGCAATTACTTTTTCTTTAAAATGGACAGACCTGACAATAAATACTTAAGAGTGAGTTCATTAACTGGGAATGAAGAGTCCTCTGAATCAGTCCAGTGATTACAGGATCTGATATCTATCACCTCAACCAAACCTGCTTGACAACGACCTCCATTTTTCCAGTGCGGCGGGGAGAGGAGGAAGAGTGAAGCGAGGGCTGCTGGGAAGGTTAGTGCTTAATTTATATCTGAGATGTTGTTATACCGAGATACCACACATATATCTCCCTAACTCCCCCCTCCACTAAACAGAAGAAAACGATCCTGTAAGGTAAGGTTTTTATATCTTATCCATCTTTTGCATTTATTTAAGTGCATTGTTTGGTTTTAGTTAGTTCATATAAAGTTAAACTTACAATGGCAGGGGCCCTCAGATGCGTCGCATGTGACTATTGCTTGATGCGGGAGCTTAGGAACGTGTCTGTCGTTCCTGACTCTTACACTTGCAAGAAATGTGTCCAGCTGCATGATGGCTCTGGAGCGGCGGATGGACTCACTGTGGAGCATCCGCGATGCTGAGGAGGGAGTGGATAGCACATTTAGTGAACTGGTCACACCGCAGGTTAGGATTGCTGAGCGAGACAGTGAATGTCTCCAGCTACCACATGATGCAGAAATAACACATCCCCCGACCCACCATCGTTATTGTATTTAGCTAGTGCTGAATTTGTTTTTTTTTACATTTTTAAATGTTTTTATATCTCTACTTATGCGACTTGTATTCAATAGATAAACAAAATTCAATTTAAGGCAGATTCATATTTCGCAGAGTCCCAATTAGCCAATCAAATCACATCCTTCCTTGCCAAACTTGCACATTATCATCTGAAAGAATTCTGGCAGACTTGTCAGCGAGACCTCTCCTTGACAAAGTCATGCTGACTCAGCCCTATTTTACTATGCACCTCCAAGTACTGCATTACAAGGTCCCAGTTCTGCAGCGAAATATTCCAGGCCAAGCCATCTCCAGCTGCTTCATCAAAGTCCTTCCCTCCATCATAAGTTCAAAAGTGGGAACGTACAATGACAAATGTACAATTAATACCATCCACAACTCCTCAGTTTAAATTTACCATAGCATAATCCATTAGAGATTGGGCAACTTTAGATTTAGTCCTAACAAAGAGAAAGTCTAATTGCTAGGCCCCAAGGGATCCTTCTATATCCGCCACTAATTCAGCTGCACCTCCACACATATTTACTGCATCCGCTACACCCGATGTGGCTTCCTCTATATTGGGGAGACAGGCCGCCTACTTGAGGAACGTTTCAGAGAACACCTCTGGGACACCCGGACCAACGAACCCAACCACCCTGTGGCTCAACACTTCAACTTCCCCTCCCACTCCACCAAGGACATGCACGTCCTTGGACTCCTCCATCGCCAGACCATAGCAACACGACGGCTGGAGGAAGAGCGCCTCACCTTCCGCATAGGAATCCTCCAACCACAAGGGATGAACTCAGATTTCTCCAGTTTCCTCATTTCCCCTCACCCCATCTTGTTTCAGCCCCAACCCTCGAACTCAGTACCACCTTCCTAACCTGCAATCTTCTTCCTGACCTCTCCGCCCCCACCCCCACTCTGGCCTATCACCCTCACCTTAACCTCCTTCCACCTATCGCATTTCCAACGCCCCTCCCGCAAGTCCCTCCTCCCTACCTTTTATTTTAGCCTGATTGGCACACTTTCCTCATTCCTGAAGAAGGGTTTATGCCCGAAACGTCGATTCTCCTGCTTCTTGGATGCTGCCTGACCTGCTGCGCTTTTTCAGCAACACATTTTCATCTTAAATTATTCACAAGGTTTATAAATAAAACATGCAGAGCTGGCAGAGCGTACGTAAAAGGAGAGTTCAGCTCTGTGTTTATAATGCTACTTCAGGCTCCCTCAGAAATTACCTTAACTACATCACTCTGTACATTCCCAAAATAAGAACAGCAAGAGATTGTCCCACTATTTTCATTGCTATGAGCATCATGTGGGGAGGAATACAATTTCCAAGATTACACAGCATCCTGGCTTGAATCAATATCATTGTCCCTTCACTTTCATTTGTTTAGAATTCTGTGGCTCTCTTTGAAACATATCAGTTAGTGTCCCTGCACCACGAGGATCACTGCGGTTCACCACTATATTCTGAATGGAAATTAGACATAGGCAATAAATGCTGGTCTTGCTAACGGAATTCACCTTACAAGAACAACTGACAGGAATCTGCTCAATTAACGGCATCCATTCTAACCTGTCTAATTTCTAACGCAGTTTTAATGAGGCTTTTACTTTGACCTAAGCATCTGATCTTTCTGTAACTCCATGAAACTTCCACGAGTGCTTTCTCAGTGCTGATTAAAATCATATTTGCAAGTTGTGCTCATCATTCTGAAAGGGAGAGCCTTTTTGCACTTGAGAATGCTTTAATTATTTGTCAGTATCTAAAGGCAATAGCTACAAAGAAACTAAGATTAGGAGTAAGTGATTGGACAACTTGAACCAAGTCTGCCATGTGATAAGATCATGGATGATCTTATTGTGGCTATGCCCTATAACTTTAATTCATAATTCATAGCCGATAAACTGTCTGACTGTGTCTTAGAATATTCATTGTCTTACCTTTCATCACTCTCTGGGAGGGAAGTTCCCACAGACGCAGAACCCTTTGAGATGGTTAAAACAATCACCAACTCCTTCACTGGGATATTCTCCAGTTTCCAGGAGTCCATCCATTTCTGGAAATCTCTCGCACAAATTGAAATACTGTTTCAGCATTCAACTTGAATAGACTACTCAGAATATTATGGGTTTAAAAGGGATCATGCGTCATTTGCCTAAACCCCACCTGATCCAAGGCCTGATCTTCTTCCAGAGATAAATGCTCCTCACAGAAATCAGTTGAGTGAATCTTCTCCGGACGGCTTTTCATGTCATTGGGCCCTCAGCTCTCCGTTCCCTACAAAACTGTAGGATGTCTTCCCTACTCCTGAATGTATTCTCTTTCAAAAGGTTTGAAAATTTATATCGCCTCCCTATGATGTGCACGCAACGTGTTTTTTTTTGTTATCCAGGTGTCTGATTCCTCTGTGCCTCAGCTTTGCAATCTCTCCATTGGATTTATGCACTGTTTTTCATTCAAATCACCAATCTATTCAAACACAGACACATGTTTCCTGCTATGCCCCATATACCAATATATCATTCACTTGACCCACTTCGAACTCTCTATAATATAACGAAGTGGAGGTCAACATCCATCTGATAATTAAAAGCAATGCACCCAGCGAAGAGAGTGTGACAAGTGATGTAACCTACCTCCTTTTTGACAACCCAGTTTGTTATAAAGGAATGGTTCAATGAAATGGAATCCTTTCACGCATTCTGTCATTAACAAGTACTATTTGCTTGTCTAAGGGTGACACTGTGCCTCAGGGGCTAGCACTGCTGCCTCATAGTGCTAAAGACCCCAGGCTTGATTCCAACCTCGGGCAACTGTGTTTGTGGAGTTATCACATTCTACTCGTGTCTGCGTGGGCTCAAAAACGTGCTCCTGTTTCCTTTCACAATCCAATGATGTGCAGGTTACTTAAATTGGGCATGCCAAATTGCCCATAGTGTTCACGGATGTGTAAGTTAGGTGCGTTAGTCGGGGGTAAATATAGTCATTAGTGTAGAGGAATGCATCTGAGTGGTTTACTCTTTGGAGGGTCAGTGTGATCCTTGTTCGTCCGAAGGACCTGTTTCCCTACTCTACGTATTCCATGATTCTAACTTTAACACTGAACAAATCACTTACAAACTGAACAATCTCTCTGTAACTAATTACGTTTTCCGGAAAAAAAAAACAAGATTTTCCTGATATGCGGTTTCACTAATGCGGATTCCATTCATAAATCCATTATTACTAAGAGTAAAATTAAAATTTAGTCTCTCAAAGTTCATCCAGTATGGACTGTCTTGAAATTTCTGTATCTTATTCTCTCGTCTTTCTCTGTCTGAAATGCCTTCCCAGTTGTTTTCTGGTTTCAAGAATATTTGCTCAGCGTGTTGTGTACCTTTATTGATGGATAGAGCTTTTTAGGCAGAGCATGGAGATTTTTTGTGAGACCCCAATATTTCTTTCACAGATGACACTTCCCTGTCATCGTTTTTTCAGCTAGCAGTGGACTCTCCCCCTCGCCCAATTGCCTCTCTGTTATATATATCTCCTTGACACAAGAAATTCTTAGTATATGATTGGTTTCATATTGTTAACGCTAAAATGGATCCTTAATCTCCAAGTGCCGTTTTAAGTTAATTGGCAGCATTTGAACTGTTGCCTGGATAAAAATGCTGTTTGGGCCTGAAAACTGAACGGGTTTGATCCATTCTGTCAATTTGGGCACCTGAAAACTGCTTACCCACAGACATTCGTTCGTCTGTTTAATCACCGAAAAGCACCTTACCTTTTCAAAGGTCATCATGGTATTGCCCAAAATTTTGCAAGTTCGCCGTTTTTACGCACCAATAGATTGATATGCACACGGATACCTCCACCTCGATAATAATAGTCCGATCAAAAAATCCTGATGAAGATTTTTTAAAAACTCTTAATTCAAAACCAGGCAGCTGTCAATTCTTCTCCATATTCCTGTCTTCTTTTCTTATTCTTGGGGATTCTGCTTCCCAGGTCTTTGGTTGATAAAGGTCCCTGTCAGAGAGCAGATCTTTCTGCTGCCAGGCTGGACTTGTTAGCGGCTTGCTGCTCTTTGCCGCTCTGACCAACTGTTCAAAATGTTTGATATTTATACCCCAAAAGATTGGATTGTTTCATTGGTTTTAATATTTTAAAAACACTAAATACAAACTTGATTAGCATTTGGCATCTTGGCACATTATTTAAACTGATTGGCTGAATTTGAATTTGAATTTGTCTGATAGAAACCCAGATACTGCTAGCTGTTTGACCAAATATTACATTTTTTATTTTTTCCAGTACTCTGGCCAGCCTTTCAACTCTCTTGAAGGTATAGTACACTTAAATATTCATAACACTGTCCACCCTATCTAACCCTCTGATTATCTTATATAGATCAATTCAGACAGCTCTCATCCTTCTTCTCTCGAATGAAAACAGTGAAACGACCTCAGACTTTTCTTATAAGACCTTCTCTCAAAATCAGGCAACATTCTTGTAAATCTCTTTTGATCCCTTTCCAAACGTTCCACGTCCTTCCTGTAATGCAGCAAGCAGAAATATACAGTACTCCAAGTGCGGCCACATCGGGAGTTTTGTGCACCTGCCATATGATCATGTGGCTCCAAAATTCTATTCCTCTTCCAATAAAAGCTAACATACTCTACGCCTTCTTAACAAGCCTATTAAACAGATTGGCAACATTGAGTGATCTACGTACATTGACACCGAGATCTCTCTGCTCATGGACACTGCCAAGAATCTTACCATTGGCCCAGTACTCTTTATTCATTTTACTACTTCCAAAATGAATCACCTCACACTCTTGCACATTAAACTGAAGTTGCCACCGCTCAGTCCAGCTCTGTAGCTTATCTATGTCCCTCTGTAACCTGCATCATCCTTCAGCACTATCCACACTTCACCAATCTTAGTATCATCATTAAATTTACTAACATGTCATTTTATGCCCTCGTCTAGGTAATTTATTAAAATGACAAACAGCAGTAATCCCAAAAAAGTTCCTCTGTTTTTAGTGTAGTCTGTGAAAACAGAAAACATTGCTTTTGAGCCTCTGCCGTTTTTGAGTTTTTCATCGTTATCTTGTCAGTTTCATCCTGCAAAGAGCCATCACTGAGTGTCACTCTGGTATTTTTTTTTATGTACTAGTGAAAGATAATGGTATCAGTATTTATGTTTCCGTTCATTTCCTGTCATAGCTTCTTTTAATGTTGTGTGTTAACCCTTTGCTGATTTTTTTTTGTTTGTTTTCATTAATTCATAGAAAGAGGGCATTGCTGCATAGGCCGGTATTTATTGCCCATCCTTGATTTCCCAGCGGGCAGTTAGGAGTTATCTACATTGATGTGGGTCTGGAGTCACATATCGGCCAGACCAGCGAAGGATGGCAGTTTCCTTCCCCAAAAGACATTAGTGAAACAGTTGAGCATCTCCTGACAATCTATTCATGTTCACCATCAGTCTGTTAATCCCAAATTGGAATTCAAATTCCACCATCTGCCATAGCAAGATTCGAGTCCAGCTCCCCAGAACATTATCTGGGTCTCTCGATGAGCAGTTCAGCTGTAATGCACTAGGCCACCGCCTTACCCAATCCCCGGAGCACGACTAACTTGTGCAGTATGATTTGCCCTAGTGTTTGCCCTCATGCTGTCATTGAATTCCTTATCTAGACATGGATAAATTTTCTCTGTCATGCAATTCCTCTTCTCTCACAAATATACTTTACTTGAGACGTATTTAGTATCCCCTTAAGTATTAGCCAAATTTCTTCACTGTCCTGCCTTTGACTGTTCCCCTCCTCACACCCCCCCCCCCCCCCCACCCAACACCTTCCTTAGGCCACTATAAGTATTATTACCCAACACTAAGGCTCTCGTATGTGAAACTGTTCTCACCAGTATGTTGTGGTCATTCTTTCCAAGAGGATCCTTTCCTGCAAGATCGTTTCTCATTCCTTGCTTATATCAAATCTAAAGTACCCTGCTCTCTTTTTGGCTCCATGACATGTGTTCTCAGAAACAATCCTTCATATACTCTATGATTTGTACTTGGAGCCTACCCTTTGCCAAGTTGATTCATTGATTCAATATGCACGTTTATCCCACCATTGTTACCTTGTCACGAACCCTCATTTCCGACCTCAGAAGTACTTTGGTGAGATGGTGGCTGAAGATTACTCTTCCAAAGAGGTTTCTTCAGTTTCTTTTTATTTGCAACTGGACTGATTTTAATTTGTTCCCTCGTGCCAACATGATTTCTTAATATAGTCTTGATATCATCTGTAACCAATACACCAATTCCACCTCCTTTACATTCATGTCTATCCTTTCGGAATACCGAGTACCCATGTTACAATCATCCTTACCAGGCCATACCCATTTATCTCAATACCTACTGCCAGCTCATCAATTTTATTCCAAATACTGTGTGCTTTTAGGCCTAAGGATTTTAAATAAGACTTTTTCGATTTATTTTTCCCCGTTAATTGTTTCTTGAGTACGAGCTTCCTGATCTCACACACCTCACTCCTTCACATTTCATCTTCATTTGTTAATCGCTGACATACATCTCTATCACTTATTCCAAACTCCAACTCACATTTTGGACTGATTTGATTCCTTCTCGCAGCATGGTTATGAGACTGGCCGTGCCTGATGTCCTACTCACCTCTACCTTCTGCTCCGTTCCTGACCTACTGCTTTGTTTCCCAGCCTCCTGGTTTATTAGTTTAAATCCACCCAATTTGCACGAGAAAACCTCCCCACTAGGATGTTGGTGCTCATCCAGTTAAGATGCAATCTCTCCATTTCTTAAAGCCCCCACCTGTCCTGGAAGAGTGCCCAATGATCCAGAAATCTGAAACCGTCGCCCCTGAACTCGCTCTTTTACCATATGTTAATCGTTACCTAATCCTTACCTCTTTGAAACGAGGCACTGGGTGTAATTCAGACATTACAGAGAATTGTTTTTTTTTGTCTCTCTCTCTCGCTCTCGCTCTCTCTCTCTCTCACACACACACACTTCATTACTTTGAAGAAGAATAACTGGAACCTTATAAATAATCAGAGTGATAAGTGGAATGAAGAAATTAGGTAAAGGTACGATGCGAGAAATTAGAGTAATGAAATTACTCCTGATTGATCAGAACAGACGAAGATGTGAACATATTGCAGTAATCAAAATTATGAAAAAAAAGGGTAAAACAAGAATACTTCGTTTCTCCTAGCTGGCATTACAGCATCCCAGTTTCAAGATCGTCGGCACAAGACCTTAGAGTGAGATAAGTCAAAAGCTCTTTATTGAGACAGTTGTTAGGATTTGGAATGCCCTACCTGGGAGATTTGTGAATGAAGACTCAAGAGGGAACTGGATATATATTTGAACGTTCCGAAATTAAAGGGCAACAGTGATAGAGGTGGCGAATGAGAGGATTTGGGAGACACTTCACAAGCTGATGCATACACAGTGGCCAAATAGCCTCCTTGTGTGTACTCTATCATGTACAGATGCAAGTCAAAGCCAGTATCAGATTATTTCCAGCTGTAAATGTTGGCAAATATCTGTTCATTTTGCTGCAGCATAACCATTTATAATGCAAGTATTGCAAGTTCAGCTTGATGATGAAGTCTAATTAGTACTCAACGCACGAATATTTTAAATTTTGTATCCCAACAAATAAAACAAATATTTCCTTTGCTTTGCCACAAAACTCTTTCGATAATGTCTGACTGTTCACTCACACGGATATATGTTCTTCATTCTTTTTCACATTTCAGTTTAATATTCATTCTGAAAATTGCAAGGTTTCAAATTGTTGTTCACTTCAATTTAATAACACAATTCGTTTATTTAATCTAATATTCTCTGTTCATATTGAATTATTGTCATTTTTCAATTGTTGGTAAAGAACTGAAGCTCGCACATTTAGTGAGAAATTAAACTGATCGATTATGTATAAATATGTAAGAACACAATTTCTATATGACTGTTCAATCGTTTTCTCACTCGAAAAATACAATCATTCAGAAGCCAACGACTTTCCAAATGTTGGAGCAACGATGTATTCATTTGAAAACTGACAATGAGTATGTAATTATAGCGAGTTTTGAGAAGATTTGTAGCTCAGGTTGATGTTTTGGATGTCGGCTTCTTCGCTGAGCTGGAGGTTCATTTCGAGATGTTTTACCATCTTCATCTTCAGTGGGCCTCAGGGGAACCAACGCTGAAAATTCCTGCTTTCTATTTATACGTTTGAGTTTCTTTAGGTTGGTGATGTCATTTCCTGTGGTGATGTTGTTTCCTGTGGTGAAGTCACGTCCTGTTCCTTTTCTCAGGGGTGATAGTTGAGCTCTAACTCGGTGTTTTTGCTGATAGAGTTCTGGATGAAATGCCATGCTTCTTGGAATTCTCGTGCATGCCTCTGTTTGGTTTGTCCCATGATGGGTGTGTTGTCCCAGTTGAAGTGGTGTCCTTCCTAATCCGTATGTGAGAATACTAGTGAGAGGATCATGTATTTTTGTGGTTACTTGATGTTCATGTATGCAAAAGCATGTTATTGTGATCATCACTACAGTCAGAAAACATGTTCTTTGTTCGGTATTAAATAAAATATACAATCTTAATTTTTGTATCATGAAATGTTGGCAGGAAAGTATATTTTAGTTCCATAAATATACCATTGACCTAATTGTTTTCAGAGCTGATGCAATTATTGTTTGGTTGAATAATGATAATTCACACATTTGTGAATCACAATTCACGAACATAGCAAATATCTGATTTTTTCAGATCAGATTGCAATCATAACCTACATTGAAAAAAGACATTAAAAGATTTGAATTCAGACACAGCTGCCTGTGATCCTGGGTAAGACATTTGTCTGCTCTTAAATGAATCCAGAGAGCTTCCACCTGGGTCAGGGCAGTCATTCAAACATTATTTCACAACAAATTATTTCGACTCCATCTTCGGTCTGAGGCTTGACTGGGGGCAGATGAATGGACATGGAGTGTCAGAATCACATCGCACAAGTTAATTATGGTGATTATATCTGGCCTGCCCCCCAGACTCCAAGCATCTGCTATCTGGACCACACACTGGGTAAAGACAAGTTGACAGTATTCTGCAGCACATTGTGTCTAGCAAAGAAAGCTCCAAAACCGTTTCCAATAAATGTCACCTTCACATTCACCAGTATACAAATAAAATTGTACATCTCTGTTGATGGACAAAAAATAACACATGGGTCAACCAACAAAATCTTTCTGAAGAAAACAACAGCAAATGACAAGTCCAGAATCACCTTAATAACAGAACTTGACGGATTCTGTCTGGTGTAGGTCATCACACATATATTGTACTGGTACTCAGGTGACTGTAAGAATGCACCCCAGAAGTGGACGTCTTGGCCTAACTCCCCTACAGAGCTTCCTGATCTCACACACATCACTCCCTTACACATTCAACAATTGAAAATAATCCACATACTAAGTGAAATATAGAACACTACAGTGCAGACCCTTTGGCCTTGACATCCTGCCGACACTTTATCCTACTCTAACATCAGACTTATCTACATACCCTTCATTATACTATCATTCAATTGCCTATCCAATCGTCTCTTAATATATCCCCAATGCAGCTGACTCTACTACAGTTGCCAGCAGTACATTTCCAACCATCCACCATTCTCTGTGAAAAGAACCTACCTCTGACATCTCCATTCAACCTTCCTCCACTTACCTTTAGGTTCTTCTCCCTTGTGATAGATATTTGCACCATGGGAAAAAGTATCTGGCTATCCACTCTATCTTTGCCTCTCGTCATCTTATAGACATCTATCAAGTCATCTCTCATACTTCTTTGTATTCATCAAATGCAACTTTCCAGAACTAAGTAATGGAGAAAGTGAGAACTGCAGATCCTGATGAACTGCTGATGCCCAAAGCTTTGACTCTCCTGTTCCTCAGATGCTTCCCCAATGGCTGTGCTTTGCCAGCGCCACACGTTTCGACTCTGATCCCCAGTACCTGCAGTTCTCACTTTCTCCATTACTTAGAGCTCTCCCCTCTGCACACTGAACAGGGAATTAATCAGCAGAAACTCATTGCATGTGAAGCTGACTGCTTAGTTCTGGAAAGTTGCATTTGATGAATGCAGATATTAAAAGAGAAATTGCAATTCAATAAATATTCATTCATTCCCAAAGTTACAGTTTTGGTTCATGAATTGGGCAGCTTGAGAACAAACAATGAATGACTAAAAAACTCCGTGTTATAGAGTATTCCAGGTGTTACATTCCAGGCTGGATGTCGTTTACCTTAATGCTGGGAATGTTATCGGATAAACAGAAGTGATAACGGAATGAGGTGAAATGGAGAAGTGTGATATTTTTGCCATCACAGAGATGTGTTTGAAGGAGGTCAGGGCTGACAACTCAATGTCCTGTGGTACAAGATCTAGAAGCACGACACGAGAGGTGGTAAAAGAGGAAATGGGGTTGCATTATTAATTGTGGAGTTAGTTACTGCAGTAAGGAGGATCTAATGAGACTTGGTGTTTAGAGCTCAGGATCAAAACCATGAAGACACACCGCTGGGGATATAATCCCAAACAAAAGAAAGTACAGGAGCTGATATAGAACCAATTACTGAGGTGTGCTAATACAACAATAGGATCGTTATAATCGGGCATTTCACTTCCAAACATTCATTCGGGCAGTGATAACATTTTTAAGAGGGGACAGATGCCTTGAAATTTATTCCAGGGAGCTTCTTATGTCAACGTGTAGCAGATACAACAATGGGCGTGGCTGTGCTGGGCCTCATCGTGGGGAATGAAGCCAGTCAGATGTTGCAGGCAGGATTGGGGTGAGCATGAAAGGACTAGTGACCGTGACTCCTATGTTTTGGGTTTGCTAAGGGAAAGACCCAAACATGTTTGAAAAATAAAAGCTTTTTGGATTTGGGAGACCGATTTTATGAAAATATATGACAGGATCTGGCCAAAGTACAGATGCTTCTGGGTGGAACTGCAGCAGAACAGCGTGGGGCGCGAGTTAGGGGGTCACTTGATCAAAATGCGATTGATGACAGTATCAGCCCAGCATGTTTAACCGAAGATGAATTTTAGGAACACAAGCCCAGAGAACCTTGGGTGTCGACACAAATTCCGAACAGAATTAATAAGGAAAGAAAAGATTAACGCAGTTACAAAGTGAGCAGGTCAATGGAGGTCCGAAAAGAATATAGAAAGTGTAGGGCTAAACTTAAAAAGTCAGTAGAAGAGCAGAAGTGTTGGCGGGGAGTTAAAACATTCGAATGTAGAGATTAGCAAGAATTCAAAGACATTCTTTCGGGTTATTAAGGGGAAGAGGATAACGCGGGAGAGAATGGGGAGTTTTTGGGACCAAGGGGGCAGCCTGTGCACGGAGCCAGAGAATATGTTAAACACTGACTTTCTTCCGACCTTCAGTTTGAAGAAGGAGTTCCTGGATTCAAGGAGAGTGACCGTGTGATCCTTGAGTGAATTGATACAGAAGCTGACAATGAATGGGAAGTTTTTGTGGGATAGAGAGTAGGCAAGTGCACAGACCAGGATGCGCTGTATCTTAGGCTGACGTGAGGAGATTACAGTCTCTTAACTTTTCATTTTTGTTTTGCCTCTGGCCACAGAGAAGGTGTGATAGGACAGGATAACATCTAATATTGATACAACTTTCAAACAGTGCTAGAAATACCGCATGGGGTTAAAGACCACCAAGTCTCACATCAGTGAGAGGGAAATCATTTTCGAAAATTCTGTGGGCTGTTGAGGCTGGATCATTAAATATCTTTAGGATTGAGGCAGACTGATTTTCATACAAGGCTTATGGGGAAAATATAGACAAGTGGAATGGGGGATTATCAAAATCGATCTCACCTAATTGAGTGGAAAAGCAGACTCAGTGAGCGGATAGACATATTTTTGTCCCTATGTCGAATTGTATCATTTTCACAATAGCCTTGTATTTACTGGAACATCAACCTCTCTCGCTGTGGAGTGAGACACAGTTTGGAATGCAGTCGATGGATTCAAGGAATTAATAAATGCAGTACTATTAGACAGAAAGGACCAAGGGACTGTGACAACGCAGATTGGCTGTCGGGGTGAAGATTAGCAGCAGCGCAGTTAGCACGACCAGAAGGAAAATCTCAGTAAGACATCTTCCAAGGCCAATCTGATCTTGGATGGAGAGCAGGTCGTCAGTGGCCAGGTGTCAAGGAGTGCTTAATGCCCAAGTGCTAATCACTGCAGTGTCTCCCTCCTTCTTTAACTAAAACTAAATGTGAAGGGGTAGAGAGACATGCGGTTGGTAGCAGAGTCAGTAGTAATGTTTGGCTCAAGAGGTTTTGGACAGCAGCAGCTCAGTGAAAACTACAGGGAAGCTCAAATAAAGTCCTTTCAACTTTCGTCTTGCAGCAATGGAGATGGCAGTTAGGACTGTTGAAAGTTCCTCCTACGGGATGTGGGGAGCTCAGGGAAATTCCCACAGTCCCTGGTAACTACATGTGTGGAAAATGCACCCGGCTGCAACTCCTGGGAGACCGTGTTCGGGAGCTGGAGTTGGATGCCCTCAGGATCATCTGAGATATTGAGAACTTCATAGATAAGAGCTTTCGTGTTGTGGTCACACCCAAGACTCGCCACAATCATGTTTCTGTAATGACTATAATATCCCAGTCCCGGTTAAGATCCATGCTATGAGTACATCAGGCTTACCTATCTGTCCTGTTGCATTTAAATGAAGGCAATTTAATCCAACAAGAGTCCTTGCCCCCTGTTGTTTTCAAGACAGAGAGGAAGTTGGCGACGACCTGGAATGGCAAACGGAGTTGGCAGAGAGTGCAGGAATCCCCTGTGGCAATTCCCCACGAAAACAAGTACACCGATTTGGATACTGTTCAGGGGAAATACATTCCAGGGGAAAGCAGCAGTAGCCAGGTTGGTGGCACTACCATTGACTCTGGGGCACAGTGGGAAAGGGTAACAGTTAACAGGACCTTCGAGATAGGAGAGTCGATTGTTAGAGGGACAGATTGGAGATTCTGTGGCCTCAAATGGGAATCCAGAATGTTGAGTTACCGCCCAGGTGCCGGGGTCCAGGATGTCTCCGAGCGGCTGCAGAACATTCTCAAGGGGGAGGGGGAGCAGCCAGAAATCATTATGCACGTTGCACAAATGACACAGGTAGATGTAGGAATGAGGTCGTACAGAGTGATTAGTGAGAGCTGGGAGAAAAGTTAAAAATCAGGACCTTGACGGTAGTAATCTCCTGATTACTTCCATTGTAATGAGCTAATGAAAGTAAGAACAGGAGGATATGGCAGATAAATAAGTAACTAAAGAATTGGTGCAGGGGTGGGGGGCAGAGAGATTGAGATTTTTACATTGTTGTCTTTTCTGTGACAGAGTGGTCCTGATCAGGAGGGACAGGGGGTGCATGCACTGGGAAGGGGACCAATATCTTGTTGGCGAATTTTGTTCATGCTACAAGGGAGGATTTAAACTATATTAGCGAAGAGCGATACCCTCATGATCAGGGAGGCAAGAACGAGGCTGGTAGGAGATACAGTAATCAGAAACAATAAAGTGAAGAGACAGGTCAGGCTGGAACATGATAAGGAGTAAGGAATGCCTGTTGGATTAAACGACTGTTATTTCGGTGCAAGAGGGCTGGCAGGTAAGACCAATAAACTAATGGCGTGGATAGGAACATGGGATTGGGATAATATAGCCTTTATAGAAACATGGCTAAGCGAGGGTCAGGACTGGCAGCTTAACGCATCAGGTACAGGTGCTTTAGGCGGGACATGGATGGTGGAAGGAGGGGAGGAGGAGTTGAATTTCTGATTAAGGGGATTATCACAGCAGTAATCAGAGATAAAATAACTGGCCAATCATCCAGTGAGGCTTCGCGGGTGGATTTAAGAAGTAGGAAGTGAATGATGATGTCACCGGGGTTGTACTATAGGCCTCCAAGTAGTTAACGTGAATTTGAGTAACAAATATGCAGGGACAAGGGAGACATGCAGGAGCAATATGGTTGTCATAAGAGTGGATTTTAATTTTTGTAACAGACTGAGACTGCCAGAGCGTGAAGGAATTTGATGGAGTGGGATCCGATAAGTGAATTCAGGAAAGTTTCCTCCAGCAGTATGTAGAGGGTCCTACTTGGAAAGGGGCAAAACTCGAACAACTCTTGGGAAACAGAGCAGGATAGGTGACTGAGGTGACAGTGGGGGGAATGTTGATGGGATTGGACAGGATCTTGCAGGGGTCGACTGGAGTAATTTGTTTGCAGGTAAATGGCCCGCTGGCGAGTGGGAAGCCTTTAAACATGAGATAGCTAGAGTTCAAGGTATATATGTTTCTGTGACGGTGAAGGGCAAGGTTGGCAGGAATGGGCAACCCAGGATGACAAGAGATATTTAGGCATTGACTGGAAAAAAGAGGGATGCGTGGCTCAGGCACAGGCAACTAGGATCAAGGGAGTCCCTGGCGCACAATAAGGGATATAGGAGTTTACCTTTGATGGAAATCAGGAGGGCGACAAAGTGGATATGAAAGAACCTTGGCGGAGAAGATTAGGATGAATCCAAAGAGGCACTTTAAGAATATGTGAGAAGTCTGGTTGAATTTATAACACAGATGGCAAGCTGGAAGATTAAGTCCAATCCCAAGATCCTGTGCTTAAACAAAGTAGACAACAACAGGATGAGGCAGTAATTTTTCAAAGTGCACATCAAAATTATATACATTAGTGAAAAGGAAGGACTGTAGGAAAAGGAGTAATCTGCTGTTTGTGTCTAAGGAAATAAGGGAGTCTATCAAATTGAAATAGAAGGCATACAAATTGGCAAAGACCAAGGAGAAACTAGGAGATTAGAAACAGTTTAATGATCAACAAAAAGCTTGATGGGATTTTGACTGGGTATACAAATGAGCAGCTATCCCCAGATCAAGAATAGCAGTTTACACTGCTTGAGGAAACCTATTGCGTGGGGAACATATGGCCTATTTAATTGTTGAAGTACTTATCTGAAGAAGTCTGTCAGCATAGTGATGAACCTGATAAAGTTAAAAATTACATCGTGCTTGGAAAGCTAGTGCTTCCTAATAAACCTGTTGGACGATAACCTAGTGTCGTGTGATTTTTAACTTTGTCCACCCCATTCCAAGACCGGCTCCTCCACATGAGAATCCTGACAGACAACCTCACCGAAACTGAAGCACCTGTCAAGTACTTGACTGAGCCACGGAGGTGTTGGGAGGGGTGTGTTGTTTAAACACAAAGTGCTGAATTGAACTAGACTTTTTAAACTGCCGTTGCCACAGAGATAATCCTGACAACCAGCCTCCATGCAAAGCCACAAAGCACGTTAACATGGACGTGGCTGTGTCTCAGTACTTTTCCAGTCACACTGAGATTTGAAATATTTGCCCACGGACAGAGTGCATACCTTTCCTTCCAGAGGAAAAGGCCAATGATATTCAGATCGGCACAGATCAAGTAACCATGAGATCTGAACATGAAGTTCAATTTGAATTTCTCATCTGCAAATCCACCCTTTCCGTACCCTACAACAGAAAAACATAATTCACCATTGTTAATACAGGATGGAACTTTATAAGACAATGATAGTATTAAATTGTAGTTTCCTTGTTCCCCCAAAGCTTTAAATCTCAGTCTCACAATTTCTCTCTCTTGTTAACTGAAATCCAAACTAGTCTCATCCCTCCTTTCCTCCACACCCCGTTCTCACAATCTCTCTCCTCGCCTTGCATTCAGTTTCCAAGCTGCTGTCTGCAGACTCAGAACCAAATCAATGGGTTTGACTTGGAGCCTCCAGGGTGTTGGTGAATCCTCCCCACCCCCCCATCTCCAAGAACCCCCATTCTCTGATGAGAACCATTCTGCATACACTGGCCAAATCATATCTGGTTTAACTAAAATTAACCAAATTAGAACTCTAATTAGAGGCCCATCCTTATCATTTTCCATAACAATCCTGACTATTCATAAGAGTTCTGAAAACTTGCTGCAAAATGCTCCCCCATTGATACTTTGACCACTCGTCAGGACACCAGGAAAAGGGCTATTCCCCTGGGTCGTGTCCTCAGAAGAAAGAAGGAAGGGAGCTGCTAATGACAGATTAATCCCACACATCCACAGCCTCCCTCCCTGGCACTGACCCACCCTGCACATACGCCAACAACTGGCCAGCACTGCGCCCGTGCACTGATCTCCCTTCCTACGGAACATGCTCTCGATCACACAGGAGCCTGGATGATTGCTATCGGCTGCTGCCCAATAGAGTGGAGGGGGCGGGGCTGGAGAACAGGAAATAATGGGATTGTAAACAATGAATTAATGTGGAGGACACTGGGGGATGGACAGGTCTATGAGGGACAGGATCAGTGCAGCAGCAGGAGGGGATCCTGGACAAACTGAGCAATGGGAGAGTCTGACAGGAGAGAAACTACAAGAAGATTCTGTTTGGAGGCTCAGGCAGGGACAGCTTGGAAACAGTATGGCCTGGTGGCTTGGGCATGTTTTCTAATCATCCTCTTCAAAACCGCTGTTACCAAACTCTGAACCCGATCCTCTTGGTCCAGAGGAAAGGACACTACCACCATTTCATAGTGGGTGGTGGAAAGAAAGGAAGATTTGCTCAACCTCACTCACATGGAAACTCCATGAGCTTCTCGTACTTCCTGTCTACGGTGGGGCTGGAGGAGACAGAGCAGGTGGGAGGGGGTCGGGATATTGGGACTGCCTTTCAAAAGGAACTCACCTGTGTTGGTGTTATTAACAAGACTCAATACGCAGTCACCAACACAAAGCTGGTGTACGTGAACGTTATCCAGACTATTAACTCCTGTTACTGGGCGACGCAGACCCCAATGTACAGAGTTAAGTCCTGGATATCAATAACAGTCTTGCGCGTGGGAAATCATGTCTCATGAACTGGACTGAGTTTACTGAAGAAGTAACAAAGTGGATTGATGAGGGCAGAGCGGTGAACATGATCTTCATGGACTTGAGAAAGGCGTTCGACAATGTTCCGCATGGGAGATTGGTTCGCAAGGTTAGATCTCATGTAATACTGGGAGAACTAGTCATTTGAATATAGAACTGGTTCAAAGGTCGAAGACAGAGAGTGGTGGTGGAGTGATGCTTTTCAGGCTGGAGGCCTGTGACCAATGGAATGTCACAAAGATTGGTGCTGAATCCACTACTGTTTGCCATTTACATCAATGTGAACATAAGAGGTATTGCTAGCATGTTTGCAGATAACACCAAAATTGGCAGTGTAGTGGACAGTGAAAAAGATTACCTCAGAGTACAACGGGATCTGGATCAGATGGGCGAATGGGCTGAGGCGTTCAGTTTACAAAAATGTGAGATGCTGCATTTCAGGAAAGCAAACCTGAGCAGGACCTTTGCAGTTAATCGTAAGTTCCTGGGGAGTGTTGCGAAACAAAAAGACCTTGGAGTGCAGGTTCATAGTTCCTCGAAAGTAGAGTCACAGGTGGATAGGATCGTGAAGAAGGCAGTGGGTAAGCTTTGCTTTATTGGTCAGAGAATGTAGTATAGGTGTTGGGATGTCATTGTGGCTGTACAGGACATTGATTAGGCAACTTTTGAAATATTCCAGCAATTCTGGTCTCCCTCTTATCGGAAGGATCTTCTCAAACTTGAAAGGGGTCAGAAAAGAATTACAAGGATGTTGCCAGCGTTGGATAGGGTGTTTTCCCTGCAGCGACGGAGGCTGAGGGGTGACCTGATAAAGATTTATAAAATCAGCCGGTCATGTGTAGGGCAAATAGACAAGGTCCTTTCCCTTGGGGTATACAGAACTAGGTGAGAGGGAGGGGAGAGTAGGCAGAGAGGATGGGCTGAGGGTGGGGGGAAAGAGAGGATGTGGGGATTGAGGGTGGTCGCACAGGTGAGGATAGAGATGGGGACAGGGGAGGACAGGCAGAGGCAGGGGAGAATCAGAGAACGGGGAGTGGAACAGAGGGGGAGGGAAACAGAGAGACGGGAACAGAGAGTTATTTTATGGATCTACAACTCAACCCTGTTCCTGTTTTCTCCTCCTCACTTTCAATCCCTCTGAAGAGCTCAGAACTGCATAGTTCCTGGAAAGTCCAGTTTCAGGGAGACTGGGTGCTGAAGACTGCATTTCGGACGCTGACCTTTATTGGTCTGTGCACTCATCAATCAAGGGACCTGGGTTCGATTCCACTCTGTGTCATGTTTGCACATTCTCCCTCTGTGTTTGCACGGGCATCCTCTGGGCGCTCTGGTTTCCTCAAAAAATCCAAAGACGTGCAGGTTAGGTGGATTAACTGTGGGTAATGCTGGGTTACATGGTTCAGGTGGGATGCTATTCCGATGGTTGGTCACGTCTCATGGGCTGAATGGGCTGCTTCCACACTGTAGGGATTCTGTCACTGAGTATAAGAGTTAGGAGGTCACGTTGTGGCTGTACAGGGCATTGGTGAGGCCAGTTTTAGAATACTACTTAACAGTGTTAAACGGACTGTTAAGCTAGAAGAGATACCTGTTAGGAAGGAAGATGTGTTGGACATTTTGAACAACTTGAGGATAGACAAGTCCCCCGGGCCTGACGGGATATATCCTAGGTTTATGTGGGAAGCAAGAGAGGAAATTACAGTACAGTTGGCAATGATCTTCTCGTCTTCACTGGCAACGGCGGTGGTACCAGGGGGACTGGAGAGTAGCGAATGTTGTGCCCCTGTTCAAAAAAGGGAATAGAGATAACCCCGGGAATTACAGGCCAGTTAGTCTTACTTCTGTGGTAGGCAAAGTAATGGAAAGGGTACTGAGGGATAGGATTTAAGAGTATCTGGAAAGACACTGCTTGATTAGGGACAGCCAGCACGGATTTGTGAAGGGTAGGTCTTGCCTTACAAGTCTTATTGAATTCTTCGAGGAGGTGACCAAGCATGTGGATGAGGGTAGAGCAGTGGATGTCGTGTACATGGATTTTAGTAAGGCATTTGATAAGGTTCCCCGTGGTAGGCTTGTGCGGAAATTCAGGAGGCATGGGATAGAGGGAAACTTGGCCAATTGGATAGAAAACTGGCTAACCGGTCGAAGGCAGAGAGTGGTGGTAGATGGTAAATATTCAGCCTGGAGCCCAGTTACAAGTGGAGTTCCGCAGGGATCAGGTCTGGGTCCTCTGCTGTTTGTAATTATTATTAATGACTTAGATGAGGGAGTCGAAGGGTGGATCAGTAAATTTGCAGATGATACGAAGATAGGTGGAGTTGTGGACAGGGAGGAGGGCTGTTGTCGGCTGCAGAGGGACTTAGATATGATGCAGAGCTGGGCTGAGGAGTGGCAGATGGAGTTCAACCCTGCCAAGTGTGAGGTTGTCCATTTTGGAAGAACAAATAAGAATGTGGAATACAGGGTTAATGGTAGGATTCTTAGTCAGGTGGAGGAACAGAGGGATCTTGGGGTCTATGTACATAGATCTTTGAAGGTTGCCACTCAGGTGGATAGAGTTTGTAAGAAGGCCTATGGAGTATTATCGTTCATTAGCAGAGGAATTTAATTCAAGAGTCGTGAAGTGATGTTGCAGCTGTACAGGACTTTGGTTCGGCCACAGTTGGAGTACTGTGTGCAGTTCTGGTCGCCTCACTTTAGGAAAGATGTGGAAGCTTTGGAGAGGGTGCAGAGAAGATTTACCAGGATGTTGCCTGGAATGGAGAGTAGGTCGTACGAGGATAGGTTGAGAGTTCTCGGCCTTTTCTCGTTGGAACGGCGAAGGATGAGGGGTGACTTGATAGAGGTTTATAAGATGATCAGAGAAATAGATAGAGTAGACAGTCAGAAACTTTTTCCCCGGGTACAACAGAGTGTTACAAGGGGACATAAATTTAAGATGAAGGGTGGAAGGGATAGGGGAGATGTCAGGGGTGGGTTCTTTACCCAGAGAGTGGTGGGGGGATGGAATGCGCTGCCCGTGGGAGTGGTAGAGTCAGAATCATTGGCGACATTTAAGCGGCATTTGGAGAGGTACATGGATGGGTGCTTAATCTAGGTTAGAAGTTCGGCACAACATCGTGGGCCGAAGGGCCTGTTCTGTGCTGTATTGTTCTATGTTCTACATTCAATTCTAGTCTCCCCGATTTCAGGAAGATAGGACCCAGCCCCATAATAACAAGTTCCTGGGAAGTGTTGACGAACAAATACACTGTGCAGAGTTGTTTGATAGTTCCTTGAAAGTGGGGCTGAAGGTAGACAGGTCGGTGAAGGTGGTGTTTGGTATGCTACCTGTTATTGGGCAGTTCATTGAGTTTAGGAGTTAGGAGATCATGGTTCGGTTGTACAGTTTATTAGCTCAGCCACTTTTGGAATGTCCAGACTACTTTACATTCTAGTCTCCCTGCTGCAGGAAAGATGTTGGGAAACCTGAAAAAGTCCAGAAAAGATTTATAAGGGTGCTGCCAGTATGGAAACATGTGAACCATAAGGAGGGGCTGAGGAGATTTTGCCTGGAGTAGTTGATGTTGTGGGATGGCATTATACAACGTCTTCAAAACTGCAATGTTTCCTGCAACTGTCATAATTTAAGATGCTGCCAGACCTGCTGAGGATCTCCAGCAATTTTTTGTTTTGTTTATATTTCAGATTTCTACGATTTTGCTGAGGCACTTAGAGTCATAGACATTTAAAAGGCCTCATATTTTGTTGACTCTCACCCCTGGGATGGCAGGACTGATGGATGAAGAGGACTCAATCCTCGTTTAATTCTCCTTTCCTTTGTCTTTCTGAGCTGTTGTCTGCATCACGAATACTCTCTCTCCCATTCCCTGACCTGAATCTGGCCCATCTAAGCCACCCTTTAGCTCCCAACCCCCTGCCAAACTAGTTACAATCTCACCAATGGAACTGGCAATCACCCCACCAAGAGATTTCTCCCAGCCCTGCCCAGGGGTAACCAATCAAGCTGGTACAAGTCTCACCTAGCCCAGAACCAGTCGCAGTGCCTGGAAAATCTAAACCCTTCTCTAGTACACCATTTCTCCAGCCACACATCCAGCTGATCTATCCTCTTGTTCCTGCTCTCACTAGCACATGGCACTGGGTGTAAGTCTGACATTATTACTTTTCATTTGAATATATCTCTGATTTTCCTTTATACATATTTCAGGCCCTCATCCCTTTGTTTCGCAATGTCGTTGGTATCTGTGTGTTCCACAACCATTGGTTATTTACCCTCCAGCTGCAGAACTCACTGTAGCCACTCCATGCTATGACGGATCCTAGCACTAGGGAGGTCACATGTCATCCTTGATTCATGTCTGTGGCCACAGAAGTACCTGCCCTTACTCTGATGATTGATCCCATGTCACTATCGCCCTGCAACTGTCTTTCCTCCTGTTCGGTGCAGCAGAGCTATCTGTGGTGTCATGACCCTGGCTGTTGCTGATTTCCCCGAGAGGCCACCCCACCCATTCACCCCCAACAGAATTCCAACTGGTATACAGTATCTGTTTGAGAATGGGATTATCAATGGGGACTCCTGCACTCCCTTGCTGAGCCTTTAACTTGATGTGATGGTCACCCATTCCCTTTGTGCCTGTGTAACCCTCACCTGCAGTGTGACGAACTCACTAAACGTGCTGTCCATAATATTCTCAGTATCATAGATGGTCCACAGTGAGTCCACTCACAGCTCCAGGTCTGAAAAGCAGTTTCCCAGTAGCGCAGGTGGACACACTTCCTACACACATTGACGTCAGGGACACTAGAAGCGTCCCTTATTTCCCACATTGTACAAGAGGAGCCCGCCACGGGTCTGAGGGTTCCTGTCTCAATGTCTCTCTAGATTCAGCTAGTTACTCCCATTAAGAGAATTTAAAAGTGCTTTCAACCTTCCTTCACTTCAAACATGTCCATTATAATCAATAGCCCCAATCTTTACTTAAGCTGATATATTATACTTTAAAAATTGTTAACAAATACTCCACAGTGTCGCTTACAAATTGGCTGTTCCCATTGGGACCATGCGAAATTCTGAATGGCCTGAACTAAAACTGAGTTTCAGCTTCACCTTCTCCCTGTCTCATCTCCCTCTGTTTTCACCCAACTCCAAAACATTCTCATTGAGCCAAGCAGCACTCAGCGTCAACATGGCCTTCAGCAATTTCTGGATGAACAGATAATTGTCAGAATCTGTAAAATTCCACCTGAAAAGTTACTGGAATTTGAGTCCATAAGAAATTTTAATGGGAAATTTACAGGGAATTGAAAATAAGGAGTTCACAGGTTAAAGTCATGAAGTGGTTGACTGGGTCTAAACATGACAGTTCCTGCAAAGAGTCGAGGTGTAGTTTGGATAAATCTATGTTCCCTCTCAGACCAATATCTCCTTCCCGTGCTGCACTGCCCAGAACAGAGCACATACCCCAAGGGTGATCCAACCATGAATTTGCTTGACAAAAATATGAGAGTCTGGAATAGGGTGGTTCTGGAAAAGCACAGCAGTTCAGGCAGCATCCGAGGAGCAGTAAAATCGACGTTTCGGGCAAAAGCCCTTCATCAGGAATAGAGAAAGGGTGCCTAAAGGGTGCAGAGATAAATGAGAGGAGGGTGAGGGTGGGGAAAACGTAGGAAAGAGTACAATAGGTGCGTCGGGTGATGCTGAAGGTGATGGGTCAGAGAGGAGGGTGGAGTGGATAGGGAGAAAGGAAGATCGGCAGGTAGGACAAGTCATGGGACAGTGCTGAGCTGGACGTTTGGAACTGGGGTGAGGTGGGGGAAGGGGAAATGAGGAAACTGGTGAAGTCTACATTGATGCCCTGCGGTTGAAGTGTTCAAAGGCGGAGGATGAGGCGTTCTTCCTCCAGGCGTCGAGTGGTGAGGGAGCGGCGGTGAAGGAGGCCCAGGACCTCCATGTCCTTGCTGAGTGGGAGGGGAGTTGAAATGTTGGGCCACAGGACATTGTTTTTACCTAAAAATATGAGCTACCTTTCGACAGACAGAACCGACAAACCTTTCTCGTTCCACAGTTAAATGCCAATGATATTCAGATCCTGATGACTCTGCTGACTGTAGAAACATGCTTTTGATATCCCAGTCTCAATTATTCTCAATTAATATCTGATAAAAAAAAATCACAAGACAAAGCTCACAGTCAGTGCAAGATGAATATCAAAGACAAATATTTCCCTGGTATGTGTTTGATGTGTAAATGTTTCTCTTCAAATCGCCCTGCCCCCATCAGGAAGAGGACATGTCCATGCGCCTCGCTGTACCTTGTCCCCAATAAAGATGGCGGCTATAACCCAGGATCTATCATTGCCTGAGGGTCACAGACATTTTCCCATTTGCTGCAAACGTGGGAGCAGGAGTTTCTAATTCAGGACTAGCGACCTGTACAAAGTGTAATTAAACCCCTCCCAGTCTATCCTGATACATTTCATTCGGTTTCCGTTGCCACTTCCCCTTTCCCGTTTCCACCTCCTTCACACACCAAGGGTCATTCTGGTACCTGTGACCCTTCCTTCGATCCGATTGAAGGAATTCTAAACTTTCCCAGCTACCGTGTGGAAACAGGGCCATCAGCCCAACTAGCTCACACCCACCCTCCGATGATTATCCCACCCAAACCCATTCCCCGACCCTATTACTCTACATTTCCTCTGACTAATGCACCTAAACTATGCATCCCAGAACACTACGGGAAATGTAGCTAGTCCAATTTACCGAACCTGCATACCTTTGGACTGCAGGAGATAGGGGATAAAGAGTAAATAATAAGTTGAGATGGAGTGCAAAGAGAGACAGGAAAGACAAAAGAGTGGATAATGACCTTGCTGGGAGGGTGCATAGCTGTTAATGGAGGGGACAGGAACCTGTGTCTGGCAGCATCTCAGTGGCGGTGGTGGAAATGGTGGCTGATGATCTACGTTCTGCTGCAAAAACAGACCCTGAGCTTCCAGTTGCCTGCCACTTTAACACACGAGCCTGTTCCCTGGCCAACATCTCTGTCTCAAGCTTACTGCAGTGTTCCAGTGAAACTTGATCCAAGCTGGCAGAACACTCCAGAACATACCAAATTGCCTCCTCTTTCAAGGATTCACAATTTCCCCTCCCATGTGGTCAACAATGCTCTCCAGTGTATCTCCTCCACCTCCTGCACCTCTACTCTTGAACCCCACACCTCCAACGCAACAAGGATAGAACCCCCCAGTCCTCACCTTCCACCCAGATACAACACATCATCCTCTGCCAGTTCCACCACCTACAATCAGACCGCATCATCAGAGATATATTTCCCTTCCCACCCCTTTCAGCATTCCACAAAGACCATTTCCTCTGCGACTCCCTCATTAGATCCATGCTCCCCACCAACCCACCCTCCACTCCCAGCACCTTTGCTTGCCAGTTCAAGAGGTGTAAAACCTGTGCCCACACCTTCACCTCACGTCAATCCACGGCTCTAAAGGATCCTCCCACATCCAGCAGAGATTCCCTGCACATCCAGATACCTCACCTATTTTATCCTTTGCTCTCGATGTGGTCTCCTCTACATTGGGGAATCAGGACGCCAACTTGATTCAGAGAACATTTCTGGAACACATGCACCAAACAACTCCACCACCCTGTGGCCGACCACTTCAACGCCCTCTCCCACTCCACCAAGGACATGCAGGTTCTGGGCTGCCTCCATCGCCAAATCCCGGCCACCCGACGCCTGGAGGAATAACACCTTATCTTCCATCTTGGGACCCTTCAACCACACAGCATCAAGGTTTGCTCATCTCCCCTCCCCCCACCTTATCTCAGATCCAACCCTCCAACTTGACACTGGCCTCTTGAACTGTCCCACCTGTCCATCTTCCTTCCCAATTATCCACTCCAACCTTTCATCATTACCTCCCATCTACATCGACCTATTGCCTTCCGAGTTCCCATCCCACCAACCCCACACACCCCTCTTATTTACCTCTCAGCCCTCTTACCTTTGGAGAGCTGATGAGTGAAGCAGCCTCCTTTCAGCATTTACAATTCTGTGAACATTTCATTCTCAGCCCTCCAAGGAAATATCAGGGCAGGGTTTGTAAAGAGATCAGATTGAATGAGGGTCTCAGTGAACAAAAGTGAGACACAGATACAGAGAGGTTTTGGGATGGATTGATTCAAATGTTATCAATTTGCACGGCTGACAACAATACAGAAGGTACAAATGGGAGTGATCAAGAGAGTGGAATTAGAGCAGCAAATAAATGTTAAACATTTATGGAGCTAAAGGGGTTGCTGGGTAAAGATACCACAGTTAGTGCTGATTTCATTCCAGGCACACCAGCCAGGGCACACACCCTTGCTGTGTCTTCCATATTGATCTCTTTAAGATTTTTGTTCATTTGAAGTGTTTCATGTTTAGATAGTCCAGAGAAGACAGCTTCATTCTCCTCAATCTATTCTGCCAAGGCAATGCTGCTGTTAGAATTCAAGTCACTATGGCGTGTTACTGGCTGCTTCAAGGACTGGAACTGACAATTGAGACTGAAAGGTTTCTGTATAAAATATCTTCAATTGTATTGCCAGACACATGAGGGGCTTTAAGAAAAAGAACTAAAATGATGGGCACTGAGTGTCAGAGTGCCTACTGTTGTGGGGACATTCTGTTCAGATCCAATCTATTGGTAATTGTTAGAATTGACTTATCCTGGCTCCAGAGAAGTGGGCAGAGCGTTATAACGGTCATCGAAGATGGTAACAAATTTCCCAGAGGTTACAAATCGTTAATGACAGAGTAGGCATGTGTTCTGCTGGTAAAATGTATAAATTTATTCACAATGGCTCCAATTTACTTTCAGAAACAAGTGAGAGAAAAGCACATTACTGAAGTCTGTGCATTAGTCCAAATTTAGACGTTCAGGAGAGCTGAAGGGAGAGCTGGTGTTGGGAGTTGTAGTAATGATAGGAAAAAACTTGTTTCACAGACAGAGAGAGTTCACAGGTGGAAAACTCAGCTTTAACATCACATCAACTGCAGAGTCGTCCAATTCTGCAGGTCCTGATCCTTATCAGTAATATAAAAGTGGAAAGCAGCATTCCTAGCTCAGAGAAATCATTCCCATGTTAGGCAGCTGGTCGAATATTGAACCAGTCATGTGATCTGGGAAGACACCAATGTAACGGGACAAGGGCGAAGCTGTGTAAATGTAAAGAAATTTACTTACCCCTCCCAGTGGGACACTCACTGACACAGTCACACTGGGGAGAGGCTGTTCACCTGCCTCACGTATGGGAAGGGATTTACTCGATCTTACAATCTGCTGAGGCACCAGAGGGGGTACACAATGGATTCAGATCCTTCACCTGCTCCATGTGTGGGAAAGGATTCACTCTGTCCTCTGATCTGCTGAAACACCAGCGAGCTCACTCTGGAGAATGACTATTCACTTGCTCCCAATGTGGCGAGATTCACTCAAATGCACCACCTGCTGTGACCCCAATGAGCCCACATAGAGGAGAGGCCATTCAGATAGTCAGTGTGTGAGAGGGGCTTCAGTGATTCATCCTGACCCCCTGAGACACCAGCGGGTTCACACTGGGTAGGAGCTGTTTCCCTCTCTGTGTGACAAGGGATTTGCTGAGACTGAACACGACTGAGAGACCAGTGAGTGCTCACAGGGAAGTGGGCATCCACTTGCTCCCTGTGGACTGCAGGACTCTGATTCTGATGTTACTGTCCATCAGAGTCAGGAGTGGACCTTGTACATGATGACAATGTTGGAGTACTGATGTTGTTGTTAACCACATTAACTGGGCTGGAGTTGACTGAACTTACATTGCCACTTTCTGAACCTCAGGATGCCTCTCTGGGCAGTAGGTCACCACACACAGCAATGTGACAAGGAGCAGGGTTCATCTGTATTGATTTAAATTGTGATCATAGCACTGCTGTCTCACAGCACCAGGTAAAAGGTTGGAGTCCAGCCTTGGTCAATGGCCTATGTGGGGTATCCACATTCTCCCCATAATAGTGTGGGTCCCCTCCATGTGCGCTGGTTTTCTCCCACAATTCAAAGATATGCAGGTTAGGTGGATCGGTCGTCATAAATTGTCCACAGTGTTCAGAATTTGCAGACTAAGTGTATCAGCCATGGGAAATGCAGTGTTACAGGGATGGAGTGCTCTGGGCGGGATGTTCTTCAGATGGTTGGTGGGATTTGATGGACCAATGCTCTCCTTCAACACTGTAGGGATTATATTCTATGATTGAGG
The DNA here is from genome assembly GCF_047496795.1 of Chiloscyllium punctatum. Taxonomy (NCBI): domain Eukaryota; kingdom Metazoa; phylum Chordata; class Chondrichthyes; order Orectolobiformes; family Hemiscylliidae; genus Chiloscyllium; species Chiloscyllium punctatum. The sequence continues at coordinate 82,339,030 of NC_092754.1, forward strand.
ATAAAGAATATTCTCAGGGTCGCCTTGGAGGAGGGACATGTGATGTGTATCAATGCTCTTAATGCCATTAGATAGAGGTGGGCACCGCAGGGGATACAGTGCTTTATCTCCACCGCCACCGCCACCCCCTCACCCCCAACTCTACTTTGATTTAGCCCCTTCCCACTCTGTCACTTGTAACGGTTTGCTTTGCCCATAATGGGCTTTGTTTGTAAATATTCAACTGACGACACTGGTGTGCTACTGCTGGTGACTAAATGTTAACAAAAAGCAAAATAATGGAATAATGATGTTGATGGTGGGAAGGTTGCTCAGCTGTGTGAGATAACACTTCTGGGTAGGAGAAATGGGAGAAAAATGCTTCACAGCTCACAGAACGAGAACTGAAAGTAGTTAAATCATACCAAAGATCCAGAGAGAGAAGGAATGTTTCCCTGGAGTTTGAGTAACTGAAAAGTGATGGCGCCCGGGAGTAGACAGGATTTTGTTTAAAGGGCATTTGAAATTTTAAAAACTGTCATATGCAGATAGTTTCAATTCTTTAAGTTTTATTTATTGTGCAATAAATTTGTACTTTTTAAAAAAATTCAAATTCACAAACCTTGTGTTAAAGACAAATGTTAAATAAAATCCATCAAACCATTCCTCACTGAAAACTGAGGTGGAAGTGCAATCTCCTGCAGAATCCCTGCCCTGACTACTTCTTCCTACCCCGGCTCCATGGCTATATACATACCTGGGAGATAGCAGCAGAAGGCCATTCGGCCTTTGAATCTGGCTCCACCATTCAACGGGAAACAGCTGACCATCCAGCTCAGTCTCCTGTTCCTGCTCTGTTCCAATCCGCTTTCATGACTTTACCTTGAAGAACTATATTTCAGTCCTCCTTGGGCTTCACTGCCTTTTATACCAGTGATGTTGCTGTGTTATTGCGTGGGGGTAGGCAGGGGTAATGTGATGGTGCTCTTCCTGGAGGATACACTTAGCGTCCGTCATCATCCTGCAGTAACATCAACTGGGTTTCAGCAACTAGAGATAGAACCCATTTCCAGGATATGGGCATCACTGGCTCAGCCGCATTTATTCCCCATCACTAGGTACCATTGAGAAGATGGTCGTGAGCTGCTGTCTTCAACCATTCACAGTCCATTTGGCGCAGATAGTCCGAAAATGCTGGGAGAGAGAGTGTTGCAGGATTTTGGCCCAGTGATTCTCCATCTTTGCTTCTTCAAACGCTGGTTCACGAAATCACAATCTGCACATGATTTTGAGATTTCAGTCTGCAAATCTTCACCATCTAGCACCCTGTATAAAGGAATATGCACAGATAAGAAATTCAGAACAGACTATTCTCGTTTCTCTGGAAAATCGTTTACCCCTTTCTTCCCCCAAATCTGTAACCCTCCAGCCCACTTACTCTCTCCCACCATTCTGACTCTGCTGCCCCTAATGTACACCCTCCTCATTCTCATGGAGTTACTGATAAACAGATCCATGCCACCACTTCCCATCCTGGTTAGACTCTGCGCCCTTTCTGGGTTCACTTCCGTTCCCTTCAGTTGCTGCAAGTCAATAATGTAAGAGCAAAATGAAACAGACGGAAACAGCAAGGGAGGTGGCAGATCCTGGACAGAAGAGGAACCTTCAGTCTGGGAGAATGGTTCAGATTCTTCCTTGTTTCCCATTAGTTTATTGCCAGCATTACAATGAATTGGGGATGGAGAGTGGTCCCACGTGGGTGTAGTGACACTTTGACACCCCCCCGCCCCCAACTGATCAATACGACAAGCAGATACGTTCCTCCTCTTGCCAATCACGGTGTGAAATACTTTCCCCTAATTACCCCAAAACATGTGCTCCAAAACCCGCCCACATTCTGTACATATACAGTGCTGGGTTTCCCAGTACACCTGTGGTTCCTGCCTCAGGAATTGTGGGAGTTGCAGTCCCCATGAAGTCACTCGAGCCCTGTCTCTGGAAAGTGAATGAAACGTGTGGGGTGGAGGGTGTTGTGTATAGGATCCCCATTCAGACAGACAGGACATATGGCTTGTCACTGGGTTTGACTGAAACATCTGGTTAGACAACCCAGTTTCTGACGTAAGGAATATAGATTCAGTCAATTGCGGGGTGGAGGGGTCAATACGGGGAAGCAGTTTTCGGCAGAGGTAGCTCAGTGGCTAGCACCTCTGCCTCACAGCTTCAGAGACCCTGGTTTGATTCAAGCCTTAGGTGACTATGTGGAGTTTACACATTCTCCGCGTGGCTGCATGGCTTTGTTCGGTGTTCCAGTTTCTTCCCGAAGTCCAAAGATGTGCAGGTTAGGTGGATTCGCCAGGCTAAACCACAGTGTCCACGCATGTGCAGGTTAAGCCATTAACCATGGGAAATACTGGGAATGGGTGAGTCTGAATGGGAGTTAAAGGTACACAAGTCTCATTGCCCTGATGGAATACATCCCAGGATACCAAGAGAGTTTGGGGGACAAATAGCAAATGCACTTACTTACAGCATCCTACAGCAGAGACAGGCCCTTTGGCCCAAAATGGCCCATGCCGATCAGAATGTCCATCCACGCTGAGCCCATTTCCCTGCACTTGGCTCATCTTCCTCTGAAACTTTGCTATCCATGTATTTGTCCAAATGCCTTTTACATGTTGTTAGTGTACCCGCCTCAACCACTTCCACTGTCAGCTCATTCCATATGCGTACCACCCTCAGTGTAAAACAGTTGCCCCTTAGCTTATCTTTTATTCTTTCTCCTCTAACCTTAAACTGATGCCCTCCAGTCCTTGGTTACCTGGGAAAAAGACTGAGTGCATTCACCTTACCCACGCCTCTCATGGTCTTATACACTTCTATAAAATATTCCCCCTCGGTTTCCTATGCTCTAAACAAAAAAGCCCTCGCTTGTCCAACCTCTCCCTGTAACTCAGACACCTGAGCCCTGGCATCATCCTTGTAAATTTCTTCTGCACCTTTTCCAGTTTAATAACTGAAACTTACACTGCATTCATCACATTTCCAGTTTTCCCCAGGCGCTGGAACAGACATGACAACGCCAATGGATTATAATCAATGATCGATAATTTACTCCGTTACAACAATCCCATTTTGATAGCTTTTTCCATGATGCAGGAATCCTTTTGTCTTTCTGGTTTCATGGTTAATTGTCCTCATACAAAACCAATCTGTGGCTTACCTGTTCCAGGGAAATATGCCATGATTGTTTAGACTTTCAAACACCAATGAAATCTCTCTCCACAGTACCCACGCTGACATGGACTTCACTGTCTCAGTACTTTTTTCCCCAGTCACACTGACATTTGAAATATTCGTCCACGGGCAGAATGCACACCTTTCCATCCAGATAAAAAGGTCAATGGTATTCAGATTGTCACGGATCAAGTAACTATCAAAACTGAACATGAAGTTCAATCTGAATTTCTCAACTGCAAATCCCCCCTTTCAGTACTCTACAGCAGAGAAAACAGAAAGTGCTGGAGATCCTCAGCAGGTCTGGCAGCATCTGAAATGCTGACAGATGCAGGAAACATTGCAGCCTTGAAGAAGTGGTTAGATTATCACACCAGGCACGTGCGCTTGGTGGCCAGTATGTAGAAGATGGGGGCATTGTGTTCAACAGTTTTATACCAGAGACTCTGACCTCATTTGATTCCATGTTTCTCTGCGATTCCTTCTTTTCGGAAGCAGGCAAGAGTGGGAAGCAGTGGAGAATGTAAATGATGGGTGACCTTCCTAGTGAGAGGATTCGTGTACAGTAGCAGGGATCCCTTTCTGGAAGGGCCTTGTTGAGACCACACCGGAAGTACTGTGCATACGTTTGTTCCCCTTTCCCAAGGAAGGCTCTCCTGGTTGTTGAGAGAGTAAAGGAGGGTCACCAGCCTGAGTCCTGGGATGTGGAGATAGTTAAGGGCTGCAGATGCTGGAAGTCAGAGTCCATACAATGTGGATCTGGGGAAGTGCAGCAGGTCAGGCTGCATCACAGGAGCAGGAAGGTCAATGTTTTGGGTCGGAATCCTTTGTCAGCCCTGATGAAGAGTCCTGACCCGAAACGTCACCTTTCCAGCCCCATCGTATTCATGCTGGTCATCAAGCACCTATTAATTCTAGTCCCACGTTCTGGCACTCAGCGTGTCACCGATATTATAGTGCTAAGTGTGATCATCTCAACACTTCTTCAAGGCTGCAATGTTTCCTGCATCTGTCAGCATTTCGGATGCTGCCCGACCTGCTGAGGATCTCCAGCACTTTTTGTTTTTATTGTGGATTTCACCCATTTTGCTCAAGCACTTAGAGACAGAGAGCTGTACAGCTCCATATTTTGCTGACTATAATTCCTGGGATGGCAGGACTGATGGATGAAGAGGGACTCAATCCTCATTTCATCCTCCTTTCCTTTGACTTTCTGAGCCGCTGACTACATCACTAATATTCTACCTCCCATTCCCTGTCCTGAATCTGACCCATCTAAGCCTACACTTTAGTTCCCATCCCCCTGTTAGACTAGTTAAAACTGCACCAATGGGACTGGCAAAAGCCTCCACCAGGAGATTTCTCCCAGCTCTGCCCAGGGGTAACCGGTCAGGCTGGTACAGGACCCACCCAGAAACGGTCCCAGTGCCTGAAGAATCTGAACCCTTCTCTGGTCCACCATTTCACCAGTCACACGTCTAGCTGATCTATCCTCTTATTCCTGCTCTCACTAGCACATGGCACTGTGAGTAAGTCTGACATTATTTTATTTCAGGAGCTACATTTTACTGTATCCCTGATCTCCCTATATCCAGCTTTCAGGACCTCATCCCTTTGTTTAGTGATGTCATTGGTATCGGTGTGTTCCACAACCACTGCCTTTACACTCCAGCTCCAGAATGTCCTACAGCTGCTGCATGATAATCGCGGATCCTGGCCTCAGGGAGGTAACTGTACCAGCCTCAGACTTACCTCTTTTCTCACCATCTCTTTGAGTTTACCGACATTCCCTCACTGCTTTAATGACTCCTGAGTAGCACGAGCAAATCTCCTTGCCTGGATATCAGACACCTTCCAATTCAGGTACAATCCATCCTTCTTATGCACATCAACTCTACTCAAGAGGAGATTACAATGATCAAAAGATGTGAATCCTTCTGCCCTACACCAGCTCCTTAGCCAATCATTGATCTCCTCCATCCTGCTATTCCTACTCTCACGAGCATGTAGCACCTGGAGTAATCCACATATTATGACCGAGGACCTGATTTATTATATTCCAGGTTAATTTGCTATATTCTCTCATCAGGACTTTATCTTTTCCCCTTACTTTGTCATTGGTACCAATGTACAATGACCTCCCAGGGGTCATTCTTTCCTTTGAGAATATTCTGCTACCTGTCCGAAACATCCTTGACCCTGGCACCAGGGAGGTACCACCCCATTCTGATGTCTCACTGTCAGCTGCAGAAACAGCAGTCTGTGCCCGACTAGTAAGTCCCTGATCACTGTTGAGCATTTGAAATCTGATATACCTCTCATTATAGTGGAGCCAATCTCAGTACCGGTAACTTGGCTGTCAGTACAACATTCCCTCAAAGTCTATGACCACCTACATTATCCAAAACACTATACTTGTTTGAGATGGGGATAGCCACAGGAGACTCATGGCTGAAAAAATGTGTTGATGGAAAAGCGCAGCAGGTCAGGCAGCATTAAAGGAGCAGGAGAATCGACTTTTCGGGCAGAAGCCCTTCTTATGCCCGAAACGTCAATTCTGCTGCTCCTGGGATGCTGCCTGACCTGCTGCGCTTTTCTAGCAACTCATTTTTCAGCTCTGATCTCCAGCATCTGCAGTCCTCACTTTCTGTACAGGAGACTGATGCTCTACCTATCTCCCTCTCCTACCTTTCCGAGAGGTAACCCATCTACCTGACTGTATCTGCAGTTTCCAACCTGAAACTGCCACCTATCACACATCCTGACTCTTGTAAATTCTTCATTACCATTAAGCACAGCTCCACCTGATCCATGTGATCCAACAGGATTTGCATCACTTCCTGCAGGCTATCATCAGGATCATTCAAACTCCCCCTACTCCCCTCCAGGAAGTGCACATCACTGTACGAATGGCCATCTCTGCACCTTAATCAGTAGACCCAGAAAAAGGTAGAGTCTTACTGCTTTACAAAAGACTACTTTCGAATACATTAGTACCTGTATTTTATATTTAAAACATTCAACCAAAAGATCATAACAGAGGCAATTAAACTAGTAAACACTCACCCGACTGAATGTTGCGGATTTTAAAAAGTAAAACAGGTTTACCTTTGAAGAGACTGAAACCCACTGAGCTGATCCCCGGCTACGAGTCACAGACATACAGCACGGAAACAGACTCTTCAGTCAAACTCGTCCATACCGACCAGATATCCGAACCTAATCTCGTCCCATTTGCCAGTACTTGGTTAATATCCCTCTAAACCCTTCCTATTCATATACCCATCCAGATGCCTAATAAATGTTGCAATTGTACCAACCTTCACAACTCCCTCTGGCAGCTCATTCCATAAACGCACCACCGTCGCATAATATGGTTGCCCCTTAGGCCCCCTTTACATCTTTCCCCTCTCATGCTAAATCTATACCCTCTAGTTCTAGACTCCCCCACTCCAGTGAAAATACCTTGTCTATCTATCCGATCCATGCTCATGATTTTATAAACCTCTGAAATCACTGCTTAGCCTCTGACACTCCAGGGAAAACAGCCCCAGCCTGTACAGCCTCTCCCTATATCTCAAACCCTCCAAACTTGGCAATATCCTTATAAATCTTTTGTGAACCTTTCAAGTTACACAACATCCTTGTGATAGGTGGAGAACAGAATTGTGCACAATATTGCAAGAGTGGCCAAACCAATGTCCTGAACAGCTGCCATATGACTTCCCAACTCTCTTACTCAATACTCTGACCAATAAAGGAAATCATACCTTCACTATCCTATCTACCTGCGCCTCTACTTTCAAGGAGCTGTGAACCTGCACAGCAAGGTCTCTTTGTTCAGCAACACTCCCCAAGACCTGACCATGATGTGTATCAGTCCTGCTAAGCTTTGCTTTTCCAAAATGCAGCACCTCGCACTTATCTGAATTAAACTCCATCTGCCACTCCTCAGCCCATTTGCCCATCTGATCAAAGTCCCATTGAAATCTGAGGTAACCTTCTTCACTGTCCACTACACCTCCAATTTTGGTGCCATCTACAAACTTACTAACTATACCTCCTGTGTTCACATCCAATTCATTTATATAAATGATGAGAAGTAGTGGACCCAGCACCAATCCTTGTGGCATTCCACTAGTCACAGGCCTCCAGTCTGAAAAATAATCATCCATCACCACCACCCTCTGTCTTCTGCCTTTGAGCCAGTTCTGTATCCAGATGGCTACTTCCATGAGATCTAACCTTGCTAACCATTCTCCCATGGGGAACCTTGTCGAAAACCTTACTGAAGTCCATATAGATCACATCTACTACTCTTCTCTCATCAATCCTCTTTGTTACTTTTTAAAAACCAGATCAAGTACGTGACATGATTTCCCATACAGAAAGTTATGCTGACTACCCCTAATCAGTCTGTGCTTTTTCAAATACACGCAAATCCTGTCGCTCAGGGCTCCCTCCAACACTTAGTCTAGCACAGCATCTGTAGTTCCCGAGCTTGTCCAAGCCACCTTCGTTAAATAGTAGCACCATATTAACCAACTCGCAGTCTTCTGGCACCTCAGCTATGACTATCAATAATGCAAAAATCTCAGCAAGAGGCCCAGAAATCACTTCCCTCGCTTCCTACAGAATTTTTGGATACACCTGATCAAAGCCTGGGGATTGCTTCACCTTTATGCGTTTCCAGATATCCAGTACTCTGTATTATGGACAATTTTCAAGATGTCACCATTTATTTCCCCACATTCTACATCTCCCATGTCGTTCTCCACATTAAACCCTGATGCCACACGTTTAGTATCCCCCCAACAAGCCCCTCTCCTGCGTCTTCACACATAGGCTGCCTTGCTGATCTTTGAGGTGGCCTATTCTCTCTCTAGTGACCCATTTGCTCTTAAATGTATTTCTAAAAACCCTTTCCCTATTCGCCAAAGCGGTCTCCTGTCCCCTTTTTGCCCTACTGATTTAACACTTAAGTATACTCCTCTTGTCTTTATACTCAAAGGATGTGATTTTTGGATTGGAATAAATGCGAAATATTACATCTTGATAAAACAAACGAGGGCAGGACTTACACTGATTAAAAGTTAGGCCTCGGATCGTGAAATGGAACAAAGAGACCGAGGGGTTCAGGTCTTTGAACTATGTGTCACATGCAGACAGGATGGTTCAGAAGGGCTTTAGCACATTTGCCTTCATTGCTCAGATCTTTGAATATAGGAGTTAGGACGTTATGTTGAGGTTGTACAGGATGTTGGGGAGGCCTCTTCTGGAATACTGTGTCTAGTTCTGGTTGTGCTGTTATAGGAAGGATATTATTAAATTGGAGCAGGTTCAGAATAGATTACCAGGATGGTGATGGGAATGGATGGTTTGAGTTATAAGCAGAGTCTTGATAGGCTGGGTCCTTTTTCACTGGAGCACAGGAGGCTGAGGGGTGACCTTATTAGAGGTTTATAAAATCCTGAAGAGTTTCGGTAATGTGAACAGCAGGTTCCCTTTCCAGGAGGGGGCGCGATTCAAGATTGGGGACATACGTTTCTCACGTTAAAAAGTAAGGCTTTAAATAGATGTCCCGGATTTTATTTTTTGTTTTTGCACAAAGAGTGGCTCACATATCGAATAAACTTGCATAGGACGTGGTAGATGTGAATGCAATTATAATTTCAGGGTGGCACAGTGGCTCAATGGTTAGCAATGCTACCTCTCAGCGCCAGGAACACAGGCTCAATTCCTGTATTGTGTGACTGTCCATGTGGAGTTTGCATATTCGTCCCCATGACAGCGTGGGTTCCTCCAGGTGCTCCCGTTTCCTCCCACAATCCACAGATGTACAGGGTAGGTGAACTGGCCGTGCTCAATTGCCCACAGTGTTCAGGGATGATTGGGTTGAGTGAATTAGTCAGGGGTAAATATAGAGCAAAAGGGTAGGGGAATGGGATTCTAATAGGAAAAAAAACATTTGGACCCGTATATCAATAGGGAATGCTAGGATGGACTTGGACCAAGTGGAGGCAGGTGCGATTAGTTCAGTTCGAATTTATGGTCGACACGGACTGGTTGGACCACAGGGTCTGTGTCGATGCCGTATAATTTTATGACTTGTTATCTCTGTAAATTCCTCTATGCTTGGAACTCTCCCTATCAGTGCCACCTCATCCAGCCTTACAAATCCTCCTCATCTCTATAATTCCTTTCCAGCCGCAAAATCAAAAAAACCTCTATCACAAATCTCTCTATCTCTGTAACATCCTCCATCCTCACAATCCTTTCCAACTTGCATCTCCTCCAGCTTCATTATACTCCCCATGTCTAATCCCCTCCAGTCTCTCAAAGCTCTGCTTTTTGTGCCTTTCATTATTTCCAGCTTTCAGGATGCCCAATGTTTATTTCTCACTTGATAATAGCCCTTTACAATTCCTGCGCTGAGCTTCTGAATTTGCTTTTAAACCTCTGTGTCTCACTTTCCTTACAAAAATATCGACCAATCACGTGTCATCTATTCTAGTATCACTTTTTCTGACTAGATGTCCAACGGAGCCTGTCATATTCCTATAATAAACATCTCAGCGGTCTACAGATCAGAAAAAGGCTCTGGTGGTCCATCGGGTCTGTGAGAAAGAAAACTACCACCGAACTATCCTCATTTATTTTCCAGTACTTGTGGAAAAGTGTCATCTATCGTGGCATAGCAAGTGCACACTAAATACATCTCAAATGTTTTGGGGATTTGTGTCTCCCACCCTCACAGACAGTGAGGTTTCGTGCAACTGTTGCTCGATGATGACATCACCCACAGGAACACAGAGCAGCTGGGTCTGTGCAAACCAGAGATCGCCCACACATTGGGAAGGATGGCAGGGTCCCTGAGAGGGGGCACAGGAGAGTTACCAGGATGGTTCAAGGAATGGGGGATTTTAGTTGCAGGGACATGGGTGTTGATAATACATATCAAGAATATCCATCTATAATAGATGGACTCTCATTCTCAACCTCTCCCCTTGCCTGGGCTGTGGTAACCTTCAGTTTAAACCACCACCAGACATCTCTCCCTAATGAGAGAGCAGCCCTATGGTCCGGTAGGACAATGCTGACTTTACGTTTCACACACTGATGCCACTGTGCATCGGGGGTGGAGAGAGGGAATGCTGAAGGTGGTGGATGGGACACCACTCAGGTACGGTGCTTTGTCCTGGAGGATGTTCGCTTTCTTTAATACTGTTGAGGGCTGCACAGATGAAGGCAAGTGGAGAATGTTCCAACACGATCCTGATGTGTGCCTTATTGAGAGCAAACAGATATTGGGGAATCAGGGGTTTGGGAAAACTGAGGTGTTCTCCTTGTAGCAAAGGAAATTGAGGGGAGCTGAGAGACAAGTGCTTACAAAACATATACATCAGGATCTTAAACCTTGCACTCATCAACTCATCATACATGGATTACTGGACACATATTGAAGATTTTGGGGAGATCTATTGACAGGACGGTTTGATTCAAAGGAGAATTTTTATGCAGAAAATGGAATTGAGCTGGAACAAAATACTCACACACAGTGCAAATATCCAGGTCCTGATGAATGGAGTAATTCAATCAGAGTTTGGCGTTACAATTACTGAGATTGCCATCTGGATATCCACCTGTAGTATCCTGTAATACACGTTTACAAAATCTGTCACTGTCAGGTCAGGTTAGAAACTCACACCATCCCCTCCTCCTGGTCCAGGATGACTGTACACATTACCCCTTGTGGAGACCAGCAGTCAGTTCACGGGGAAATCTGTGTGGGTTTCTATGAGTTTCCACCTTGGGACATCATGTGACTGAACAGGGCAGATCTTTGACACATGGGACAGAATGTTCCAATAGTCAGTGAGATGCGGACAGCAGGATTTTCTTCCTTTTCTTTCCTTCCGTGCTGCCACTTTGCCTCATCAATAAGATATGGGGGGGGGGGGGTGAAAGTCTCATGCAGCTTGATGGGCAAGTTGCCTCCATTCTCACCAAGGGGCAGCAAGATCCTCCCAGTCACTCCAAAGAGTCTCTCTGAAAAGACAGCAACTCAGCATGCTTCCCACTGTCCGGTGATCCCTGGAAAGATTTAGAAGAATGAGGGGGGGGGGGGGTGAATCTCCTAGAAAATGTAGACCAGTAAACTTCCAAAAGGATTATAAACAGTTTACAGAGAGGGATTCGGAGAAGTGGACAAGTTGGTCAATGGAGCATAACTTGGGATAATGTGAAGTTGTTCATTTTGGAGGAGGTAATAAAAGAACAGAGGACTGTTTAAATGGTGGAAACTGTAGAAACCTGCAACACAAAAGGGACCGGGGGAAACTGTGCAGGAAACACAGAAAGCTAGCACACAGTTACAACAGGTCATCAGGAAGGGGAATGGAATATTATTCCTGATTCCAGGGGATTTGCAGTATAAGAGATTGGAATATATACCTGAGAGCCACTTTATATAGTGCGAGTGAGACCACATATGGAGTAATGAGAGACGTTTTGGTCCCTTTATTTAAGGAAATACATCACTTCATCGGAGGCATTTAGAGAAGATTGACTGGGATGATCCCTGGTTTGCAGGGACTCTCTTTTAAGAAAAGGCTGAAGAAGTTGGGACTTGACTCACTGGATTTGGGGGAGAATGAGAGGGGATCTTATTGAAACATATAGACTTATTAAGGGGTATGACAGGGTAAATACTGAGAGGATGTGTCCCATCATGAGGGAACCTAGAACCAGATTCTGGGTCAGTTGCAGAATCAAGGGTTCTGTTTTAGATTTGTCAATTTTAATGCAACACAGACATGGGTAAGGGGTTTCAGTCGCAATGGAGCTGGGGTGAGGTGGAGAATAGCAACATTTTAGAGATTGGAATTCCTGGTGTTTGCAATTGTGTAGATGGCTGATCAGAAGGTCACCTTGGGGTCAGAATATGAGCGCAATATTGTGAAGTTCTGCCTCAGGCATTTCCCAGTAAGAGGGAGGGGGTCAGCAGTTAGGGAAAGTAATTTGTAATAGCAACTGAAGGCAATGGGTTTAACCATTGCAGTGTTTCATTGGAGGAAATTGCAGCCAATCGAGTTGTAGGCGTGTGGAAAGCAGCTTAATGAATGAGGAACAGTGGAGCAATGGAGAGGGATGAAAGGGAGAGAGAGCTGGGCATTGTCAGTGTACATGTGAAACCAATACGATGTCACCTCCTGGCAGTATGTAGGTGAGATAAAGGAAGGAACAAAGATAGATCCTGGATGAACACCACATATGAGGAATTCAGAAAGGAAAGGGAGAGTGGAAATGGAGCAGGATTTTCCAACAACCGTGAGGTCAAATATTATTTCTTAGCAGAATTGGAGAGAAGGACAAAACCAGAAAAGACAGACAGAACAAGGAACAATATTTGTGAATCGGTGAGGGGGAGTGATGAGGAGGAGCCCGACTCCAAAACTGCTATTTCTACATCAGTGACATCACCCAACTCCACCCTAGTCTCAGCTCATTTACTGAAATACTCGTCCATCCCTGTGTTATCTCCAGACTTCGTTATCCAAACACAGTCCTGGCCAGCCTCCCACATTCAACTTACTTATAAGCTCAAGAGTATCTAAAACCCTACTGCCCAAGTGCTCACTTGTACCAAAACTTGTTGATTCATCAAAAGGCTCCTATTTACGAGCAACAATTTAAAATTCTCTCGCTTAATATAATTCCTGGCTGTGAACATCCCTGTCTCCCTGCACCACACAACCTGTAAGATCTCGACAACTCATTTTCTTTCAGACTCCCAAAGATGCATTTATTCATTGCTTCACCTGTCTGGCTACTTCGACAGTTGCCAAGGCAACACGGTCTGGAATTCGCACCCTGACCCTCTCAGACCTGCTTTCCTCCTTTAAGGTATTCCTGAAAACCTGCTTATTTGGCAATACTTTTGATCACCTGACCTAATATCCCCATCTGTGGCCTTATGTCAGAAATTCTCAATTTCTGTGAAATTATAAAAATGATAAAAATACAAACTGTTGTTAATTTGCACACACATTGTCAACTCTTCACTGTCGCTGAGTGAATAATCTGTAACATCTCTTACCCAAGTTAATTGTGGGAGCACATTCACCACACGAACTGCAGCTGTACAAAGAAGTCAAACATCACCCTCTCCACAGGTAATGGGACTCTGGCATTAATCACTGGTGTCTGTGGAGAGAGAAACACATAGTTGATATTTCAGGGAGTGCTAAATACATTACAGGAAGTGAGAATGTTGCAGAATTTGATGGTCAGAAATGGAAGGAAAATGCACTCTTTTGTTGAAAAAAAGAATTATTTACTGTCAAAGATACTGTGGAAAATTTAGTCCATTGAGAGAACAGCACATTATCAGGGGTTGGGCAGCAGAGGAAAATTAACTTACAAAAGGTCTGTGAAAGTAACAGTAAAACACTAAACAAGCCAAACAGCCTGTGCCCAAAGGCTTTAACTCCCCTTCCCGCTCCACCAAAGATATGTAGGTCCTGGGCCATCTCCACCGCCAAATCCCAGGCATCTGATGCCTGGACGAAGAACGCCTCATCATCTGTGTTCAGATCCTCCAATCACATGGGATCAAAGTGGATTTCATCAGTTTCCTCATTTCCACTCCACCCACCTTATCCCAGATCCAGCCTTCCAACTCGGCACTGCCCTTTTGACCTGTCCTACGTTTCCATCTTCCTTCCCACCAATCGGCTGCTGCCTGACCTGCTGTACGTTTCTAGCATCACACTCTTTGACATTGAAAACATCCTGACTCTGAAACTGTGTAAATCCTGCCCGATCACTCCCTGCCAAGGAAGGCTGCGCATGCGTCCCCCGACAGCTTGCCCCTCTCAAAGTTGGCAGCCACGCACACGTGTCCCGTGGATCACTGCGCCCAATAAAGATGGCGACGATCACTCACGCCTTTCACCATTTGAAGCATTTTCCCGTTTGCCACAAACACGGGCCTGGGATTTTCAAATTTGTGTTTTCCGATGTGCACTAAGTTCTGTAAAACGTCTCAGCCTGTTCCATTAAAATTTCCTTCTCTTCCTGGTCAATATGTCTTTCCTTAACCATGCCCTGCACCTTCACACATTTCCAATGCCTTGGTCACAACATCACAGTGCTGCCAGTGAAGCTTATCACGTGGTATCAGTTTATTCCTGATGAAGGGCTTTTGCCCGAAACGTCAATTTCGCTGCTCCTTGGATGCTGCCTGAATTGCGGTGCTCTTCCAGCACCACTAATCCAGAAGCTTATCACATGGTTGAGTGTAGCCACGCCCCTCATTCACTCAGACCAACCGGCAGTACCTTGTCTTCCAGCCCCATCCCCATCCTCTTATTGGTCCTGCACTGAGATCAATCACCAGAGGCCATTTGTGGGCTGGAGCATGCTCAGTACTTCCTGCTTTTGCTGCTGTTCATCAGGTATAAGAGAGAGCGTTCATTCCAGTTTCTCCTAATGTCAGACATGAACAACAACGACCTGCATTGGATGGAGCCTTTCACACTGACAATTCTCCTAAAGTGCTTCACGAATGCTGGAAACATTGATTAAAGAGAACAACTTTAAGATACATCTTTGAGGAGTACAGAGGGGGTTGGGAAGGATATTGAAGAGGTTTTTAGATCAGACAAACCGTCTAAAGAGCAACCCACCCAGACCCATTCCCCTACATCTAACACTACGGGCAATTTAGCACGGCCAATTCACCTAACCTGTACATGTTTGGACTGTGGGAGGAAACTGGAGCACCCGGAGGAAACCCACGCAGACACTGGGAGAATGTGCAAACTCCACACAGACAGTTGCTTGGGGTGGGAATAGAACCCGGATCTCTGGCGCTGAGAGACGGCAGTGCTAACCACTATGCCACCGTGCCGCCCATCTGCAGCTGTCCTCTGCAGCTCCAATCATGGAGTGATGTCTGTGGAGAACAGCTGACAACGGAGACAGTTAGTGGCTAACCATAGTTTAGCAACCCCATGTCCTCGCCCCCCTACCCCACACCCCAGTCCTTGTTCTCACAGCATGTCATTACACATTACCTAAGGTTAGCCACTAACAGTTTCCATTACCAGCTAGTCGCCCTCCCCCAGCCAGATCGTTATCCACTCCTTTATCCAACCCTTCTTCTCGCTCTGTCCCCACCTATGCTTTACTCCTTACATCCTCCCCTAAACCCTACCTGCTGCATATAAACCAACATTTTTTCTCTCAGTATCAGTTCTGAGGAAGGGACACCGGATCTGAAACTTTAACTCTGATTTTTCATCCCAGATCCTGCCAGACCTGCGGAGCTTTTCCAAAACCTCCTGGTTGTTGTTTCTGATTTACATCTCCTGCAGTTCTTTTGGTTCTAATTTACCGGGAGTTTGTAATTCAGGTCCCACAGCCTCTGTCCCAGTGTCTGCTGTCTCTCCCAACCCCAAACAGTGACACGACACCTGCACAGCTCATGGACATGCGTCATCTTGCTGGCCACACCCCCTCATTCACTCCCATTGGCTGGAGGACCACACAGACTCTCCTCCCATTGTCTGGAGCTGCCGTCAATCAGCCGGGCCCCATTGTGATGAGTGGAGGGCTAATCCCACTGTCTGCCCTGGGATGAACTTCATCATTCAGAGTGAATGGGGCAGTATCACAGAGCACAGGACCTGGGGGCTATTCAGCCCATTGGGGCTGTACTCTCTCCCTCTGGAGATGCTGCAAATATGTCCCAATTCCCCTCCTATTTGCCCACAGCCCCCCAAATCTTTCCTTAAAAATTAAAATTCCAAGTCTCTTTCAGAATACCTGCTGAATCTGTGTCGTTCAGAAAGTTCCAGTTGCTCAGAACTTACTGAGTGCAATAATGTTCACATTTTCACTTTGTATTATTTGCCAATTACTTGAAAGTAGTTACTAAAAGTTGTGACAGTGTTAACAATTCCTCTCTCTCTCTGCAAATTCAAGACCTTGGAACCAAATCTGCACCTGGTCAAAATCACTGCTTCACCTTCTCAGCTCCAAGCACAATTATCTGTGCTGCAGCTTGCTCTCCACAAAAGAGGAACGCATCTTTGTTTATTAACGTCGTAGACATATACAGCACAGAAACAGAACTTCGGTCCAATTCATCCATGCCAACTAGGAATCCTAAACTACTGAAGTCCCATTTGCCAGCTATTGGCCTGTATCCATCAAAACCCTTCCTGTTCACGTACCCAATCGGATGCCTTTTAAATGTTGTGATTTTATCAGCCTCCACTACTTCATCTGGCAGCTCATTCCATACATACACCACACTCAGCTTGAAAACGTTGGCCTTAGATTCCTTTTAAATCGTTGACTTCTCAACCATGTGCTCTAGTTTTGGAGCTACCTAACCTCAGGATAAAGAACCCCGTCTGCTCACCTTATCCATGCCCCTCGTGATTTTATAAATCTCCATGAAGTCACCTCTCAGTCTTGGACTCTCCAGGGAAATTAACCCCAGCCTATTCAGCCTCTCCCTGTAGCCTAAATCCTCCAAACCTGGCAACGTTTTTGTAAATCTTGTCCGAACCTTTACACATTTCACAACATCCTTCCCAGAACAGGGAAATTCAAACAGAAAACAGAATTCGAGAAGTGGCTTAATCAATGTCTTTTAAATGTTGTAATTGTACTCTCACCCCTTCCCTTGGCAGCTCACTCCAAACATGCACTGCCCTCAAACTGTCCAACTCTGGCAAAGTCCTTGCAAACATTTTCTGAAATGTTTCAAGTTTCACAACATCATTCCTGGAACAGGGAGATTGGAACTGAAAACAGAATTCCAGAAGGGCCTTAATCAATGTACTGTACAGCCACAACATGACGGAGAGCATAACAAACGCTGCAATCACTCCCTTACCTACCTGTGACTCTACTTTCAAGGAACTATGAACCTGCACTCCAAGGTCTCTTTGTTCAGCAACACTCCCCAGGACCTTACCAGTCAGTGGATAAGTCCTGCCCTGATTTGGCCTTTCCAAAATCCAACAGCCAACATTTATCTAAATTGAACTCTATCTGCCATTCCTTGCTCCACTGGCCCATCTGATCAAGATCCTGTTGTATTCTGAACTAACCTTCTTCGCTGCCCACTACACCTCCAATTTTGGTGTCTTGTGTAAAGCTACTAACCAGACCTCATATTCACATCCAAGTCATTTATTTAAGGACCCAATAATCGATCCTTGTAGCACACTGCTGCTCACAGTCCTCCAGACCACAAAGCAAACCTCCATCATCACCCTCTGTCTCCTACCATTAAGACAGTTTTGTACCCAATGGCTTGTTCTCCCTTCATTCCATGTTATGTAACCATGCTAACCAGTCTGCTTTGTGGAACCTTGTTGAATGTCCATATAAACAATGTTCACAGCCTGGTTTAATCAATTTTCTTTGTCACTTCAAAACCTTCAGTCAAGTTAGTGAGACACGATTGTGCACGTACAAAGCCACATTGACAACAGGAGAAAGTGAGGACTGCAGATGCTGGAGATCAGAGCTGAAGATGTGTTGTTGGAAAAGCGCAGGTCAGGCAGCATCTAAGGAACAGGAGAATCGACGTTTCGAGAAGGGCTGATGCCCGAAACGTCGATTCTCCTGTTCTTTGGATGCTGCCTGACCTGCTGCGCTTTTCCAGCAACACATTTTCAGCTCCACATTGACAACAGCAAATGATTATTCCTTACTTTTCCAAATAGATCGATATCCTGTCCCTCAGAATCCCTTCCAACAACTTGCCTGCCACTGACTTCAGGCTCACTATTCTCTTGTTCCATGGCCTCTCCTTACCAACTTTTTAAAATAATGGCATCTCACCTGTCACTATCAATGATACAAATACCTCAGGAGAGGCAAAACAATCACTTCCCTAGATTTCCAGAAAGTTCCGGGATACATCTGATCAGGTCCGAGGGCTTCATCCACCTTGATGCGATTCAAGACATCCAGTGACACCTCCACTGTAACATGGATACTTTTCAAGTTCTCTCTGTTTATTTCTCCAACCTCTCGAGCTTCCATATTTTTCTCCAGTAAAAAGGACGTTAAATATTCGCATATCTTTCCCACCCCCGGTGGTTCCATAGACAGCCTCGTTAATCTTTAAGGGGTCCTATTCTCTGGTCCAGTTCATCTTTTGTCTGAGATATATTTGTTTAATCTCTTTGATTTCTACTTAAACCATTTCCTGAAGCTATTTCATGTCTAACAGCATCAGCAGCAAGCAACAGAGCTAAACGATCCCACAACCAATGGAACAGATCGGAGCTCTGCAGTTCTGTCACACCCAATTATGAACGGTGATGGACATTTAAACAACTTACTGGAGGAAGCATCACAGATATCCCCACCCTTACTGATGGAGGAGCCTCACACCCATGCACCAGATAAGATGACAGCATTTGCAGCAATCTGCAGCCAGAAGTGCAAAGTGGGATGATCCATCTTAGCCTTCTCCAGTGGTTTCCAACATCACAGATGTGAGTTCTAAGCCAGTTTGATTCAGTTTGAATAACATCAAGAAATGGTTTAATAGTGCAAAGACTACGGGCCCTGCCAATATTCTGGCAATAATACTGATGGTTTGTGCTCCAGAACTTGCCACCCACCAAGCCGAGTACCCCTCCAGCACTGGCATCTACCGACAATGTGGAACATTGCCCAGGGATGTTCAACACAAAAACATAGGGCAATCCAACCCAGCCAATTTCCATCTATCAGTCCACACTCGATCAGCAGTAAAGCGATGGAAGATGTCATCAACAGGGCTATCAAGCAGCAGCTGCTCAGCAACAGCCAGCTGAGTGACACTCATTTTAGGCTCCACCAGGGCCACTCAGATCCCGATTGTGTTACCGCCCTGATTCACAACCTGACAACCAGCTGAATCCCAGAGGTGAGGTGAGTGTGATAACTCAGTCCCACTCCAACACTACTATTTCTAGCTGTGTCTACCCTTGTCTCAGCTCATATACTCTCATCTACCTTGTGTTATCTCCAGACTTCAGTATCCAAACATACTCCTGGCCAGCTTCCCACATTCAATCTCCCTGTAATCTTAAGAAAAACGAAATCTCTGCTGCCCAAGTACTCCCTCGTACCAAAACTTGTTGAACCATCAAAAGGCTCCTATTCATAATCAACAACATACAGCCACAGAGATGTACAGTATGGAAACAGATCCTTCAATCCAACCCGTCCATGCTGACCAGATATTCCAACCCAATTCCGTCTCACCTGCCAGCATCCGGCCCACATCCCTCAATTTAAAATTCTCACCCTTGATTTAATTCCTGGTTGTGATCATCCCTAGCTCACCGCATCACACATCCTTGAAGACCTCGACAACCCATCCTGTTCGAGACTCCCAATGACCTGTTAACTTATTACTTCACCTGTGAGGCTGCTTTTACAGTTGCCAAAGCAACATTTTCTGAAATTTGCAGACAAAACCTCTAAGGTCTGCTTTCCTCCTTTAAGACATTCCTCAAAGCCTGCTTATTTGGCAATGCTTTTGGTCACCTTACCTAATATCATCCTTCTCTGACCTTATGTCTAAAGTTCCCAATAATATTTTTGTGAAATTATAAGCAGGATAATAAAACTACAAACTGTTCTTGATGTGGACATTACCTTCAAATCATCACTATTGCTGTAATGAATACTCTAATGTCTCTTACCCAACCACATTGTGGGAGCACCTTCACCACACAAACTGCAGCTGTAAAAGAAAGTCAAACATCACCCTCTCCACAAGCAACAGGGTTTTGGCATTAATCACTGGTATCTGTGGAAGGAGAAACACAGTTGATGTTTCAGGGAGTGCAAAACAGATTACAGGGAATGAAAATGGTGCAGAATGTGATCGTCAGAAACGGAAGGAAAATACACTTGCTTATTGGAAAAATGAATTCTTGACTGTCAAAGATTTTCCAGAAAAAATTAATATGCAGCACATGCTCAGGGGCTGGGCGGCAGAGAAAAATTAACTTACAAAAATGTCTGTAAAAGTCATCGTAAAATACTTAACAGACCAAAAATACACCCATTGTTCGGTCCTGAGCAAGCTAGATATTGACAAAGTGGTCATAAGGGAGCCCAGAGATGAAGCAAAGCAGTATAAGCTGTTATGATCCTACAGTCATCGAGATTTATAGCACCGACACAGACCCTTCGGTTTAAGTCATCCATGCCAACCAGGTATCCGAACCTAATCTATTCCCATTTGCCAGCACTTGGCCCACATCCCTGTAAACGCTTCCCAATCATATCATGTGTCTATTTAGATGCCTTCAACAAGTTTTAATTGTACTAGCCTCCACCACTTCCTCTGGCAGCTCATTCCACTCACTGCATGAAAGAGTTGCCCTTTAGCCCCCTTTGAATTTTTGCCCCGTTCACCCTAAAGCAATGTCCTCCACTTTTGGAGACCACTACTCCAGGGAAAACACCTTGTTCATTTACTCTGTTCATGCTCCTCATGATTGTATAAACCTCCATAACATCACCGGTCAGCCTATGGCACTCCAGGGAAAACAGCCCCAGCCTTTTATGCCTCACCCTGTAGCTCAAATCCTCCAACCCTAACAACATCCTTGTAAGTCTTTTTTGAAACCTTTCAAGTTTCACAGCACCCTTCTGATAGGAGGCAGGCCAGAATTGCACACAATATTCCAAAAGTGGCCTAACGAATGTCCTGAACAGCAACATGACCTCCCACATCCTATACTCAATGCTCTAAGCAATAAAGGAGAATATACTGAACACCTTCTTCATCATCCTATCTACCTGCAACTTGAATTGCAAGGACTATGAATCTGCAGTCCAAGGTCTCTTTATTCCGCAAGCGTCTCCAGGGCTTTGCCATTCACAGTGTATAAGTCCTGGGCTGAAAAACGTGTTGCTGGAAAAGCACAGCAGGTCAGACAGCAACCAGAGATCAGAAGAATCGACATTTCGGGCATGAGCCCTTCTTCAGGAATCCTGAAGAAGGGCTCATGCCCGAAATGTCGATTCTCCTGATCTTTGAATGCTGCTTGACCTGCTGTGATTTTCCAGCAACCCGTTTTTCAGCTCTGATCTCCAGCATCTGCAGTCTTCACTTTCCCCTAGTGTAGAAGTCCTGCCATGACTTGCTTATCCAAAACGCAGCACCTCACATTTATCTAAATTCATCCGTATCTGATCAATATCTCACTGTAACCTGAGGTAACCTTCTTCACTATGCACAATACCTCCAATTTTGAATGACATGCAAACTCAGTTACAATAGCAAGTCATTTAAATGAGTGACGAAACAAATCCAGAAATAAACATCCATTTCTCTGAGTTTGAATGTGCTCTGTGTAAATCCTGCCCAATGACTCTGTACCAGAGAAAGGCTGCACATGCGCCTGGCTGCACCTTGCCCCCTACAAAGATGGCGTCGCGCACGTGTCTAGTGAATCGTTGCCCCGAATAAAGATGGCGGCGCTCACTCAGACCTGCGGCCACACTGAGGCAATTCACCGTTTACTCCAAACACGGGACCGGGACGTTCAAATTTGTGTTTTCCGACGTGCACAACATGTTTGTAAAACCTCTCCGCTCATAGCAACACAGTTTTTCTCCCGTTTCCCTCTGTTTGTTTATTTCTTTCCTTCCCGTATCCTTTCGCTCCAGAACTTCCCGAGCATCCATTACAGTGACTCTCCGCTGCGCGCGAGGGTGATCACGTGGTTTAGTCTAGTTCTGCCCCTGGTTCACTTTGATTGGTTGGAGGACCAACCTCCCGCCAGGTCCTTCAGCTCCGCCCACCGTCCTTTCATTGGTCCAGAGCTGACATCAATCACCCGGGGGTCCCTTTGTTGGCTAGAGCATGCGTAGTGCGTCCTGCTTTTACTGATATGTTGGGTAAAGGGATGGGAGAGTTTACTGAGGGGAAGGATCCCTTTGTGCGAGCTCTGCAGTAGATTTCCTTTATTCATGGAGGAAATTGCCTTCCTACTCATGACCTGTGATTGATGAATCAATGCCATCTGAACCAGTACATAAACACACCATTTTCACAACATCTGAGATGTTCAGCACAATGTATCACACTCTTCTTTGGAGATAAAAAAAAAGCATGAAATGGAGCCTCAAGGAATTGGAGCAGGAGGAGGGCATTCATCTACTCCAGCTTGTTCCCCCATTCTATCAGATCATGGCTGGGCAAACCCAGACCTCAACACCTCTTTTATGCTTGATCCGCATAGCCCTTAACTGCTCAATGTTTCAAAAATCTATCTGCCCTCATTTAGAATAATTTGAGATAGAAACATAAATTCCCTACTGTATGGAAACAGGCCCTTCGGCCCAACAAGCCACACTGACCCTCTGAAGAGTAACCCAGCCAGATCCATTCCCCTACCACATTTAATTTTCACAATTGTTTGGGCGAGAAAATTCTAGCCATTCACTGAGAGAAAAAAAATCTTTACATTTTTTACAAAATGAATGTTCCCTTGTGTAATGTTTGGTTTGAGACTTCATTGGTGCGAGAAGATCTCGTGTGGGTGCTTGCATTTCAGTCATAAAGTCAAAGAGATGTACAATACGGAAACAGACCCTTCGGTCCAACCTATCCATTCCGACCAGATATGTTTGTGGGCGGCACGGTGGCACAGTGGTTAGCACTGCTGCCTCACAGCGCCAGAGACCTGGGTTCATTTCCCGCCTCAGGCGACTGACTGTGTGGAGTTTGCACGTTCTCCCCGTGTCTGCGTGGGTTTCCTCCAGGTGCTCCGGTTTCCTCCCACAGTCCAAAGATGTGCAGGTCAGGTGAATTGGCCATGCTAAATTGCCCGTAGTATTAGGTAAGGGGTAAATGTAGGGGTATGGGTGGGTTACGGTTCGACGGGGCTGTTTGGACTTGTTGGGCCGAAGGGCCTGTTTCCATACTGTAAGTAATCTAACCTAGTCAACATCTACCCTGTCAAGCTCCTCAGAATCTTGTTTCCATAAGATGACCCCTTATATTATGTGGGTGGCACAGTGGTTAGCACTGATGTCTCAGAGTGCCAGAGACCTGGGTTTAATTCCTGCCTCAGGTGACTCTCTGTGTGGAGTTTGCATGTTGTCTGCGTGGGTTTCCTCCGGGTGCTCTGGTATCCTCCCACAATCCAAAAAAAAGTGCAGGTTAGGTGAATTGGCAATGCTAAATTGCCTGTAGTGTTAGGTGAAGGGGTAAATGTAGAGGAATGGGTCTGGGTGGGTTGTGCTTCGGCGGATCAGTGTGGACTTGTTGCGCCAAAGGGCCTGTTTACACACTGTAAGTAATCTGTTTGCCGAGATTGTATTGAATAATGACCTAACCTGTTTAGCTATTCTTGATACGTCGGTCTCAAAGCAGCTAGCTGAATCTTTTTTTTGAATGGTCTCCAATACTGGTTTATCCCTTATTAAATATGGGAGCTAACATTGTATACAGTACTCCAAGTGAGGTCTCGGCAACAGCCAGTGTGGTTAACCAATCCTCACTCCATGCAAATACGTTACCCCTGACACAGTGAGCTCCTAAATTGTGCAATTAACTTTTATGTAGCACCTTATCATTTGCATTTTTAAAATCCAAATACAGAACATCATTGGATTGCCCTTTATCAGCTCTGCTTGTTATCTCCTCAATGAACTGTCGCAAATTTGTCATAGTGTCTCTTTCACAAAACCCAGTCTACCATGTTAAATGATAAGCTTTTCTAAATGTCCTGCTATTTATTACTTTAATATTCGACTCTGCCATATTACAAAAGCAGATATTAAACTAACTAGTGTATAGTTTCCTGATTTCTGTCTGCATTCCCTTCTTGAACAGGTACATCAATCCACTGGATGCTTCCTGTCTCCCCTGATTCTGGAATATTCCAATCGATGCCTTGAATATCTCTGCAGTCAGTTGCCCTAAAAGCGTTTGATCCAGCCCATTAGGTCCTGTCTGCCTTTAGTCCTATTAGTTGGTCAATACTTTGTCCCTTGTGACAAAGACTGATATAACATTTTTCTACTCATGAGTAACTTGCTTATTTGCTACCTTTAGGATGATAACGGTATCCTCCTTCATGAAGATCAATGTAAAATATAGGTTTAAATTATCTGCTGTTTCCTTGTACCCATGATCAATTCCACAGTCAGAACCTCCAAGGGTTCGATGCTGACTTTAGATACTCAATTTTTATATACCTGTACAACTCTTGCCATTCATTTTTGTTTCTTGTCAATTTAATTACATGATCAGTTTTCTCCCTTTTTCGTCATCCGCGGCTATGTCATTCTTTTCCTTGTGGGTATTGCTCTTGACTGCCTTTGTTACCCACGGGCGGTTCACCTTTCTCTTCGCGTTCTCCTTTTTGCTTCAAATTAACTTTTGCTAAGAATTATGTAAAACAAAACTCATCATATTCCAGTGACTGAGCATGTGATTTTTTTAAACATTGGAGGCCATAAGGTTCTCATTGGGTTTTGCTGTTTCAAGGAAGATCTGAGATCCTCTGCAAAGGAGGTGGCAGCTGATTCACTGTTAATTTCCAAAATTAATTTAAATACTTGCAAAAAGAAATTATTTGCATTACTGTGAGAGCAGGGATCTAGCCAAATAGCTATTTTAAAAAGGTGGCACAGTTGTGATAGGTTGAATAGGGGCCTCTGATTTCAAAAGCACAATGTGATCCAAGTTGTCTTCTAATCTGTGCTGTACTAATTCTTTCTGATCGAGATGACTGGGTTGGCATGTGTGCAGGTTGTAGCAGGATCTCTGACTGCCACAAACCGATCTGGGGGAACAGCTCCTGTGTCAGTGGCAGTGCTGTTGTACTAATAGAGGCAACAACATTCAGACTTCATGAAGCAACTGCGAACCAAGGCTGCAAACCCACAATCCAAAGAACTGCAGGTTAGGTGAATTGGTCATGCTAAATTGCCACAGTGTCCAGCGATGCACAGTTTCAGTGCATTAATCAGGGGTAAACATTGAAGAATGGGTTTGGTTGGGATACTCTTTGGACTGTTGGTGTGGATTTGTTGGGCTGAAGGGCCTGTTTCCACTACGTAGGGATTCCATGCTCTGAGTAATTTTGGGGATCTAACAGAATCCTGGTATTCAGAGGGTTCTCTGTTAGTTAAAATAGTATTGTACACTCAGCTTACTTTACCTTCTGAAGCAGTTTGAGGTCGACTGCTCTGTGCAATTTTACAGAACAGATGCTCTGGAACCAATCATGGAACAGCTATTTTAGACCTGATAATATGATTGATTAATGAGCTCAAAGTAAAAGACCCTTTTGGTAAGATGCAATGCAGCATGATAGAATCTAGCTTTAGGGTGAGGAATTTGGTTCTTCAACTAGTATCTAAACTTAAAGGCAGTCACAAGGGGATAAGGTAGTAGTTCGCTAAACTGGAATGGGACTATAGTTAGAATGTTGAAGCAGAAGAATACATTCAGTTATTTTATAATTCTCAACAATGTATATTAACTTGTAAAAGAAATGCACGATGAACAGCGGTCCATAGCTGAGGGAATTATGAGTGACATCAAACTGAAAGAAAAGATGTACAAAACTGCAAAGATGATGGTAGACCAGAAGGTTTAAAAATTTCAAACTACCGAAGTATGAACAAAACAACAGATGGAAGATATTTTGTCCCTTGTCAGAGAGACTGTTGTAACATCTTTGCTCCCATTAATACCTTGCTTATTTCCCAGCATTAGGATGGTTACAGTATCTTCCGGATTAGTAAGATAATTGGACAAATTAACCCACCAGTTACTCAGCCTAAAACACAGTGCTCTTGTGATGCTGTGGTAGTGTCTCCAACTTTGAGCCAGAAGGCCTGAAACTGTCCCACCTGCTCCAAAGGTGTCATAATGCATTGAAATAGGTTGATTGCGAAAGCAATACTGAGACAAACTTCAGTAATTGAATGGACAATCTTGATGGTCTCTGGAAATTCCAAACTTGACTGTTTTGTATCCTCACATGAGGCCTGATCTCAATTAATCTGCCTCATTTAAATGGTATTGCCTTTTCTTGTGTTGAATATAATTGAAGTTTGTCCTGTCTGCATGCCCCCTTGTGCAAAACATGTTGCAATCTGTCAAAGAACAAGATTGAAAACTCAGATCAGCTGATAGCCTGTTCAAGGGCTTAGTGGCCTTTTCCACTGGGACAGTAGGCGCTACAGAATTGATCCCATTTCCCATTAAACTGAGACAGGAGGTGGTGAGCTTGTTGGAATGTCTTTCACTGAAACATTTTTGAATTAAAATAAATTACTTTGGTTGCGGTGCAATTGAATTTAGAGATTTAGCGGGGTGTATCGACTGTTATCTCTTTGTTTGTTTCATTGCAGAAGGAATGAGACCAGCCCAACGCCAGCCGAAACTGCGGAGAAACTGCCAGATATTAAAATGCGTAACTCTGCTTCATTAGCCAGTCTGACTGAGTCATCCAGACTCAAACATCATAACTGGAGGTGGGCCTTTTGTGTTCACTTTGGATGCTTTTACAGAGTTCAAAATTAATACATAACATATTTCTTGAGAACTGAAAACAACAAATACTGAAGATCACAGGAGGGAGCCGATGGCTGAGTGGTATTACTGCTAGACTGTTTATCCAATGATCCAGGTTGTATTCTGGAGAACCAGGTTCGAATTGTGCCACAGGAAATGGTGGAATTTGAATTCAGTGAATATCTGGAATTAAGAATCTCATGACCATGAATCCTTTGTCGGGTTACGGAAAACCCATCTGGTTCACTAACATGATTGAAGTAAGAAGCTACCATCCTTACCTAGTTTGTCCTACATGTGACTCCAGACACACAGCAATGAGCTTGACTTTTAACTGCCCATTGGGCAATTAGGGATGAACAATGATTGCTGCTGAGCCAATGACACCCTCATCCCATGAACTTCTTTTTTAAAAAAAATCGATGGAGAGACCAAGCTAACATTTTGAGTCCAGATGATTCTACTTCAGATCTCTGATCGAGTCATTGAGACACATCGTTAGCTTGCTTGGTCTCCATGGATGCTTTCTGACCTGCTGTCAGCTCCAGCATTTGCTGTTTTCAGTACAGGTTCCACCATCTGTAGTAATTTCCTTCTATACTTCTTCATTATGTTGTTTATTAATTGTCCACTAAATTGCAGCTACTACTCAACACCTTACCTACAGAGTACTGAGGCCCTGGTGTCAAAAGCCTCCATTAACTTGTTCAATTACACTATAGTTTAGGAAAATTGCAAAATGCCACTGTGGCTGAAAAGAATAGAATCATAGTCACCAACATGGAAATGAACCCTTCGGTCCAACTCATCCATGTCAACCAAATTTCCCAAACTATGCCAGTGCAGTTTGCCTGCATTTGGCTCATATTCCTCAACCTTTCCTATTCATGTACCTCTGCAAATGTCTTTTAAATGTTGTAACTGTACTTGCATCTACCACTTCTTCTGGCCGTTCATCCCGTATCCCAACCAATCTCTTTGTGAAAATGTTGGCAACTGATAGTTTCACTGTTGATTACGGTGTGTGAATCACTGGGGATGATTGTTCGTTCAGGACCACCCCTGTCTGAGCACGGCTTTAATGTAGCTTGGGCCTCCTTGTGGGTTACCACATGCTGCTGAAGGCTTTGTATTTGCGCAGCGCAGCTGTCTATGGTTGGGGGTGTTGTGGAAGGAAGGAGGAGGCATGAAGGAATTAATGAATTTATGGAATATGGGTGTCACTGGCTGCGTGAACATTTATTGCCTCATTCTAATGCCCTTGAGAAGGTGGTTGTGAGCTCCCTTTTTGAATCACTGCAGTCCACGTTGGTTGTAGACCTATTGGTAGTGCTGTTGGGAGGGAATTCCAGAATTTTGGCTCAATGACACTTCAGGACTGCTGAAAGATTTTCAACTCCAGATGGTAGTGGCTTGGAAGGGAACCTGCAGGAGATGATGTTCCCATGAATCTGTTTCCCTTTTCCTTTTATTTGGTATTGGTCATAGGTTTGGAAGATGCTATTGAAGTGTTATGAATTGATGTAATGTATCTTGTAGATAGTACATAGTGCTGCTCTGGGCATCAGTGGAGGAGGGAGTGAATGTGGTGCCAATCAAGCAGTCTGCTTTTTCCTGACACTGTCAAGCTTCTTAAGTGTTCTTGGAGCTGCACCCAAACCTAGCCAAGTAGTGAATATCCTATTGCACTCCTGAGTTGATTCTTGTAGATGGTGGACAGGCTTCAGAGATTTGGAGGGTGGTTTACTTACCGTAGTTATATGGAAAGTCCACTTCAATTTCTAGTCAATAGTAAACCCCCAGAATGTTGATGGTGGGGGATTCGGTGATGGTGGGTTTGAAGAAAGAGGCTGCAAAATTTTTGGTGAAGGAACTTCAGGCTGAAAGCTAGGGAGGGCGGAATAAGGTAGAGGCTAGAAATGGATAGGTGGGGCAAGATGCTGCAAAGAAGACATCACGGTCTTTTCTCTGTGCTGGGCCCAGCTGGTCTGCTGACACTACTGTAGAGATATTGTGCCTCACCTCACCAAATCAAACAGCCTCTCCCCATAGTCTTTCCAATACCATGCCCATTAAACACCTTGTATTAGTCCATTCCTCTTACTTCCTCCTTTTGAAATAAGAACATTAGAGCATCATAATTAGGAGCAGGAGTATTAATCCAGCCCCTTGTACCTGCTCTGCCATTTGATACAGACATGGTTAATATCATCTTGGCCTGAACACCACTTTCCTGCCAGCTCTCCTTAACCCTTCAACCCATTACTAATTAAAAACCTGTGTGTCTCTTATTTAAATTTAATTCATGTCCCAGAATCCACATTGTTCTGAGGTAGTGAATTCCCAAGATTCACCATCCTCTGAGAGAAGTAATTCCTCCAACTTTCCCTTTATTGTAAAATTACGACGACTCATTTTAGATTTAATCATCGTCTCTGCATCTACTTGATCAATCCCTTGACCATTTTATCGACTCTCAATGATATCACCTCTCAGTCTTGGGCTCCAATGAATATGATTGCAAATAGTGGTTGTAGTTCATCTTGTTAAAATTTTAATAACTGTGGCAGAGGATATTTGTTCAAAAATGAGCTGGACGGTTAGTGCTTTTCAAATAAGAAATAGTTGATGAGATTAAGTACATTAATATATTGGGGTTTTGTTTTTAGGAAGACTTACTGTTGGGAGGATTTGGTTAAGGGAATATTGCAGTCAAAGCTGTGGAAGATTAACCTCCACCCATGTGTGAGGTAGTACACTGTGGTCAAAAGACTAAAGAGACCACTTCCTCTTTGGAAATATGTCCTTAAATAGGGCAGAGGGATCTGGAGATAGGAATGAGTCACTGGCAGTAAATGGCACCGGTTTGTGAG
Organism: Chiloscyllium punctatum; assembly: GCF_047496795.1. Classification (NCBI taxonomy): domain Eukaryota; kingdom Metazoa; phylum Chordata; class Chondrichthyes; order Orectolobiformes; family Hemiscylliidae; genus Chiloscyllium; species Chiloscyllium punctatum. Next base: position 82,368,700 of record NC_092754.1, read on the forward strand.
GTTAGATAGAAAAGTAGATCATGGGTTTATTTCTTGGGCGACAAAATGGAAATGTATTCGATATGTGTAGGACCATGGACAGATCACCCTTGGAGCACTGCACACAGTTCCGATCTGGGAAGATAAAGAACAGTTACTGGAATTATATCCAAACTGAATTTGAATTCATCAAGTAAGATTGGGCAGTCTTGTCTCATTGAAAAAGAGTGACATGGTCCAGTTACGTTTGATCGAGTAGACATGGAAAAGATGTTTCTGCGTGGGAATGACAGAATCCACTGGATCTGTAGATAAAATTGTAATCACTATTAAATCTAATGGAGAATTTGCAGAGGGGGACAAAGTCTTTACAAAAAAGGGGTTTGAATGTAGAACTTACTTCATCAGGAATAATTGAAGCAAATAACAGATGAATTCAAGGAGGAGCTTGGAATACAAGAAATCGAAGAAAACTATCTTGATGGGTTTAGGTTGAGAAGGAAGTCTGTGTTAATCACAAATACTGAGAACCTGTGTTTGTGTCCTGAAACTATACATCTGTGTTGTTCTGTGACATTTCTATTTCTATAGGAGCAGCAGCGGCAGCAGTAAACAAGGCAGCTCACCCTTACCATTCTTGGAGAAAAGCAGAACCTCTGGCCACACAAAAGGGAAATAGCTCTATTGAGGAGGTGGTTCAAACAGTGGCCAACGACTCGATCCGCAGAGACAGTGTGCCTTCATTACCTGGTGAGAAAGGTGAATTCTTTAACCAGGAATAATGTTTTGTCCTTCCACTGATCTCATGACTTAAGCATGGAAATGTGTCTCTTCAGTTTGATGATTTGAATCAATCAAATCTTTTGCTACGTTAGCACTCCTTCCCTACCCAAAGGATATGTGGGTCAAATAGGCACATGTCCTGCACTGATTTATTTCAAGCTTCCTTATTCAGTCATGTGCTTAAGCTATTCAATCCAACTTCCTTGTGTTTCCCTTGGATCTGTGGTTGTGCATAAGGAAACTTAAACAATGTCTGACTCAATATCAAAGTTGTGTTGAATCAATGATTGTAGCCCCACTCTGCTCTTTGAGCAGATAATTAACCCAAGGATTCTAGCTCAGCCCTTAACTTCAAGTTCAATTTATAAACCTTTCAGTGAGCAATGCAAAATAACGAAGAACAATATCAATCATTTATTGTCTCTCCAGACTCTACTTCTGTTCCCACTGAGAACTCCCATGAGTTCGACGAGTCAATGACTAAAGATCAGATTGAAGAGAAATCATTCCATTCCTTCTGCCATCAGAGAGCCATCACCACTTTAATCAGGGAAGAAACGCAGCCAGCAGGATGATTCAGATGAGGACATAGGGTGGGACCAATCGGCTTCTCCAATGGATTAGGGTGAGTGGTGGTACCAATTACTGGGATCTCAGTGCTTGGAATAGTTGCTCCTCTCCATGTTCAAGGTATCTTGTCATGAGATTCAGATGGAGACGACAAGGACCACATTGTGTAACGGGTGTGAGCCAACAGTTGGGCGGGGCCTGTGTTTTTGAAAAAAAAGCGAGTACCACTCGGTAACAATGTGCCCAGAGTTTATCAATCATGAAGGAGAATAAATATTTCACATTGTTAATCTTTGTGATCGAGTTACCATGTGGTGAAGACAAAGATTAATATTTAATGGTATTCATTGCTCCCCCAATCAGATAAACACAAGGCAAATTTGACTGCGATGAATGTCCCTGAATTTACACCTTTCTACTGTCCATTAAAGGTAATAAGATGCAAAATATGTCCTTGCAGAGGAATTTGATTTGAACAAGAGACATTTGTGTCGATAATAAGATGTATTCTCATTGGAAGGGTATGGTTAGTGATACCCTGCACGGATCGATGTTGGAGCCCTATTTATTCACTATTAGATTAGATTACTTACAGTGTGGAAACAGGCCTTTCGGCCCAACAAGTCCACACCGCCCCGCTGAAGCGCAACCCACCCATACATGTACCCCTCACCTAACACTACGGGCAATTTAGCATGGACAATTCACCTAACCTGCACATCTTTGGACTGTGGGAGGAAACCGGAGCACCCGGAGGAAAACCACGCAGACACGGGGAGAATGTGCAAACTCCACACAGTCAGTCACCCGAGGCAGGAATTGAACCCGGGTCTCTGGCGCTGTGAGGCAGCAGTGCTAACCACTGTGCAACCGTGCTGCCCGTAATGATAATGAAAGGAAAACCACATTCAAAATTTGGGGCCACTCTGCAGATTACAGCGATTCCAAGTGTAGATAGATGGAAGCATAGCATTAGAAAGCAATCTTGATAGATTCAGTAAATGAGAAAAACAATGACAGATGAGTTTTTGTCGGCAAGTGAGAGATTGGATCAAAATAGGATATTTCTTGATTGTGAAAATAGAGAGAGAGTGATTGATCCAGCTGTAGAGTTTATGAAAATGTCACAGACAGGTTCAGAAAAGTGACCAAGGGACCGGTAGAATGTTGACATTGATCTCGACAGAAGACGAGATACCAAAGGATTAGAAGTCATGCTTCAGCAAATCCGAACCGAGTTAGACCAAGCTGTCAGGGCTGGGCACCATGGCTTAAGGAGAGTATCACTCTGAGTGGAAGTGCAGTGTAGATTTACTGATGTGATACTTGGATTCCAAGGCTTAATTTAAGAAGAAAGATTAAACAGAAAAAGTGTTCGAGTCAGAACGTTTATACACAGAAATGGATAAAGTTCCACAAATAGCAATTGATTGGAAATCATTTGCAAATTTTAAATCTGAGATTGGTAGATTTGGAATGAAAATGCTGAAGGATTATGGGACAAAGACAGGGATTTGTCATGATGATGAAGATTACCATGATTTGGGTGAATAGTGGAATAGGCTCACGGAACTAAATAGCCTCCTCGTGCTATGATGTTGATGCAACCATGGCACCCTTATTGTCTGCAAGTGCAACGCCTGTTGTGTTTTTGGTTATTATCAGAACCTGGCAGCAAGTTAGTGACTGGAGTCCTGACCAGAATATCATCAGGATGAGGGACTTCGACGGTCTTAATGTGTTTCACAGATGATGAAATGACATAGCCAGCACTCTCCTTCCGTCTCTCCCCCACTCTCTGCCCCCTCTCTACTCCCCTCCCACCCCCCCCACCCACTTGCACGCCCCCAGCACCCCCCTCTTAACACCCCACCCCTCTCTTCCCCCCTCACCCCCTCTTCACCCTCTCTCGCCCCCTTGCCCCCTTACCCCCCACTTGCCCCCCACAAATCCCCCTCGCCTCCTCCTCTCGCCCCCCTCTTGCTACCCTCTCGCACCCCCTGCCACCCCTCGCCCCCGCTCTCCTCCCTTCGCCCCCCTTGCATCCCCTCTCTAACACCCCTCTTGCCTCCCCTCTCGACCCCCTCGATCCCTCCCCTCTCGCTCCCCCCTCGCCCCCCCTCGCCCCAATCACGCCCCCCCTCATCCCCCCACGCCTCCCCACTCGCCCGCCGCCTTGCCCCCCTCTCGCACCCCCCGGATGCCCAGGCCATCCATTCGCCCCACCCCACCCCCTTCTCACGCCTTCTCCCCCCTTCCCCACTCCCTCCCACCCCATCGCCCCCCCTTTCGTCGTCCCCCTCTTGTCACCCCCCTCTTGCTTTCACCCTCTCGCTCCCCCGCACCCCCTCGCACCAATTCTCCCACCCCCCTCTACCCCCCTCCCTCTACCCCCCCTCTATCCACCTACTCCCTGCCTCTACCCCCCCTCCCTCTACCCCCTCCCTCTACACCCACTACCTGCCCTCCCTCTACCCCCATGCTCTCCTCCTCCCTCTCCGACCCCCCTACCCCCCCTCTACCCCCCTCTTCCTCTACTCCCTCTCCCTCGACCCCCTCCTTCTATCCCCTCCCTCTAACCCCCTCCCTCTATCCACCCTCCCCATCTCTCTCACTTTCTTTCTTGCCGCTCCCTCACAGCCACTCTGCCACTCTCGCTCTTTCTCACTCCCTCACTCCCTTGTTCCCACGCTCCCACGCTTCCATGCTCCCACTCTGCCAATCTCGCTCTCTCCTTTCTCTCTCTCGCTCTCTCTCGTATCTGCCCTCTCTCTCTCTCTTGCTGTTTCTTGCAGCTCTCTCTTGCGCTCTCTCTTGCTCGTGCTCTCTGTCTCAGCCCTCCCTCCCTCTCTCACACCACTCTGTCTCTCATCCCTCTGTCGCTCACTCAACCCCTGTTTCTCTCGCCCTCTCACTCTCCCCATCTCTCTCTCTCACTCCTCTCTCTCTCACTCCTTCTCTCTCTCGCTCTCCTTTCTCCCCTCTCTCACATCCCCTTTCTCTGCTCTCTCTCCCCCATCACTGACACCCTCTCTTGCCTCTCTCTCTTTTGCACGTGACCCTCTCTCTCTTTTACACACACTTTCGCCTCTCTCTCTCGATATATCTCTCTCTTTGTTCCCCCTGTCACCATCACTCACCTCTCTCGCTCTCTCTCTATCCTTCTCTATCACCTCTCCCTCTCGTTCCTCTCACTCACTCTCACTCTCTCTGTCGCCCTTCTCTAACCCCTCCCTTGCTCTTTCTCAGTCACTCTCTCCCTCACCCTCTCTCCCACACCCTCTCTCCCTCTCTCCTTCCCTCGCTCTCTCTCTCGTATTTGCCCCCTCCTTCCCTTTTCTTGCAACTCTCTCCCTCTTTCTCTCGCTCGTTCTCTCTCTCACTCACTCTCGGTCACTCTCTCCCTCTCTCTATGACGCCCCCCTCTCTCCATCTCGCTTCTCTCTCTCTCTGTCTCTCTCTCTCCACTCTATCCCACTCTCTCCCGTATCCCTCACTCTTGCCCCACTCTTTCTTTGGCACATCTCTCTCTCACCACCTCTCTCCCTCGTTTGCTCTTGCCTCATCCCTCTCGCTTCCTCTCTCACCCCTCTGTCTCTCGCCTCCTCTCTCTCTCTTTCACCCATCTCTCATTGCTTTACCTCTTGCTCGCCCCGTCTCTCCATCTCACTATCCCTTCTCTCTCGCTTCGGCTCTCTATTGCGGCCTCTCTCTCACACTTTCACATTCCCCCATTCTTTCTCTGTAGCCCTCTCTCTCTATCCTGCCCCCTCCTCTCTCTCTACCAATCCTCTCTCTCTCGACCATCTCTCTCTCTCGTGTTCACTCTCTCACTGTCTCTTACTCTCTCTCTCTTGCCCCCTCTCTCCGTCTCTCCAGCAACTCCCTCTCTCGCCGCCTCATTCTCTCGCTGTCCCTCTCACGCGCTCGCTCGCTCACTTGCTCGCCCAAATTGTTCATCTCTCTGTGTCTCCTGCTCTCGTTCTGGCTCTCTCTCGCACTCGCCCTCTTCTCACTCGCCCTCTTCTCACTCGCCCTCCTCTCACTCGCCATCCTCTCTCTCACCCCCTCTCTCTCTCTCTCTCGCCCCCCTCCCCCTCAGACTCGCCCTCTCTCTCTTGCCCCCCCTCTCACTCTCGCCCACTCCTTCTCTCTCTCGCCCCACTCCCACTTTCTCTCGCCCCCTCCCACTCTCTCTTGTACCCCTCCCTCTCTCTTGACCCCCTCTCTCTCACCCCCTCCCTCTCTCACTCACCCCCTCCCTCTCAGACTCGCCCACTCTCTCTCGCCCCTCTCCCTCTCAGACTCGCCCCCTCGCTCTCTCTCTCGCCACCCTTCCTCTCTCTCTTGCCCCCCTCCCTCTCACTCTCGCCCACTCCCTCTCTCTCTCTCCCCACTCCCACTTTCTCTCGCCCCTTCCCACTCTCTCTTGTACCCCTCCTTCTCTCTCGAACCCCTCTCTCTCACCCCCTCCCTCTCTCTCGCCCCCTTTCTCTCTCTCTCTCATCATCTCTCCCTCTCTCACTCCCCTCTCTCTCTCTCGCCCCCTTCCTTCTCTATCATCCCTCTCTCTCGTCCCTCTCTCTCTCTCCCTCGCCCCCTCCCTCTCTCTCTCTCTTGCCACCACCCGTTCTCTCTCGTCCGCCTCCCAATCTCTCTCGCCCCCTCCTCTCTCTCTCGCCCACCCCCTCCCTCTCTCTCTTGCCTCCCTCCCTCTCTCTCCCCCTCTCTCTCTCACTCCCTCTCTCTCTCTCTCGCCCTCTCCCTCTCTCTCGCATCCTCCCCCTCTCTCTCTCTCCCCTCCCTTTCTCTCTCTCTCGCCTCCTCCCTCTCTCTCTTGCCTCCTCCCTATCTCTCTCTCACCCCCTCCATCTCTTTAAATCCCCCATCTCTCTTGCCCCGTCCCTCTCTCTCTCATCCCCTCCCTCTCACTCTCTCGCCCCCACCCTCTCTCTCTCACGCCCTCCCACTCTTTCTCTCACCCCCCTCCCTCTCGCTCTCTCTTGCCCCCTCCCTCTCTCTCTCATCCCCTCCCTCTCACTCTCTCGCCCCCACCCTCTCTCTCTCACGCCCTCCCACTCTTTCTCTCACCCCCCTCCCTCTCACTCTCTCTCTCGCACACTCCCTCTCTCTCTCTTGCCCCCTCCCTCTCTCTCATCCCTCTCTCTCTCTCGACCCCTCCCTCTCTCTGTCTCACCCCCGCCCGCTCTCTCGTCTGCCTCCCTCTCTATCTCGCCTGTCCCCTTTCTCTCTCGACCTGCCCCCTCTCTCTCTCAACTTGCTCCCTCTCTCTCTTGCCCTACTCCCTCTCTATCTCGTCACCTCCCTCTCTCGCACTGTCACTCTCTCTCGCCCCCTTCGCTCTCTCCCTCTCGCCCTCCCTCCCTCTCTCTCTCGTCCATCCCTCTCTCTCTTGCCCTCCCTCTCTCTCTCACCCCGCCTTCTCTTTCTCGTCCCCGCCCACTCTCTGTCATACCCTCCCTCTCTCTCTCTCGCCTGTCCCCTCTCTCTCGCCCCACTCCCTCTCTCTTTCTCGCTCCACTTCCTCCCTCTCTCACCCGACTCCCTCTCTCGCCCCCTCCCTTTCTTGCCCCCTCCCTCTCTCTCTCTCGCCCCCTACAATTCTGTCTCGCCCCTCCCTCTCTCTCTCGCCCTCCCTCTCTCTCTCTCTCTCCCTCTCTCTCTCTCTCTCCCCCTCCCGCACTCTCACCCCCTCCCCCTCTCTCTTGCACTCCCTCTCTCTCTCGCCCCCTTCGCTCTCTCTCCCTCGAACTCTCTCTCGCCCCTCCTTCACTCACTCTCGCCCCTCCTTCTCTCTCTCACCCTCCCTCTCTCTCTCCCCCCCTCTCTTTCTCGTGCCCACCCTGTCTCTCTTGTACCCTCCCTCTCTATCTCGCCTGCCCCTCTCTCTCGCACCCTCTCTCTCTCTCCCCCTCCCCCTCTCTCTCCCCATCCCTCTCTCTATCTCGCCCACTCCCTCTCTCGCTCGCCCCATTCCCTCTCTCTCTCGCACGCCCTCCCTCTCTCTCGATCCCCCTCTGTTGCCCCCCTCTCTGTCTCGCCCCCTCCCGCTCTGTCTCTCTCCTCTCCCTCTCTCTCTCACCCTCTCTCTCTCTCTCATCCTCTCTCTTTCTCTCTCACCCCAGACTCTCTCGCCTCCCCTCTCTCGATCCCCTTCCCCTCTCGCTGTCGACCCCCTCCCCCTCTCTGTCTCAACGCCCTCCCTCTCTCTCTCTCTCGACCCCTTCCTCTCTCTCTCTTGCCTGCCCCCTCTCTTTCTTGCCCCGCTCGCGCTCTCTCGACCACCTCCTTCTCTCTCTCGCCCCCCTCCATCTCTCTCTCACTCCCTCCCTCTCTCTCGCACTCCTTTTCTCTCCCACCCGCCCCCTCCCCTATCTCTCTTTCGCCACCTCTCTCTTGTCACCTTTGCTAACTCTCTCTCGCCCCCTCACACTCTCTCTCACCCCTCCCTTTATCTCTCTCGCACCCCTCCCTCTCTCTTTCGCCCCCCTCCTTCACTCTCTCTCTCACCCCCTCCCTGTCTCTCTCACCCCCATTTCTCTTTCTCTCTCACCTCCTCCCTCTCGCTCTCTCTCGCCACCTCTCCCTCACTCTCGCCTAGCTTTCTCTTTCTCGAATATTCCCTCCTTCTCTCTCTCTCGCCACCCTCGCTCTCTTTTGCCACCACTCTCTCTATCTCGCCCCCCTCCCACTCTCTCTCGCCACCCCTCACTTTCTCTCTTGACCATCACTCTCTCTTGCCCCCTTCCTCTCTCTCTCACCCCTCCCTCCCCCTCGCTCACTCCCTCCCTCACCCTCTCCTCCCTCTCTCTCTCACCCACTTCCTCTCTCTTGCCCCCTGCCTCTCCGTCTCTTGCTCCCTCCCTCTCTCGCCCCTTCCCTCTCTCGCCCCCTCCATCTCTCTCGTCCCTCTCTGTCTCGCCCCTCCCTCCCCTTCTCTCGCCCCCTCCCTCTCTCTCTCTCGCCCACGCCCTCTCTCTCTCATCCCCCCTCTCTTGCCCCCTCCCCTTTCTCTCCCACCCCCACCACCTCTCTCTCGCCCCTCTCTCACTCTCTCTCGTCCCCTCCCTCTCTCTCACACACACTCCCTCTCTCGTCCCCTCCCTCTCTCTCTCGCCCCTCCCTCTCTCTCTCGCTCCCTTCCTCACTCTCTCGCTCCCTCCGTCTCTCGCTGTCACCCTCTCCCTCTCTCTCTCACCCCATCCCTCTCTCTCTCTCACCCCCTCCTTCTCTCTCTCGTCCCTGTCTCTCTCTCGCCCACGCCCTCTCTCGCTCGCCCTCTCCCTCTCTCTCTCATCCCCCTCCCTCTCTCTCTCCCCCTCCCGCTCTCTCTCTTGCCCACTCCCTCTCTCTCTCGCCCCCTTCCCTCTCCCTCTCTCTCGCCCCCTCCATCTACCTCTCTCACCCCCTCCCTCTCTCGGTCCCTCGTTCACTGCCTCTCTCTCTCACCCCCTGCCTCTCCCTCTCTCGCCCCCTCCCTCTCTCACCCCCACCCTCTCTCTCAACCCTCTCTCTCTCTCACCCACGCTCTCTCTCTCTCACTACCCCCTCCCTCTCTCTCTCGCACCCTCCCTCTCTCTGTTTCATCCCCTCCCTCACTCTCTCTCTTGCCCTCCCTCTCTCTCTCGCCCCGCCCTCTCTTTCTCGTCCCCACCCTCTCTCTGTCGTACCCTCCGTCTCTCTCTCTTGCCTGTCCCCTCTCTCTCTCGCCCCACTCCCTCTCTCTTTCTCGCTCCACTCCCACTCTCTCTCACCCCACTCCCTCTCTCGCCAGCTCCCTCTCTTGCCCCCTCCCTCTCTCTCTCTCGCCCCCTCGAATTCTGTCTCGCCCCTCCCTCTCTCTCTCTCGCCCTCCCTCTCTCTCTCTCCCCCCCGTCTCTCCCCCTCCCTCACTCTCGCCCCCTCCCCCTCTCTCTTGCACTCCCTCTCTCTCGCCGCCTTCGCTCTCTCTCTCACTCCCTCTTCGCTCTCTCTCACTCCCTCGAACTCTCTCTCGCCCCTCCTTCTCTGACTCTCGCCCCTCCCTCTCTCTCTCGCCCCCCCTCTCTTTCTCATCCCCGCCCTGTCTCTCTCGTACCCTCCCTCTCTATATCGCCTGCATCTCTCTCTCGCACTCTGTCTCTCTCTCGCCCTCCCCCTCTCTCTCCCCATCCCTCTCTCTATCTCGCCCCCTCCCTCTCTCGCTCGCCCCATTCCCGCTCTCTTGCACCCCATCCCTCTCTCTCGATCCCCCTCTCTTGCCCCCCTCTCTGTCTCGCCCCGCTCCCGCTCTCTCTCTCCTCTCCCTCTCTCTCTCACCCTCTCCCTCTCTCTCTCACCCTCTCTCTCTCTCACCCCAGACTCTCTCGCCTCCCCTCTCTCGATCCCCTTCCCCTCTCGCTGTCGAACCCCTCCCCCCTCTGTCTCGACGCCCTCCCTCTCTCTCTCTCGACCCCTTCCCTCTCTCTCTCGCCTGCCCCCTCTCTTTCTTGCCCCGCTTGCTCTCTCTCCACCACCTCCCTCCCTCTCTTGCCCCCCTCCATCTCTCTCTCGCCCCCCTCCATCTCTCTCTCACCCCCTCCCATCTCTCTCACACTCCTTTTCTCTCCCACCCTCCCCCTCCCCTATCTCTCTTTCGCCCCCTGTCTCTCTCGTCACCTTTGCTATCTCTCTCTCGCCGCCTCACACTCTCTCTCGACCCTCCCTTTATCTCTCTCGCCCCCTCCCTCTCTCTTTCGCCCCCCTCCCTCACTCTCTCTCTCACCCCCTCCCTGTCTCTCTCACCCCAATTTCTCTTTCTCTCTCGCCTCCTCCCTCTCTCTCGCCTAGCTTTCTCTTTCTCGAATATTCCCTCCCTCTCTCTCTCTCGCCACCCTCGCTCTCTCTCTCGCCCCCTCCCTCTCTCTCTCTAGTCCACACCTCTCCGCCTATCTCACCCACATCTCTCTAGCCCCCACTCTCTCGCCCCCCTCCCTCTCTCTCTCACCCCCTCCCGCTCTTTCGTCCCTCTCCCTCTCACTCTCTTGCCATCCCCCCCTCTGTCTCTCGCCCCCTCCCTCTCTCTCTCTCACCCCCCCTCTCTTTAGCCCCCATCTCTCTTGCACCGTTCCTCTCTCTCTCTCGCTTCCTCCCTCTCTCACTCTCGCCCCCTCCCACTCTCCCTCGTGCACTCCCCCTCTCTCTCGCCACCCTCCCTCTCTCTCTCTCTCTCTCTCTCACCACCTCCCTCTCTCTGACTCTCTCGCTCCCGCCCGCTCTCTCTCGCCCGGGCCGGCTCTCTCTCGTCCCCCTCCCACTCTCCCTTGCCCCCGCCCGCTCTCTCTTAACCCCTCCCACTCTCCCTCGTCCTCCTCCCGCTCTCTTTTCCCCCTCCCTCTCTCTCACCCCCTCCCTCTTTCTCTCTCTCGCACACTCTTACTCCTTCTCTCGGCCCTCTCTCTCTTGCCCCCTCCCTCTCTCTCACTTGCCCCCACCTGCTCTCTCGTCTGCCTCCCTCTCTCTCTCGCCTGCCCCCTCTTTCTTTGTCGCCCCCTCTCTCTCTTGCCCCCTCCCTCTCTCACTTGCATCCCTCTCTCTCTGGCCCCCTTCGCTCTCTCATCCCCTTCCCTCTCTCTCTCGTCACCCTCCCTCTCTCTCGCCACCTCGCTCTCTAATCTCGCTCCCTTCCTCTCTCTCTCTCGCTCTCTCCCTCTCTCGCTCTCACCCTCTCCCTCGCTCGCACGCCCCTCTCACTCTATCTCTTGAACCTCCCTGTCTCTCTCTCGCCCCTCCCTCTCTCTCTCTACACCCCTTCTCTCTCTCGTCCCTCCCTCTCTCTCTAGCCCACTCCCTCTCTCTCTACCCCTCCCTCTCTCTCTCGCCCCCACCCTCTTTCACCCCCACCCCTCTGTCTCAACCCTCTCCCTCTCTCGCCCACACCCTTTCTCTCTCACCCCCTCCCTCTTTCTCTCTCTCGCACACTCTTACTCCTTCTCTCGTCCCTCTCTCTCTTGCCTCCTCCCTCTCTCTCACTTGCCCACACCTGCTCTGTCGTCTGCCTCCCTCTCTCTCTCGCCCCCTCCCTCTCTCTCTTGCACCCCTCTCTCTCTCTCGCCCCCTTTGCTCTCTCTCTCTCTCCTTCCCCCTCAAACTCTCCCTCGCCCCTCCTTCTCCCTCTCTCTCACTCTCCCCCTCTCTCATCCCCGCCCTCTCTTTCTTGCCCCGTCCTCTCTCTCTCGTACCCTCCCTCTCTCTCTCTCGTCCGCCTCCCCTCTCTCTCCCTTTCTCGTCCCCTCTCTCTCTTTCTCGCCCCACTTCCATTCTCTCTCGCACCCTCCTTCTCTCTCACTCCCTACTCTCTCTTGCCCCTCCCTCTGTCTCTGCCCTTCTCTCTCTCTATCGCCCCTTCCCTCTCTCTCTCGCCCCCTTCTCTCTCTCTCTGACCCCCTCGCTTTCCAATCTCGCCCCCTCCCTCTCTCTCTCTCGCTCTCTCCCTCTCTCGCTCTCACCCTCTCCCTCGCTCGCCCGCCCCTCTCACTCTATCTCTCGAACCTCCCTCTCTCTCTCTACACCCCTTCTCTCTCTCGTCCCTCTCTCTATCTAGCCCACTCCCTCTCTCTCGCCCCCTGCCTCACCCTCTCTCGTCCCCTCCCTCTCTCGCCCCCTCCCTCTCTCTCGTCCCTCTCTGTCTGGCGCCCTCCCTCTCTCTTTCTCACACCCTCCCTCTCTCTGTCTCTCGCCCCCTCCCTCCCCGTCTCTCAACCCCTCCATCTCCCTCTCCTCCCTCTCTCTCTCTCGCCCATTTCCTCTCTCTTGCCCCCTGCCTGTCCCTCTCTCACTCCCTCCCTCTCTCGCCCCCTCCATCTCTCTCGTCCCTCTCTCTGTCGCCCCTCCCTCCCTCTCTCCCGCCCCCTCCCTCTCTCTCTCTCGCCCACGCCCTCTCTCTCTCATCCCCCCTCTCGTCCCCCTCCCTCTCTCTCTCTTGCCCCCCTCCCCTTTCTCTCCCACCCCCTCCATCTCTCTCTCGCCCCTCTCTCACTCTCTCGTCCCCTCCCTCTCTCTTTCCCCACCCTCTCTCTCTCGCTCCCTTCCTCATTTTCTCACTCCCTCCGTCTCTCGCTGTCACCCACTCCCTCTCTCTCTCACCCCATCCGTCTCTCTCTCTCACCCCCTCCTTCTCTCTCTCGTCCCTGTCTCTCTCTCGCCCACGCCCTCTCTCTCGCACTCTCCCTCTCTCTCTCGTCCCCCTCCCTCTCTCTCTCCCCCTCCCTCTCTCTCTCTTGCCCCCTCCCTCTCTCTCTCTCGCCCCCTTCCCCCTCTCTCTCGCCCCCTCACTCTCTCTCTCGCCCCCATCCTCTCCCTCTCGCTCTCTCCCTCCCTCGCTCTCAATCTCTCCCTCTCTTTCTCACCCCATCCCTCTCTCGCTCTCATCCTCTCCATCTCTCTCTCACCCCCTCCCATCTCTCTCGCACTCCTTTTCTCTCCCACCCTCCCCCTCCCCTATCTCTCTTTCCCCCCCCGTCTCTCTCGTCACCTTTGCTATCTCTCTCTCGCCGCCTCACACTCTCTCTCGACCCTCCCTTTATCTCTCTCGCCCCCTCCCTCTCTCTTTCGCCCCCCTCCCTCACTCTCTCTCTCACCCCCTCCCTGTCTCTCTCACCCCAATTTCTCTTTCTCTCTCGTCTCCTCCCTCTCTCTCGCCTAGCTTTCTCTTTCTCGAATATTCCCTCCCTCTCTCTCTCTCGCCACCCTCGCTCTCTCTCTCGCCCCCTCCCTCTCTCTCTCTAGTCCACACCTCTCCGCCTATCTCACCCACATATCTCTAGCCCCCACTCTCTCGCCCCCCTCCCTCTCTCTCTCACCCCCTCCCGCTCTTTCGTCCCTCTCCCTCTCACTCTCTTGCCATCCCCCCCTCTGTCTCTCGCCCCCTCCCTCTCTCTCTCTCACCCCCCCTCTCTTTAACCCCCATCTCTCTTGCACCGTTCCTCTCTCTCTCTCGCTTCCTCCCTCTCTCACTCTCGCCCCCTCCCACTCTCCCTCGTGCACTCCCCCTCTCTCTCGCCACCCTCCCTCTCTCTCTCTCTCTCTCTCTCACCACCTCCCTCTCTCTGACTCTCTCGCTCCCGCCCGCTCTCTCTCGCCCGGGCCGGCTCTCTCTCGTCCCCCTCCCACTCTCCCTTGCCCCCGCCCGCTCTCTCTTAACCCCTCCCACTCTCCCTCGTCCTCCTCCCGCTCTCTTTTCCCCCTCCCTCTCTCTCTCACCCCCTCCCTCTTTCTCTCTCTCGCACACTCTTACTCCTTCTCTCGTCCCTCTCTCTGTTGCCCCCTCCCTCTCTCTCACTTTCCCCCACCTGCTCTCTCGTCTGCCTCCCTCTCTCTCTCGCCTGCCCCCTCTCTCTATCGCCCCCTCTCTCTCTCGCCCCCTCCCTCTCTCACTTGCATCCCTCTCTCTCTGGCCCCCTTCGCTCTCTCATCCCCTTCCCTCTCTCTCTCGTCACCCTCCCTCTCTCTCGCCACCTCGCTCTCTAATCTCGCCCCCTTCCTCTCTCTCTCTCGCTCTCACCCTCTCCCTCGCTCGCCCGCCCCTCTCACTCTATCTCTTGAACCTCCCTGTCTCTCTCTCGCCCCTCTCTCTCTCTCTCTACACCCCTTCTCTCTCTCGTCCCTCTCTCTCTCTAGCCGACTCCCTCTCTCTTGCCCCCTGCCTCTCCCTCTCTCGCCCCCTCCCTCTCTCGCCCCCTCCCTCTCTCTCATCCCTCTCTCTCTCTCTGGCACCCTCCCTCTCTCTTTCTCACACCCTCCCTCTCTCTGTTTCTCGCCCCCTCCCTCCCCCGCTCTCACCCCCTCCCTCTCCCTCTCCTCCCTCTCTCTCGCCCATTTCCTCTCTCTTGCCCCCTGCCTCTCCCTCTCTCGCTCCCTGCCTCTCTCGCACCCTCCATCTCTCTCGTCCCTCTCTCTGTCGCCCCTCCCTCCCCCTCTCTCGCCCCCTCCCTCTCTCTCTCTCGCCCACGCCCTCTCTCTCTCATCCCCCCCTCGTCCCCCTCCCTCTCTCTGTCTTGCCCCCCTCCGCTTTCTCTCCCACCCCCTCCCTCTCTCTCTCGCTCCCTTCCTCTCTTTCTCGCCCCCCTCGCTCTCACCCGCTCCCTTTCTCTCTCACCCCATCCCTCTCTCTCTCTCTCTCTCTCACACACACCACATCCCTCTCTCTCTCTCGCCCCCTCCCTCTCTCTCGCTCCCATCCCACTCTCTCTCGCCCCCGTTCCCTCACTCTCTCTCTCACGCCCTCACTCTCTCACTCTCTCGCCCCCTTTCTCTTTCTCTCTCACCACCACCCTTCCTTTCTCTAGCCACCCCTCCCTCTCTCTCTCGCCCTGCTTTCTTTTTGTCTCTCGCCCCCTCATTCTCTCTCTCTCGCCCCCTCCCTCTCCCTCATGTCCCTCTCTCTCTCTCACCCACGCCCTCTCTCTCTCATCCCCCTCCCTCTCTCTCTCACGTCCCCCTCTTTCTCTCTCGATCCCCTCCCCTCTCTCTCCCCTCCCCTCCATCTCTCTCTCGCCCCTCTTCCACACTCTCTCGCCCCCTCCCTCTCTCTCTCACACCCTCTCTCTCTCGCCCCCTCTCTTTCTCTCTCACTCCCTTCCTCTCTTTCTCGCCCCCCCTCGCTCTCACCCTCTCCCTTTCTCTCTCACCCCATCCCTCCCTCTCTCTCTCTCTCACCCCATCCCTCTCTCGCTCTCGCACCCTCCCTCTCTCTCTCTCTCGCCCCCTCCCTCTCTATCTCTCACCCCGTCCCTCTATTTTGCCCCCTCCCTCTCTCTTGCCCCAGTCCCTCTCTCTCGCCCCCGCTCCCTCACTCTCTCTCTCTCTCGCCCCCTCACTCTCTCTCGCCCCGCTCCCTCTCTATCTCTCGACCCCTCCCTCTCCCTCTCGCCCCTCCCTATCTCTCTCTCGTCCCCCTCCCTCTTTTACTCCCCCCTCCCTCTCTCTCGCGCCCTCCCTCTCTCTCTCGCCCCCTCTCTCTCTCGCCCGCCCCTCTTTCTCGTCCCTCTCACTCTCTGTCTCGCCCCCTCCCTCTCTCTCTCTCACCCGCTCCATCTCTCTCTCTCACGCCCCCTCCCTCTCCCTCTCTCGCCCCCTCCCTTCCTCTCTCTCTCTCATCCCTCTCTTTCTCACCCCCACCCTCTCTCTAGTCCCCTTCCATCTCTCTCTCTCGTCCCCCTCCCATTTTCTCTCTCATCCCCCTCCCCTCTCTCTCTCGTTCCCATCTCTCCCTCACGCCCCCATTCCACTCTCTCTCGCCTCCCCCACTCTCTCGCCCACTCCCTCTCTCTCTCACTCGCTCTCTCTCTCTCGCCCCCTTCCTCTCTCGCTCACCCCCTCACACTCTCTCTTGCCCCCCTTCCTCTGTCTCTCACCCTCTCCCTCTCTCGCTCTCACCCGCTCCCTCTCTCTCTCTCTCACCCCATTCATCTCTCTCTCGCCCCCTCCCTCTCACTGTCTCGCCCCCTCCCTCTCTCTCGCCCCCTCGCTCTCTCTCTCTCGCTCCCCGCGCTATCTCTCTATCTCGCCCCCTCGCTCTCTCCCGTCCCTCTCACTCTCTCGCTTGCCGCCTCCCTCTCTCTCTCGCACCCTCCCTCTCTCTGTCTCTCGCCCCCTCCCTCTACCTCTCTCGCCCCCTCCCTCTCTCTCCCATCCCTCTCTCTCTCTCGCCCACGCCCTCTCTCTCTCATCCCCCTCCTTTCTCTCTCCCATCCCCTCCATCTCCCTCTCGCCCCTCTTCCGCACTCTCTCACTCCCTCCCTCTCTCTCTCGCCCCCTCCCTCTCTCTCTCTCGCCCCCTCCCTCTCTCTCGCCCCTCCTTCTCTCTCTCTCGTTCCCCTCTCTCTCTCTCTCATCCCCCTCCCCTCTCTCTCCCGTCCCCTCCTTCTCTCTCGCCCCTCTTCCACACTCTCTCGCCCGCTCCCTCTCTCTCTCACGCTCTCTCTCTCTCTCTCGCTCCCTCCCCCTCTCTCTCACTCCCTTCCTCTCTCTCTCGCCCCTCCTTCTCTCGCTCTCACCCTCTCCCTCTCTCTCTCTCTCACCCCATCCCTCTCTCTCTCTCGCCCCCTCCCTCTCTCTCTCTCTCGCCCCCCCTCTATTTTGCTCCCTCCCTCTCTCTCGCCCCAGTACCTCTCTCTCGCCCCCGCTCCCTCACTCTCTCTCCCACCCCCTCCCTCTCTCTCACTCGCCCCCTTTCTCTTTCTCTCTCACCACCACCCTCCCTTTCTCTAGCCACCCCTCCCTCTCTCTCTCACCCTGCTTTCTCTTTCTCTCTCGCCCCCCCTCTCTCTCTCGCCCCGCTCCCTCTCCCTCTCTCTCGCCCCTCCCTCTCTCTCTCACTCTGTCTCTCTCTCGACTCCTCCTTCTCTCTCTCGCCCCATCCCTCTCTCTCTTGCCCCATCCCTTTCTCTCTCATCCCCCTTCCTCTCTCTCTCGCCCCCTTCCTCTCTCACTCTCAACCCGTTCCTCTCTCTCTCACCCCATTCCTAGCTCTCTCTCTCATTCTCACCCTCCCTCTCTCTCTCTCGACCCCCTGCCTCTCTCGCACCCCCCTCGCTCACTCTCACCCCGCCCTCTCTCTGTCATCCCTCTCCCTCTCTCTCCCGTCCCCCTCTCTCTCTCTCTCTCTCTCGCCCCCCTCCCTCGTCCCCTCACTCTCTCTCTCTCTCTTGCACCCTCCCTCTCTTTCTCTCTCGCTCGCCCCCTCCCACTCTCACCCACCCTCACTCGCCCCCCCGTCGCCCGCTCAGTCTCTTTCATCCCCCTCCCTCTCTCTCTCGCCTCCCTCCCTCTCTCTTTCTTGCCCCCCTCCCTCTCTCTCTCTCGCCCCCCTCCAATCTCTCGTGCTCCCCTCCCTCTGTCTCTCTCACCAACCTCCCTCTCTCTCTTGCCCCCCTCTCTCTTGCCCCCCTCCCTCTCTCTCTCGCCCCCTCACTCTCTCTCTTGTCAACCTCTCTCTCTCTCTTGCCCCCCCTCTCTCTCGCTCCCTTCCTCTCTCTCGCCCACTCCCTCTCTCTCTCGCCCCACTCTCTCTCGCCATTCCCTTTCTCGCTCTCACCCCATCCCTCTCTCTCTCTCCCGCACACCCAACCTCTCTCTCTCACCCCACCTCCCTCTCTCTCACCTCCCTCTCTCTCTCTCTCCCCCGCCCTCTCTCTCTTGTCCCCCTCCCTCCCTCTCACTCCCGACCACCTCCCTCTCTCTCACCCCCTCCCCTCTTTTCTAACGCCCCCTCCCTCTCTCTCTCGCCCCCTCTCTCTCTTGCCCACTCCCTATCTCGCTCTTACCGTCTCCCTCTCTCTCATCTCTCTCACCCCATCCCTCCCTCTCTCTCTCTCTCTAGCCCCCATCGCTCTCTCTATCTCTCTCTCGCCCTCCTCGCTCTCTCTCTCTCGCCCCCTCCCTCTCTCTCTCGCCCCATCCCTCTCTCTCTCTCTCGCCCCGTCACTCTCTCTCTCTCGCCCCCTCACTCTCTCTCTCGCCCCCTCCCTCTCTCTCTCGCCCCATCCCTCTCTCTCTCTCTCGCCCCGTCACTCTCTCTCTCTCTCGCCCCCTCACTCTATCTCTCGCCCCATCCCTCTCTCTCTCTCTCGCCCCATCCCTCTCTCTCTCGCCCCCTCACTCTCTCTCTCGCCCCATCCCTCTCTCTCTCTCTCGCCCCGTCCCTCTCTCTCTCGCCCCCTCACTCTCTCTCTCGCCCCATCCCTCTCTCTCTCTCTCGCCCCGTCCCTCTCTCTCTCGCCCCCTCACTCTCTCTCTCTCTCTCTCACCCCCCCCCCCCTCGCTCTCTCATCTCTCTCACTCTATCTCGCGCCTCTCGGTCTCTCTCTCGACCCCTCCCTCTATCTTGCCTCCCTCGCTCTTTCTCTCTCACCCTCCTCGCTCTCTTTCTCTCCCCCTCCCTCTCTCTCTCGTCCCACTCACTCCATCTCTCGCTCCTCACTCTCTCTCTCCCCCTCCCTGTCTCTTTCTCGCCCCCTCCCTCACCCTCTTTCGCCCCTTCCCTCTCTCTCGTCCCTCTCTCTCTCTAGCCGACTCCCTCTCTCTCGCCCCCTGCCTCTCCCTCTCTCGCCCCCTCCCTCTCTCGCCCCCTCCCTCTCTCTCATCCCTCTCTCTCTCTCTGGCACCCTCCCTCTCTCTTTCTCACACCCTCCCTCTCTCTGTTTCTCGCCCCCTCCCTCCCCCTCTCTCACCCCCTCCCTCTCCCTCTCCTCCCTCTCTCTCGCCCATTTCCTCTCTCTTGCCCCCTGCCTCTCCCTCTCTCGCTCCCTGCCTCTCTCGCACCCTCCATCTCTCTCGTCCCTCTCTCTGTCGCCCCTCCCTCCCCCTCTCTCGCCCCCTCCCTCTCTCTCTCTCGCCCACGCCCTCTCTCTCTCATCCCCCCCTCGTCCCCCTCCCTCTCTCTGTCTTGCCCCCCTCCGCTTTCTCTCCCACCCCCTCCCTCTCTCTCTCGCTCCCTTCCTCTCTTTCTCGCCCCCCTCGCTCTCACCCGCTCCCTTTCTCTCTCACCCCATCCCTCTCTCTCTCTCTCTCTCACACACACACCACATCCCTCTCTCTCTCTCGCCCCCTCCCTCTCTCTCGCTCCCATCCCACTCTCTCTCGCCCCCGTTCCCTCACTCTCTCTCTCACGCCCTCACTCTCTCACTCTCTCGCCCCCTTTCTCTTTCTCTCTCACCACCACCCTTCCTTTCTCTAGCCACCCCTCCCTCTCTCTCTCGCCCTGCTTTCTTTTTCTCTCTCGCCCCCTCATTCTCTCTCTCTCGCCCCCTCTCTCTCCCTCTCTCGCCCCGCTCCCTCTCTCTCTCTCGCCCCCTCCCTCTCTCTCATCCCTCTCACTCTTTCTCTTGCCGCCTCCCTCTCTCTCTCGCACCCTCCCTCTCTCTGTTTCTCGCCCCCTTCATCTACCTCTCTCGCCCCCTCCCTCTCCCTCATGTCCCTCTCTCTCTCTCACCCACGCCCTCTCTCTCTCATCCCCCTCCCTCTCTCTCTCACGTCCCCCTCTTTCTCTCTCGATCCCCTCCCCTCTCTCTCCCCTCCCCTCCATCTCTCTCTCGCCCCTCTTCCACACTCTCTCACCCCCTCCCTCTCTCTCTCGCTCCCTTCCTCTCTTTCTCGCCCCCCTCGCTCTCACCCGCTCCCTTTCTCTCTCACCCCATCCCTCTCTCTCTCTCTCTCTCACACACACACCACATCCCACTCTCTCTCTCGCCCCCTCCCTCTCTCTCGCTCCCATCCCACTCTCTCTCGCCCCCGTTCCCTCATTCTCTCTCTCACGCCCTCACTCTCTCACTCTCTCGCCCCCTTTCTCTTTCTCTCTCACCACCACCCTTCCTTTCTCTAGCCACCCCTCCCTCTCTCTCTCGCCCTGCTTTCTTTTTGTCTCTCGCCCCCTCATTCTCTCTCTCTCGCCCCCTCCCTCTCCCTCATGTCCCTCTCTCTCTCTCACCCACGCCCTCTCTCTCTCATCCCCCTCCCTCTCTCTCTCACGTCCCCCTCTTTCTCTCTCGATCCCCTCCCCTCTCTCTCCCCTCCCCTCCATCTCTCTCTCGCCCCTCTTCCACACTCTCTCGCCCCCTCCCTCTCTCTCTCACACCCTCTCTCTCTCGCCCCCTCTCTTTCTCTCTCACTCCCTTCCTCTCTTTCTCGCCCCCCCTCGCTCTCACCCTCTCCCTTTCTCTCTCACCCCATCCCTCCCTCTCTCTCTCTCTCACCCCATCCCTCTCTCGCTCTCGCACCCTCCCTCTCTCTCTCTCTCGCCCCCTCCCTCTCTCTCTCTCACCCCGTCCCTCTATTTTGCCCCCTCCCTCTCTCTCGCCCCAGTCCCTCTCTCTCGCCCCCGCTCCCTCACTCTCTCTCTCTCTCGCCCCCTCACTCTCTCTCGCCCCGCTCCCTCTCTATCTCTCGACCCCTCCCTCTCCCTCTCGCCCCTCCCTATCTCTCTCTCGTCCCCCTCCCTCTTTTACTCCCCCCTCCCTCTCTCTCGCGCCCTCCCTCTCTCTCTCGCCCCCTCTCTCTCTCGCCCGCCCCTCTTTCTCGTCCCTCTCACTCTCTGTCTCGCCCCCTCCCTCTCTCTCTCTCACCCGCTCCATCTCTCTCTCTCACGCCCCCTCCCTCTCCCTCTCTCGCCCCCTCCCTTCCTCTCTCTCTCTCATCCCTCTCTTTCTCACCCCCACCCTCTCTCTAGTCCCCTTCCATCTCTCTCTCTCGTCCCCCTCCCATTTTCTCTCTCATCCCCCTCCCCTCTCTCTCTCGTTCCCATCTCTCCCTCACGCCCCCATTCCACTCTCTCTCGCCTCCCCCACTCTCTCGCCCACTCCCTCTCTCTCTCACTCGCTCTCTCTCTCTCGCCCCCTTCCTCTCTCGCTCACCCCCTCACACTCTCTCTTGCCCCCCTTCCTCTGTCTCTCACCCTCTCCCTCTCTCGCTCTCACCCGCTCCCTCTCTCTCTCTCTCACCCCATTCATCTCTCTCTCGCCCCCTCCCTCTCACTGTCTCGCCCCCTCCCTCTCTCTCGCCCCCTCGCTCTCTCTCTCTCGCTCCCCGCGCTATCTCTCTATCTCGCCCCCTCGCTCTCTCCCGTCCCTCTCACTCTCTCGCTTGCCGCCTCCCTCTCTCTCTCGCACCCTCCCTCTCTCTGTCTCTCGCCCCCTCCCTCTACCTCTCTCGCCCCCTCCCTCTCTCTCCCATCCCTCTCTCTCTCTCGCCCACGCCCTCTCTCTCTCATCCCCCTCCTTTCTCTCTCCCATCCCCTCCATCTCCCTCTCGCCCCTCTTCCGCACTCTCTCACTCCCTCCCTCTCTCTCTCGCCCCCTCCCTCTCTCTCTCTCGCCCCCTCCCTCTCTCTCGCCCCTCCTTCTCTCTCTCTCGTTCCCCTCTCTCTCTCTCTCATCCCCCTCCCCTCTCTCTCCCGTCCCCTCCTTCTCTCTCGCCCCTCTTCCACACTCTCTCGCCCGCTCCCTCTCTCTCTCACGCTCTCTCTCTCTCTCTCGCTCCCTCCCCCTCTCTCTCACTCCCTTCCTCTCTCTCTCGCCCCTCCTTCTCTCGCTCTCACCCTCTCCCTCTCTCTCTCTCTCACCCCATCCCTCTCTCTCTCTCGCCCCCTCCCTCTCTCTCTCTCTCGCCCCCCCTCTATTTTGCTCCCTCCCTCTCTCTCGCCCCAGTCCCTCTCTCTCGCCCCCGCTCCCTCACTCTCTCTCCCACCCCCTCCCTCTCTCTCACTCGCCCCCTTTCTCTTTCTCTCTCACCACCACCCTCCCTTTCTCTAGCCACCCCTCCCTCTCTCTCTCACCCTGCTTTCTCTTTCTCTCTCGCCCCCCCTCTCTCTCTCGCCCCGCTCCCTCTCCCTCTCTCTCGCCCCTCCCTCTCTCTCTCACTCTGTCTCTCTCTCGACTCCTCCTTCTCTCTCTCGCCCCATCCCTCTCTCTCTTGCCCCATCCCTTTCTCTCTCATCCCCCTTCCTCTCTCTCTCGCCCCCTTCCTCTCTCACTCTCAACCCGTTCCTCTCTCTCTCACCCCATTCCTAGCTCTCTCTCTCATTCTCACCCTCCCTCTCTCTCTCTCGACCCCCTGCCTCTCTCGCACCCCCCTCGCTCACTCTCACCCCGCCCTCTCTCTGTCATCCCTCTCCCTCTCTCTCCCGTCCCCCTCTCTCTCTCTCTCTCTCTCGCCCCCCTCCCTCGTCCCCTCACTCTCTCTCTCTCTCTTGCACCCTCCCTCTCTTTCTCTCTCGCTCGCCCCCTCCCACTCTCACCCACCCTCACTCGCCCCCCCGTCGCCCGCTCAGTCTCTTTCATCCCCCTCCCTCTCTCTCTCGCCTCCCTCCCTCTCTCTTTCTTGCCCCCCTCCCTCTCTCTCTCTCGCCCCCCTCCAATCTCTCGTGCTCCCCTCCCTCTGTCTCTCTCACCAACCTCCCTCTCTCTCTTGCCCCCCTCTCTCTTGCCCCCCTCCCTCTCTCTCTCGCCCCCTCACTCTCTCTCTTGTCAACCTCTCTCTCTCTCTTGCCCCCCTCTCTCTCGCTCCCTTCCTCTCTCTCGCCCACTCCCTCTCTCTCTCGCCCCACTCTCTCTCGCCATTCCCTTTC
Organism: Chiloscyllium punctatum; assembly: GCF_047496795.1. Taxonomy (NCBI): domain Eukaryota; kingdom Metazoa; phylum Chordata; class Chondrichthyes; order Orectolobiformes; family Hemiscylliidae; genus Chiloscyllium; species Chiloscyllium punctatum. The sequence continues at coordinate 82,391,132 of NC_092754.1, forward strand.
TCGCTCTCACCCCATCCCTCTCTCTCTCTCCCGCACACCCAACCTCTCTCTCTCACCCCACCTCCCTCTCTCTCACCTCCCTCTCTCTCTCTCTCCCCCGCCCTCTCTCTCTTGTCCCCCTCCCTCCCTCTCACTCCCGACCACCTCCCTCTCTCTGACCCCCTCCCCTCTTTTCTAACGCCCCCTCCCTCTCTCTCTCGCCCCCTCTCTCTCTTGCCCACTCCCTATCTCGCTCTTACCGTCTCCCTCTCTCTCATCTCTCTCACCCCATCCCTCCCTCTCTCTCTCTCTCTAGCCCCCATCGCTCTCTCTATCTCTCTCTCGCCCTCCTCGCTCTCTCTCTCTCGCCCCCTCCCTCTCTCTCTCGCCCCATCCCTCTCTCTCTCTCTCGCCCCGTCACTCTCTCTCTCTCGCCCCCTCACTCTCTCTCTCGCCCCCTCCCTCTCTCTCTCGCCCCATCCCTCTCTCTCTCTCTCGCCCCGTCACTCTCTCTCTCTCTCGCCCCCTCACTCTATCTCTCGCCCCATCCCTCTCTCTCTCTCTCGCCCCATCCCTCTCTCTCTCGCCCCCTCACTCTCTCTCTCGCCCCATCCCTCTCTCTCTCTCTCGCCCCGTCCCTCTCTCTCTCGCCCCCTCACTCTCTCTCTCGCCCCATCCCTCTCTCTCTCTCTCGCCCCGTCCCTCTCTCTCTCGCCCCCTCACTCTCTCTCTCTCTCTCTCACCCCCCCCCCCTCGCTCTCTCATCTCTCTCACTCTATCTCGCGCCTCTCGGTCTCTCTCTCGACCCCTCCCTCTATCTTGCCTCCCTCGCTCTTTCTCTCTCACCCTCCTCGCTCTCTTTCTCTCCCCCTCCCTCTCTCTCTCGTCCCACTCACTCCATCTCTCGCTCCTCACTCTCTCTCTCCCCCTCCCTGTCTCTTTCTCGCCCCCTCCCTCACCCTCTTTCGCCCCTTCCCTCTCTCTCGTCCCTCTCTCTCTCTAGCCGACTCCCTCTCTCTCGCCCCCTGCCTCTCCCTCTCTCGCCCCCTCCCTCTCTCGCCCCCTCCCTCTCTCTCATCCCTCTCTCTCTCTCTGGCACCCTCCCTCTCTCTTTCTCACACCCTCCCTCTCTCTGTTTCTCGCCCCCTCCCTCCCCCTCTCTCACCCCCTCCCTCTCCCTCTCCTCCCTCTCTCTCGCCCATTTCCTCTCTCTTGCCCCCTGCCTCTCCCTCTCTCGCTCCCTGCCTCTCTCGCACCCTCCATCTCTCTCGTCCCTCTCTCTGTCGCCCCTCCCTCCCCCTCTCTCGCCCCCTCCCTCTCTCTCTCTCGCCCACGCCCTCTCTCTCTCATCCCCCCCTCGTCCCCCTCCCTCTCTCTGTCTTGCCCCCCTCCGCTTTCTCTCCCACCCCCTCCCTCTCTCTCTCGCTCCCTTCCTCTCTTTCTCGCCCCCCTCGCTCTCACCCGCTCCCTTTCTCTCTCACCCCATCCCTCTCTCTCTCTCTCTCTCACACACACACCACATCCCTCTCTCTCTCTCGCCCCCTCCCTCTCTCTCGCTCCCATCCCACTCTCTCTCGCCCCCGTTCCCTCACTCTCTCTCTCACGCCCTCACTCTCTCACTCTCTCGCCCCCTTTCTCTTTCTCTCTCACCACCACCCTTCCTTTCTCTAGCCACCCCTCCCTCTCTCTCTCGCCCTGCTTTCTTTTTCTCTCTCGCCCCCTCATTCTCTCTCTCTCGCCCCCTCTCTCTCCCTCTCTCGCCCCGCTCCCTCTCTCTCTCTCGCCCCCTCCCTCTCTCTCATCCCTCTCACTCTTTCTCTTGCCGCCTCCCTCTCTCTCTCGCACCCTCCCTCTCTCTGTTTCTCGCCCCCTTCATCTACCTCTCTCGCCCCCTCCCTCTCCCTCATGTCCCTCTCTCTCTCACCCACGCCCTCTCTCTCTCATCCCCCTCCCTCTCTCTCTCACGTCCCCCTCTTTCTCTCTCGATCCCCTCCCCTCTCTCTCCCCTCCCCTCCATCTCTCTCTCGCCCCTCTTCCACACTCTCTCACCCCCTCCCTCTCTCTCTCGCCCCCTCCCTCTCTCTCGCCCCTCCCTCTCTCTCTCACTCTGTCTCTCTCTCGACTCCTCCTTCTCTCTCTCGCCCCATCCCTCTCTCTCTTGCCCCATCCCTTTCTCTCTCATCCCCCTTCCTCTCTCTCTCGCCCCCTTCCTCTCTCACTCTCAACCCGTTCCTCTCTCTCTCACCCCATTCCTAGCTCTCTCTCTCATTCTCACCCTCCCTCTCTCTCTCTCGACCCCCTGCCTCTCTCGCACCCCCCTCGCTCACTCTCACCCCGCCCTCTCTCTGTCATCCCTCTCCCTCTCTCTCCCGTCCCCCTCTCTCTCTCTCTCTCTCTCGCCCCCCTCCCTCGTCCCCTCACTCTCTCTCTCTCTCTTGCACCCTCCCTCTCTTTCTCTCTCGCTCGCCCCCTCCCACTCTCACCCACCCTCACTCGCCCCCCCGTCGCCCGCTCAGTCTCTTTCATCCCCCTCCCTCTCTCTCTCGCCTCCCTCCGTCTCTCTTTCTTGCCCTCCTCCCTCTCTCTCTCTCGCCCCCCTCCAATCTCTCGTGCTCCCCTCCCTCTGTCTCTCTCACCAACCTCCCTCTCTCTCTTGCCCCCCTCTCTCTTGCCCCCCTCCCTCTCTCTCTCGCCCCCTCACTCTCTCTCTTGTCAACCTCTCTCTCTCTCTTGCCCCCCCTCTCTCTCGCTCCCTTCCTCTCTCTCGCCCACTCCCTCTCTCTCTCGCCCCACTCTCTCTCGCCATTCCCTTTCTCGCTCTCACCCCATCCCTCTCTCTCTCTCCCGCACACCCAACCTCTCTCTCTCACCCCACCTCCCTCTCTCTCACCTCCCTCTCTCTCTCTCTCCCCCGCCCTCTCTCTCTTGTCCCCCTCCCTCCCTCTCACTCCCGACCACCTCCCTCTCTCTCACCCCCTCCCCTCTTTTCTAACGCCCCCTCCCTCTCTCTCTCGCCCCCTCTCTCTCTTGCCCACTCCCTATCTCGCTCTTACCGTCTCCCTCTCTCTCATCTCTCTCACCCCATCCCTCCCTCTCTCTCTCTCTCTAGCCCCCATCGCTCTCTCTATCTCTCTCTCGCCCTCCTCGCTCTCTCTCTCTCGCCCCCTCCCTCTCTCTCTCGCCCCATCCCTCTCTCTCTCTCTCGCCCCGTCACTCTCTCTCTCTCGCCCCCTCACTCTCTCTCTCGCCCCCTCCCTCTCTCTCTCGCCCCATCCCTCTCTCTCTCTCTCGCCCCGTCACTCTCTCTCTCTCGCCCCCTCACTCTCTCTCTCGCCCCATCCCTCTCTCTCTCTCTCGCCCCATCCCTCTCTCTCTTGCCCCCTCACTCTCTCTCTCGCCCCATCCCTCTCTCTCTCTCTCGCCCCGTCCCTCTCTCTCTCGCCCCCTCACTCTCTCTCTCGCCCCATCCCTCTCTCTCTCTCTCGCCCCGTCCCTCTCTCTCTCGCCCCCTCACTCTCTCTCTCTCTCTCTCACCCCCCCCCCTCGCTCTCTCATCTCTCTCACTCTATCTCGCGCCCCTCGGTCTCTCTCTCGACCCCTCCCTCTATCTTGCCTCCCTCGCTCTTTCTCTCTCACCCTCCTCGCTCTCTTTCTCTCCCCCTCCCTCTCTCTCTCGTCCCACTCACTCCATCTCTCGCTCCTCCCTCTCTCTCTCCCCCTCCCTGTCTCTTTCTCGCCCCCTCCCTCACCCTCTTTCGCCCCTTCCCTCTCTCTCGTCCCTCTCTCTCTCTCTTGCCCACTCACTCTTTCTCATTCCCTTCCCTCTGTGTCCCGTCCCCCTCCCTCTCTCTCTCCTCCCCCTCTCTCTCTCTCGTTCCCCTCTCTATCTCTCTCTCATCCCCCTCCCCTCTCATCTCCCGTCCCCTCCATCTCTCTCTCGCCCCTCTTCCACACTCTCTCGCCCCTCCCTCTCTCTCCCTCTCTCTCTCACCCCGTCCCTCTCTCTCTCGTTCCCTTCCTCTCTCTCTCGCCCCTCCCTCTCTCTCTCTCACCCTCTACCTCTCTCTCCCTCTCTCTCTCACCCCATCCCTCTATCTCTCGCCCCCTCCCTCTCTCTCTCTCACCCCCTCCCTCTCTCTATCGTTCCCCCCTCTCTCTCTCTCTTGTCCCCCTCCCCTCTCTCTCCCGTCCCCTCCATCTCTCTCTCGCCCCTCTTCCACACTCTCTCATCCCCTCTCTCTCTCGCTCTCACCCTCTCCCTCTCTCTCTCACCCATCCCTCCCTCTCTCTCTCGACCCCTCCCTCTCTCTCTCTCTCTCGCCTCCTCCCTCCCTCTCTCTCTCGCCCCCTCCCTCTCTTTTTCCCCTTCCCTCTCTCTCGCCCCAGTCCCTCTCTCTCACCCCCACCCTCTCTCTCTCTCTCTCACCACCACCCTCCCTTTCTCTAGCCACCCGTCCCTCTCTCTCTCGCCCTGCTTTCTCTCTCTCTCTCTCTCGCCCCCATCTCTCTCTCTCCCCGCTCTCTCTCTATTTCTTGACCCCTCCCTCTCTCTCTCGCCCCCTCACTCTCTCTCTCACCCCCTACCACTCTCTGTCGCCCCTGCCTCTCTCTCTCACTCCGTCTCGCTCTCGCCCCCTCCTTCTCTCTTCGCCCCATCCCTCTCTCTCTCACCCCCCTTCCTTTCTCTCTCGCCCCCTCCCTCTCTCGATCTCAACCCGTTCCTCTCTCTCTCACCCCATCCCTGTCTCTCTCTCTCTCTCATTCGCACCCTCCCTCTCTCTCTCTTGACCCCTCCCTCTCTCTCACCCCCCTCGCTCACTCTCGCGCCGCCCTCTCTCTGTCATCCCTCTCCCTCCCTCTCCCGTCCTCCTCCCTCTCTCTCTCAACTCTCTCCCTCTCTCTCTCTCGCCCGCTCCCTCTCTCTCTTGCCCCATCAATCTCTCGCTCGCCCCCACCCTCCCTCGTCCCCTCACTCTGTCTCTCTCTTGCCCCCTCCCTCTCGCTCTCGCTCGCCCCCTCCCACTCTCACCCCCCTCACTCGCCCCCCCGACCCTCACTCTCCTTCATCTCCCCTCCCTCTCTCACTCGCCACCCTCCCTCTATCTCTCGCCCCCCTCCAACGCTCTCGCACTCCCCTCCCTCTCTCTCTCGCCAACCTCCCTCTCTCTCTTGCCCCCCTCTCTCGCCCCCTCCCTCTCTCTCTTGCCCCACTCTCTCTCGCCATTCCCTTTCTCGCACTCACCCCTCCCTCACTCTCACCCCATCCCTCTCTCTCTCTCTCCCGCACACCACCCTCTCTCTCTCACCCCACCTCCCTCTTTCTCACCCCCCTCAATATCTCTCTCGCCCTCCCAACCTCTCTCTCTCGCCCCACTCCCTCTCTCTCTCTCCCCTGCCCTCTCTCTCTCATTCCCCTCCCTTCCTCTCTCTCCCGTCTGCCTCCCTCTCTCTCTCATCCCCCTCCCCTCTTTCTCTAATGCCCACTCCCTCTCTCTCTCTTTCCCCCTCTCTTGCCCCTCCCTTTCTCGCTCTCACCCTCTCCCTCTCTATCTCACCCCATCCCTCCCTCTCTCTCTCTCTAGCCCCCCTCGCTCTCTCTTTTCTCTCGCCCCTCCCTCTCTCTCAGCCCCATCCCTCTCTCTCTCTCCCGCCCCCTCCCTCCCTCGCTCTCACCCTCTCCCTCTATCTCTCACCCCTTCCTCTCTCTCTCGCCCCCTCCCTCTCTCTCTCACCCCTTCCCTCTCTCTCTCACCCCCTCGCTCTCTCTCGCCCCCCTTCCTCTCTCTCTCGATCTCTCCCTCCCTCGCTCTCACCCTCTCCCTCTCTTTCTCACCCCATCCCTCTCTCTCTCTCACCCCATCCCACTCTCTCTCACCCCATCCCTCTCTCTCTCACCCTATCCCTCTCTCTCTCGTCCCCTTCCTCTCTCTCTCTCGCCCCCTCGCTCTCTCTCTCTCTCGCCGTCCTCGGTCTCTCTCTCTCGCCCCCCTCCCTCGCTCTCTCATCCCTCTCATTCTATCTCCCGCCCCTCCCTCTCTCTCTACCCCTCCCTCTCTCTCTCTCTCTCGCCCCCTCCCTCTCTCGCCCCCTCCTTCTCTCTCTCGTCCCTCTCTCTCTATCGCCCATTCCCTCTCTCGCCCCCTGCCTGTCCCTCTCTCGCCCCCTCCCTCTTTCGACCCCTCCCTCTCTCTCGTCCCTCTCTCTCTATCTCTCACGCATGCCCTCACTCTCATCCCCCTCCCTCTCTCGCCCCCTCCTTCTCTCTCTCGCCCCTCTTCCACACTCTCTCGCCCCCTCCCTATCTCTCTTGCTCCCTTCCTCTCTCTCTCTCACCCCATCCCTCTCACTCTCTCGCTCCCTCCCTCTCTCTCTCACCCCTCCCTCTCTGTCTCACCCCCTCCCTCTCTCTCTCTTTCGCTTTCCTCTCTCTCTCGCCACCCCCTCTCTCTCTCTCACTCCCTCCCTCTCTCTCTCACCCCCTCCCTCTATCTCTTTCGCCCCCTCCCTCTCTCTCTCTCGCCCCCTCCCTCTCTCTCTAACCCCCCTGCCTCCCACTCTCTCTAGTCACACTCCCTCTCTCTCTCATCCCACCTCCCTCTATCACTCTCTCGCTCCGACTCGCTCTCTCTCTCGCCCCCCCTCTCTCTTTTCCCCTCCCTGTTTCCCTCTCTTCCCCACTCTCTCTCTCCCGTCCCCCTCCTTCTCTCTCTCTCTCACCCTCCTCCCTCTCTCTGTTGTACCCCTCCCTCTCTCTCACACCCCTTCCCTCTCTCTCTCTCACCCCCTCCCTCTCTTTCTCGCCCCTACTTCTCGATCACGTCCACTCCCTCTCTCTAGGTCCCTCTCTCTCTTTCACCACCCTCCCTCTCTCTCTCTCTCGCCCCCCTCCCTCTCTCTCTCGCGCCCCCCTCCCTCTGTCTTTTTCAACCCCCTCCCTCTCTCTCTTGCCCCTTCCCCTCTCTCGCCCTCTCCCCCTCTCTCTCACGTCCCCCCTCTCTCGCCCACCTCCCTCTCTCTCCCTCACCCCCTCCCTCCCTCTCTCTCACCCCTCTCCCTCTCTCTCTCACCCACTCCCTCTCTCTCACCCCTCCCTCTCTTTCTCGTACCCCTCCTTCTCTCTCTCTCAGCCCCCCTCTGTCTACCTCTCGCTCCCTCCCTCTTTCTCTCGTCCCCATCTCCCTATCTCTCTAATCCCCCCTCCCTCTCTCTCTCGCCCCCTCCCTCTCTCTCATCGCCTCCTACTCTCTCTCACGCCCTCCCTCTCTCTCTCTCCTCGCCCCCATCCCACACTCTCGCCCGCCCCCTCCTCTCTCTCTCGCCCTCTCTCTCTCTCTCGCCCTCTCTCTCTCTCTCGCCCTCTCTCTCTCTCGCCCTCTCTCTCTCTCGCTCGCTCCCTCCCTCTCTCTCTCGCCCTCTCACACACCCCTCTCTCTTTTGTGCCCTTCCTCTCTCACCATCTCTCTCTCTCTCGCCCATTCTCTCTTTCATCCAGTCTTTCTCTCTCTTTCTACCTCCCTCTCTCGACCCTCTCTCTCTTCTCACCTCTATCTCTCTCTCTTCCCTCCTCTATCCCTCTCCAGCCATCCCGCTTTCTCTTGCCCCCATCTCCCAACCCCTGTCTCTCTTTCGCCCTCTCATTCTCTCTCTCTCTGCCCTGTTTTTTTCTCTCTATCTCGCCTTCCCTATCTCTCTTGCTCCTTTCTCTCTCTCGTCGCCACTCTCTCTCTCTGTGTCTTTCTCCCTCTTGCCCCCTCCCTCACCCCTCTCTCAGTCTCACTCCCTCTCGCCCCTCTCTCATTATCTCCCTCCGTGTCTCTCCCTCACCCTATCTCTCTCTCCCCCTCCCTCGGTATGTCTCTCTTCCAACCTCCCTCTCTTTCCCTCTGACTGAATCCCTCTCCCTCCTGTCCCTCCCTCCCTCTCTCTCTAACATACTCTGTTTCCCTGATCCTTTTCTCTCCCTCTGACCCAGAGACTGGGGGTGTTTGGGGGGTCAGTCTGCGTGTGGGGGGTCGGGGTGAGATGTGGGAGGTGGGGAAAATGTCGTAGAGATGGAATTGTGGGAGGGAGACAGCGACGGCATGAGTGAGAGAGAGGTGGAGAGGGAAGATTGGAGGCAGGTGGAGAAACCGGGGTTGGGGGGGTGTGTAGAGAGAGGGGGATGAGGGAGAGGGTTGAGAAAGAGAGTGTGTGCTGAAAGTGAGAGAAAGAGAGAGAATTGAGGAGAAAGGGTAGGAGAGAGGTAATGGGAAGGCCAGGCTGCAGTGGTGGGACAGAGGGAGTTAAACCCAGCTCCTGAGCTCAGAGCGCGGTGCCCTCCCCTTCCCTGAGGACCAGGACTTGGGGCTGAGTCTGTCTCTCTCCAGCTCAGCTTCTGCAACACAAAGACACATAACAACATCGGTCACTCTGCTGCTCGGCACGCTTTAATCAACATTTTTATTGTTTACAAATGGCAGTGATGGATACAGTCAGTGGGATGGTGTTTTTTTCTCACTGGCCCCTGAGTTGTTAGAAACATTTCAATGTTTCCCTGTAACCCCCTGTGGGATAAGGATGGACAAACCAGCGCTACCCTCAGTCTGTTACCATAGCGACAGGCTGCTCCATCGCTGAAAAGCTGAAGTGAAATGAGAAAATCCCGGATGGATTGATTAATGAGGGAATTTGATGGATGGATGGATTCGGGTGAAGGGATATTTCAGCACATTCTTCAGCTGCTGCCTGAACTTAGTCTGGGTCACGGCATAAATCGCGGTGTTTGTGCAGCAACTGAGGAGCTGCAGCATGAAGCCCAATTCCTGCACAAAGGGATGGAGATACAGAGGGGTATCCACAATCCACCACATCCGTCTCCATATAGAATATAGCATGAACATTGACCATAACAGGATGAAATTTGCCGAGATCACAAACAGTAAAATGATGGATTTTTTTCGGTTTCTCATTTCAGTGTCAGACTGAACGTCCCCATTGGTGTCAGCGCGGAGTCTCTTGCGGGCTCTGCTGGTCACTAAAATGTGTCTGACGGTGAGAACATTGAGCAGCAGAATCAGGAGAAATGGGACACACGGGGTTAGAATGTTGTGGAGGAACTCGATTGTGCCCCAGACACTGGAGGATAGAACAGCGTTTGTTCCCTCACAAAACCAGGGGGCGTTCATCAGCCGATACCGAGACGTGAGAATAAAATACCAGGAAATGTTCTTTAAACAGCTCAGCACAGTCACTGCTCCCAGAACCACAGCCGCCGTTTTCTCACTGCAATATTTACTTTTCAGCTTCTGACAACAAATGGCCACAAACCGATCAAAGGTGAAAATGACGGTGAACCAGACAGAGCAGTCAGTGGCTGCATAAACCAGGACGGCGTGGATATTACACACGGGGACGGAGGACCTCAGGAAATAAAACTGTTCCCGATAAAAAATGGGAATGTGTCTCAGGATCAGGTCGAGGATAATGACCAGGAGATCCGCCGCTGCCATGGCCCCCAGGTAACGTCTGACACATGGAGACAATCCACAATCTTTATAAAGCAGGACGTAGATGGTCACTACGTTAACTGTGAGGAAGGAAAACAAACCCATTATCCATCAGCCTGGAGGCAAAGGGACCCATTTGACTGGGGACCCAGTGAGATTTTCAAATGTGTCCCTGTATTCAGGGATTTATTAAAATAATTCAGCTGGAATAACAAATGGGACGGTCTGAATTACTGACAAAAATGTGACATAAACCACCAGAAACCTTCCCTCCCCAAACACACAGAGACACATCCATAAGGACAGATGGTTTCTAGAACATTCCCACACAATCAATCACTCGAGAGCAGACACAGGTCACTCCTTCCCAGTTCCTAATACAGAGGGTGGGAATGTTGCTGTCCTGAAGGATTCTCTCCCAGTTTCCTGAAGACAAACGGAGTTTGGGAATTCCTGTATTTTGGTCGAAATTGTAATCGATCCTGTGTCGTGGAGAAATGTAAACGCAGGGAAAATGTATTTACCCCTTTAACTGCCTGAGGGACCTTCGGAACAGTGTCTCCTTCTCCCTGGAACGGGATCTCTTCCCTCGGGATCTTATCGTTTGTTCAATTCACTGACGTCCGGCCGTTCACAAACAATGTCAGGGACAGAACGTTCCGGGGAATGTCAGTTATAGAATGTCGGGGACAGAACGTTCCGGGGAATGACAGTTATAGAATGTCGGGGACAGAACATTCCGGGGAATGTCAGTTATAGAATGTCGGGGACAGAACGTTCCGGGGAATGACAGTTATCGAATGTCAGGGACAGAACGTTCCGGGGAATGTCAGTTATAGAATGTTGGGGACAGAACATTCCGGGGAATGACAGTTATAGAATGTCGGGGACAGAACATTCCGGGGAATGTCAGTTATAGAATGTTGGGGACAGAACGTTCCGGGTAACCCCTTGACCTGTCCATGACCTTTCCCCCTACCCACCCCACCATCATGATGTACTGTGCCTGGACACACTGTAACATGAATGAGGTGAGAGACGGAGGGTCCAATCACAGGAACGGGAACTAAAGGCATTGCCAAATCAGCTGAAATGGTTAGATATACCACATTCTCAATCCACCTCACAGAACCAGCCCAGACACCATACACCCAGAGGAGATATCTGTTCACCGTGGAACACTGTGCAGACCAGGCCAGTGTAAAACTCGGTACACCCCAGCAATCTGTCCAGATTCATCCATTACATTGGTCAGTACAATCTGGCAATCGGTCCAGAGTGGAACACTGTGCAGATCACAGCAGTGCATTGATGTATAACCCCGGATTAGATATCTGTCCAGCATCAGGAACTGTGCAGACAACAGGAGGGCATTATCTATAAACCTCAACCAGTTAGTCTGACCAGCACAGCAGCATGTGTACTGCTCACCCATGAATTAATCTGTAAACCAGGAGCAGTTGCCCTCCCCCCGGCATGTAGGACTGTGTACCCCACCCCACTGCATTTATCTGTAAACCAGGAGCAGTTACCCTCCCAGCATATAGGAAGTGTACCCCGCCCCAATGCATTGATCTGTAACCCAGGAGCAGTTACCCTACCAGCATGTAGGACTGTGTACACCACCCCAGTGCATTGATCTGTAACCCAGGAGCAGTAACCCTTCCAGAATGTTGGACTGTGTACCCCACCCCAGTGCATTGATCTGTAACCCAGGAGCAGTTACCCTGCCAGCATGTAGCATTTGAGCATTTTGAGCATTTGAGCATTGAGCATTTCTTTATGTTTAGTTTAAATTACCAGATAAGCTTCCCGCCGTGTCCGAACCATCCCCGTGTGTGTATCTGTGTGTGTCTGTGTGGGGCAGGTCTGGCAGTCTCTGTGGTGCTTAAAGTGATGCAATGCCACCCTCTGCTGGCCTCCACACGCCACTGCACAGTCATTGGCAGAGCGTGAAAACCAACAGGGATTCATTCAGAGATGGGGAGGGAGAGGGCAGCTGCTCACAGCACCATCCAAACTGATGTCTTATCCATGTACTGATCTAAATGTCCTTTAAACGTTGTAACTGTCCCTGCTTTCACCACTTCCTCTGGAAGTTCATTCCACACACAAGCCAGCTTCTGTTTAACATAATTACCTCTCATGACTTTCGTAAATCTTTTTTCCTCACACCTTAAAAATCCCTCAGTTTTGAATCCTCAACTCTAGAGAAAAGACATCAGCCCTTCAACTTTTCTGTAACCCTTATTATTTTATAAACCTCTGTAAAGTTACTGCTTAATCTCATATTCTTCAGTGAAAAAAGTCCCAGCCGATCCAGCCTCTTCTTAGAGCTCACTCCCTCCTTTCCCAGCAACATCCAGGTTAATCTCTTCTCAATCCTCTCCAGCTTAATAATATCAACGTCAGTTATATCAAAGTGAATAGTCAAGGTATTTTCTAAGGGTATGGGGAGTCCAAAACTAGAGGACATAGGCTTAAGGTGAGAAGGGAAACATTTAAAAGTGACCTAAGGGGCAGCTTTTTCACCCAGAGGGTGGTGTGCCTATGGAATGAGCGGGCAGGATGACCAGACTAGACACAGTATTCCAGAAGACGTCTCACCAATGTCCTGTACAACCTCAACATGACATCCCAATTCTGATACTCAAAGGTCTGTCCTATGAAGACATGTGTGTTAAACAGCTTCTTAACCACACTATCTATATGAGATGCAAATTTTAAAGAATTAAACCTGACGGCCTAGGTTTCTGTACTAGAGCACTGCCAAAGGCTGTGCTTTTCATTGTATAGGTCCTGCTGTTTTTTGATTGACCAAACCCAATACCTCGCATTAATCCAAACTAAACTCCATCCCCCATCCCTCAGCCCAGTGAGTGATATTACTGTCACCTCACCCTCCCCCTTCAATTTTAAAATGCCCATCCATCTCCAGGAGGCCTGCACACTCCGGCCTTGATTTTCACAAAGACCCTGAGCTTGGTTTACCTTGTGTGGTTAGGGGGAGGAGGGACAGATTACAGACACAGTCAGTGGGGAGGAGAGGCTGGACAGTAATCAGCGGCCTGGTGTCACTTCATGGTTTTAGGAAAAGGGGAGTCGCACGTGAGAGTTGGGTAAGAGTGATTGGTGTTTTGGGGTCAGAACTTAAGTTCTTCCTTTGTCTTTGGTGTTCAGTAATATATATCTATTTGAGACCCTTCATTGGGCAGAGTGTGTCTGCAGGATTTCTTTCCTTAATATTGCAGACGACAGATAATAGCAATTAAAGATGTTTGTATTTAATTTCAATGGCACAGCAGGTCTACTCAATATCTTACAGTTGAGACAAATATCTTGCATTTGTTTAATAATACAAAGTGTTTTGTGTAATTCAGTAATGGTAACCTGATTATAATAAATCCACTCCAAGCTGAAAGTGGGCACTAAAATATGACTCAAAATCTCGGTATGGTAGTGTGGTGGGTAGTGTCCCTCTCTCTGAGCCAGTGCTCTGGATTTGATTCCAATTCCTGAACTTGTGTGGTAGTGTTCCTAGCTCTGGGCTAGAAGGCCTGGATTCAAGTCCTACCTGTTGCAGAGGTATGTCCCAGCATGTCAGAACAGGCTGATAAACACACAGGAGAATACTATTACAGCTTTATGGGTTATCCCTATCTCCAGGCACAAAGGTCCAGGCGTAAAGCACACAGAAGTGTCTCAGGATACATCTGAACAAATTGATTAAAATGGATTCAGTGTTGTGATTTCATGGAGAAGGAAGAGGTGTCAGTATTGCATTTCAGAATTTAGGCCCAGGCTGACTGAAAGTATAGCCATTCGTGTTGATTGGGGTTACATTTTGCAGCAGTAGTGGTTTATAAGATCAAAATGGACAAGGATAGGGTGAGTATTCAGGGGTTTTTCCCCAGGTTAGGGGCATCCAAAACTAGAGGGCATTGGTGGAAAGTGAGAAGGGAAAGGTTTTGAGGAGACCTAAAGGGGACTATTTCACACAGAGGGTGGTGTGCATATGGAATGAGCTGCCAGAGGAAGTGGTGGAGGCTGGTACAACTACAGCATCTGAGTACTGAGAGACCTGGCGAGCTTTTCCAGCAATTTCTGTATTTCTTTAAAAAGTGCATTCAGTTTAACAGAGGTATACTGAATAAATTAAACATTTTTATTTTTTAATGACGCAGGGACATATAAACATATCTTCAAATTGACTGAAACCATTTTCTGCGAAGGGTATGGCACTGTGTATGACAGCAGCAATGATGCACCTACATGGAACAGGGAATGTGATGGAAACATAGTTTGGACAATGTACAAGGAGACCTCACATGATCCAGTTTGGGAGAGGATGACATTACTGTGTGATTCAACTCAGAGAGGCAGAAAATGTAATCTGCCTGAGAAGGAATGGCCTATTGCATTCTCCTTCATTGTTTCTCATCACAGCAATGTGTGCGAGCTAAAAAAAAACAACTCTACAGTCATCGTTACCATTCTTATTTTTATGGAATCCCTGCAGTGTGGAAACATGCCCTTCGACCCAACAAGTCTATACCAACCTTCCCAACCCATTTCCCTATATTTACCCCTGACTATTGCACATAATTTAGAAATCCCTGAACACTACGGATAATTTAGTATGACCAATCCACCCAACCTACACAGTTTGAGGTAGGAAATTGGATCACCCATTAGAAGCTCACACAGACAAGGGGAAAATGTGCAAACTCCACACAGTCACCCAAGGCTGGAATCGACCCCAAGTCTCTGGTGCTGTGAGGCAGCAGTGCTAACCACCGTGCAACCCTTTGGATGATCCTGAAACAGAATTCACTGGAATCTACTCACTGCCTAAAGCAAAGGGAATCCAGCCAAATCCAAACTCTCCCAGGATGAAATCCCATTGCTAGCAGCTTGTGTGAGTACAATATCTTCAGAAGCAGAATAAGGTTTTGGACAATCTCACAATTGTTCCTTTGTCATGAGTTCCAATAATATTTGGACCAAGTTATTTCAAAGTTAAAATTGCAGAGATTTTTTTTGTGTGTGTGTGTGTGTGTGTGTGTCAGTGTTTTTAGAAAGGGAAATATTGATTATATAATTGCAATACCCAAATAGTTTGCCATTCATCTTTTCATCATAGTTTGAGTAACATTGCTCTGGATCATAAACATGTTGTTTTAGCAGATTAAAGAAACTAGTCTGACTTGTTCCTAAAAATGACACTGACCCAGTCTGAGACCGATATGATCGACCATATCACCAACCTGGTTACATTCAACATTTGTTGTGAGCAGTGGAGGAGTGGGACTCGAAAAGGAAACAGTTAGCCAAAAAGCCGGGGAACTGTAGACCCGTGAGCCTGATGTCAGTGGTGGGTAAGTTGTTGGAGGGGATTCTGAGGGACACGATTTAAATACATTTGGGAAGGCAAGGGCTGATCGGAGTAGACAATGTGGCTTTCTGCATGGGAAATCATGTTTCATTAATTTGGTTGAGTTTTTGAAGAGGTGACAAATAAGATTGATGAATGCAATTTGGTAGACATTGTCTATATGGACTTCAGCAAGGTGTTCTTTTAAAGAACAAAGACCAAAGAAAATTTACAGCCCAGGAACAGGCCCTTCGCCCTCCAAGCCTAAGCCGATCCAAATGATCTGTCAGCCAATTCCTAAGCATCTGTCTTCCTCTGCTCCCCACCTACTCATGCATCTGTCCAGACGCATCTTAAATGAATCGACCGTGCCTGCCTCTACCACCTCTGCTAGCAATGCGATCCAAATGTCCACCACCCTCTGTGTGAAGTACTTACCGCGTGTATCCCCCTTAAACTTTCCACCTCTCACTTTGAAAGCACGACTTCTCCTTATTGAATCCTTCAACCTGGAAAAAAGCTTGTGTCTGTCCACCCTGTCTATACTCTTCATGATTTTGCAAACCTTAATCAGGTCCCCCCCCCCTCAATCTCCTTTCTGTAGTGAAAATAAACCTAAACTACTCAGCCTCTCTTCATAGCTAGTATTTCATTCTGATTGGTAGACAGATTAGTAAGTTTCAGTCACATAAGATACAGAAGAAGCTAGTCACAAATGGCTTGAAGGAAGAGGGATATTTTTCAGACTGGAGGCCTGTGAGCAGCAGAGTGCTTTAAGAATCAGTACTGAGTTCACAGCATTTCATCATTTATGTAAAGGATTTAGATGTGAATATTGGGGCAATAGTTAGTAAATTTACAGATGACATCAGAAAGGTGGTGTAGTAGATTATCTCAGAGTACAACAAGACCGTAATTAGATGGGACAAAGGGACAAGGAGTAACAGATGAAGTTTAATTTAGATAAATATGAAGCTTTGCATTTTGGGAAGGCAAATCAGGGCAGATATTATATAATTCATGGTCAGGTCCTGGGGCATGTTGTGAAACAAATGGTCATAGGGCTGCAGGTGCATTGTTCCTTGAAAGTGGAGTTGCAGGTAGTCAGAGTGGTGCTGAACACATTTGGCACATTTGCCTTAATCAGTCAGAGCATTGAATACAGGAGTTGTGGTGGTATGTTGTATCTGTACAGGATGTTGGTGAGGCCACTTTAAGAATACTGCGTACAACTCGGTTTTCTGCAGAAATGACTTACACGGAAATTCCAGGACTCGAAGTTTGAGCTTTAGGGAGAGGTTGATTAGGTTGAGGTGTTGCCCCCTGGAGTGTCAGAGGCTGAGGGGTGACATTATAGAGGTTTAAAAAACCATCAGGGGCATGGATATTCTGAACAGCCACGTTCTGCTCTCCAGGGTAGGGGAGTCCAGAACAAGAGGGCATAGGTTGAAGGGGAGAGGGCGAATTATTTAGAAGGGACCTGAAGATAAATGTTTCACACAGAGAGTGGTGTGTACAGAAAGTGTTGTCAGAGGAAGTGCTGAAGGCGGTTACAATCACACATTTAAAAAGTATCTGAGAGGAGGGAAATTGGTCAAATGCTGGCAAATGGGACTAGATCAGATTTGATATCATATCGTAGTGAACAGATTGGACTAACGGGTCTGTTTCTGTTCTGCATGACTCTCTGACTCTATAAGAGGGATGACAAAAAATTCTGAAAGGACCTTTCAAGTGGGAATTCTCTTCACTGGAGGTTTATTGTGCCTCTATATCCACATTGATTGAAAGCTGCATTACTAAATATTTGACAGAGAAGTGAGTCACGGATATTGGGATACAGACAGGAAAGAGGGGCTGAGTCCACAACCTGATCAGCCACAATCTTAGTTCCTGGTGGAGAAGGGTCAAAATATCTAATGACCCACTCCTGTTCCTCAGTCCCATGTTTCTGTGTTCTATTCAGCCCCTCATACCTGCTAGACAGGAACAGTTGGAGGTCATTTACTCCTATGACCTGTTGCACAGAAACAGAGGAGACCATTCAGCCTCTCAAGACTGTCACACATGCTTTGAAGTGATTTGGGAAATGTAATTGGAAAATCCAGGCACGGGTATGAAAGAGTCCCCTCATCTCTCTTTATAGAGCTTCCCCTCTCTGCAACTTGCGCTTCAGTTGTTGGTGACGTTGTAGACCCAGATTCACTGTGAATACAGCCCATATACCTCACTCAGAGATGGCTCACAAAATCATCTGCTCTTCCTGACTGCAATATTCAAAAACAACATTCATGAAAATAACACCCACTAACTTTCCAATAACAGAATGTGAGAACATCAGAAACAGGGGCAGGTCGTTCACTCTCCAAGCCTGCCTTGCCCTTCACTAAGATCGTGACTGATCCGCTCCTGGTCTCAAATCATCTTTCATACCCAATTCATCATCGCCCTCAACTCTCTGTCAGGTCAATATCCATCTACCTCCTCTTCAAATACTTTCAATCATCTAGCTCCCAGAACACTCTTGAGAAGAGAAATCCTGACATTCATTACCACCTGTTTGAAGAAAACACGTGCCACTCCTATATCATGGCTTATTGATATGAACAAAAGAGGTTGAGACAAGGGTTCAGGTAAAAATGACTGGCCCTGATATCAAGGCAGTGGTTGACTTCTGTTGACATCAAGGAGCTTAACAAAACTGGACTCAATGGGAATCAGAGTAAACTCTCCAGTGTTTGGAGTCAAACATGGCACAAAGGAAGAAGGGCATCATCTCATTCCTGGGCCAGCTCTGTGGGAGATGCTCAGGTTAGCTTCCTCTTCACAAACAGCTTCAGCTGCTTCATCAATGTCTCCCCACCCTCACCCTCCCCAACATAAGATCAGAAGTGGGGATGGTCACTGAAGATTCCACAATGTTCAGAACATTTTGTCCCCCGTCAGCTCCTGAACTGGTCTGTGTCCATGTGCAGCAAGACCCAGACACCATTGAGACTTGCGCTGTTGAAGTGCTGCAACATTCATGTAAAAGCACAGTACATTGCCACAGTAAAATAAGAGTTCATTCAGCAACTCACGCTGGTTTCACAGGAATATGAGAAAGTCATTCAGCCCATTGACACTATTGGAGAAGAGCAGGGACAGCCCATTCTGTGCCTTCAGCCTATTACTCAGAAAGAGAAGGAGTCTAGTATGATGGACCACACCAGAGCGCCTGGAAAATATTGGAAGGCGGTAGCCTAGACTCTATTTTTATTTTAATGGAAATGTAAAGTGTCTGTTCTAGACGCAATGTGACTGGTCAAAGTAATTGGTGTGAAGCAAAACACCATTTATTGAAACACGAAAGATAAAATGAAACCAAAGAAAGAGGAATCTAGAATAACTGAATTCTATTGGGCAAGTTAATAGAATAATAGACCTAGGAACTATTACTAATGAACTGTTCCAATATAGGAAAATCACATAAACACAGCCCTCGGCAGAAAGGAAAATTCAGACACAGAATGTCACAAACATTTCTCCAATCCAGGAATTAAAAACAGCACCAAGAGAAAATTCAGGGAAAGTAGCAGGAAACATTCACTGAAGCTTTCAACTCTGTGGAGACCCTAATAGTTTCTGATGTTACTGAGAAACCAAAACCCAGAGATCCTAATCTGTGAGAGCTGGCCACATCTCTGAGGGCGGAAGCTGGTGGGAATGGCTACCAGTTTCAGATGGAAGGTATTGTGGCTGCTGTTGGGGATTGTGAGCAACCCGACGTTCAGTACAGGGTTCACACGCCGACTGCACAATAACATGGGGAGAGTTAGTAAAGGCATATAAACTATTAGGAAAGTCACGTTAGACTGATGAATGGACTCTCTAAGTTCAAATAATGCTGATCTTGTTCATGTTGATCTTGTCTAGTTGCATGTCCTGTGCAGTGTAACCTGTATGCTTTACTCTGTCCAAGTCTATTTCCACCCTATGATCTGTCTGGCTATGCTTACTATGACCTGCTTCCACTGCTCATAAATAAAGTGTTTCCCTGTACTGAGGTACACGTGACAATAAATCACACCAATCAATCCTGAGTAAAGTATGGAATTTCTCACCCTATCAATTTCTCTTTTGGAAATAAGTGATCGCTGCCACTCCTCGTGTTTCAGCGTCACCATTTCTTCATCTCTCACAGTTCCACAGATTAAATACTCAGCTTCTTTACTCTATCCTCATATTACCATCACCTTTATCTGTGGTAAGGAGATCATTCCTTACAAAGGAGATCAAATCCACAGAGAGTGCTCCTAATGCTCTCTCAGCCAGGCTCTACAACTGCAGGAAGATGGCTTTACTTATGTACTCGGATCATCTTACAATGAAGGACAGCATACCATTGACTGCACCCATTACTGACACACGGTTTGATTCGGAGCGGTCAGCATAGACTTGTGAGTGAGAGATCATGCTTCCCAAATTTGTTAGAGTTCTTTGATGAAGTGACCAGGAAGGTTGACGAGGACACAGCGGTAGACGTAGTCTCCATGAATTTCAGTAAGGCATTTGATAAGCTTCCATATGGTAGGCTGCTCAGGAAGGGTATATCGCGTGGAATGCGAGGGGAACTGGCAAATTGGATACACAGTTGGCCTGATGGTAGGAAGCAGAGGGTTTAGTGGAAAGATGCTTGTTAGACTGGAGGCTGGGTCCATTGTTGTTTGTTACCTATGATCATCTGTGATTATCTATGACTGCATACACATAGACATTGGATAAAACTTTTCAATGATCTCTGAATCGGCCAAGCGAGACACTCTATTGTATCAAACTGTGCTGAGGTCTTAAAAGATAAACCCAGACAGAACACCCGGCCCCAGCCTCAGTATTGGAAAAAGGGAATGGGAAACACAGTCCTGTTGACACTGCAGTGACCTCCTTCCTAACATCTGAGAGCTTGTGACAATATTTACAGAGCTTTCCCACAGACTGCACAGAAACATCAGGAATGGAGTAGGCCATACAACACATTGAGCCTTCCTCATTGTCGTTCATGTTCAAACATCTCCACAATACACTTATCCCACACAATGAATATATCCGTTAATGTGATTAACCGTGGGAAGCTATAAAATAGGAAGTGCAGTCGTCCCTTTGGTCCATCAAGTTTGCTCCCAATTCAATACAATGATACCTCGCCCTTTCTTTCCACACCGTACTCCTGCTCTCCCACCATCCCTTTACTGTCTCTAAATCCGTATTTTTATTCAGTGTCTTGGTTTCCATGTGCGAGCGCATTCCCCAGGTTCTCCAGTCTCTGAGGGCAGACATTTATTGTAATCTCAGTGCAGAATAGCCTGTCTGTATCTAATACTGTGGCCACTTGTTTCAGACATCACAGCCTAGGGAATTATCATCCCTGCTTCCATTCTGTCTCAGCCTGTCAGAGTTTTATATATCTCACTGAGATCTTCACACATTTTCCTAAACCCCATGGAATACAGGCCCAGTCGCCCCAAACTCTGCTCCCACAGCAAGCCTATCATCCTAGAGATCGGTCTGGTCATCTTTCGCTGCTCTCCCTCAATGTCAGGTTTGTCCTTTGTTAGGTACAGAGACCAAACCTGCACACAATATTGCACAATGTTCGAGATGGGGTCTCACTAAGGTCCTGTACAGCTGCAGTAAGACACCCTTACTCCTGGATTCAAATCCCCCTGAAATGAAGGTCAACACCCAATTTACCTTCCTAACTGCTTTCTCCTCCTGCAATATTGCTTTCAGTGACTGGTCTGCAGGGAGATCTAGATTCTTTGCATTGTTACAGTTGCCTACTTGGTGGTTCTATGTACACTGGGCAGCTTGCCAATGCCATTCCTAATATTGCCTTCTGGGTTCAGACCTCACTGTGCTGTAGGGACCTCGGAGGCTGCATAGAAGGAATCAACAAAAAGGAGCAAGCGTTACTTTGTAGGTCAACATGTTTCAAACAATCCCGTTACAAATGATAGGCTTCAAATCAAAGGGCAGACTGTCACCTCTACCCAACTTGCTCTCCATCTGCCACGTATTTGCCAATTCACTCCACTTGTCTTAGTCACCTTGAAGCTTTTTTACAACCTCCTCACCCACTCACAATCCAACATCCTTTAGTTCTGTCGGCAGACTGGGATATATTGTATTTGATTCCTGCAACCAAATGTTTAATGGGTAGTGTGAACAAATGGGGCCTGAGCACTGATCTCTGTGATATCCCAGCAACCTTCCTCTGTTATTTTTTAAAAGTAATATTTATTTCCTGAATCTGGGTGTGACTGACTGGGCCAGCATTTATTGCCTATCCCTGGTTGCCCCTTGAGAAGGTGGCGGTGAGCTGCCTTGTTGAACCGCTGCAGTCCACTGTGGATTCAGTGACAGTAACACAATTGAATGACAAGGGGCGGGTTAGATTGTATTTTAGTGGTGATGGTCACGGTCTGGCATTTGTGTGGCGTGAATATTACTTGCCATTTGTCAGCCTGGATACTGTCCAGATCTTGTCGCATTTGGACATGGCCTGCTTCAGTATCTGAAGAACCACAAATGTTGCTGATCATGGTGCGATCATTGGCGACCATCCCCACTTCTGACATTAGAATAGAGGCAAGGTCATTGATCAAGCAGCCCTGAAGATGTTTGGGCCTAGGCCACTGCCCGAGGGACTCCTACAGACTTGTCTTGGAGCTGAGTTGACTGGCCTTTATCAACTATGACCATCTTCCTATGTGTCAGGTATGATTCTAACCAGCAGGGTGTTTGCCCCTGATACCCATTGATTCCAGTGTTGCTAAGGCCCGTTGATACCACACTTGGTTGAAGGCAGCCTTGTTTTAAAGGGCTATCACTCTCACCCAACCTCTGGAATTCAGCTCTTTTGTCCATGTTTGAATCAAGGTAATGAGATCAGGAGCTGAGTGGCCCTGGTGGAGCCGAAACTGAGCATCATTGACCCCGTTATTGCTGAGCAAGTGCTGCTTGAAAGCACTGACACCTTCCACCATTTTACTGTTGATCGAGAGTAGACTGACGGGTTGGTAATTGGCCGGATTGGATTTGTTCTGCTTTTTATGCAAAGGAGATACTTGGGGTAATTTTTGACGTAATTGGGGAAATGTCATTGTTGTAACTGTATTGGAACAGTTTAGCTAGGGCAGTGACAAGGTCTGGAGCACAACCTTTCAGTACTATTGCCAGAATGTTTTCAGGGTATGTACCTTCTGGAGTATTCAGTGTCTCCAACTGAACCTGGATGTCGCGTGGACTGAACCAAATTGGCTGATGGCTGGTAACTGAATAGTTGAGGGCCACTGGAGGAGGCCGAGATGGATCATCCACTCAGCACTTCTGACTGAAAATTATTGCGAATGCATAAACGTTATCTTTTGCATTGAAGTGCTGGGCTCTTCCATCATTCAGGATGGAGATACTTGTGGAATCTCCTCCTCCAAAGACTTGTTGAATTGTCCATAACTATTCTCAACTAGAAGTGGAAGGACTGCAGAGACCTGAACCGTTGCTTGTGGAATCACTTAGCCTGTCTGTCACTTACTGTTTGTGCTGTTTGGTGCACAAGCAGTCCTGGTTGGTGGCTTCATCAGGCTGACACCTCATTTTCAGGTAAGCCCGGTGCTGCTCCTGCCCTCCTGCACACTCCATTGAATCAAGGTTGATCTTCTGTCTTGATGGTAGTTGTTGTGAGGGGGATATGCCAGGCCATGAGGTTGTGGTTAAGTACAATCCTGCTGCTATTGATGCCCCACAACACGTTATGGAAACCCAGATTTGAGTTGCTAGTTCTGTTTGAAGTCTGTTCTATTTAGCACGGTGGTAGTGCCACCCAGAATTATGGAGGTTATTCTCAATGTGAAGGTGTGACTTTGTCTCCACAATGACTATGCAGTAGTCACTCTTATCCGACACTGTCATGGACAGATATATGTGCGACTGGCAGATTAGTAAAGCTGTGGTCAAATATGGCTTTTCGCTCTTGTGGGTTCCTTCACCACCTGCCGTAGACCCAGTCTATCATTTATATCCATTAGGACATGGCCAGCTCAATCAGTATTGCTGCAGCTGAGCTACTATTGATGGAGGACATTTAAATCCCCCACCCAGAGTACATTTTATGCCCTTGCCACCCTCAGTGCTTCCTCCAAGTGTTGTTTAGCATGGAAGAGTACTGACTCGTCAGTTGGGAGAGGCTGGTACATGGTAATCAGCAGGTGGTTGCCTTTCCCATGTGTAAACTAACACTATGAGTCATCATGGGATACAGAGTCACTGTTGAGGACTCCCAGAGCAATTCCCTTCCAACTGTATCCCACTGTGCCGTCACGTCTGTTGTGTATGTCCTGCTGGTGAGAGAGGAGATATCCAGGGAAGGTGATGGGGTGTCAGGGACATAGCCATACTCACAGATTCATACATTAAATACAATTTCAGGCTGTTGCTTGACGAGTCTGTTTATTTCTATTCACTGTTTCCTGCCAGCTGTCCCACTCTAGAAGCTCGTCCATATATTCACCCCAATCCACTAAGATTTGATTTTACAAACTCGGCTTGGAGGTGTATCAACATTTTTTTCTGAAAATCCACGTGTTTTACATCCATTGCTTCTCATTCACTTGTCTCCCAGTCTGTTTCTCAAACATAATTCCCGTTTCATAAAGCTATGTTAATGTTGTCTATGACCATTACTTTCAGTCCCAATAATTCCTCCCAAACCATTTACTAACTATGTTTTATGTTCCATGTACTATTTCGTTTCCCACACCGGACCTGGTTTTCCTGGTAATGTCAGAAAGTTCTGTGAAGACAGAACTGAAGCAGTGGATTCATAGTTTTGTCATTTCCCTGTTCCCCATCCTCCATTTTCTGGTTTCAAACTAGAAGGAAACCGCACTGTTTTTTTATACTTCTCACATTGACATAATTTGACAAGTTATAACAGTTCACTCTTATAACCTTTGTGAATATTATCTTCAGAAACCCATCAATTCCTGTCTTAAGCTGCTCATCTCCACATCAGACACGCACAGGAGATAGTCTCTGTACCAACAGACATACAACACGATCTATATTAGTCCCACTTTCCGACACCACTCACATAGCCTGGAATGTTGTGACACTTCCAAGTGCTCGTCCAAGTGCACTTAACGGTTGAGAGATTAGCCGTGATAACTCCCCTCTCAGGAAGTACATTCCAGACCTCAATACCCTCTGGGTGAAAAAAAAGTAATCTTTAAATCCTCTCTGAACGTCACACCCTTCACTTTAAGGTGTGCTCCCTTGTTCTTGACCCTCTGTCTAAAAGGAACAGCTACTGTCTATCCACCCTGTCCATGCCCCTTCTTAACTTATCCTTCTAAATCACATCTCCCTCAGCCTCCTCTGCTCCAAAGTAAACAACCTGAGCTTATCCAGCCTCTCTCCATAGCTGATATGCTCCATCCGAGGGAACATCCTGGTCAATCACCTCTGCAACCCCCTCCAGTACAATCACATCCTTCCTTATAATGAGGCTCCCAGAACGACACACAGTACTCCATCATGGACTCCATCAAACCAAATCCTGTATTGCACTTATAATCTACTCCCTGATTAATAAACGCTCCACCCAAGGTTCAATTCTTAACTAGTCCATTATCCTGTTCAGTCACATTCAGGGATGTGTGGAGAAATACCCTCTAAGCTCCCTAGTGTGCTGCCAATCGTTGTGTACACCCCATGTCTGGTTCCTCCTTCCAAAGTACATCACCTCATATTTATCACGATCACGTTCCATCTGCCATTGATCTGCCCATCTGATCATTCCACTTGTATTTTCCTGTAAAATCAGAACTTCCTCCTCACTGCCAACCACCCGGCCAATCTTTGTGTCAAACACAAACTTACTTATCACAACTCCCACCCCTCCATCCACCCCCCCCCCCTCCAGATTCACATCTATACCATTTATGAATGCTACAAACAATAAGGGACACAGCACTGATCCCTGTGGTACACCAGGAGACACTGGTCTCCAGTCACACAAACAGCCTTCTCCCACCATCCTCTGACACCTCACACAAAGACAATTTTCGTTGTAACTTTTCAAGTTACCCTTGCTACTGTGAGATTTTACTTTATGTTTTTCAATTTCCCATGTGGAACTTTGTCAAAGGCCTTGCTGCAAAACTAAATAAGTGATCTCCTCAAACTAATTCAATCAAATTCATTAAATGTGACTTCGCTCTGATAAAGTCATGATGATTATCCCTGATCAAACCTTGTGACTCTGATTGGAGTTCGATTTTCTCCTTCTCTATTTTCTCCAGTAGTCGGTCGTCTATAGTTACCTTGGAAAATCTCTGCCACCCTTACTGTGAATTTGGAATCATATTAGCTGCTCTCCAGTCCTCTAGCACCTCCCCATGGTCAGATTCGAATTAAAATTTCCAGTCAGCGTCTTTCCTTCCTTGACTCCAACAGTATCCATACCTGCGGATTGGTCGAATTTTATACGAGACAAAGCCTCAAACTCCTGCTCGTACTTTACATCAATCTCTTCAAGAGCTTTCCAGTCCATCTTCTCGAATTCTGTACCTGCATCCTCCTTCTCCCATGTAAAACAGATGTGATGTTTACATGTAACAATCTGTCAATGTTCTCTGGGTTGACGCACTGATTGCCCCCCTTTGGTTTCTAATGGACACTAACGGTTTGCTGATTATTCTGTTCTACTTGACCATGTAGAATACCGTGGGATTCTCCCTAATCTCGCCCGCTTGCACTTCTCCATGTCTCTCTGTTATTCAGTCCCCTCAATGTTCCTAAGTTTCTAAGTTTCACTACAATCACCTCTCATGTTTTGAAACTTGAGATCACAGGCTGAGTTTCCCCATCAGACAATCTTGCCATTTTATGGATTAGTCTGGAAAATACCTTTTGCAGTTCCTCTGTAGTCAGAATATTCTACCTTAGTTTGGGGCTCCAAACGGTACACAATACTCTAAGTTTAGTCTCAGCAACACTCTATGCAGCTGGTCCACGTCATCTTCTATATTGCAATTACATACACATGAATGTAAACCTATTTTTTCATTTCCTATTTGCAAGCATTCTTCCTAATTCCTTTCAACTTTAACTTTTCTTATGATGATAGTGGGAGAGTTCTTAAAAAAAAGATCCTCCTGAATATCCAACGATACGTTATCCATTAGCTCCTCGTTGCTTACGTCCACAAGAATCATCTTCAAACCATTCCAAAAAATGTTTGCCACTTATGGTTTTCGTTTCATCGATGCATTATCATCCTCCCCAGTTTTCCCATTACCTTCTATATATCCAGTAACACGTTCTTTGTAATTTAGCCCAAGAGACACCCGACCGTGGATTACAAGTTACTGATCTGTCATTCACCACTCTCCATCTTTATCCTTTCTTAAACTGTTGGATAATATTTATAACTTTTGCCTTATCCAGATTGGCTAAATATCTTTCCGGAATGTATTGGAAAATAACATGAAAATCTGAGATGCAATCAATACGTTATTGTTGCTTCCCCTGAAATTCTTGTATGAAGTACATCTGATCTGTTAGATTTATAGATACTCAATTCAGCTTTCTTTTCAAAGATGACCTCAACACTGATAAGAATGATCTTAGACTTTACTTACACAAGTCCCATGGTCACTTGGTATTTCTGGGAGAATTTCTGGATATTCTGCCTTGAAGATAGACACAAAGAAACTGTTTCTTTCCCCTGTGATTTCTCTGTTCTCTTCAATAAATTACCCTGTCCGCACACCTACTGTTCCACATTTGACCTTGTTTTTACTTTTGTTTCATACACTGATGGTTTTTTTTTAGCAGTCTTTATGTTTTCTTTAGCAGTCTTTCTGGTTTTCTTTTGTTTGCATTCTGTTTCTCTTTTTGATTTCCTTCTCAGTTTCTTGGTCATCCGTTGCTGGGTCCTATATTTCTCTGAATCCACAGGCTTACGACAACACTTGGCATTTTTCTAATCTGCTTCCTTTGACCTAATAGATAGTTGAAGGTGAGGCGGAAAGGATTAGGTCAGAGAGGAGGGTGGGCCAGATTGATGGGAAGGAAGATGAACACATAGTAGCGTTCAAAAGGGGGAGTGTGAGGAGTTGGAATATTGGACTGGGATAAGGGTGGAGTTAGGGGAAATGGGGAAACTGGTGAAATCTACATTAATCCCCTGTGGTTGGAGGGTCCCAAGGCGGAAAAGGAAACATTCTTTATCCATGCTTCGAGTGGTTCGGGTTTGGTGATGGAGGAGGCCCAGGACTCTCATGTCCTTGCCAGAGTGGAAAGGAGAGTTAAAGTGTTTAGCCACAAAGTGGTGGAGTTGGTCAATGTGGCTGTTCCATCGATGTTCTCTGAAATGATCCACGTCTGTCTCGCCAATGTAGAGAAGACCACACTGGCTTTAATGTATGTAGTAGATGAGGCGTTCTGTCTCCCTTCATCACCTATCACTTTCAACACCACCTTCATCTACCTATCGCATTCCTAGCTACCTCCCTCCTGCCACACCCCCTTCTCATTTATCTCTCAGCTCCCTTGACCCAGAAGCCTCATTCCTGATAAAGGGTTGTGCCCGAAACGTCAATGCTCCTGCTCCTAGTACACTGCCTGACTGTGCTTTTCCAAAGCCACTGATCTCCAGCAGCTGCAGTGCCCACTTTCTCCTCACACCTTCGGTGCTTGCGTGATTCAGATTTATAGCAGTTACTTCAAATAAAACAAACACTACCGTGTACTCAAACAGCATAAAAGAAAAACAATGCATTGTGGTCACTATTCCCAAAAGGTCCTTTACAGCAAAGTTTTCAATTAGCTTTTCTGATCATCCAACATCAATTTCTAAATAACCTGATCTCGAGCTCAGTGCTCGACAAAATGTTAATGCCAGCTATCTAACACATGTTCACGAAATCCATTTTTCCCAGCATTAGCATTCAGTTGGGTTAACACAGTTTAGATATAATGTAAACAGGACATTATTACTGCAGTACCCACAAATGTGTATATCTCATTTTCCTGTTTTATAACATGTCCAGCATTTGTATTGCCGCTTTCACTTTGATATATAACTCCCATCAATGTTTCCTTCTCCTTGCTGTTTTTGCACTCCACCTTACTAGATTCTGTATAATCTGAGCGAAGTGGACTTTGGGGAGATTAATGGTAGAGATCATCTCGCCACATCATTTATGATCTTCTTAAGCATCATTGTGACATTTTCTCCAGATCTCCCGATTAGCTAGTGGAGTAGAGAAGGACTATGATCGTTAAACAATGCTCTGTATTCCCCCCGAGAGCTGACACTGCTCTAACTGCTGATAAAGCATTGTGGATTAGTGGTGCTGGAAGAGCACAGCAGTTCAGGCAGCATCCAAGTAGCTTCGAAATCGACATTTCGGGCAAAAGCCGTTCATCAGGAAGGACTGATGAAGGGCTTTTGCCCAAAACATCGATTTCGAAGCTACTTGGATGCTGCCTGAACTGCTGTGCTCTTCCAGCACCACTAATCCAGAATCTGGTTTCCAGCATCTGCAGTCATTGTTTTCACCTGGTAAAGCATTGCTGCTGCTGTACAGGATCTTAGTGAGATCACATCTGGAGTAGCGTGTACAGATTTAGTCTCTTCAATGAAGAAAGGATGTTGTTATATTGGAAGCAGTTCAGAGATGGTCCCCTCAACTGATTCCTGCAATGAAGGTGCTAGTTTCTAACGAAAGGATAATCACGTTGACCCAATAGCCATTGGAGTTTACAAAAATGAAAGAAGATCTTATTTCAATATAGATGACAGGACGGAGTCAACAACTGAAGAGATTTAAACAGATAATGGAGGAATCCATTCCGTTCTCCAGCCAGTTACACAGGAACAACAGAAGAATATTAAGGCCTTTTTACCCTGTTACACCAGAATAGGATGAGGCTGTTCAGCCCCTGGAGCCGAATGTATATTTACAAGAGGAGGCCAATCAGCCCCTTGAATCTATAACACTGGCCCCAGAGTAGGCCGTGTGGCACCAGTATCCTATTACACAGCAACAGTATCAGTCCATTCAGCCATCTCAAGTCTGGAGATTTGTTACACTGGGATAACAGGAGGCCATTCAGACCCACCGAGTCTGTTGCAAGAGAATTGGATAAGGATAAAATCTATCTGAAACTTATTTCATGAGAAAGGAGGAGGTAATTCTGACACGTGTCTGTTGTATGGGAACAAGAGAAGATCGATCACTCTCTCGGTCCCATCTCTGGGATACATGAGGAGACCGTTCAGTATCTCCACCTGTTATGGAGAAATATGAGAAGACCCATCAGCCCCTCAGTATGTTTCACACCAACGGGAAGATTCCATAATCCCCCACCCCTCTAATGCATCAACAGGAGGTGGTCATTCTGGCCTTGGAGATGACAACATCGGAACCCCAGAAAGACTTCATCCCATTGATTTTGTACATCAGCAGGATGATGAGTCCAGTCAGCCACACATACCACTTATACAGCAATTGGAGCACATCTCTTAAAACCTTTTGCCCATCAAACAGGAATTCAAAGAAAACGTAAAGGTTTAAGAAAGGGAAGAACTTATAATAACTGAATACATTTGGGAGTAAAATGTAAAAATAAAGTATTGCAATTTAAGGCAAATTATTCGAATCCATTGTTGTGGACATTTCCAAACGTAAAGCACAATTCATCGGAGTCAACATGGTTTTACAAAAGATAAACCATGATTGAAGTGCTTTCTTGAGTTATTTAAAGATGTGACAAACAAGATGGATAGTGGAAATCCTGGAAATGGAATATATCTGGTCTTCGTGAAGGATTCAGATACGTCGCTTCTCCAAAGAGTGAGTGGTAAGATCAGACAGCATGGGTTTAGGAGTAATTTATTGGTTTGGATGGAGGATTGGTTAACGAACAAAATGCAGTCAGATGAATGAACTGTGTCATTTTCTCTTGGTAAATGCAATTTGTTGGGCGCCATAGATTTCATTTCTCATGCCTCAACCATTTGTGATCGACATTATTACTCGGTTGACGTGATAGAAAATACTATAGCTACATTTTCAGATGACACTAACATTGGTGGGAAATTACGTCGGAATGATGATGCAAGAGATATAAAAACTATACGGATAGGTTGGGTGAATGGGCCAACATTTGGCAATGAAAATTAAAGTGGATAAATATGGGGTTATTCAAGTTTGCCAGACTAATAAAAAGGCAGATTATTATCTAAATGGAGAGAAACTTCAAAGTGCTTAAGTGCAGAGGGAGCTGGGTGTTTGATTGCATATCACAGAAAACTTGTTTTCAGGTACTTGAAGTAATGAGGAATGCAAGCATAACTTCAGCGTTTATTTGTAAAAGGATAGAGTAGAAAGGTCGGGAGTGTTGCTGTAGCTATGCAAGGCATTAGTGAGGCTGCAACTGGAGTACAGTTTGGGTGTCCTGCAGAATGAGGTATTTCCATTGGAGGCAATTCAGAAGAGCTTCATTAGAATGATTCCATATTTGAAGTGTGTGTCTTATAAAGAGAAATTGAGCAGTTTAGGCCTGTACTGTCGAGTTTATAAGAATAAAAGGAGAGCTCATTCAGGTCTGTAAAATGTTAAACGTAATTGAAAGTGTAGGTGTGGAGTGGATATGTTTTCATGTAGCACAATCTACAATGAGGATTGAGAGATGGCAGGAAAGTGGAACAGAGGCTGCCATGACATCAGTCATGATTGTATTCCATGGCGGAGCAGGTTAGAAGGGTTGGATTCCTGACTGATGCTCCTTGTTCATATTCAGCTTTACGACTGTGTTACACAGTAATGGGGGAGGATTATGTATCAAACAGGAAGCAGGCACTCCAGATAAATCAGTCTTAATCAGTTTGACAGAACGCCACCAGTGGAGTCACACAATGACCAGTGCTGGGTCGTCGACTATTTACATTCTGGATTAGTGGTGCTGGAAGAACACAGCAGTTCAGGCAGCATCCAAGTAGCTTCGAAATCGACGTTTCGGGCAAAAGCCCTTCATCAGGAAGCCCTTTATTCCAGATGAAGGGCTTTTGCCCGAAACATCGATTTCGAAGCTACTTGGATGCTGCCTGAACTGTTGTGCTCTTCCAGCACCACTAATCCAGAATCTGGTTTCCAGCATCTGCAGTCATTGTTTTTACCTCGTCAACTATTTACAATCTATATCAATGATCAGGAGGAGGGAACAGATATGGAGATACTGAGTTTGGTCATGTTGCTGTGATAAGCAAGAGATTAAATGGTGGAGGGTCTACAGATAGATACAGAGAGATAAAGGCAATGGAGAATAAGTTGGCAGCTGCAATAAAACATGATATAATCTGTCATTTCATTTACAGGAATAATGGAAGGCAGTATGTTACTGAAATGGAGAGGGATTACAGGGATTAATGATACTGTGTACTGGGGGGTTCTCTCAGACCCGTTCAGACATGGGAGGTTTTGCTCCATCCCTGATCATCTGCTCCCAGACACTTCAAGTGACCCCATTGTTCTACGTACACATGGAATGTTTTGAAGTGTTTGGTTGGTGATGGGGGATGCTGTTATCAAACGTGTACCAAGGGGATGGCCTTTATCCAAGATACATTCATTCCTTTCTGCATGGAGATATGAAGACGATGGGAATGGCTGCCTGCTTGTTAATGAAGTGGCCGTGGTTGCTGTCTGGACAGGGGTATTCACCAACATGATGTACTGTGATGGGCACGCTGCAAGATTAATACAGAGGGTGCTCCTTCAGTTCCTTTACCTCTCCCCATTGACACGGCTACTCCACAGATGCCATGTACACCATCGGGAATCCCACTATACTGGATACACCCGGCAGCTCCCTGCTGAGGGTGAAACAATGTATTTACCTCATCCACCATATATATCCTCTGTCACTGAATGGTTACATTGATGGCAACATACTGGGAGATGATGGATATGTCACCCAGTCCTGTTTGAAAAGTTCCAGAACATAGAAGCTGAATGAAACTGTGACCCGAACAGCCACTGGCAGCACCATCCTCCCCCTGGGATGAAGCCGCAGGACGTGTTAAAGAAGGTGACACCGCTCTGTGACCAGCTCTTTGTTCAGTCAGGGTCTCTTACACTCTGCTCCTGGGTTACGTGGAGCTTGGGAAGCTGTTCCTGGAAAATCTGGGGGGGGACAGCAGATCTCTTTCCACACACACTCACTGCGTGGTTTCAAAGCTTCCCCTCTCTGCAACCTCTGTTCCATTTGTTGTTCATGTTGCAGACCCAGATGTTGTAACTACAGTCCCCAGGCACCATCCAAATTTGGGTCACCAAATCCTCAGGTCTCCCTGGATGTCTGAGGCAGCTCACAGCACAACCTCCAGCAAACCATCCCCAGCTGCTGCACTAACTTTTCAATAACAGGAGTCAGTTAGAAACCCCTTGTCTATAAGTGTTGTGGACCAGACCAGATTCCTGCAAAATATTTTAAGAAGGCCGCTTAGACCCAAGCCTTTCCTTATTTTGAATATAGATGTGAAGTGTGCTTTCCAGATGTGTTGTGACTAGTCACACCACCCGACGTTAAGCAAAATATAATCTAGTTAAATGCTTTAGTTAAAATACAATCAAAGAAAAGAACATTTCGGGATAGCTTATATGTTGGAATACTTACACATACAATAGATACCGTACCTTCTTGGTATACACTGCTTTACACAAAGATATATTCAAACACAGATGCTTACGTGCAGTTTTTTGATCCAAGAGAAATCAACATGAACAGGGATCTCAGAGAGAAAGGCAGCTTGGGACCATGTATTGCCACTTCCAACCATTCTGGGACCCGAACAGCTTCTGAATGCTGCAGCTAAAAACAAAACGAGGAAACCTGGTCTGGGAGAGCTGGCCACTGCCCTTCGATTGTTACCACCGTTTTAATAAAACCTAAAGGCTTTCTCAGTTATTTACTTAAACTGTTTTCAGACACAGTTCTGCACCTCTGCCTTTAAAACCTCTCGTCAAAAAAAGCCCAAGGGAAAATAACCTTTTTACAGTGATAGTATCCTCACAACTCCATCTTTCATAAAATAATCCATCAATATACAAAGGTGGATTCATTTTAGACCTCCTAATCTTCCTCTATTAGTAGACTGAAATGAATATATATTACATTGACTTTGAGCATACAAATGTTCACAGCTCGTTTCGATTTCAGTCATTTTACTTCTGCCACAGAATGCCTTTTATCTTTCTTCGTCCAAGTCTCCACAACGTGTCAAAACTTACTTTTTCTCGCCCTGTCAACTTTATAATTTCAAATTGAATGGCAGCAATAATAAACTCAATAAATTTTCTCCTTAAACTTCTCCACAAACTTTAAGGGGTCACGATCAGTGATTAAGATTTGTCTCAGGTATGTTATTGGCAACGTAAATGCTGAAATGTTGTAACGCCAACATCAAGCTCAAGGCCTCCTTCCCCATTGTGGAATACATCTGTTGGTGTTTCCACTGGACACTCTGACCACACGTTACATAACGGAGCACTTCTCATCTCTCCAATAGTCCCTCTGAATGACATAACTCCTCATGTCTCAGCATAAAAGAATTACATGCTTCTGTACCTCTTAATGCTGTAACCTCTTTATCTGCTACTCCTGGCCTATGCCAGTAAACCTTACTGTCACAGGGATATGTTTTAAGAAGATCTCACACATTCTTCTCAATCTCTCACGGAAACCAAACTTTGATTTCTGAACCCAATCATCATCAGCCATTTCTAAGCTTGCCACTGTAACTCTCTGCTCTTCCACACGAGTTCTCCCGACTGCAGGAAGTGAATTGTTGAACCTCTCCAAAATTAGAGTCTCTCTCAGAGTGTCATAGGTTTGTTCTGTTTTTAATACCCTTCCCCACCTTTCAAAATTACTTTGTTTGATTCTTTTCAAACATAACGTGTGTCTAACCACGGACGCTATTTTAGATTCCTGAAACACTGTCGGCTTCTGGCACAAGCTCATATGCACTTCAGATGGCTTTCTTCACCTCCTCCGATAGGGTTACAAATACCTATCAGCTTTGTTTGGATAAACTAAATCCACATGTTCTCTGGCCACTGCACTTGTTTAGCCACTTTCTGAAATGAAATTAAAAAGGCTCCGCCATCATTCTCATCCAATTTAGATAATGCCTGGATGTATTTAAACAGATCCTGATCAGGCCGTTGGCTACCATAGGGTTGCTCTACTTCACTATCCTCTGATGAAAATCCATACAAAATGAAGAGGAATTTAGAATAACTTAACTATTGGAAAACTTAACCGAATAATGGATACAGTACGTTCTACAAATGAACTGTTCAATCTATTAACATCACCAAAACACACCTCATAGCAAAAAGGAGCATTCAGACATACATTCTTGCATATAGTTCTCCAATCCAGGAGGAAACACAATCAAGTGAGGCTTTAGAGAGAGTAGCAGCTAGGGATAATTTACTAAAACTTCCAACCCCTTTGGGACCCCAAGCACCCGGTGATTGTTACAGCTACAAGAAAATAACAAACTAGAAAGCCTGGTCTGTGCGAGCTGGCCATTGTTACTACTATTTATTAAAAACCCTAAAAGCCCCGTAAGTTATTTACTTGAGCTGTTTTCAGTCGGCAGTTTGGCCTTTAAGACCTCTTACTAAAAGAAATGAGAAACTAACGTTTTATTTAAAAAGTAACAGCATTGTCAGGCAATTTAGACGCCTGGTCCTTCACTCAGTCGACTTCGTCGTGTGACTTATCGCAAGGTCACCTGAGAGAGACAACCACAGATACAGACCAAATTACAAGGATTTGTCTCATACCTTCTGAAACACTCCTGTCTATGGACCATCACATGGGACAGACCAGGAAGTCAACAACAGCTTGACACACACCATTTCAGTATTTCTGAGCTACACAATGCCAGCACTCGATACACGAGGGAGACAAAACCCAAGGCCAGGGAAAGATACAGAGGGAAAGAGAGATTCACATTAAAGACAGAAACAGACAGTTAATTAACTGAAAAGATGTTGTGGAAATATGTGGAAAAAGACTGGGCAGTGGGACAAACTGGAGAAGTGAGATCTTCGTGAGTAAAATGACAAGAATGAGAACATTGAATAAAGGCATTGGCAGATCAGCTGGAATGGTTTGTTACATCAAATTCTGAATCTGCTTCACAGAACACCACAAACAACATAAACTGGGACAAGATGAAAGCTCAGCATGGAGAGCTGTGCAGACCGTGTTAGTGTGTTGCTCAGTAAACTGTACTATCTGCTTAGCATAGAGAGTATTGCAAACTTTGCTATCATATGCTAACTACCCTCGCATCAGATTACTGCTTGCAATGGGAAGGTTTTGTGTGTGTGTGTGTGTGTGTGTGTGTGCGTGTGTGTGTGTGTGTGTGTGGTTGAATGTTAAACTCATTGTTTGAGAAGGAACGCACATGGAGGAAACTATTTTAAATACGAACAACTGGCACGATTTTTGTTAATCAACAGAGAGAACGAGGGAAGTTTCATGAACAGATGAGATAAAGTGTTTGAGAATGTTAAAATAAAGTCATTGCCACATACCATAGCAATATACATCGGCGTGCACATGAATGACAGATGGATGGGAGTTTGGTGTGAGTTCCAAACAGATTTGCTTCGGTAGGTTTGAAGCCGGGAGTGTCAGCAGCAGATTATTGGCTTCATTAAGCCTGTACGTCATAGCTCAAGGTTCAAACAGCAGATGGAATAAACCAGTGAGATATATTCTGGAGTGGTGAGAATTTCAAGTTAGAAATGATCAGGGAATGGTGTCACGAATCAGCTCATAGTCAAAGAGATGTCCCACAGATGTGACTTGTCTGCTTCAGCTGCAGATATTGGCCAGGGATGGGATGGAAACAGTGGAAGGAAGTGGGAGTTTGTAACCAGAGCAGGAGACAGTGACCTCTATGCTCTTAACTTTAAAGGCAATGATACAATGCATTGTGGTTCTCCCCTGAAACTGAATAGATCAACATAGAGACCCGTGAGTAACACTGCCAGAGCAGAGAGGGAGGCAGTAATTGAACACGTTCATTAATGTAGTTAGTAGTGGTCTGTAGAGTGAATATCTGGATTGAAAGATTCAACAGGAACAATAATAGTGGCAAAATGTGTAGACTATATGAAAGAACAATAATACAGTCATAACTGGTTTATAGAAAACAGAATCTGGACAGTGACACTCACCAGGAACACCAATGATAACCAGAAAGTGCTAATAAAAGTTTTGAATAATGAGAAGAGCGTAATAGATCTGCGATGATAATGACCAACAATAAAATGCAGAAAGACGCCAAACATAATCGGATAAACTCCTGTCTATTGTTGGAACATTCCAGTCTAATATTTTCAGATTCTGATCCATTGTTGGAACATTCCAGTCTAATGTTCTCAGATTCTGATCTCTCCTCCCCCTCTCTCTGGATCTGCTGATCCCTGTCAGTGCTGTTGCTGATGCTCCCACTCATGTAATGGAATAACACATTGAGACGCCGATTTATCATGAAAAATGGAAACCCTCCACTGGCATAATTAGAATCCATGGAGATGGGCATTAATCACAGTGACTGAACAAATAGGCTCAGTTAACCTGTTCAAAACATCACTTTCCATTTACTGGTTTTGGATGGAATGGCTGAGGGTTGCTGAGGGATGGATCATAAATCTTTAATTCTTTTAAATCTTTTTATTAACTTGTATATGAGAGTATTAACAGGACACTGCAGGGGTCTATATATGTTCCACTCTGTTCATGAAAGGAGGCAGTTATAAAATAACAGGTCGGCGGAAATAAAAAACGGCGGGTGGGTAAGTTTCTAGATACCTGAACACAAAGTACGGTACTTATTGACCAGTGTGAGGCCATTCCTGGTTTTAATACCCTGTTGTCAAATCCTTTCATAACCTGGAGACAGAGTATTGAGACTGCTGCTCAGGAACAGGCCGAAGCAATTCTGTCCCTATGGGTCTCTTATAGAGGGATAAGGGAAGGCCATTCAGCCCATAATAGCCTGTTGCTACTTGAAAAGGTGGAAAGCTGGAATATTGGCACATTTTGCCAAAAGAATCATTCAAAACGAAGAGATGTGTCACTGCAGCTGTATGAAGTGTTACTGAGAGGGCACCTGGAGTAAATAGTGTTGTTTGTGTTTCAGTAACTGAGAAGGAATAGACCTCTATTAGATACAGTTTACCAGCTGCTCATAATCCACGGGTTGTTGTCTCATTTAATGTCTCGGATCTGTTACACAGGGACAGGAGGAGGCCATGAAGCCTCTTGAGTCTATTACAGAGGGACAAGAGGAGATCATTCAGCCTCTCCAGTCTATTACAGAGGGACAGGAGGAGACCATTCAGCCTCTCGAACCTGTTTCCGAGGGGCAGGAATTGTTTGTTTAACATTTCAAGTCTGTTACACGTAAATATTCGTTTTAAATTAGTTGTCGAATAGGAAAGACCTGAAGTAAACATTAAAGTTCTAACTTTGAACAAGGCCAATGTTGAAAGTGTTAGGTGAGCACTGTGAAAGGCTGATTGGGGTACCCTATTCACAGGTAATGGGATGGTTGGAAAATGCAAGGCCATCAAAACGTGGTTTCAGAGAGTCCAGAGCCAATGTGTTCCTATTAGTGAGAGGGGTAAGGCTGGTGAGTGCAGGGAGTTCTGGATGGCTAGATATATTGCTGGTCTGGTCAAGGTAAGGAAGGAGGCATATGTCAGGTTAACAGAGCAGAGATCAAGTGAATCCCGAGAGGAGTATAAAGGCAATGAGTGTATAGTCAGTGGGGAAATTGGGCCAGAAAAATGTGGACATGAGGTGGCTTTAGAACTAGGGTTAACGAGGCATTGAAGCAACTCGACACATCCTTTAATTGCAATATATTAACTAGGGAGAGAATAGGGCACCTTAAAGATCCGTAAGGCTACGGATGTGTGGAACCATAGGAGATGGAAGGGATACTAAAGAAGTATTTTTCCTAGTATTTAATGTAGAAGAGGTTACAAGAGCGAGAGAATGAAGAAATACATAGTGATATCTTGAAAAGTATCTCTATGACAAGGAGATGTTGGACATTTTAAAACATATAAAGGTGAACAAATCCCTGGGACCTGATCAGTTGTATCCCAGAATATTGTGGGAAGCTAGGAAAGAAATTGCTCAGCCTTTTGCTGATATATCTGTAACATTGATTTCTACAGGTGAGGTGGCAAAAGACTGGAGGGTTGCTAACATAGTGTCATTATTTCAGAAACTAAGGAAAACCCAGGTAACTATAGATCGGTGAGCTTGACGTCAAAGGTGACTAAATTGTTGGAGGGGATTTTGAGAGAAACGATGTATATGCATTTGGAGAGACAAGGACTGAAGAGGGCTTTATACATTGGAGATCACGTCTCACTGACTCGGTGGAATTTTTTGAAGAAGGGAAGATGATGATTGATGAAGGCAGGAGAGTGGATACTGCCATCATGGAATTCAGTAAGAAAACCAAAATATTCTACATGGTAGACTTGTTAGCAAGGTTAGACTGGCTGGGATTCAGGGAGAACTCGCTATTTAGGTCAAAACCTTTCTTGAATATCGGAGACAGGGTGTGACAGTTGTCATTTGTTCATTAAACTTGGAGACCTGTGACCAGTGGCGCTGCTTGCATAGATCAATAATGGGTCCACTGCCTTTTGTTACTTATACAAATCATTTGCACTTGAGTATATCAAGTATTGTGAGTAAGTTGGTAGAACATTCCAAATTTGGTGGTGTAGTCGACAGTGAAGAATGATCTCTCAGAATATAATCGGAACTTAATTAGGTGAGCTGAGGAGTGGCAGATGGAATTTATTTTAGATAAATGTGAGGTGTTGCATTTTGGCAAGAAACATCAGGGCCAGACATTTAGGTAGGATCCTGTCGAAAGTTGCCAATCAAGGAGAACTCCATAGAAATTATAGAATCCCTACAGTTAGGAAACAGGATTTTCGGCCCATCGAGGGCACACCGTCTCTCTAAACAGTATCCCACTGGACAAAGCCATACCCTATCCCTCTCAGCCTGCATTTCCCATGGCTAATGCACCTTGCCCTCACATCCAAGGGATGGCCAATCTGTATATCGTTATACTGTGGGAGGGAAACATAGCATCCGTAGGAAACTCACACAGACACGGATAGAATGTACAAACTCCACACAGCCAGTCATTCAAAGATGGAATTAAACCCAGATCGCTGCCCTGTGAGGCACCTTGTGGTGCAGGTTATCCATTCCTTGAAATTGCCGTCATAGGTCGGCAGTGCAGTGAAGAAGGCACTTGGTGTTCTTCCCTTTATTGGTGCGTGCTTTGAGTCTAAGCGTTTGCATGACATATTGCATCTGTACTGGACATTGGTTTGGCCACTTTTGTAATATTGCCTTTAATTCTGGTCAACCTGCTGTCGGAAAGATGTTGTCAAACTTGAAAGAGATTGAAAAGAATGTTGCAGGTGTTGGAGGGTTGGAGTTACAGGGAGAGTTTGAATAGGCTGGGAGTATTTTCAAGTGTTGAGGCTGAGGGTGGACCTTAAAGAAGTTTATAAAATCAGGAGGGGCATAGAAAAAATAAACGGTCAATGTATTTTCCCAGGATGGACAATTCCAAATATAGAATATAAAGGCTTAAGGTGAGAGGAGGATGATTTAAAAAGGGACGTGAGGGACAACATTTTCACACAGAATCTGCTGCGTGTATGGACTGAACAGCCAAAAGAGGTGGTGGAGGCAGGCACAGTTACACCTTCTAAAAGGCATTTGGATGGATACAGGCATGGGAACTGTGTAGAGGGAGATGGGCCAAGTGCTGGCAAGGGAGACGAGATTAATTTAGCATATTTGGTTGGTATAGATGACCAGACCGAAGGATCTTTTTCCATGCTATACATCTCCGAGAGTCTATTGACTCTTGAGTGTTTAACACGGGAACAGGAGGAGGCTATTCAGCTTCTGAATTCTGTCAGTCAGCTGGTTTGCTCAATTACTGACAGTAAAATACAAAATAAATCATTCAGATTTTGATGGTGTTTTACAGAAACAGGAGAAAGGCCTTTCGTCAAGAAAAGCTGTAAAGAATGTGAAGAGGCCATTCAGTCCCTCACCTCCATTCCACAAGAGCAGCAGGTGAGCACAGAGCTATTGGAGCCTGTTACTCAGGAGCAGGAGGAGGACATCTATTTTCACAAAACTTCGATTTGGAGGCAGTCACTGAACTGCTCGTGACTGGGACACAAGATCAGGAGGGAGTCATTCAACTGCTCGAGACTGGGACACAGGAACAGGAGGGAGTCACTCAACTGCTCGAGACTGGGACACAAGATCAGGAGGGAGTCATTCAACTGCTCGAGACTGGGACACAGGAACAGGAGGGAGTCACTCAACTGCTTGAGATTGAGACAGAGGGACAGGAGGCAGTCACTCAACTGCTTGGGATTGAGACAGAGGAACAGGAGGCAGTCACTCAACTGCTCTAAACTGGGACACAGGGAAGTCTAGAGGCTAGTGAGGCCCGAAGATCCTGTTACGCAGGAACAGGAGGAAGGGACTCACTCACCACCAGTATGGGACACTGGGAGAGAAGGGGAGTTTGCTTGGAATAAACGCAAATGTATGAATAAGTTGCATTCGTGGTCCATTCAATCCTGCACCAAAATTCACTAAGACCACAACTGATCTGATGGTGATTCCCTCATTCCATTTCACGGAGACTGCCCTCTCTGCAGCCTCTGCTCCATTTGTTGGTCATGTTGCAGACTCAGATGCTGCAATAACAGTCACCATGACTCATCAAGAGGGTCGGGTCTAACCGGATGAGTCTGGATTTGAAGGGTCGAATAACAAGAATGAAAACATAAAATAAAGGTATAGCCAAATGTTTGGTTCTCTCACATTCGCAAATCAACTCACGTAACCAGCCCGTCCATTATACTTTCAGGATGGAGCATTGTGTAGATATGGCTAGCGTACTGCAGAATACAACCCAGCAATGTCCAGAATGGAACTCTGTGCAGCCCACACCAATGCTGGATCTATAATCCTGGGCTAAATATCCAGCATGGGGAGCTGTGCAGACCGCACTGGTTCATTCATATATAAACCCAGGCTGTTGCATTTTTCGGTAACACTGTGTTAGATCGTGGCCCAGTGTGGGGAAACTTGCAGCCAATGTTGGAAGTGACAGGATATGCAGCTCCCATCCATTTACAGCTCCATAACTCCACTGTACCTTGACAAGGGGTGTCATGGATGTGAAAATCACTGCGATATAGAGATGTAAATGGAAACAGTTTAAATACCAATAGTTCTGATTAAGGCGAGTATCACACCAGTATTTAAATTTGAAAAACCTGAGATAATATCCAATGAGGTTTCGTGAATGGTGCAAAGTAGTTTGAGGGGGATGGTAATGTTATAGTGGTTGCATTATAATCAACAATGTGAATTAGAGGAACAAATATTCAGAGGGACTCAGGAGACTTGGAGGAATAGTAGGGTTGTTATAACAGCTGATTTGAACTTTCCTAACATAGACTGGGGCTTCCAGATGGTTAAGCACTTAGATGGAACGTAATTTGCGAAGTGCGTTCAGCGATGTTTCCACAATCAATATATAGAGTATCGTACTCGGGAAGGGACGAACTCGACCTACTGTTGGGAAATAGGGCAGGATAGGTGAAGGAGATAAAGTGGGGGAGCATTTTGGTAAAAGTGTTTAGAGTTGTATTAATTTTAAAATAGTTATGGTAGGGACAAAATTGGTCCACAGGTTCAAGTTCTAAATTGGGGCAAGGCGTATGTTGTTGGAGTTAGACAGGGGATGATTGGAGTTGTTTGATTCCAGGTAAAAGGATCTCGGGCAAGTGGGAGGGCTTTAAAAGTGAGATAGCTCGAGTTCAAGGTTTCCATTTTCTTGTGAGGGTGAAGGTTATGTGAGACTGGAAGAGAGAACTCTGGATGTCAAGAGATATTGAGGCTTTGACCAGAAAAAAGGAGGCGTGGCTCATGTTCAGGCAGCTCATATCAAGGGAATCCCTGGAGGTATATACAGGGGATAGAGGAGTTTACTGAAGAAGGATATCAGTAAGGCCATAAGGGGGTATGAGGTAGTCTTGGCTGAGAAGATTAGAGTGAGTCCAAATTCAGTATAGTAAAGATAAAGAGCAACTAGAGAGAGAATAGGATGCTTTAAAATCCAAAACCGGCATGCATGTGTAAAACCTCAAGAGATGGGTGAAGTCCTCAATTTCCCCTCTGTGTTTATCATGAAGAAAGACATGAATACCTGTGACCTTTGGGAGGTTAGTTGTCATATCTTGGTACTGTTCATATCACAGTAGAGTTGCTGTTGGACATATTAGAACGCACAAAGTCAGACAAATCTCTTGGTTCTGACCAGATAAATCTGAGAGCACTGTAAGAGGCGAGAGAAAAAGCTTAGGGACCAAGATCCCGGAAGACTGGGCGGTAGCAAATGTTGTGCCCTTATTTAAGAAGGGCGGCAAACAAAAAAAAAAGCCTAGGAAATATAGACCAGTAAGCTTCACACCTGTTTTCGGTAAACCACTTGAGAAGGTTCTGAGAGATACGATGTACATGCATTTGGAAAGACAGAGTTTGACTTGGAGCAGTCAGCATGGCTTTGTGCGTGGCGGATCATGCCTTAGAAATTTTGTTAGAAATTTTTGAGGAAGTGACCAGGAAGGTTGATGAGATCAGGGTTGTACACATATTCTATATGGATTTCAGTAAGGCCTTTGATAAGGTTCCACATAATAGGCCGCTCTAGAAGGTTAGATCGCATGGAATCCAAGGTGAACTGACAAATTAGACTGAGCTGCTAGTGGAAGTGGTTGAAGTGGGTACACTAACAATATTGAAAAGGCGTTTGGACAAATACACAGATAGGAAAGGATTAGATGCATACAGAGCAAAGGCAGGTAAATGGCAGATTGGTAGATGAGGGGCAATTACACCATGGTGTGTTGACGGAGCACGGTGGGCGTATTGGATGGGCGAGTACAGAGGGGGTTTCCATCCCAGAGGGTGCCACACCACCAGACCCACCGAGCATGGTCTGTGCTCACGACCAAATTCAGTGCAGTATTTGAGGTCTGAAGAAATGCCCAGCAATACAAGACAAGCATCAATAACCTTCTCCGCTCTGTCAGGATAAGGGTCACCGTATTCTGTCTGCTCCCTCACAATCACTACATCTGTGATTGCAACTACTCCCGAACAAGGCTCATGGTCCCCCACTCTCACTACTGCATGCAACACCTTCTCTCTCTCTCTCTTTCTCTCTCTCTCTGTCCGTCCTTTGCAATACCTCCCACACAGTCATAGAATATTCTGGTGAATGCCGATTATAGAATGTTCCAGATAATGTCCCAAATATTTCCCAGTTTCAGGAAAATGCTAATGTCCCAGTGTGCAACACATAAGAGTCACTTGACTCACCTTAATGATATTAAACCAAAAACAACTTCTAAACACGTCTTGTTACAAATACAAATTCGAGCAGAGAACATTTTTACCCTCAGGCGTTATCTTGACCGTAATCTGAACTGTACCACTTTCCTTATTATGAATATTTCTCTTACCCTTTATCTGTGACTGTTTCTGTCTGTAACAGTTACATTGTCTCCCACTCAGTTGGCATGACGGCTGACTTGTGATGTAGAGGCAGGGCAACAGCGCAGGTTCAGTTCCTCACACTGACAGAGATTACCATGGAGGGGACACTCTCTCAGCCTCACCCCATCACCCGAGATGTGGTGATCCTCAGGATAAACCACCATGAATGGTCTCTCTAATGAGAGTTTTTGGGACTGTATTCTATCAATGTCAGCATTTTAATTTAAAAAAATATTTAAAAAGAGATTTTTAATATTATAATAAACCAATAACAACACAACTCAAATATCTGAAAAAAATTACATCCAATTGCATGTACATACAAAACAAGTTAAAACGCTACACAGACAGAAGAAAAAACAAAACTAAACAATAAATAATGAATAAGTATTACAGCTCAGCATAACAAAAGGACAGCTCTCGTTCATCAAGAGCATTAACAGATACACATTCTTATGTTCATAGTTCTTCCTCTCTGGGGGTGGGGGAGTTCAGACATCCAACACAACAGAATATTTTTCCTAGCACAGAAAGTACAGATTGTAAGGATATAATATTTTTCCCATATTCATCTGTGGAAAGTACCTTGGGCAGGCCCAGGAAAACAGAAACCAAGTCCATTTCCAATTCAGTCCCCTGGACCCACTCTATCACATCTGACACAGTGCTCCAATATATATGAAGCCTGCAGCAGAACCACAAGCAATGAGTAAGAGTGCCTGTAGTCATTCTGCATTTAGGATATGCTGAAGATAATCCCACTTTGAATTTTGAGGGACAATTTGGGGTCAGATAGACCCTACGAAGAATTTTCAACTGCATGGAATGG
Organism: Chiloscyllium punctatum; assembly: GCF_047496795.1. Taxonomy (NCBI): domain Eukaryota; kingdom Metazoa; phylum Chordata; class Chondrichthyes; order Orectolobiformes; family Hemiscylliidae; genus Chiloscyllium; species Chiloscyllium punctatum. The sequence goes on from NC_092754.1 coordinate 82,435,584, forward strand.
GTCCTATTACAGATCAAAATCCTTTGAGCATTTTCACAAATATCCTCCCATGTCTCCGAAGTGTCCTGAACCCCCAACTCTCTAGCAGACATCACAAAGCTGCACAGTCTCGTCTGAGGGGACACTGTCCAACTAATGATAAAGGGTACTGACAGAAAGTGTATTCTAAGCAAGAAGCGCCCTCTTCCCTTTATCAGATCTGGAAGAGTGTGGCAAAAGTGTGTTTTTTTTAAATTCAAATCTCTGATTGGGAAAAAAATACAGAAGAGGTCTCTTTAGATAGTCCATACGTACGAGTTATTTGATCAAATGGCATCATTGTTTCTCCATCAAATAACACGTGGTGGCTCAGTGGTGAGCATTGCTGCCTCACAGCACCAGGGTCTCGGATTTTGTTCTGGCCTTGGGCGACAGGCTGTGTGGAGTTAACATATTCTCGCCGTGTCTGTGTGGGTTTCCTCCCACAGTACAAGATGTGCAGGTTTAATGAATTGGTCATTGATAAATCACCCATAGTGTTCAGGGATGTGTAGGTTTGGGCATTAGTCCAGGTAAATATGGGATGGTAGGGGAATGGGTCTGGGTGGGTTACTCTTCAGAGGGTCGAAGTGGACTTGCTGGGCCCAAGGGCTTGTATCCACACTGTAGGGATTCTACTAATTCTAAATCACTCAAGGAAGGTACGCCCCTGGCTGCCCACAGTTTAATACTGGATTAGTGGTGCCGGAAGAGCACAGCAGTTCAGGCAGCAACCAACGAGCAGCGAAATTGACGTTTCGGGCAAAAACGTCGATTTCACTGCAAAAACGTCGATTTTGCCCAAAACGTCGATTTCGCTGCTCGTTGGATGCTGCCTGAACTGCTGTGCTCTTCCGGCACCACTAATCCAGTATTTGCTTTCCAGCATCTGCAGTCATTGTTTTTGCCCACAATTTAAACCTGGACTCCATTATCCCCGGATGACAACGCGGTATACCAACTGCAGGGGTAAGAAACATGATTTTGGCTGTATTGCCGTCGATCTGACGCATTGTCATTCATGCTTTAACAATATTGATAATTTTTGGGTTATGACAATACTTCATAAATGTTGTCAATTTAGCTAAGAAAAACAGACTAATTAAGGTTCACTTTATCTGATAGGGTTCAATATCTCACAGTATTGACACCGAGTCCTCAGCAGCCCAGGCACTAACATAGAATAAAAAAGAGCTTAATTGATAGCTTTTATCTGGGCAATCTACTCCCCACAATCTGGGGGTAGTTGCAATTTGGTTAGCTTGATAAAGAGTCGCTTATGCTGCCAAATAAAAGAGCTAAACCAGCCATTATGTCTCCTTAATTTCAACCAATGCCCTCTAGGTTTGGACGCCCAATCTGGGGAAAAACCTGACTACTCAACCTATCCATAACCATTTTTCCCCAGATTGGGCGTCCAAACCTCGAGGGCATTGGTTGAAATTGAGAGGGGAAAGCTTTTGACGAGCCCACGAGCACATTTAACGCAGAGGGTGGTGTGCATGTGGAATGAGCTGCCAGAGGAAGTGGTGGAGGCTGGTACAAATACAGCATGTAAAAGGTATTTGGATGCTGACAGACCTGCCAAGCTTTTCCAGCAATTTCTGTATTTGTTGCAAAATGCATTCATTATAACAAAATATTTTGAATACATTAAACATTTTATTTTTTAATGATGCAGCGATATATAAACATATATTCAAATCGACCGAGACCATTTTCTGCTAAGAGTATGGCTCTCTGTATAACAGCAGCAATGATGCACCTACATGGAGCAGGGAATGTGATGGAGACATAGTTTGGACAATGTACAAGGAGACATCACATGTTTGGGAGAGGATGACATTACTGTGTGATTCAGCTCAGAGAGAGAGAAAATGTAATCTGCTTGAGAAGGAATGGCCGATTACACTCTCTTTCCTTCATTGTTCCTCAGGACAGCAATGTGTGCGAGCTAAAACAAAAAATCTAGAGTCATCGTTACCATTCTTATTTTTATAGAATCCCTACAGTGTCCAAACAGGCCCTTCAGCACAAAGCGTCCATACCAACCTTCCCAGGCTCGCTCCCTTACATTTACCCCAACCGATGCACCTAACCTAGAAACCCCTGAACACTTCGGACAAATTATCATGGCCAACCCACCTAACCACACAGCTTTGGACTGTGGAAGGAAACTGGAGCAACCATTAGAAGGGGAGAATGTGCAACCTCGACAAAAATAGTCACCCGAGTCTGGAATTGAATGCAAGGCCCTGGTGCTGTGAGGCAGCAGTGCTAACCACTGAGCCACTGTGATACCCTTGGGCGATCCCAGGCCAGAATTCATTGGAATCTCTTCACTGCCTAATGCAAAGGGAATTCAGCCAAATCCAACTGTTCCAGGATGAAGTCCCATTGCTAGCAGCTTGTGTGATTAGAATGCCTTCAGTAGCAGAATAATATTTTGAACAATCTCTCAATTTTTCCTTTTGACATGAGTTACAATAATATATGGACAAAGCGCATTCAACTTGAAATTGAAGAGATTTTGTTTATCTGCGTGTGTGTGTGTGTATGTACGTGTGTTTGTGTGTGTGTGTGTGTGTGTGTGTGTGTGTGTGTGTGTGTGTGTGTGTGTGTGTGTGTGTGTGTGTGTGTGTGTGTGTGTGTGTGTGTGCCTGTTAGTGTTTTTAGAAAGGGAAATATCGATTCTTTATTTGCAATATCCAAACAGTTTGCCTTGCATCTTTCCATCATAGTTTGAGTAACATTGCTCTGGATCATAAAGGTGCTATTTGAGCAGATTTTAAAAACTAGCCTGACTGGTTGCTAAAACTGACATTGACCCAGACTGAGACCGATATCATCGGCCATATCACCAACCTGGTTACATTTGACATGTGTTGTGAGCAGTGGAGCATTGGGAATGGAAAAGGAAGCAGTGACCCCAAAAGTCGGGTAACTATAGACTGGTGAGCCTGATGTCAGTGGTGGGTAAGTTGTTGGAGGGGATTCTGAGGGATGGGATTTACATACATGTTTATGCCGAAACTTCGATTCTCCTGCTTCTTGAATGCTGCCTGACCTGCTGTGTTTTTCCAGCAACAAATTTTTCAGCTCATACATTTGGGAACGCAAGGGCTGATCGGGGTTGTCAACGTGGCTTTCTGCATGGGAAATCATACCTCATTAATTTGATTGAGTTTGATGAAGAGGTGACAAAGAAGATTGATGAAGGCAGTTTGGTAGACATTGTCTGCATGGACCTCAGTAAGGTGTTCACAACATTCCGATTGGTCGGCAGATGAGTAAGGTTCGGTCACACGAGATACAGAGGAAGCTAGTCACAACTGGCTTGAAAGAAGAGGGATATTTTTCAGACTGGAGGCTTGTGAGCAGCATGTGCTGTAAGAATCGGTACTGACTTCATTGCATTTCATCATTTATGTAAAGGATTTAGATGTGAACATTGGGGCCATAGTTAGTAAGGTTACAGAGTACATCAGAAAGGTGGTGTAGTAGATTATCTCAGAGTACAATGAGACCACATTTAGATGGTACAAAGGGACAAGGAGTAACAGATATAGTTAAATTTATATAAATATGAAGTTTTGCATTTTGGGAAGGCAAATCAGGGCAGAATTATACACTTAATTGTAAGGTCCTGGGGCGTGTTGTGGATCAAGGGGACATAGGGCTGCAGGTACATAGTTCCTTGAGAGTGGAGTTGCAGGTAGACAGAGTGGTGCTGAACACATTTGGCACATTTGCCTGAATCAGTCAGAGCATTGAGTATAGGAGTTGTGGTGGCATGTTGCCTCTGAACAGAAAGTTGGTGAGGCCACTTTAAGAAAACTGCGTACACTCACTTGCAGAACTGGAGCTTTGAGCTTCAGGGAAAGGTTGATTAGGTTGAGGTGTTTCCCCCTGGAGTGTCAGAGGCTGAAGGGTGACATTATAGAAGTTTATAGAATCATCAGAGGCATGGATATTCTGAACAGCCATGTTCTGCTCCCCAAGATAGGGGAGTCCAGAACAAGAGGGCATAGTTTGAAAATGAGAGGGCGAATAATTTAGAATGGACCTGAAGGTAAATGTTTCACACAGAGAATGGTGTGTGTACAGAAAGTGCTGTCAGAGGAAGTGGTGAAGGTGGCTACAATTGCATATTTAAAATGTATCTGAAAGAGGAGGGATATTGCCAAATGCTGGCAAATGGGACAAGATCAGATTTAATATCTGATCGGAGTGAACAGATTGGACTAACGCGTCTGTTTCCATTCTGCATGACTGTCAGATTCGATAAGAGGGATGGCGAAATATTCTGAAAGGATCTTTCAAGTGTGAATTCTCTTCACTGGAAGTTTATCGTGCCTCTATGTTCAAATGGATTGAAAGCTGTTTAGTTAAATATTTGACAGGGAAGTGAGTCACGGGTAATAGTATACAGACAGGAATGTGGGGCTGAGTCCATTATCATAGTGCCTTGTGGAGAAGACTCAAATTATCTAATGTCCCACTCCTGCTCCTCAGTCCCATGTTTCTGTATTCCATCCAGCCCCGCATACCTGCTAGATAGGAGAGGTTGGAGGCCACTTACTCCTATAACCTGTTGCACAGAAACAGAGGAGACTATTCAGCCTCTCAAGACTATCACACACACTTTGAAGTGATTTGGGAAATGCAATTGGAAAATCCAGGCACGGGTATGAAAGAGGCCCCTCATCTCTCTTTACAGAGCTTCCCCTCTCTGCAACTTGTGCTTCATTTGTTGGTCATGTTTAGACCCAGATTCACTGTGAATACAGCCCACATACCTCACCCAGAGATGGCTCACAGAATTCTCTGGTCTCCCTGCCTGCAACATTCCATAACAGACATTCATGAAAATAACACCCACCAACTTTCCAAGAACATAATGTGAGAACATCAGAAACAGGAACAGGTCGTTCACTCCCCAAGCCTGCCTTGCCCTTCACTAAGATCATGATTGATCTGCTCACTGTCTCAAATCCTTTTTCATACCCAATTCATCATTGCCCTCAACTCTCTGACAGATCAGTATCCATCTACCTCCTCTTCAAATACTTTCAGTCATTTTGCTCCCCACCACTCTTGAGAAGAGAAATCCTGACATTCACTACCACCTGTTTGAAGAAAACACTTGCTGCTTCTATACCATGGCCTATTGATATGAACAAAAGACTCAAGGGTTCAGGTACAAGTGACTTGCCCCGATATCAAGGCAGTGGTTGACGTCTGCTGACATCAAGGAGCTTAACAAAACTGGACTTAATGGGAATCAGAATAAACTCTCCAGTGTTTGGAGTCAAACATGGCACAAAGGAAGATGGTGATCATCTCAGTCCTGGGTCACCTCTGTGGGAGATCCTCAGGGTAGCTTCCTCTTGACAAACAGCTTCAGCTGCTTCATCAATGTCTCCCGCCCTCACCCCCACCCCTACCCCCACCCTCACCCTCCCCAAAATAAGATCAGAAGTGGGGATGGTCACTGAAGATTCCACAATGTTCAGAACATTTTGTACCCCTGCCAGCTCCTGAACTAGTCTGTGTCCATTTGCAGCAAGACCCAGACTCCATTGAGACTTGTGCTGTTAAATGGTCCGTAACATTCATGTAACAGCACTGCCTGACACTGCACATTGCCACAGTAAAACAAGAGTTCATTCGGCACCTCACGCTGGTTTCACAGGAATGTGAGGAAGCCATTCAGCCCATTGACACTATTGGAGAAGAACAGGGACAGCCCATTCAGTGCCTCCAGCCTATTACTCAGGAAGAGAAGGAGTCTAGTGTGATGGGCTACCCCAGAGCGCCTGGAAAATATTTGAAGGCGGTAACCTAGACTCTAATTTTTTTTTATTTTGAAGTGACTGTTCCAGATGCAATGGACTGGTCAAACTACTTGGCGTGAAGGTAAACACTATTTATTGAAACACGAAAGATAAAATGAAAGCAAAGAAAGAGGAATTTAGAATAACGTAATTCTATTAGACAAGTTAACAGAATAACAAATCTAGGAACTATTACTAATGAACTGTTCCATAAACACAGCCCCTGGCAGAAAGGAAAATTCAGACACAGATTGTCACAAACATTTCTCTAATCCAGGAATTAAAAACAGCACCAAGAGAAAATTCAGAGAGTAGCAGACAGGAGATAGTCACTGAAGCTTCCAACTCTGTGGAGACCCCAACAGTTTCTGATGCTACTTGGAAACCAAAACCCAGAGATCGTAACCTGTGAGAGCTGGCCACACCCATTTAGGCTGCATTAAAATTAACCCAAGGCCTCCCTAGCCGTTTACTCAGTGGCCTTAACTAACCAGTTTGGTAACGATCATTCAATCTCTCTCTGAAAAGGAACGAGGACAAAATAACCTCTCAAAGCCTGCAGCATCATCACACTTGTCAGTACATCGAGCAGTCAAACAGGAACCGGGGTAACCCAATCAGGCCCTTGGTCCTGTCCAATCGGAAGAGGAAGAAGCCATTCAGACCCTTGAGTCTCTTACACAGGACCAGGAGGTGGCCACTCAGCCCCTGGAGTCTCTTACACGGGAACAGGAGGAGGCCATTCGGCCCCTAAAGTCACTTCCACAGCAACACGATGAGGCCATTCAGCTCCTTCAGTCTCTTAACCAGGAACAGAAGGAGGCCATTCAGCCCCTAAAGTCACTTATACAGAAACAGGATGAGGCCATTCAGACCCTTGAGTCATTTACACAGGAACAGTACGAGGCCATTCCTCCCTCAACGCACTTGCAAAGGGACAGATGAGGTAATTGATGCTGATTCCTGGAATGGCTTCTGCCCAAAATATAGATTCTCCTGCTGCTCGGAGCTGCCTGACCAACTGTGCTTTTCCAGCAATCTACTCTTTACTGCAATCTCCAGCATCGGCAGTCCTCATTGTCTCCAGATTGATGCGCTAACATGATGAACAAGTGGAGCAGAGGCTGCACAGACAGACTGCTCCACATTGTTCCTCCTGGCTCTGTTGCTCATGATACACACGTGGGATTTTAACATGGTTTCCTAGTGGTGAGGAGGGAAGCCATATGTCTTGTGTGAAGTCTCAAGAAGGCACCTTCCATCTCCGAGAATCCAGCCTGGTGTTCTCTATGTAGGGTGGAAGCTGATGGGAATGGCTACCTGTTTCAGACGGAAGGTATTGTGGCTGCTGTTGGGGATTGTGAACAACATAACGTTCAGTACAGGGTTCACATGCCAACTGCACAATAACATGGGGAGAGTTAATTTAGGCATATAAACAATTCGGAAAGCCATGTTAGACTCTCTACATTCAAATAATGGTGATCTTGCTCGTGTTGATCTTGTCTAGTGCACGTCCTGTGCTGTGTAACCTGTATGCCTTACTCTGTCCAAGCCTATTTCCACCCTATGATCTGTCTGGCCATGCTTACTATGATCTGCCTCCACTGCTCATAAATAAAGTGTTTCCCTGTACTGAGGTACACGTGACAATAAATCAAACCAACCAATCCTGGGTAAAGTATGGAATTTCTCACCCTATCAATGTGTCTTTTGGAAATACACTTGCTACACCTTATGTTTCAGCACCACCATTTCTTCGTATTTCCCAGCTCTGCAGATTAAACTCTCAGGTTCTTCACTCTACCCTCATGATACAGCCATCTGTATCTGTGGGAAGGATATCATTCCTTTCAAAGGAGATCAAATCTGTAGAGAGTGTCCCAAAAGCTCTCTCAGCAAGTCTTTACAACAGCAGGAAGATGGCTTTACTTATGTACTCGAATCATCTTACAATGAAGGACAGCATACCATTGACTGCAGCCATTACTTACACAGGGTTTGATTCAGAGCAGTCAGCATAGTCTTGTGAGTGGGAGATCATGCTTCCAAATTTGTTAGAGTTCATTGATGAAGTGACCAAGAAGGTTTACGAGGACAGAGCTGTAAATTTCGTCTCTATGGATTTCAGTAAGGCCTTTGATAAGGTTCCACATGGCAGGCTGCTCTGGAAGGTTCCATCACGTGGAATGCTGGGGGAACTGGCCAATCGGATGTGCAGTTGGTTTGATGGTCGGAAGCAGAGGGTTTAGTGGAAGGATGCTTGTCAGACCGGAGGCTGGGTCCATTGCTGTTTGTTATCTATGATTTGGTTGAGAATGTATAAGGTATGATTAGTAAGTTTGCAGATGACACTAAAATAAGTGGTAGCGTGATCAGTGAGAAAGTTTATCAGAAATTGCAGCAGGAACTTAATCAGGTGGGGAGGTGGGCCGAGAAATGGCAAATGGAATTTAATATAGATATGTGAGGTCTTGCATATTGGAAACTCAAGTCAAGGTAGGAGTTACACTGTGAATGGGAGGGTCTTAAGGGGTGCAGTGGGCAGAGAGACCTTGGTTTTCACAAGCACGGTTCTCTAAGATTAGAGTAACAGTTAGACAGGGCAGTGACAATTCACATTGGCCTTCATCAGGCAGGACATTGAGTACAGAAGTTGGGAATTTATGTTGCAGTTACACAGGACTTTGTAAGGCCGCACTTGGAGTATTGTATTCAGTTTTTGTAACCATGTTAACTGGAGGATGTTATTAAATTAGAAAGAGTGCAGAAAAAATTCACAAAGACGATGCCAGGACCCAATGGTCTGAGTTATAGGGAGAGGTTGGACAAGCTCGGACCTTTTCTTTAGAGGTTAGGAGAATGAGGGAGTCCTTATAGAGCTGTATAAAATCACGAGGGGTATGGATAGGGTTAATGCTTTCAGTCTTTTTCCAAGGTATAGAAAATCGATGATTAGAGGGGATCAGTTTAAGGTTAGTGGGGAAGGAATAAAAGGGAACCTGATTGGCCACTTCTTTACACAGAGGACTGGTACATGGATGAGCTGCCAGCAGATGTGGTTGGTGGTGGGGAGGGGGGCGGGGGGTAGGGGTGTATATTAACAACATTTCAATGCATTTGGATAAATATGTCGATAGGAAAGGACTGGAAGGATATGGGACAACTGCAGGGAAATAGGGCTAACGTGGTGGACATTTACAAGGTGAAGATGAACCCCTCTGTTAATTAAAACCAAACACCCAAAAAAGCTCGCCTCACCTCGTAATCTGTTAAAATATGAGTGACATAGATCTCCTATATTCCACTATTTAAACAAAAATTAACAAGTTTGTTTCTTAACTTTAATAGTGAACACTAAACAACAACTATTGACAAATACAAGCCCCTCTTTTCTTAGCTACTCCAACTCTGTAAAAATATGCTGTTCCAACAGCGCACATATTAAACATTACAATCTCGAGAGCACACAGTCTCCATCTTCCCCGCTGTGTTCACTCTTCCAGCTGCTGATCTCCCCGGGTAATTTGTTTTATTGCATGTAGGTTTAGAAGAACATGTGTCTTTGATAGAGAGTGTTTGAGATGGCCAGTTAGCACTCCTGCTCTACAGCAGTTGCTCTGCTGTTGGATGGCAGTAGCTCTCACACCAGTGTTCAAGATGCTCGGTATGTATACTCCCCATGATATAGTAATTCTCATAATTTGGTTGCTTACCAGGTGTCCAAACAATAATATTCAAATTCCATTGGTTTCTGGTTTCCTGAGCGTTATTTAAACTCTTTGGTTGCATTTGAATGGCTGTCAAAACAGCAACCAAAACTCATGTATCCATTTCTCAGCTAATGATGACATGTGGAACAGTTTGACCTTTAGCTGGCATCTGTGGCTTTAAGTTCTATTCGGAAAAACACGTTCTGTTTTAAAGTACCCTATATGTTTTTGGCTTCATAACATCTCCCCGCTTCAGAAAATAAAGTGAACCAGCAGAATGAAAAGATGACTACATTTCTTCTCCTCTAATTCTTAATCCCAATTTTATGAAATACAGAAGTATTAATCTCAGTTATATCATTCATATTAATTTTGCACACCAATACAACACTGGAATAAGTCAAATCTTATCTACACTGCTTTCCTTTAAATCCGCGAAACCCATCTGCTATCACATTGTAGGAGCCACAGCATGTACATTTTGTGAGTTTAAAGTCGGTAAGGGAAGACTCCAATGAAATAGTCTCATATTATGGTCTTTAAATATTCCAAAACATGCGAGAGATTTGTCATTGTCCACAACCATCTCCGACAATTTCTTTGTCATATACACATTAAAATATTGTCTGGCCAGTGTGAAACTTAATCATTCTTGTTCAATAATGGAGATTTTGTATTTTTTTTCTGGTGGATATTGAGTGTTTTCGACAAGTAGCCAATTAGCCATTCAATTCCATCATCCTCTTTCTGTATCAATACATCTCCGACCCCTATATCCCGAGCATCAAACACAATTTTCAAAAGGTTTCAAAATATTTGGTGTATCTAAAACGGGTACGGTGATTAATCCTGATTTAAAATTCTCAAATGCCTCCTGGCATTGTTCTGTCCACCACAATTCTGTGTTCTACTTTGGTAAATCCATCAGTGGTGCCAATACGTTGCTGAAGTTTGGGACAAACTTCTGATGGAATCCACTCAGTTCCAAAAATCGAATTATCTCGATTGAGGATGGTTGTGGAAATTCCTCAAAGCCCTTCGTCTTTGTGTTCCATGGGGTCAACCTTCCATGTCCAATGTAATGTCCCAACAAGTCACCTCTGCCTTCGTGAATTCTGTTTTCTTTAAGTTTATTACCAAGTTTGCTCCTTGAAATCGTTCAACATGCTCAGCCAACTGTTACATGTGAGCTTTTAATCACTTCCTAAAGATCACCACATCATACAGATAAACTGCACAATTTGTTCATCTGGCCAAAGCCCTGTTCCTGAGTTTTAAATGTGGCTGGAGCATTATTCATCCATATAAAATACTCGATAATTTTTTTTGTCACCTCCAGTGTCTTTACTAGATAGTTTAACTGACTCCACATTTTTAAAAAAAATAATTTGAAAGGGGCCACTAAACCTGGCTTTGAAGGGATTTCTTACCACTGGTGGTGATACTAATACGTCATCCCCACGGGATATCCTCAAAGTTTCAGTGTTTTTATCTGCCACCTGCTTCACTCTATGTTGTGCTCTTCAGATACTATTCAGATATAGTATTTAGCAAACTCACCTACTCCATCTACTCTCTCCTTCACCTCACACACAGAATCCAAGTGTGAGATTTCCGACTTTGGTTCTGTCAATTTATATTTAATTAATTTCAAAGGACCTCTCACTTCATGTATGAATATTAACTTAGTGGAAGTAAAGTGAGTCGATTTATTTGGGGCATCTCTAATGGCAAACAATATAATGGGACACCTTTATTGTAATCATTGGGGTAATCATAACAGTACGCTGTTAACATGGTCTTCAGCGTCCGATGCTAACTTTCCAACGCTCCCTGGGATTCAGGATCCGACGCACTTGATTTCAACTGCTGTATGCTGAACCTGTCCATGACTTCCTTAAACAGCTGAGCGGTAAAATGAGATCCTTGGTCTGACTGAATCTTACTGCCTCGCCCACAGCGAGTAAAGAAAGCTACCAACCCCTCCACCTCCCGTTTTATCTTAACATTCCGTAATGGAATTGCCTCGGGAAATCTGGTGGACACATTCATTATGGTCAGCAAATATAATTTTCCACTTCTATTTTAGGAAGGGGAGCTACACAATTAATCATAACCCACGTGAAATGTTCTTTGAATGCAGTAATTGGCAAGAAAGGTGCTGGTTTTATTACTGCCTGTTACTTACCTACCATTTGGTATGTATATCATGTACAAAAAAAACCACGTCCTTGTGCATTCCAGGCCTGTGGAAATGCTTCTGAACCTTAGCTTGAGTCTTCTGTACACCTAGGTGACCGCCTGCAATTAGTTTATGTGCTAGCCATAACATTGTACGCTACACATAACACATTGTGGTGTACTTCAGCCCATTTCCCTTCTGCAGTAACCTATCAGGGTCTCCATTTTAATTTTAGGATTCTATCTTTAAGTTAATAACGTTTAACCATATATTCTGATCCTTTTTCTCTGTGTGTGTGCATGTGTATGTGTGTGTGAATGTGTGAGTATATATCTGTTGTAAGTCCATTAGCCTTTCTGGACTAAACACCTCTGCCTGATCCTCTGCCTGTTCAGGTTTATCCTGCACCGTTACATCAAACAGGGTGTCAGTTCACCGAGCATCAATTCATTTGTCTTTTTCTTTCGTTTTTCCTTCCTGCTGTAACTTATGACAGTGGGATCTTGTTACTACACACTCTGGAAAAATTCCTCGGTATTTTTCTTTTCACACCTCAATTTCCTAGACTTCTGTTGGCTTCTTCACCACAAAGGGTGCGTCTCCCACCTCGCCTCCTGCGAAATTGTTCCCAAGAACAAATTGTATTCCTGGAACTGACACTCTGTTAGTCACTGTCACTGTTACTTCCCCAACCTTGATTTGGCACTGCATCCTGATGTTACACAAGGGAATGCTTAATTTCTGTCCCCATTCTACAAATTAACACGCTCTTGATTAACATGCCAGAAAGAGTGAAAATACTTTCATCTCTTCCTATTAGAGGGTGAGAGAAATTGAGGGCTGAAGATGCTGAAGATGAGATTTGAAAAGTGTGGTGCTGGAAAAGCACAGCACGTCGGCAGCATCCGAGGGGCAGGAGCATTGATGTTTCAGGCATAAATGCTTCATCAAGAAAGTGGGAGGTAAGGGAGGGGGAAGGAGGTTGAGAAATAAATAGGAGGGTGGGGGTGGAGCTGGGTGGAAGGGAGCTTAGAAGGCGATAGGTAGATGCAGGTGATGTGTGATGGTGATCGGTCAGACAGGAGGGTGATAGGACACCTATCGGTGGTAGGACAGCTGGAACCCTCAAACTGTATAGCATCAACGTTGACTTCATCAAATTCCAAATCTCCCCTCCACCAACTCTCCCAGATCTAACCGTTCAACGGAGCACTGCCCTCTTGAACCACCCTAACTGGCCATCTTCCTTCCCACCTATCGACTCCACCCTCCTTTCCGACATATCACTATCACTCCTACCTACATCTTCTTATTGCCTTCCCAGTGACCCTCCCTCCAGCCCAAGTACTACCTTCGTATTTATCTTTCAGCCCCCTTGTCCCCCACCCCTCCTGACGATGGGTTTATGCCTGATATTCAATTGTCCTGCTGTTTGGATGCTGCCTGATCTGTTGTGCTTTTCCGGCGCCTCACTTCTCAACTATTAGAGACTGAGCAGATCCCATATCTCACAAAATTATAAATTCTTGTCCTTCTCCCCCTGTTCTTTCTGAGTAATCTTTATCTACAGAGACGAATTCTTTCAGAGATCAGGCACTGCCTCCATACCCAGTCCTTGTCTAGGCTGTGCACTCTCCTGCAGCTCCTCGGCTCCACTTGGGGTCTCCTTTACCAGTTTCACTAATGTCACTGTGCTTAGCCTCTTCTGCCACAGCTTTCCCCAAAGTGCTTTCATTCAACGCCCATCACAGTGTGATTTAGCTCACTGCAGTGAAACCACCTTTTCCCTCTGCCCTTTTTAAACCATCGGCATTGTCATTTTATCTGTTCCACTCCCTTATAGTGAGAACACCTGAGGCCTTTCACCACCTTTCAACCCCCTTGGGCTTCTTTCTTCACCTGTGGTAGACTATTGTGGACTACTGTTCGCTTTGTAATGTGTGATCATCCCTTCTCCCAATTTCTATCCCTCACAGGATGAAAATCCTGCCAGAAGCTAAATATCATCTCATGCCCCAGTGCATATTTACCTGCCCTTTCTGCCGTGCTTCTCACTTCTTAAACTTTCGGTACATTCACATGAATTCTTACTATCTCTGGAAGTAAGTCTTTTAACTTCTCCAGCAGATTAATCTCCCTTCAAGCCTCACAGGTCTTATCCATTTTTAAGGCCAGCACCCACCTATCAAAATGACTGTGGTTACTTCTTTCAAACTCAATATAAGACTGACCTGTTTCCGTCTCTATTTTTCTGAACTTCTGTCTATATGTTTCTAGTACCAATTCATAACCAATCAAAATAGCCAATTTAACATCTTCATAATCTCTTGATCCCTCATCTGACAGCGCTGCACATACCTCACCAGCTGTGCCCACCAGCTTAGTCTGAACTAGCATTACCCACAAGTTCACTGGACACGTCATCTGCCTAGCCATTTTTTCAAATGAAATAAAAAAGGTTTTGACATTTTTCTCACCGAAATATGGCAAGTTACTAACCTAGTTGTATACATCCCTATGTTCTCCCTTCATCTCCATCCTGTTAACTTAACTTTTTTGTCTAATTCCCAACTTCTGAATTTCAAATCCTCTCTCACTTTCTTTTTCCTCTCTTTCTCTTTCTTCTCTATCTATTTCCTTCCCTTTATTTATCTTCTATATCCAGTTGCCACATTTGCAATTTAAGGTTTTTCTAACTCTACTGCAGTTGCCTATTTCTCTGATACATCAAAGTGCTTGATCAACTCCATTATAATTTCAGCTTCCCATTTCTCCCTGGTTAAACCCAATTCCAACCTATTTGCTAATTCTAAAAAATGTCCTCCTTCTGTCCTTCTAAACTTTCTTGGAAAATTTGGGAGCCTCTTTTGTAATGTTAAAAGCCATTTCCCTCACTTTTGATTTAATCAATCACAAGTAACAAAAGTAAACGAATTTTTCCACTGGTTTTATTTGAAGATCAAAGTCACTAATTGCAACGAGTTGGAATTTGCTGTGACCTTTTCTCCCCTAAATCTGTTCAAGTTTGACCAAATCCTATACGGCAAGGCACCAAACTGTTATGACATCAATGTCGGATCCCTCTGTAAATTAAAACCACACACCCAGAAAAGCTCACCTCACTTCATAATCTGTTAAACGTGAGCGACAGAGAACTCCCAAATTCCACTATTAAACAAAAAGTATCAATTTATATCTCTGCAAGTTAGCTCACTGAGATTGAAGGTTTGTTTTTAGAAGTTTCGTCACCATGACTAGATGACATCATCCGTGAGAGTCTCTGCTGAAGCTCTGGTGGTATGTCCCGCCTGTCTATTTATAGATCTTGGTTTCTTAAAGTGGGTGATGTTATTTCCAGTTATTTTAACAAGACAATGTAGACAGGATCTAAATTGATCCGTTTATTGATGGACTTCTGGTTAGAACGCCATTCGTCTAAGTAGGTCCTTGCGTGTCTTAGCATGTGTGTTTGCTTTGTCACAGTCAAAGTTATGCCTTTCATTGTCTGTGTATATGGAACCTCGTGATAGTGGGTCATGTCTTTTGGTGGCTAGTTCGTGTTCATGTATCCTCGTAACACGACAACAGGACAGTTTCAATGGTCGAAAAGTGATTTTATACACACTGTTTAATCAATGGTTGTGTGCAGTTAAGTAGCATTTTTAACATGTGTACAACACATTGTAAATGAATAACAGAGACACGGTTAACGAAAAATGATGCATTTGATGTATAAAATTGATAAAACATTAAAACATGATTTCATCCTCTCAACGTTCCCTCCTTTTCTGAAATTCCCTACTCTACTCTCTCATTCTTACCAGGATGTGTGCTCCAAATTCTTGATTCTAGTGTCCCAAATTATTCCAGTTAATCCCCTTCAATATATTGGCCTGTTGGGTTCTTTCCAAAGATAGTGTCTGTCATATAATCGGAGATAAATATTCTGGCATCAGACTCAGCATTCGAACATATTACTCTGTTGTACATGCACTGTACCAAGGACAACAGCACACAGGCATTGCCAAACCATTGGAGAATGTTTGACTACTTCTTTCGATAATGTAGTTTTCTCATTTTCCACATCTCCAGATCTATAACCTCTCTCTCGTTCTCCCTTTGTATCTAGTTAAGAAATCCACCAATTATTCTTCGTGTCTCATCTCCCAAAACTCCTTCTTTCAGTTTACATCTAATGCTCTCTTCAAGATGTAATGTGGTTATAATTAAGCAATGTAACTGCCAAGACATGCGGAAGGATCTGGCCAGAGATAATTGGAAGGGGAGCTGAACAGGAAAGACCATGGAGCAGCAATGGCAGGAGGTTCTGGGGATAATTCAGAAGATAATACCAGAAATGCAACCCCAAGAAGATGAAACATACTCATGGGAGAACAAGGCAGCCATGAGTGATAAGGCATCAAACCAAAAGAGAAAACATACAATGTGGTGAAGATGATTGGGAATCCAGATAATTCATTGGCTCTGCAACTACATAAGGCTGGTATTACTGACACTGCAGAGTTCTTAATCATGGTCAGGGAGAGAAACAGAGGAAACTCATTCACTTTAAACACAGAAGATGGTATTTCTCAAGGAAAGAATTTCAGGTGAATTAAATATTTGAATTAAGATCAGTTAAATGCTTTTGCGGAATGTATCAGATTGGAAGCAAGACCCGGGGAGACAGACCCTCAGCAGAATGAGAGTTTGAAAATGGAAGTATTTCCACATCAGAAACCAGGTTAGGTCACTGAGTGCAGGGCTGATGGGTGAATGGGTCTCAGTGAGAATTGGGGAACAGACAGCAGAATTGCATTGCAGATATTGCAGCTTGACACTGCGTATTCATGTAGTGCTGTAGATCACAGCAGCAGGAGAAGCAGGCATGCATTCAATCACAACCTGTAACTTTTTGCCAGGGTAACACCTCAGTCTGTCATTACCATCAACACCATCTATGGCTCGGTGGCGAGTGTGGGTGAACATGTCAGAGTCAGAATCACATGAACCTTAACCTGATGATAACTCATTTAAGTGACAGGACTTGACCAACAGATCTGAACGAAGCCCTGCAGTCCTGTCACGTTCAGTTATAAAATGGTGATGGACGATTAAACAAATGACTGGAGGTGATGGCTCCACAAACATTCCCATCCTAAATAATGGAACAGACCTGCACATCAGTGTAAAAGAGAAGGATGTTTCATCTGCAGCATCCCCTGCCAGAAGTATTGAGTCGATGATACACCTCACCCTCGCCATGATGCCCACAGAATCACAGATATCAGTCTTCAACCAATTTCAATTGCTGCACGTGACATGAAGAAACAGCTGAACAGAGTAGATATGACACAGGCAATGAGCCCTGACACCATTTCTGTAATAGGACTGAAGACTTGTGCTGCACAAGAAGCTGTGTCCCTGGGGAAGCTGTTTCATTCCAGCTCCAACTCCGACATCTCCCTGGCAGTGTGGATAATGACTCAGCTATGTCCCGCTCCCTAAGAGGGGGATAATTACAATCTGACCAATTACCACCCCCTCAGTCCCATCACGACAGTCAAATTGGTTGGAGTTCTTTTTGACAGAACTGGCAAACAGCAGAGAAACAACCAGCTCAGTGTGGTTTCAAATAGGTCCCAATGTGGAGATGGTGCTGTTGTGGAAATGTCACTGGATTACTAATCCAGACCAGGCTAATGATCTCGCAGTGGCTGGAAGTTAAAGTCAATTAATAAAATATCGAGATCTAAAATCTGGGGTCAGTAACCGTGACCTTGAAGCCAATATCGATTGTAAACAGAATTTCTTTCTCCAATGTACTTTTAGGAAGTGAATCTCCCATGATTTCCTGGGCTGGCCTAAAAGTGACTCCAAAAACCCTGACATGTGATAAAAATTTCAATGGTCTCTGAAATTGCCAAGCAAGGGCACTCATTTGAATCAAACTACTCCGAGGTCTGAAAGGATGAAACTGGACAGAACACCCGGCCTCAGCATCAGTGTCAGAAAAGGGAATGGGAACACAGTCCTGTCGACTCTGCAGAGACCTCCTTCCTAACATCTGAGAGCTTGTGACAATATTTGCAGAGCTTTCCCACAGACTGCACAGAAACAGCGGGAAAGGAGTAGATCATTCAACACAGTGAGCCTCCCCCATTCTAGTTCATGGAAAAAATCTCCTCAATGCACTTACTCCACACAATATACATATCCGTTAATGTGAGTAACCTTGGGAAGCTATAAAATAGGAAGTACAGCAGTACGTTTGGTCCATCGAGTTTGCTACCCAATTCAATGTAATGATGGTTGGCCCTTCATTTCAACACCGTGCTCCTTCTCTCCCACCATCCCTTAACTGTCTCTCAATCCTTATCTATAGTCACTGTCTCGGTTTCCAGGTGCGAGCGAATTTCCCAGGTTCACCAGTCTGTGAGTGCAGACATTTATTCTCATCTCAATGCAGAGTTTTGTATATTTCACTGATATCTCCATCATTGTCCTAAACCCCGTGGAATACTGGCCCAGTCTCCCCAATCTCTGCTCCCACAACAAGCTCGTCATACCAGAGATCAGTCTGGTCATCCTTCACTGCTCTCCATCAATGTCAGGTGTGTCCTTTATTTGGTAAGGAGACCAAAACTACACACAATACTGCACAATATTCGGGATGATAGATCACCAAGGCCCTGTACAGCTGCAGTAAGACACCCTTTCTCCTGGACTCACATCCCCCTGAAATGAAGGTTCACATACCATTTATCTTCCTAACTGCTTTCTGTTTCTGCAATATTGCTTTCAGCGTCTGGTGTACAAGGAGATGCAGATCCTTTTCAATGTTGCAGCTCCCCACTTGGTGAGTCTGTGTACACTGGGCAGTGTGCCAATCTCCATGCCCATTATTGACTTCTGGTTGCAGAACTCACTCCGCTGCATGAGCCTTAGAGGTTTATGCAGAAGGAAACAACAAAAAGGAGCATCAGTCCCTTTGTAGATTAACATGTTTCAACCAATCCCTTTCAAATGGTAGGCTGCCAATTTATCGTTTTCACCAAAGGGCACACCGTCACCTCTATTCACATTGTTCTCCATCTGTCATGCATTTACCCATTCACTCCACTTGTCAAAAAATCTTGGTGTTTTTTACATCCTCCTCACCCACTCACAATCCCACATCCGTTAGTGCTGTCAACAGGCTGGGATATATTGTATCTGATTCCAGTAACCAAATGTTTAAAGGGCATTGTGAACAGCCGGGCCCCAAGCACTGATCCCTGCGACACCTCAGCAACCGTCCTCTGTTAATTTCTATTTATTTATTTCTCGGAGTCACTGGCTGGGCCAGCACTGTCCTGTCCCTAATTGTGAAGGTGGTGGGGAGCTGCCTTGTTGAACCACTGCAGTCCACCTGCTGCTGTTGACCTCCAATGCCATTAGGGAGGGAATTCCAGGCTTCTGACCCAGTGACTGTGAAGGAGCAGTGATATATTTCCAAGTCAGGATGGTGAATGGCTTGGCGTGGAACCTGAAGATGACAGCATTTCCATACATCTGCAGCCTTTGTCCTTCTAGATAGATGTGGTCGTGAGTTGGGAAGATGGTCTCTGAGGATCTTTGGTGAATCATTTCATTGCAGCATATAGATAGTAAAACACTGCTGCTGCTGCTGAGCGTTGATGGTGGAGCACTGTGCGTGAATGGACGGTCAAACTGGCTGCTTTGTCCTGGATGGTGTAAAGCTTCTTGAGTGTTGTTGGGGCTGCACTCATCCAGGCAAATTCGGAGTCTTACATCACACTTCTGACTTATGCATTGTAGACGATGGACAGACTTTTGGAAGTCAAGATGTGAGTTACTCGCCGCAGTATTCTTACCTTCTAATCTGCTGTTATAGTTACTGTGTTTATGTGGCGAGACCAGTGAGTTTCTGAGCAATGATTACCCACCAGGAATTTGATCCTGGGGGATTCAGTGATAGTAACACCATTGAATGCCAAGGGGTAGGTTAGATTGTAATTTACTGGTGATGGTCATGATCTGGCATTTGAGTGGCCTGAATATAACTTGCCACTTGTTAGCCTGGATACTGTCCAGATCTTGTCGCATTTGGACATAGACTGCTTCAGTATCTGAGGAGCCACAAATGTTGCAGAACATTGTACAATCATTGGCGAACATCCGCACTGCTAACCTAAAAAGGAAGCAGCCTTGAAGAAGTTTTTGGTCACTGCCCGAGGGACTCCTACAGACTTGTCCTGGAGCTGAGTTGACCTTCACCAACCATGACCACCTTCCTACATGTTAGGTATGATTCTAACCAGAAGGGAGGTTCCCTTTGATACCCATTGATTCCAGTGTTGCTAACGCCCCTTGATACCACACTTGGTCGAAGACAGCCTTGATTTAAAGGGCTATCGCTCTCACCCCAACTCTGGAATTCAGCTCTTTTGTCCATGTTTGAACCATGGTAATGAGGTCAGGAGCTGAGTGGCCCTGGTGGAGCCCAAACTGGGCGTCATTGACCAGGGTATTGCTAGGCAGGTGCTGATTAAAATCACTGACACCTTCCACCACTTTAGTTATGATCGAGAGGAGACTGATGGGGTGGTAATTGGCCGGATAGGATTTGTTCTGCTTTTTATATACAGGAGATACGTGGGGTAATTTTCCACATAACCAGGGAAATGTCATTGTTGTAACTCTATTGAAACAGTTTGGCTAGGGGAGTGGCAAGTTATGGAGCACAAGTTTTCAGTACTGTTGCCAGAATGTTGTCAGAGTCTGGACCATTTGGAGTATCCAGTATCTCAGACCATTTCTGGATATCGCGTGGACTGAATCAAATTGGTTGATGACTGGTAACTGGATCGTTGTGGACCACTGGAGGAGGCTGAAATGGATCATCCACTCAGCATTTCTGACTGAAGATTGTTGCGAATGCATCAGCCTTATCTTATACACTGAAGTGCTGGGCTTTACCATCATGGTGGAAGGGGTTATTTGTGGAATCTCTTCCTCCAGTGAATTGTTTAATTGTCCCCAACGTTTCCTGACTAAATGTGGAAGGACGTATACCTTACAGAATCATACCTTACAGACAATGTCAGGCTGTTGCTTGACGAGTCTGTTTATTTCTATTCACTGTTTCATGCCAGCTGTCCCATTCTAGAAACATGGCCATATATTAGCCCCAGTCCACTCAGATTTGATTTTGTAAACTGGACTTGGAGCTTAACAAAACTTTTCCTTAAAATCCACGTGTTTTACATCCATTGGTTCTCTATCATTTGTCTGCCAGTCTGTTTCTCAAACATAATTCCCATTTCATAAATCTATGTTAGCGTTGTCTATGGCCATTACTTTCAGTCCCAATAATTTATCCTAAACCATTTCCTTACTATGTTCTATGTTCCATGTGCTCTCTCATTTTCCCACCCCAGACTTGGTTTTCCTAGTACTGTTAGAAAGTTCTGTGAAGACAGAACGGAAGTAGTGGCTTCACAGTTTTGCCATTTCCCTGTTCCCCATTCTCCATTCTCTGGTTTCAAACTGTAAGGAAACTGTACTTGTTTTCTTATTTTTCTCACATTGACATAATTTAACAAGTTGTCACCGTTCACTCTTATAACCCTTGTGAATATACTCTTCAGAAACTCATCAATTCCTGCCTTAAACTGCTCAATAATTGACCTTCCACACCATACATTCACAGGAGCGTAGACTCTGTGCCAACAGAAGTACAGCACGATTTATATTAGTTCCACTTCCCTACAGCAGGCCCATAGCCTAAAATGTTATTACACTTCCAATGCTTGTCTAAGTACTTTTTTAATGATTGTGAGGTTGCTCGTGATAATTCCCCTCTCAGGAAGTAATCCCAAAACACAATACCCTCTAGGTGAAAAAAAGTTTAAATCCTCTCTGAACCTCAAACTCTCCACTTTAAAAGTGTACTGGCTTGACCCTCTCACTAAAAGGAACAGCGGCTCACTATCCACCCTGCCCGTGTCGCTCATAATCTTATCCTTCTGAATCACGGACCCCTCAGCTTTCTCTGCTCCAAAGTAAACAACCTGAACTTATCCAGCCTCTCTCCATTGCTGATATGCTCCATCCCAGGGAACATCCTGGTAAATCACCTCTGCACCCTCTCCAGTACAATCACATCCTTCCTGGAATGTGGCTTCCAGAGCTACATACAGTATTCCATTTTGTCCTAACCAAAGCCCTGCATTGTTCTTATAATCTACGCCCTGATTAGGAAACACAATACCCAAGGTCCAATTCTTAACTAGCCCATTAACCTGTCCAGTCACATTCAGGGATGTGTGGAGAAGCACAATCTGAACTTCCCAGTGTGCTGCCATTCATTGAGTACTCCCCTGTCTGGTTCCTTCTCCCAAAGTGCATCATCTCATATTTATCAGGGTTACATTCTATCTGCCATTGATTTGTCCATCTGACCATTCTATCTGAATCTTCCTGTTCCTTAAGGCCTTCCTCCTCACTGCTAACCACCCAGCCAACCTTTATGTCAAACATACACTTACGTATCACATCTCCCCCACTCTCCACCAAACCCTCTCCACATTCAAATCTATAGTTTTTTTTATGAATGGCACAAACAATAAGGGACACACCACTGATCCCTGTGGTACACCAGGGGACACTGGTCTCCAGTCACACAAACAGCTTTCTCCCACCACCCTCTGCCTCCTGACACTAAGACAATTTTCATCATAACTTGTCACGTTTTCATTCATATTATGAGATTTTACTTTATTTTTCAGTTTCCCTGGTGGAAATTTGTCAAAGGCCTTCCTACAAAACTAAACAATCGATCTCCTCAAACTAATTCAATTAAATCCATTGGATGTGACTTCCTTCTGATAAAGTCATGATAATTATCCCTGATCAAACCTTGTGACTCTGATTGGAGTTCGATATTCTCATTCCTTATTTTCTCCTGTAGTTTCCTTTACAGTGATCTAATACTAGCTCGTCTATAGTTCCCTGGACTATCTCTCCCACCCTTACTGTGAAGTGGAATCGTATTAACAATTCTCCAGTTCTCTGGCACGTCCCCTATGGTCAGATTCTAATTAAAATATTCAGTCAGGGTCTTTCCTCCCTTGATCCCAACAGCCACCTGTGGTACAACTCATTCAGACATGGAGATTGGTCCAAATTTATACAGAACAAAGCCTCAAATTCTTTCTCGAAATTACATGAATGTGTTCAAGATCTTCCCCATCCATCTTCTTGAATTCTGTACCTGCCTCCTCCTTCTCCCAAGTAAAATAGATGTGAAGGTTTCATATTACAATCCATCAATGTTCTCCAGCTTGACACAGAGACTGCCCCTTTGGTTTCTAATGGACACTAATGTTTGCTGATTATTCTGTTCTACTTGTCCGTGTAGAATATCGTAGGATTCTCCTTGATCTCGCCGACTTCTACTTCTCCATGTTCTTTAAAAACAGCTCATGAATATCAAACTATACGTTATCCATTGGTTCTTCATTGCGTATGTCTCCAAGAATAATCTTGAAACCATTTTAAAACGATGTTTTCCACTTCTGGTTTTTCTTTCATCGATATTTTACCACACTCCCCAGTTATGTTATTACCCTCTATATATCGAGTAGCATGTTCTTTGTAATCGAGTCCAATAGACACCCAACTGCGGATGACAAGTTACTGGTCTGTAGTTCACCACTCTCTATCTTAATCCTTTCTTAAACTGTTGGATAATATTTATAACCTTTGCCTTATCCAGTTTGGCTAAATGCCTTTCGGGAATGTGTCAGAAAATAAAGTGAAATTCCACGATGCAATCAACATGTCTATTGCTGTTTCCTCTGAAATTCTTGTATGCAGTACATCTAGTCTGTCAGATTTATAAATACTCAATCCAGCTTTCTTTTCAAAGATGACCCCAACACTGATAAGAATGATCTTAGACTTTACTTACACAAGTCCCATGGTCACTTGGTATTTCTGGAAGAATTTCTGGACATTCTTCCATGAAGATAGACACAAAGAAACTGTTTCTTTTCCCTGCGATTTCTCTGTTCTCTGCAATAAATTATCCTGAACGCACACCAACTGTTCCACATTTGACCTTGTTTTTATTATTTTTTCCATACATTGATAGACGCTTTTTAGCAGTCTTCATGTTTTTCTTTCATTTGCACGCTTTTTCTCTCTTTGATTTTCTTCTCAGTTTCTTGGTCATCCTTTGCTGGGTCCTACATTTCTCTGAATCCACTGGCTTACTGCAACACTTGGCATTTTTCTAAGCTTCCTCCTTTCATCTAATAGGTAGAAGAAGGTGGGGTTGAACGTGATAGTCAGAGAGGAGGGTGGCCCAGATTGAAAGGAAGAAAGAGGGACACATAGGAACATTCAAAAGGGCGGTGCTGACTTGGACATTTGGAGTGGGATAAGGTGGGATTAGGGGAAATGGGGAAATGGGAAACCCCACTATGATCCCTTGTAGTTGGAGGGTTCCAAGGCAGAAGATGAGGCTTTATTCCTCCAGACTTCTGGTGGCTCGGGTTTGGCGGTGGAGCAGGCCTAGGACCCTCATGTCCTTGGCAGAGTGGGAAGGGGATTTAAAGTGCTCAGCCACAAGGCGATGGAATTGTTCAATGTGGCTGTCCCAGAGATGTTCTCTGAAATGATCCACAAGTTGACCTTCTGCCTCGCCAATGTAGAGAAGACCATATTGGGTTTAATGGATGTAGTAGATGAGGCGTTTTGTCTCCCTTCGTCACCTATTACTTTCAACCCCTCCTTCATCTACCTCTCGTAATCCCAGCTATCTCCCCCCTGCCGCACCCTCTTCTCATTTATCTCTCAGCCCCCTTGGCCCATAAGCTTCTTTCCTGATGATGGGTTTATGCCCGAAACATCGATTTATCTGCTCTCAGTATGCTGCCTGACTGTGCTTTTGCAGTATCACATTCTTCGACTCTGATCTCCAGTATCTGTAGTCCCCATTATCTCCTCACACCTTCATGGCTTGCATGATTCCGATTTACAACGGTTACTTCAAATAAAAATGAAACTATCGTGTACTCAAACAGCATAAAAGAAAACCAATACATTGTGGTCACTGTTCCCAAAAGGTCCTTTCCAGCAAAAATTTCAATTAGCTATTCTGATCACTCAACACCAATCCCTAAATAACCTGATCTCGAGCTCAGTGCTCGACATAGTGTTCATGTAAACTATCTCGCACGTGATCATGAAATCCATTTTCCCCAGCATTAGCATTCAATTGGGTTAACACAGTTTAGATATACCTTAAACAGTACACTATTACTGCAGTACACACAAATGTGAATATCTCATTTCCTGTTTTATAACATGTTCAGCATTTGTATTGCAGCTTTCACTTTGATATATAACTCCCATCAATGTTTGCTCCTCCTTGCTGTTTTTGCACTCCACCTTACTAGATTCTGTGGAATCTGAGCGACTTGGGCTCTGGGGAGATTAATGATAGAGATCATCTCGCCACATCATATATGATCTTCTCCAACTTTAATTTCTCCAGATCTCCCGTGATGCTGATGTAGTAGAGAAGGACAATGATTTTCCAACAATGCTCTGTATTCCCCCAGAGACCTGAGACAGCTCTAACCTGGGTGGGAACCTTACAGCAGGCTGGTAAAGTGTTGCTGCTGCTGTACAGGGTCTTAGTGAGATCACATCTGGAGTAGTGTGTACAGATTTAATCTCTTAAATGAAGAAAGGATGATGTTATATTTGAAGTAGCTCAGAGTTGGTTCCCTCAACTGATTCCTGCAATGAAGGTGCGAGTTTATAACGAAAGGATGGTCAGGTTGACCCAGTAGCCATTGGAGTTTACATAGGTTAAAGAGTGTCCTATTTCAACAAAGATGACAGAAGGAATCAACAAGTGACGAAAATTCCACAGATAGTGGAGGAATCCATTCCGTTATCCAGCCTATTACACAGGAACAACAGGAGGATATTCAGGCGTTCAAGCCTGTTTTACCATAAATCTTTCAATGTTTTAATCATTTTTTTCCTTGAATACGAGAGTATTAACAGGACAATACAGGGGTCTATATATGTTCCACTCTGTTTATGAAAGGAAGCAGTTATAAAATATCAGATCGGTTACATAAAAAAACGTCAGGTAGGCAAGTTTGTAGATACCTTAACACAAAGTATGATACTTATTATCCGGTGTGAGGATACTCCTGGTTTTAATACCCTGTTTTCAAATCCTTTCATAACCTTGAGACAGAGCACTGAGACCGCTGCTCAGGAACAGGCCAAAGCAGTTCTGTCCCTATGGGCCTCTTACAGAGGGACACGAGAAGGCCATTAAGTCCATATTAGCCTGTTGCTACTTGAAAAGGTGGAACGCTGGAACATTAGCACATTTTGCAAACAAAATCATTCAAAATAAAAGGATTTGTCGCTGCAGCTGTATGAAGTGTCACTGAGAGGACACCTGGAGTACATTGTGTTATTTGTGTTTCGGTAACTGAGAAGGGATGGACCTCCAGCAGATACACTTTAATGGCTGCTCGCAATCCAGGGGTTGCTGTGTCATTTAATGTCTGGTGGCTATTATACAGGGACAGGAGGAGCCTATTCAGCCTCTCGAGCCTGTTACAGAGGGGCAGGAAGTGTTTATTTAACATTTCAAGTCTGTAAGTTTTAACTTAGTTGTGGGATAGGGAAGACCTGATGTAAACATTAAAGTTCTAACTTTGAATAAGGCCAACTTTGAAAGTGTTAGGCGAGCCCGCTGAAAGGCTGATTTGAATAACCTATTCACATGTAAAGGGATGGTCGGAAAATACAAGGCCATCAAAACTTGGATCCAGAGAGTCCAGAGCCAACGTGCTGCTATTAGTGAGATGGGGAAGTCTGGTGGGTGCAGGGAGTGCTGGATGGCTAGATATATTGATGGTCTGATCAAGGTAAGGAAGGAAGGAGGTAAGGAAGGAAGGAGGTAAACAGAGCTGAAATCAAGTGAATCCCCAGAGGAGTATAAGGGCAGTAAGTGTATAGTCAAAGGTGAAATCGGGCCAGAAAAATGTGAACGCGGGTTGACTTTAGAAATAGGGTTCATGAGGTATTGGCGAAACTCTACAAATCTTTTAGTGGCAAAAGATTAACTAGGGAGAAAATAGGGCACCTAAAGATCAGTAAGGCTACCTATGTGTGGAACCACAGGAGATGGAAAAGATATAAAACAAGTATTTCTCCTCAGTATTTAATGTGAAGGATGTTACAATAGTGAGAAAATGAAAAAATGCAAAGTGATATCTTGAAAAGTATCTATATTACAAGGAGGTGTTGGACATTGTAAAACACATAAAGGTGAACAAATCCCTGGGAAGCTAGGAAAGGGATTGCTCAGCCTTTTGCTGATATATGTGTATCATTGATTTCCACAGGTGAGGTGTCAAAAAAGTGGAGAGCTGCTGACATTGTGTCATTATTTAAGAAAGGAACGAAAAACCAGGTAACTATAGACTGGTGAGCCTGACATCAATGGTGACTAAATTGTTGGAGGGGACTTTGAGGGAAAGGATGTATCTGCATTTGGAAGGACAAGGACTGATGAGGGCTTTGTACATTGGAGATCACGTCTCACTGACTCGGTGGAATTTTTTGACGAAGTGATGAAGATGATTGATGAAGGCAGGACAGTGGATGCTGCCTTCATGGAATTCAGTAAGAAAACCAGAATGTTCTACATGGTAGATTGGTTATCAAGGTTAGACTGCCTGGGATCCAGGGAGAGCTCACCTGTTAGATCTAAAATTTTCTTGAATATTGGAGACAGGGCGCGACAGTGGACATTTGTTCATTGAACTTGGAGATCTGTGACCAGTGGTAGAACATAGAACAATACAGCACAAAACAGGCCCTTCGGCCCACGATGTTGTGCCGAACTTCTATCCTAGATTAAGCACCCATCCATGTACCTATCCAAATGCCGCTTAAAGGTCGCCAATGAATCTGACTCTACCACTCCCTCGGGCAGCGCATTCCATGCCCCCACCACTCTCTGGGTAAAGAACCCACGCCTGACATCTCCCCTATACCTTCCACCCTTCACCTTAAATTTATGTCCCCTTGTAACACTCTGTTGTACCCGGGGAAAAAGTTTCTGACTGTCTACTCTATCTATTCCTCTGATCATCTTATAAACCTCTATCAAGTCACCCCTCATCCTTTGCCGTTCCAACGAGAAAAGGCCGAGAACTTTCAACCTATCCTCGTACGACCTACTCTCCATTCCAGGCAACATCCTGATAAATCTTCTCTGCACCCTCTCCAAAGCTTCCACATCTTTCCTAAAGTGAGCCGACCAGAACTGCACACAGTAATCCAAATGTGGACTAACCAAAGTCCTGTACAGCTGCAACATCACCTCACGACTCTTGAATTCAATCCCTCTGCTAATGAACGATAATACTCCATAGGCCTTCTTACAAACTCTATCCACCTGAGTGGCAACCTTCAAAGATCTATGTACATAGACCCCAAGATCGCTCTGTTCCTCCACCTGACCAAGAACCCTACCATTAACCCTGTATTCCGCATTCTTATTTGTTCTTCCAAAATGGACAACCTCACACTTGGCAGGGTTGAACTCCATCTGCCACTCCTCAGCCCAGCTCTGCATCATATCTAAGTCCCTCTGCAGCCGACAACAGCCCTCCTCACTGTCCACAACTCCACCTATCTTTGTATCATCTGCAAATTTACTGACCCACTCTTCGACTCCCTCATCTAAGTCATTAATAAAAATTACAAACAGCAGAGGACCCAGAACTGATCCCTGCGGAACTCCACTTGTAACTGGACACCATGCTGAATATTTACCATCTACCACCACTCTCTGACTTCTACCGGTTAGCCAGTTTTCTATCCAATTGGCCAAATTTCCCTCTATCCCATGCCTCCTGACTTTCCGCATAAGCCTACCATGGGGAAACTTATCAAATGCCTTACTAAAATCCATGTACACTACATCCACTGCTCTACCCTCATCCACATACTTGGTCACCTCCTCGAAGAATTCAATAAGACTTGTAAGGCAAGACCTACCCTTCACAAATCCGTGCCGGCCGTCCCTAATCAAGCAGTGTCTTTCCAGATACTCGTAAATCCTATCCCTCAGTACCCTTTCCATTACTTTGCCTACCACAGAAGTAAGACTAACTGGCCTGTAATTCCCGGGGTTATCCCTATTCCCTTTTTTGAACAGGGGCACAACATTCGCTACTCTCCAGTCCCCTGGTACCACCCCAGTTGCCAGTGAAGACGAGAAGATCATTGCCAACGGTACTGCAATTTCCTCTCTTGCTTCCCACATAATCCTAGGATATATCCCGTCAGGCCCGGGGGACTTGTCTATCCTCAAGTTGTTCAAAATGTCCAACACATCTTCCTTCCTAACAGGTATCTCTTCTAGCTTATCAGTCCGTTTCACACTCTCCTCTTCAACAATACGGTCCCTCTCGTTCGTAAATACTGAAGAGAAGTACTTGTTCAAGACCTCTCCTATCTCTTCCGACTCAATACACAGTCTCCCACCACTGTCCTTGATCGGACCTACCCTCGTTCTCGTCATTCTCAGGTTTCTCACATACGCATAGAATGCCTTGGGGTTATCCTTGATCCTATCCGCCAGGGATTTTTCATGCCCTCTCTTAGCTCTCCTAATCCCTTTCTTCAGGTCCCTTCTGGCTATCCTGTATCCCTCCACTGCTCTGTCTGAACCTTGTTTCCTCAACCTTATGTAAGCCTCCTTCTTCCTCTTTACTAGACATTCAACCTCCCTCGTCAACCAAGGCTCCCTCACACGACCATTTCTTTCCTGCCTGATCGGTACATACGTATCAAGGACACGTCGTATCTGCTCCTTGAAAAAGTCCCACATTTCCACCACATCCTTCCCTCACAGCCTATGCTCCCAACATATGCTCCTCAAATCCTGTCTTACAGCATCGTAATTTCCCTTCCCCCAATTGTAAAAACGTCCTTGTTGTGCGCACCTATCTCTCTCCATAACCAAGGTGAAAGTCACAGAATTGTGGTCGCCATCACCAAAATGTTCACCCACTAACAAGCCCACCACTTGTCCCGGTTCATTACCGAGTACCAAATCCAATATGGCCTCCCCTCTGGTTGGACACTCTACATACTGCGTTAGAAAACTTCCTGGACACACTGCACAAACACCGCCCCATCCAATCTACTTGATCTAAAGAGCTTCCAATCAATATTTGGGAAGTTGAAGTCGCCCATGACTACGACCTTGTGGCTTCTGCACCTTTCCAAAATCTGTTTCCCAATCTGTTTCTCCACATATCTGCTGCTATTGGGGGGCCTATAATAAACACCCAACAAGGTGACTGCACCTTTCCTATTTCTGACTTCAGCCCATACTACCTCCAGAGGCAGATCCCCCTCAAACTTCCTTTCTGCAGCCGTTATACCATTTCTAATTAGCAATGCCACCCCCCCTCCTTTTTTACCACCCTCCCTAATCTTACTGAAACATCTGTAACCAGGAACCTCCAACAGCCATTCCTGTCCCTCATCTATCCATGTTTCCGTGATGGCCACAACATCGTAGTCCCAGGTACCGATCCACGCCTTAAGTTCACCCACCTTATTTCTGATACTCCTTGCATTGAAGTATACGCACTTGAGCCCATCTCCGTGTCCGCAAGTAGTCCCTGTCAGTGCTACCTTCTCCACAGCCTCCCTACAGTCTTGAACATCCTGACACACAGCTAGCTTACTTGCTGGACTACAAGTCCGGATCCCATCCCCCTACCAAATTAGTTTAAACCCCCCCGAAGAGTGCTAGCAAACCTACCCCCCAGGATATTGGTGCCCTTCTGGTTCAGGTGCAACCCGTCCTGTTTACACAGGTCCCACCTTCCCCAGAATGCAGTCCAATTGTCCAAATATCTGAAGCCCTCCCTCCTACACCATCCTTGCAGCCACGTGTTCAACTGCACTCTCTCCCTATTCTTTGCCTCTCTGTCACGTGGCACCGGCAACAACCCAGAGATGACGACTCTGTCTGTCCTAGCTTTTAGCTTCCAGCCTAACTCCTTGAGCTCTTGAATGACCTCCCCACCCCTCTTCCTACCTTTGTCGTTGGTGCCAATGTGTACCACGACTTCTGGCTGCACACCTTCCCCCTTAAGGATTCTGAAGACACGGTCCGAGATGTCTCGGACCCTAGTACCTGGGAGGCAACAAACCATCCGAGAGTCTCGCCCATGTCCACAGAACCGCCTGTCCGTCCCTCTAACTAGAGAGTCCCCTATAACTAGCGCTCTCCTCTTCTCCCCCTTTCCCTTCTGAATCTCAGAGCCACAGACCCCTTCACTGCAGCTTACACCTGCAAGGCTGTCCCCCCCAACAGTTTCCAAAGCTGCATACTTATTTTTTAGGGGAACGACCACAGGGGAATCCTGCACTGCCTGTTTCTTCCCCTTCCCACCTCTAACTGTTACCCAGCTACCTCTGTTCTCTGGCGTAACTATGTCCCTGTAGCTTCTATCGATCACCCTCTCAGCCTCTCGAATAATCCTCAGCTCATCCAGCTCCAGTTCCAGTTCCCTAACTCGTTCGGTGAGGATCAGGATCTGACTGCATTTCCTGCACACGAAGTCGGCAGGAGTATCGGTGGTCAGCCCTCCCTCAAACATCCTGCAGGAGGAACATTCCACCGCCTGCGCTGCCATGACTGTACACTGTCTCCAAAAACAAGAACACTGAGTCAATAACCTGTGGACTTTAAAGTTAGGTTAGAGGAGGAGGGTGGGAGGGAGGCCCTACGGAAGTAGGACCTGGGGTCTAGAACACACCCACTCAAATACTAATCACTTGCCTTCCCGCCCAGCTATGCGCTCCAACCTCACTTCCGCTGCCCGCTACAGGTAAGTAATTTTGAAACAAACTGTCTTACCTTACCTGTAGTCTCCCGGGTTCGTTTTTCCTCGGCCGCTGCTCCCACTCAAATGGTGTGCCACAAAAGTCAGTAGTGAGTCCACTGCCTCTTGTCACTTATACAAATCATTTGCATTTGAGTATATGAAGTATGACCAGTAAGTTTGTAGATAATTCCAAATTTGGTAGTGTAATCGACAGTGAAGAATGATATCTCAGAACAAAGTGGAAACTTGATTAGGTGAGCCGAGGGGTGGCAGATGGAGTTAAATTT
This sequence comes from Chiloscyllium punctatum, assembly GCF_047496795.1. NCBI lineage: Eukaryota > Metazoa > Chordata > Chondrichthyes > Orectolobiformes > Hemiscylliidae > Chiloscyllium > Chiloscyllium punctatum. The sequence continues at coordinate 82,467,588 of NC_092754.1, forward strand.
AGATAAATGTGAGGTGTTGCCTTTTGGCAAGACAAATCAGGGCAAGACATGTCAGTGGGGTCCTATCGAAAGTTGCCAATCAAAGAGAACGCCATTGAAATTATAGAATCCCTACAGTGACGAAACAGGATTTTCGGCCCATCGAGGCCACACCATCCCTCAAAACAGTATCCGACTGGACAAACCCCTCCCCTATCCCTCTGAGTCTGCATTTCCCATGGCTAAGCCACCTCGCCTACATATCCCAGGGTACTTGGAGCAATTTAGCATGGCCAATCTACACTTGCCTGTATATCTTTGTACTGTGGGAGGAAAATGTATCACCCGGAAGAAACTCACGCAGACACGGGGAGAATGTGCAATCACCACACAGGCAGTCATTCAAGGATAGAATTAAACCCAGATCGCTGCGCTCTGAAGCAGCAATTCTAGTCACTGAGCTACTGAGTCTCCTTGTGGTGCAGGTTCCCTGTTCCTTGAAAGTGCCATCACAGGTAGACAGTGCAGTGAAGAAGGCACTTGGTAATTTTCTCTTTATTGGTGCGTGCTTTGAGTCTAAGCGTTTGCATGATATGTTGCATCTGTACAGGACATTGGTTTGGCCACTTTTGTAATACTGCCTTTAATTATGATCACCCTGCTGTCGGAAAGATGTTGCCAAACTTGAAAGGGTGCAGAAGAAATTTAAAAGAATGTTGCAGGTGTTGGAGAGTTTGACTTACAGGGAGAGTTTGAATAGGTTGGGAGTATTTTCAAGTGTTGAGGCTGAGGGTTGATCTTAAAGAAGTTTATAAAATCATGAGGGGCATGGATAAGATAAACAGTCAACGTCTTCCCCAGCATAGGCAAGTCGAAAATTACAGGACAAAGGTTTAAGGTGAGAGGAGAAAGATTTATAAAGGGAAATGAGATACAACACTTTCAAAGAGAGACTACTGTGTGTATGGATTGAGCACCCAAAAGAGGTGGTGGAGGCAGACAGAGTTAAACCATTGAAAAGGCATTTGAATGGGTACACGCATGGGAAGGGTTTAGAGGGATATCGGTTAAGTGCTGGCAAGGGGGACGAGATAAATTTAGGATATTTAGTCAGAATGGACAACTGGATCGAAGGGTCTTTAACCGAGCTGTACATCACTGAGACTCTGTTGACTCTTGAGTGTATAACACAGGAACAGGAAGAGGCTATTCCGGTTCTGAATTCTGTCAGTCAGCTTGTTTGGTCAATTACTGAGAGTCAAATACAAACATACATCATTCAGATTTTGATGGTGTTTTATAGAAACAGGAGAAAGGCTTTTAGTCAAGAGAAGCTGTAAGGGATGTGAAGAGGCCATTCAGTCCCTCAACTTCATTCCACAGGAGCAGCGGGTGAGCACAGAGCTATTGGAGCCTGTTACTCAGGAGCAGGAGGAGGACATCTACTTTCACAAACTTGGGATCAGGAGACATCACTCAGTTCCTCAAGACTGGGACACAGGAACAGGAGGGAGTCACTCAACTGCTCGAGACTGGGACACAGGGACAGGAGGGAGCCACTCATCTGCTCTAGACTGGGACACAGGAATAGGAGGGTGTCATTCAACTGCTCGAGACTGGGACACAGGAACAGGAGGGAGTCATTCAATTGCTCGAAACTAGGGCACAGGGATATCTGGAGGCTCGTGAGGCCAAAGGATCCTGTTACACAGGAACAGGAGGAGGTGACTCACTCCCCACCAGTATGGGACACTGGGAGCGAAGGTGAGTTTGCCTGTTACAAACAGAAATAGATGAATAGCTTGCTTTCGTGGTCCACACAATCCTGCCCCACCATTCGCAAAGGCCACGGCTGATCTGATTGTGATTTCCTCATTCCATATCACGGAGACTCTCCTCTCTGCAGCCTCTGCTCTATTTGTTGATCATGTTACAGACTCAGATGCTGTCACAACAGTCACCATCACTCATCCAGAGGGTCAGGTCTAATCGGATGAGTCAGGATTTGAAGGGTCCAATCACAAGAATGAAAACACAAAATAAAGGCATTGGCAGATGTTTCGTTCTCTCACATTCGCAATCCAACTCACATAACCAGTCCATCCATTTACGTTCAGGATGGAGCACTGTGTAGATCCAGCTAGCGTACTGCTGAATGCAACCCAGCAATGTCTAGAGTGGAACTCTGTGCAGCCCACATCAATACTTGATCTATAATCCTGGGCTAAATGTCCAGCGTGAGGAGTTGTGCAGTTCGCGCTGGTTCATTCATATATAAACCCAGGGTTTTGCATTATTCGGTAAAACTGTGTTAGATCACTGCCCAGTGTGGGGAAACTTGCAGCCAATGCTGGCAGCGACAGGATGTGCAGCTCCCATCCATTTACAGCTCTATATCTCCACTGTGCCTTAACAAAGAAGGGTGCTGTGGGTGTCAAAATAGTTGCAAAGGAGAGATGTAAATGGAAACAGTTTAAAGACCAATAGTTCTGATTCAGATGCATACCACTCCAGTATTTAAAGATAAACTAACTGAGATCATGTCCAGTGACGTTTTGTGGATGGTGCAAAGAAGTTAGAGGTGGATGGTGATGTTACAGTGGTTGCACTATAAGCCTCCAAATAATCCATGCGAATTGGAGGAACAAATATGCAGGGAGACTGGGGAGACTTGCAGGAACAATAGGATTGTCATAATAGGTGATTTTAATCATACTAACGTAGACTGGGACATCCAGATGGTTAAGAACTTCGATGGAACATAATATCTTAAGTGTGTTCAGGAAAGTTTCCATAAGCAGCATATGGAGGGTCTTACTCGGGAAGGGACAAACTCACCTACTGTTGGGGCATAGGGCAGGATAGGTGACGGAGGTAAAGTGGGGGAGCATTTTGGGACCGGTGACTAGAATTATATGAATTTTAAAATAGTTATGGGAGGGACAGAATTGGTCCACAGATTCAAGTTCTCAATTGGGGCGAGGCATATTTTGTTGGAATTAGACAGGGACTTGCAGGGGTTGATGGGAGTAGCTTGTTTCCAGGCAAAAGGATCTCTGGTAAGTGGGAGGCCTTTAAAAGTCAAGGTCTATATGTTCCTGTGAGGGTGAAGGGAAAGTGAGGCAGGAAGAGAGAACCCTGGATGACAAGAGATAATCAGGCTCTGACCAGAAAAAAGGAGGCGTGGCTCAGGTTCAGGCAGCTGGAATCAATGGAATCTCTGGAGCGACACAAGGGTTACAGGAGTTTACTGAAGAAGAAAATAAGGAGGGCGAAAAGGAGGGATGAGATAGCCTTGGCTGAGAAAATGAGGGTGGATCCAAAGATGTGCTTTCAGTATAGTGAAGAAAAAGAACGACTAGAGAGAAAATAGGACTCCTTAAAATCCAAAGTGGGCATTCATGTGTAAAACCACAAGAGATGGGCGAGGTCCTCAAACTCCCCTCAGTGTTTACCATGAAGAAAGACATGAAGATCTGTGAGCTTTGGGGGGGGGGGTGGTGGCGGGGTTAGTTGTCATATCTTGGTACCGTTCATATCACAGTGGAGGTGCTGTTGGACATAGTAGACTGCATAAAGTCAAATAAATACAAATAAATCTCTTGGTCCTGACCAGATATATCCAAGAGCACTGCAAGAGGCTAGAGAAGACAGGTCAGGGGCGAAGGTCCCGAAAGACTGGGCAGTAGCAAATGTTGTGCCCTTATTCAAGAAGGGCTGCAAAGAAAAACCTGGGAAATATAGACCAGTAAGCTTCACATCTGTTTTCGGTAAACCACTTGAGAAGGTTCTGAGAGATAAGATATGCATGCATTTGGAAAGACAGAGTTTGACTTGAACAGTCAGCATAGATTTGTGCATGACAGATCATGCCTTACAAATTTTGTTCGAGTTTTCTGAGGAAGTGACCAGGAAGGTTGACGAGGGCAGTGTGGTGGACATACTCTATATGGATTTCAGTAAAGCCTTTCATAAGGTTCCACATGGTAGGCTGCTCGGGCAGTTTAGATATCGCATGGACTCCAAAATAATCTGGCAAATTGGCGACACAATTGGCTTGGTGTTAGGAAGCAAATGGCTATGGTGGAAGGATGCTTGTCGGACTGGAGGCCTGTGACTTGTGGAGTGCCTCAGGGGTTGGTACTGGACCCATTGCTGTTTGTTATCTATATCAATGATTTGGACAAGAATGCACAACGCAAAGTTAGTAAGTTTGCAGATGACACTAAAATAGGAGGCATCCAGTGAGGAACCTTATCAGAAATTGCAGCAGTACCTTGATTGGCAGCGGAAGTGGGCTGAGAAAAGCATGTGGAGTTTAATATAGATAAGTGTGAAGTCTTGCATTTTGGAAAGTCAAATTAAGGTAGGAGTTTAATGATGAATGAGGGTGCCTTAAGGAGTGTAGTGGAACAAAAGGACATTAGAGATTCGGTGCATGGTTGTCTGAAATTTGAGTCACAGATACACAGGACAGTGAAGAACGTTGTTGGCATACTGGCCTTCATCAGCACATTGAGTATAGAGGTTGGGACATTATGTTGGAATTGTACAGGATGTTGGTAAGGCTGCAATTGGAATATTGGGTTCAGTTTTGTTCTCCTTGTTGTAGAAAGGATATTATTGAATTAGAAAGAGTGTAATAGAAATTTCAGAGATGTTTCCTGGGCTAAAGGGTTTAAGTTATAGGGAGATTAGGGACAGGTTAGAACCTATTTCTTTACAGCCTAGGAAACCGAAGGGGTTCTTATAGAAGTGTAGATCTTATCAATAAGAGAGACGTGCATAGGGGTGAATATTTCAAGTTTTTTTTGCAAGGTTGGGGAATCGAGGTCTAGAGGACATCCATACTTGCTTCGAGAGGAATAAAATAAAAATTAACCCGTGGGGCAGCTCTTTTACACAGATAATGGTACACATATAGACTGAGCTGTCAGTGGAAGTGGTTGAGGTGGGTACAATAACAACATTGAAAAGGCACTTGGACAAATACAGATAGGAAAGGATTACAGGATACAGAGCAAGGGCAGAGAAATTGGATGAGTGTGGATGGACATTTTGTTCAGCATGGAACATCTGGACCGAAGGGCCTGTTTCCGTCTGTAGAACCGTATGACTGCAAATATGTGTGTTTTGGGATAGAGACAGGGAGGGGGAGACGAGAAAAAATGTCATGGAACGATATGTTCACTAGTTTCAGAATGCTGAAATGAAGACATTTCGACAGTATCATGCAACACGGGTCAGTATTATGAAGAATTATGAGTGAATGGAATATTAGTGTGAGTTCAGGAGATGGAGAGTTTTGAATGAGCATTTGTCCTGTAGCATTGCAACCGGGAGGGAGAACTGCAGAGTCTTCGACACATTGAGCTGTATAAAACAGTAATTTGTCTCAATTTCATTTTCATTGAGTGTGACAGAGGGATTGTCTGGACGAAGCTGAGCTGGTTTCCTGGTGCTATCTTATCGAACTTACCTCATTAGCTACCTACCTCACCCCATGGTGTCCCTCTCATTCAATACCAGCCCGAATCTCCCACCCATCATGACTGCAGGTACACACAGTCGCCCATGTACCCCTGGATACTCCGTGATCCCTGGCACTGGTGCCATCTTTAAAAGGCCAAGGGGCAGATGGTTGAGCTTTCTCAGGTTGGTGCTGTACTGCACAGATTACCCCGAGCATGGCATATAAGGGGAAATTACACCACGGTTTGTTGACAAAGCATGGCGGGCTTGGTGGATGGGCTAGTACAGAGGGGGTCCATTCCCTTCCCAGAGGGGGCCATACCACCAGACCCACCAAGCATGGTCTGTGCTCACCACCCAGCTCAGTACAGTATCTGCGGTCTGAAGAAATACCCAGCAATACAGGACATGCATCAATAACCTTCCCCATTCTATCAGGGTAAGAGTCACCGTATTCTCTCTGTTCCCTCACAGTCACTGTATATCTGTTACAGCACCGACCCCCAAACAAGGCTCCTGCTCCAACACGCTCACTGCAGCGCCTTCTCGTCTCTCTCGTTTGCATTACCCAACTCCCCCCCCCCACCCCCTACCCCCCCGCTCCCCGACTACAGTTATAGAATATTCTGGAGAATGCCAATTATGGAAAATTCCAGATAATGTTCCAAATAATTCCCAGTTTCAAGAAAATGCCAGTGGCCCATTGTATAACACAGAAGAGGAAGGAGTAGAGATGTACGTTTTTCAAATCACACACAATTCAAACCACGCTGAGGTGATTCTGCCCTTCAAACTTGCTCTCGCATTTAATAAGGCCCGGCTGATCTGATGGTTTTCTCAGCTCCATGTTACACGAAGTTTTAGTCATTCAACTCCCTGGGTTCCTGTCACTGACCAGACGGCACTCAGGCACTTTTACCCCAGTTTTCTTCAAACGCCTGTTCGAGGGCATTTCCCATGGAATGCACTCTCCTCACAATATATTCCATCAGCTATATACTTTCATGCAACGGTCAGTATGCTTTACACAGACCAAACAAAAATATACACTTTTTTTTGTTATAGATGTCCAATCACACTTAGTGATTCTGGTTATTTCACTTGACTCACCTTAACAATATTAAATCAAAGTCAGCTTCTAAGCACGTCTTGTTATAAAATACAAATTCGAGCAGAGAACGTTTTTACCCTTAGCCGTTGTCTTGACCGTTATCTGAATTGTACCTTTTTCTTTATTACGAAAGTTTCTGTTGCCCTTTGCCTGTGACTGCTTCTGTCTGTAACAGTTGCGCTGTCGCCCCTCAGTTGGCTGGACGGCAGATTTGTGATGTAGAGGGAGGCCAACTGCGCAGGTTCAGTTCCTCACACTGACTGAGGTTACCATGAAGGGGTTGCTCTCTCAACGTCACCCCATCACCCGAAATTTGGTGACCCTCAGGGTAAACCAGCATGAGTGTTCTCTCTAAGGAAATATTTTTGGGACTCTATTCTATCAATGTTAGCATTTTAATTTTAAAAAATAGTAACTTTATTGAAAAAGAGATTTTTAATATTGTAATAACCCAGTAACATCACAACTCAAATAACTGATCAAAATTACACTCATGTGCATGTACATACAAAACAAGTTAAAATCACTAAATAGACAGAGAAAAAACAAAACTAAACAATAAATAATGAATAAATAGTACAGGTCAGCATAACAAAGCAATAGCTCTCGTTCTTCAACAGCATTAACTGATACAAATTTTTATGTTTATAATTCTTCCTCGCTGGATATTAGATTCATTAGACCATATCATCATGGCTATATACAAGCTCTTCTTAATGTGACAGATAAACCTGTATCGTGGTTATCCAAAAAGGGCTGCCATGTCTTATATATATCTCTGTTTTTTTGATGCACCACACTGATGAGAAAGTCCAAAGGGATATTCCCCATGAAGAACCTACGATGACCCAACAGACCCGGGGTTTTCAGACATCCAACACAACAGAACATTTTTCCGAGCACAGAAAGTAAGGGTATATTTTTGCCTCATGTGCATCTCTGTAAAGTACCCTGGGCAGGGCCAGGAAAAGAAAAACCGGGCCCATTTCCAATTCAGTCGCCTCGACCCACTCTATCACACCTAACAAAGTGCTCCAATATAGATGAAGCCTGAAGCAGGACAAGAAGCAATGAGTAAGAGTGCCTGTAGTCATTCTGCATTTAGTACATGCTGAAGATAATCCCACTTTGCATTTTGTGAGACAATCTGGGGTCAGATCGACCCTATGAAGAATTTTCAACTGCATAGAATGGGTCCTATTACAGATCAAAATCCTTCGAACATTTTCACAAATATCCTCTCATGTCTCCGAGGTGTTCTGAAGCCCAACTCTCTCTCGCAGACATCACAAAGCTGCACAGTCTCGTCTGAGGGGTCACTCTTCAACTAAAGATAAAGGGTACTGACAGAGAGTGCATTCTGAACACTGAGCACCCGCTTATCTCTATCGGATCTGAAAGAGTCTGTTAAAAGTGTGTTTTTTTTAAATCAAATCTCTGATCTGAAAACAAAAACAAACAGAAGAGGTCTCTACTAGGTAGTCCATACTTATGAGTTATTTGATCAAATGATGTCATTCTTTCTCCCTGAAATTAAATTATTGTGGCTCAGTAGATAGCACTGCAGCCTCACCGCACCAGGATCCAAAGATGTGCAGGTTAGATGAATTTGCTATTGATAAATTACCCATAGTCTTCAGGGATGTGTAGGTTGGTGTATTAGTCAGGGTAAATTTAGGATGGTAGGGGAATGGGTCTGGGTGGGTCGAAGTCGACTTGTTGGGCCCAAGTACCTGTTTCCACACTGTAGGGATTCTATTCATTCTAAATCACTGAAGCAAGGTACACCCCTGGCTTCCCAGGGGTTTAAACATGGAATCCATTATCCCCGGTTGACAACTTAGTATACCAAGTATAGGGGTAAGAAACAAGGTTTTGGCTGTATTGCCCTCGATCTGACTCATTGTCATTCATGCTTTAACTTTATTGATAATTATTGGGTTATGGCAATACTCCATAAATGTTGTCATTTTGTCTAAGAACAACAGACTAATAAGGGTTCACATTGTCTGAGAGAGTTCAATATCTAACTGCATTGACACCGAGTCCTCAGTGGCCCAGACACTAACATAGGATAATAAAGAGCTTAATTGATAACATTTAATATGGGAGATGTATTCCCCACAATCTGTGGGGTAGTTGCAATTTGCTTAGCTTGGTAAAGAGTCGCTTATGGTGCCAAATAAAAGAGCTAAACCAGCCATAAAGTCTCCTAAATATCTGTCTAGGAAACATCAAAGGAAGCATTCAAACGGGGTATAGTAAATGAGGAAGGATATTCATTTTAAGAACAGCTATCTGACCTAGCCAGGATATTGGAAATGCCTCCCTTCTTTGAAGGCCTAGTTTAATTTTGTCAAACACATGGACATAGTTCACGTTAAATAAATGATCAAAGACAGATGCAATGAATATACTGAAATAGGGAAACCACACCAGTGACCATTTAAAAGGAAACCAGGATTTGCTTTCAATATGAGGTATTTCCCTGAGACCTCCCATAGGCATGGCCACAAACTTTGTAAAATTAATCTTATAGCCCGAATTGACGAGAAGCGAATTAATGCATTGCATCACGTGAGCTGCCGAAACTGTGGGATTTGACAAAAACATGCGACCCTCATCTGCATACAACATAATCTTTTGTGACTTCTATCTTAAATCTGGGGCAGGTATGTTGGGGTAATATTCCCAATTGTGCAGGATGCCACCGTGTCTAAGATTGTTGCAGGGATGGGGAAAAGATCAACCCTCGTGTGGCATTTGTGCGGGTTAAAGAAGAAAATAAAATCCCTACTTGTGAGGTAGATCTGCCTCCAGGTATCCACCAGCTCTAACCCATTAATTGCTTACATGATAACGAGGGTAATTGGGGACCTTTGGACATTCTGTCCACCGTGGGGCCATAAGACAGTCGAAATCTCCTTCTACAATAATGTGCCATGATGCAAGATAACTGAATTTGGATAATGCATCTTTCACGATTTTAAGACAGTGCGTCAGGGGGCAATAAACATTCAAAATATTGTATTATTTCCCATAGTTCAAGACTTTGGGAATGATGATCCTTCCGTGAGTGTCTAATACAATCTAGTAATTTAAATGGAAGATTCTTCTTCACTAGTATGGCTTCTCCCCTACTCCTAATATTAAAAGACGTGAAATAAACTCGATCAAACCCACCCTGCTATAATGTCAAATGTTCCTTGTCATCAAAGTGCATCTCCTGCAATAGGAATACATCCACCCTCTCTGTTCTAAGACGAGAAAGCACATTTTTCCTCTTGACTGGCAGATGGCACCCCTTAATGTTCCAGGTACAACATTTAAGCACATCATTATCCATAACACACTGTAGCAACATTTCAACCCTTGAGTTTCACATCGAATTACACATCACTGATCATTAATGAAAAAGAACTCACTGAGCCTAAAAACTTTACAAACTAAAACTACTACAACTAACAAGCTCTCAAAACTTTCCAAAGCTAAACACATAAAAATCCAAAGAACGAAATAGAATCCAAAATGCCAATGATACTCGATTGGGGAATTTACCGCCCACCGCCCACTGGGGATGCTTACATACCTCAAAACTTTATCTTCTGCCCGTTGCCAATATGGAATCCAGGACAATTACAACAAAAATCTGGCATGAACTGCCCTTCGGTCGGCACTTAGACATCACAACTACCTTTGTAACACCCTCCAGCTTGAACTGCACCAAGCAAAGAAAGAAAAAAATGAGTACTCTACCCATTCCCGGCTATAATTTAACACTCGCTAATAGCAGAAAAATCCAACAAAATTTCTTTAAGAGAGAAACATGATTATCTAAATATCCAGCTTACTTTAAAATGTCCACAAAGTTTTCGCTTTCTCTGGAGAGTCAGAAGAGTTCGTGGATCCATTGAAAGCAATACGGAGCACCACTGAGTACCGTAACTAATATTGAATCCAGAATTCCCTTACTCTTCTCTTGATACCATCAAAAGAATTTCTTTCCTGAATCACCGCCGTTGAAAAGTCCTGAAAGAATATAATACTGGAGACCTCATGAATTAAAGCCATCGGATCTTTCCCCTGGGTTCTGGAAGATTCCATTAGTCTTTGTTTGTCCCCACAACTGTGTAATCGAACAAGGACAGGATGAAAGCTTTGGTCTGAGTCTGATTTCCGCGCCGTAACCCAATGAACTGTCTCACTTTTCACCTGTCTCTCCTCAGTTTCGAAGTGAAGGAATCGCTGCAGCCAGTTCTTGAAAAAACTCAGCGGCTGACCACCTTCTGTCCACTCCAGCAAACCGACGATGTGAATATCCTTCATCCTACCCCGTTCTTGAGGTCGTCATCTTGTTCAGTTAATTTGCAGACCTGCTTTTCAAAGGCGACGTTCCTCTCCCGAGTGGAATCGATCACAGTCTCTGTCGATGCAGTTCGGCGCTTGACATCGTCTGTTCTGTTTCCAAGGCTGTCAAGTTGCTGCTCATGTTTTTGGAGCACGGCTGAGACCGGCTCCAGCCACTGCAGTGGCTTCAACCCTTCTTCAATCATGGCTTCGATGATTTCGCAGAACTTGGTGAACTCAGTGACTAAAGCCTGGTGAGTAACTGCGTCCATGGAACGAGCAGAGTGGGTTGCAGTTACAGCCTCAGGCATGCTCGATGCTTCTGACGGGTGCACCATGTGTTGGGACTTACTCAATCCTTTCCCATGTTTTGTCATTTCCACTTGATAAAACGGGATTAATAAAGATTCCATCACTCTTTTAGTGTTCAATTTTAATTAAATGCCTGGGATGGGGTGGGTTAGAGAACCACTTTGCCCGTGTGTTGATGCAGAGCCCAGCAAACCAGAACTTCTGGATCGCCGCCATCTTGTATTCCTTCTTAACATTTTAGCGATATTATCATTTCATTTGACATTATATTCCTGGAGATTCGGAAGCCGTGTTATTTTAACCACTGTCGACATTTTCCCCCACACTGCACATTGCTGCCAATTCCTCAAAAGTCCTTGACTCTGTTGTTATTTATGCACCTTCCATCTGTGCCTCAAAAGTATTCAATATTTCTGCCTCCAATGGTCTGTGGGGAAGAGTGTTCCAAAGACTCACAGCACTTTGAGAAAACAATTATAAAAATTATGATCTGAGTGTGACATTAGTTTTTTTTTGTGTCTCCTTATGTGAGAAAGAATATAATTACATTGGAAGCAGTTCAGAGATATTTCATTTCACGCCTTCCTGGGGTGAAGGGCTCATATTATGAAGGCATTAACAGGTTATTCTTGGAATGAGAATGAAATATAGAAGGCCTTGATAAGAGTGGATTAGGTATGTACCCACTGGGTGTTTGTATAGGCCAAATTTATTGTCATTGTTGTAGAACCTCTACAGTGTGGAGGCAGGACATTCCGTCCATTAAGTCCACAATGACCCAACAAACAGCATCCCACGTGGACGTGTCCCCCAATCGTATCGATGTTACCCGGCATTTCTCATAACTAACCCTCCTAACATACACATCCCTGGGCACGATGGGCAATCCACTTTAAACTGCACATCTTTGGACTGTGGCAGGAAACTGGAGCACTGGGAGGAAACCCACACAGCCATGGGGAGAATGTTCAACTCCACATAGGGAGTCGCCCGAGGTTGGAATTGAACCCAGCTCCTTGGTGATGCGAGGAAGCAGTGCTACCCACAGATCTACCATACTCCTCCGTTAGTTCTGTTAGTAACTTGTGGCTGACTAATGAAATCAGCCTGACTTGTTCTTATCACTGAACCTAACCCAGTCTGAGACCTTTATCATCGGCCATATCACCAACCTGGTTACATTTAAAATTTGTTGTGAGCAGTGGACGAGTGGGACGAGAAAAGGAAAGAGTGACACCCTCCATCCTCAGTCACAACTGGAGTGAGAAAAAAAATCACAAAGTGGGAATTCATTCAAGTGGGAATTCTCTTTCGCAGAAGTTTTGGAGGACTGAATCTTTATATTATATCGAGGCTGGCTTCGTCTGATTTTCCATAGACAGGTGAATCAGGGGTAATTGTGCAAGGAGAGAAAATTGCTGCTGGGACCACAATGAGATGAGCCATGACTTTATTTACTGGTTGAGTAGTGTCAAAGGGCCGAATGGCCCCCTCGTGTCCCTCAGACCTGTTTTCTGATGTTCCAATCAGCCCTTCAGACCTGCTACACAGGGGCAGATCAACGCCACTCCGATGGTTAGGTGCAGTTTTGGAAATGTACTTGGAAAATCCAGGCTGGGTCAGGAAGTGACACTCACCCCCAATCTCTCTTTCCAGGCTTCCCCTCTCCGCAACGTCTGCTCCAGATGTGGGTCATGTTACAGACCCAGATTTGCTGTGAATACAGCCCCCATACCCCATCCAGCATTAACTCAAACAAATCCTCTGCTCACCTGAATCCAGCATTACACAACACAACTTCCGAGAAAATAACCAGTTACTTTGCAAAAGCATTACAAGTGAAATTAATAAATAGGAACAAGAGTAGGCTATTCGGCCCCTCAAGATTGCCCTGTCATTTATTACGAGCATGGCTGATCTACTCCAGGTCTAACTCCACTTTCTTGCCAACTCCTTGCATCCCTCCACAACTCTGTGGGTTAGGGAATCCCAGACATTCGCTACCTTCTCAGAGAAGACATCACTTTCATCTCAGATAGAAATCGATGTTCCATATTCGGTATCTATGTCATCGAGTTCGAGACTCCACTCAGGAATGGTAACAACTGCTCAGCATCTACCTTCTCAAGTCCCTTCTGTGTCTTGTTTTTTCAGCAGTATCGCTCCTCATTCATTTAAACCCCAATGAATAATCGCCTCTCCATTTTACAGATTCTCAATAACACAACCCTTTCATCCCTGGAAACCGGCTAATGAACCAACATAGTTACTTGCTGCATCAGCATGCTGACTTTATGTTTCATACACAGGAACACTCCAATCCCTTTGTACTGTTCCTTTTCTGGAAGTCCTCTCCATTAAATAACAGTCTGCCTTTTGCTTCTCAGTGTCATCCTCGCACTCGGATGCATACTCAGCTCCCTTCTTCAGACTATCAGTATCGAGTGTAAATACCTGATGCCATCGGACTGATAGCTGTGGTCCTCCAGCAGATATACCTTTATCATGAAGATCCATTAATCCTGACTCTCCTATTTCTATATGTTAAGCAATCATCATCCCATGTTAATACATTCTCCATCATCCTAGGAGCTCTGTCTTGTGTAAGAACTTTTATTTTGTAATACCCTCTGGAAAAACTCTGGAAAGCCTGGTGTCTACCAGATCCCCTTTATCAATCCGCTTGTTACATTCTCAGGCATCTCCAGAAAATCTTCGCATGATTTTACAGAGCAAAATATAACTTCCGTTTCACAAAACCACTCTGAACCTGCGTGTCCATGTGAGCCAGGTTTTCCAAATTAAGCTAGTCCCATCTGCTTTCATTTGGCCCATATGCCTCTAAATGTTTCCCATCCATGTTTGTCCAAATGTGTTTTAAATGTTTTAGCTGTACATGCATCTAACACTCTTCCTCTGGCAGCTCATTCCATACCCACACCACCCTCTGTGCATAAACACTGCCCCTGTGTCCCTTGTAAATTTTCCCTCTTACACCTTAAACCTATGCATTCTACAGCTGAACTCCCCCATCCTGTGGAAAAGACCTTGGCTTTTACCCTATCCATACCTTTCATGATTTTAGAAACTTCCATAATGTCATCCCTCAACCTTCTGCACTCCATCCAATACTAACCTCAAGAACAAGCATTTGAAGATAAATACTGCAAATTTGAAACTATAGTAAACATGACAGGTAAACAATACTCAGCCCAAACTTCATACTGTGATTTGTTTATTCTCCCTATTACAATACTAAGGTAGCATGAAATGCTTACTAGTGCCAATAAAAGTCACGCACCTGATATCCTTTGTCTAAAGGGGGCGATGATCTCGACAGCGAAAACGTATTTATGGCCAGATCTTTAAAATGCCACATAGTCAACATTCTCCCGCCTGGCCTCCCTATGACCTTGTGTGATTGTGTCTTCTTTATCTTGCATTCAATAGAGAGAATCCCTTTCTCCATTCACATTTTAATTTAAACCCATTTTATATCATCTTCTCATTCACCACTGCTAAAAGCCAGTTTATCTTTACCACCCCCTCTTTTCCCTGTCACCTATCTCCCACCTCTGGAAAGATATTAAAAATCCAAGTTTCCAATCCTTTTCAGTTGTGAAGAAGTGTCACACTGGGCTTGAAATGCGAACGCTGTTTCTCTGTCTCTGCAGATACTGACAGACCTGCTGAATTTCTCCAGAAATGAATAGGCATGGAACAAATTTTCATAAAACAAATAACTATGGATACTGGTAATAAAAATGCTAAAATTGGTTGAGAAGCTGGGAGCTTTGTCGAGGGTCACTGTACCTGAAAGATAAATACTGCATTCATTCCAGAAGATGCTGCAATTTCTTCAGCAATTTCTGTTTTTGGACAATTTCTAAAGAAGTATGTCAAAGATGCTCAAACATCCTGTCCAATATGGAGTGCTATACACTGGGAACTGTACATTAACGCATGGTGACAAGTTCCTTGACTCTGAAACTACATAAGACTGACATCACTGACACTACAGAGCTCTTAATCATGGTCAGGGAGAAAAACAGAGGGAGACACATTCATTTCAAATCCAGAAGGTGACATTGTGGAAGGGAAGCGATTTAGATCATTACTTTAAATGGATTGAGTTAAAGTAACAAATTAGAGGTGTGACACCAGGGAGAGGCCCTCAGCAGAATGGGAATATGAAAATGCAAGTGTTACCGCATCAGAGACCAGGTTAGGTAGTGAATAGAGGGCTGATGGGTGAAAGGGTCTCGGTGTGAACTGGGGGACAGACAGTAGAATTGAATTGTAGATATTGCAACTCAAACTGGGTTATCATTTGATGCTGCAGCAACAGCAGAAGCAGAACTGTATTCAACGACAATCTGTAACATTTTCCCGACGATAATTCATCAGTCTACCATTACCAACAAGCCGATCCATGGTTCAGTGATGACTGTGGGTGAACATGCCAGGGTCTAAATCACGTGGACCTAAACCTGTTGAAAACCCATTAAAGCTACCACACTTAACTGGTTAAATTCCAACCAGCAGAACTAATGTCTGATGGAGAGGGGAAATGATCACAAGACTAACAGATCAGATCTAAGATCTGCGTCCTGCCAAATCCAAACATAAATGTCGATGGACTATTAAACAATTTACTGGAAGAGAGGACTCCACAAATATCCTCATCCTAAATATCTGAACAGCTCTGCACGTCAGTGAAAAACGTAAAGGATGTGGTGTCTGCACTATCCTCAGCCAGACGTGTTGAATGGATGATCCACCTCACACTCATCATGATTCCCACAGAATCGCAGATACCAGTCTTCAAGCAATTCGATTTGCTGTATAGTCATGAAGAAACAGCTGAACACAGTAGATTCGACAAAGGCAATGGGCCCTGACACCATTCCTGCATCAGGACTGAAGACCTGTGCTGCACAACAAGCCGTGTCCCTGGGAAGCTCTTTCATTCCAGCTCCAACTCTGACATCTCCCAGGCAATGAGGAAAATTACCCAACTATGTCCAGTCACTGAATAGGAGAATAATTACAATCTGACCAATTACCACACCCTCAGTCCCATGACGACAGTCAAATTGGTGGGAATACTTTTTGATAGAGCTGTCAAGTAGCACCGAAATAATCAGGTCAGTGTGGTTTCCGATAGCTCCCCATATGGAGATGATGCTGTAGTGAACATATCATTGGATTATGAATCCAGACCAGGCCAATGCTCTGGCAGCTGGTGGAAGATAAATATAATTAATAAAGTATCGAGACCTAAAATCTGGTGTCAGTAACAGTGATCTTGTGTCCAGTGTTGATTGTAAACTTCGATCTCCTTCACCAATATACTTTCAGGAAGTGAATCTCCCATGCTTTCCTGATCTGGCCTAAAAGTGACTCCAGACGCACAGACATGGTCTCTGAATCGGCCACGTGAGACACTCAATTGTATCAAACGACTTTGAGGTCTTAAAGGATAAAACCTGACAGAACATCTGGCATCAACTTCGTTATCAGAAAAGGGAATGGGAAGTACTATCCTGTTGTCCCTGCATAGACATCTTTCCTAACATCTGAGAGCTTGTGACAACATTTACAGAGCTTTCCCACAGACTGCACAGAAACATAGGGAGAGGAGGAGGTCATTCAGCACATTGAGCTTTCCCAATGCTATTTCATGGCCGAACATCTTCTCAAAGCAGTTTTCCCCACACAATGTTCATATCCCAAAATTTGTTTAAACATTTTGAAGTATAGTGCCTTCGGCCCATCAATATAAAGGGAGTCCTCTGATAATGCTTGTTTATTAAGTGCGATTTGACTGCAATGCGATTCGTGAACCATTTTCTATAAAGTGAACTATCATCCCTGCTTCCAATGTGTCACACACTGTCAGAGTTTATATATCTCACTGAGATCTCCACTCATTTTCCTAAAACCCATGGAATACAGGCTGAGTCACCCCAAACTCTGCTCCCACAACTAACCTGTCATCCCAGAGATCAGTCTGGTCATCCTTCACTGCACTCCCTCAATGTCAGGTTTGCCCTTTATTAGGTAAGGACACCAAAACTGCACACAACACTGCACAAGGTTCGAGATGGGGTCCCACCAAGGACCTGTACATTTGCAGTAAATGACCCTCACTCCTGTGTTCTAAATCCCCCTGAAATGAAGGTGAATGAACCATTTATCTTCCTATCTGCTTTCTGCTCCTGCAATATTGCTTTCCGTGACTGGTGTACAGGGAGATCCAGATTCTTTTCAATGTTACAGCTCCCCATTTGCTCGGCCTATGTACACTGTATACAGCGTGCCAATGCCATTCCCGGCATCGACTTACGTGTTCAGAACTCACTAACCTACATGGACTCGGAAGGCTGCGCAGAAATAACCAAAAATGCAGCTTAAGTTCATTTATTTATCAAATTTTTTCAACCCATCACTTTTCGAATGATAGGCTATCATTCAACTGATCCCATCAAAGTACACAACCTGTCATCCCTGCCATTGCTCTCCATCTGCCAGGTATTTGCCCACTCACTCCACTTGTCTCAATCACTTTTGAACCATTTTTACATCCTCCTCATCCACTCACGAGCTGACATCATTTAGTGCTGTCAGCAGACTTGGGAATATTGCAATTGAGCCCCTCAAACAAAAATATGACGTGTATTAGGAATTGTATTAGGAATTGCTGGATGCCAAATCTCGTTCCTTGTTATATCCTCCAAGCCTTCCATTCAAAAAACATAGTTTTGTTCCTACTCACTGTTTCCTGCTAGCTCTCCCATTCTAAAACCATGACCATGTATTAGCCCCAGTCCCATAGGATTCGAATTTGCACAATAGGCTTGGTGTTTTATCAAAAAGTCTTTCTGAGATTCCAATCGTATTGCGTTGATACCGTCTCCATATTTTTTCTCAAATATGATTCCTATTTCATATACCTCTGTTGACTTTGTCCATGCCCATTAATTTCAGTCCAATATTTTCTCTAAAACCTTTTATTTGCTAATTTCATTCTATTCACTTTTTCTCACCAGACTAAAGTTCCCTAGTATTGCGAGGAAACTTTATTTATTAATTTTTATTCTATGAAGGCATAACTGAAGTATTTGCTCCATTGATCTGCTATTTCCCAGTCCTCAATTATCTGGTATCAGACTGTAAGAAAGCTGCACTTTTTTTCTTAATTTTGCCATTGATGTATTTTCAGAAGATATTACAAGTTCAAACATATACACGGTGATAAGATATTCTTCAGAAAGCCATCAATTTCTATCTTAAGCTACTGAATGATTGACCTTCCACAGCCATACAATCACAGAAGCACAGACTCTGTACTATCGGAAATACAGCACGGTCTACATTACCCCACTTTCCAACACAAAACCCGCTCGTGTGAATCTTATGGCATTTCAAATGCATAACCATGTATTTTCTAATGGTTTTGAGGTTACCATGACAATTCCCCTCTCACGAAGTACATCCCAGACCGCAGCACACTTTGGGTGAAAAACAGTCCTTAAATCCTCACTAAGCCTCAAACCCTTCACTTTAAAAGTGTGTCCCTCTGACTAAAAGGACCAGCTGCTCTCTATCCACTCCGTTCATGTCCCTCGTAATCTTATCCTCCTGATTCACGTCCCCCTTAGCCTTTTCTGCTCCAAACTAAACAACCCGAGCTTACCCAGCCTCTCTCCATAGCTGATATGCTCCATCACAGGAAAATCCTGGTGAATCTCCTCTGCATCCCCTCCAGTGCAATCACATCTTTCCTGTAATGAAGCTGCTAGAATTTCGCACAGTATTCCATCTTGGCTAATGAAAGTTCCGCATAGCTCATATAATCTATGCTTCGATGTGTGAAGGCTGCGTTTACGCTCCCGTACGCTTTCTCAAATTGTGTGTTACCCCGTCCAGCCACATTCACGGATGTTTGGAGAAGCACCCTCTGAGCTTCCTAGTGTGCTGCCATTCATTGAGTCCTTGCTTGCCTGGTTCCTTCTTCCAAAGTGCATCACCTCATATTTATCAGGGTTACATTCCATCTGCCATTGATCCACCCATCTGATCATTTTCTCTGTATTGATGTGACCATCTGTCCACTCCATCGGTATCTTCCTGTAACATAAGGCCTTCCTCCTCACTGCCAACAAACCGGCCAATCTTTGTATCAAAGACAAACTTACTTATGACACCACCCGCCCCCCCCCCCCCCACCCCTCGTCCCTATTCACAGCTGCATCCTTTATGATAATGTTTAAAATCACAAAACACCAGCTTATTTATTTGGAGGCTAGTGTCCAATGGTGTACCGCGGGGATCAGTGCTGTGTCTCTTAATATTTGTGATTCGGAGGTGTTCGTGTTCGACTGGGGTGGGCAAAGTTAAAAATTACATAACACCAGGTTATTCTCCAAAAATGTTTATTTGGAGGCACGAGCTTTCGAAGCGCTGCTTCTTTATCAGGTGGTTGTGCGCTTTGATGAAGCACTTCGAAAGCTAGTGCCACCGAATACACCTTTTGGAGAATAACCTGGTGTTATGCAATTTTTAACGTTGTCCACCCCAGTCCAACACCAAAACCTCCGAATCACAAATATTAAGAGACACAGCACTGATCCTTTTGGTACACCACTGGACACTAGCCTCCAAACACAAACAGCCTTCTACCACCACCCACTGTCTCCTACCACTAAAGTTGATTTGGTTGCATCTTGGCAAATCACAAATGGGTCCTACATGTGCCCTGGTTATTCTGTTCCGCTGGACACTCTTGTAGAATATCTGGAGATTCTCACTAATCTTGCCTGCCAGTCGGCTTCCGTGCCCCTGTGATAAGTGATGAATTTCCTCCTTATTGCAGAGTTAACTGGCCTGTCCCAGATCCTGCCATTATTTGTCTTTAATGTGGAATCGAAAGCGAGGGAAGAGTTCTGTTCATTTCCAACTTGTGATATATTTTGGAAATTTTCAAAATTTCACTGTAACCCACCTCTCATTTTTGAATCTCTAGAGAACACAGACCGAGTTGCCTTATCAGGTAACCTCACCATCTGCGGGATTTATCTGCAGAATGCCCATTGTGCTTCCTCTGTGGTCAGTATATTCATTCTGAGATTCGGTCACCAAAACTGTACACAATACTCCAGCTACAGTCCCATAAACACGCTGTGAAACTGCTTCAACATGTCTTTACATCAATGTTCTGGCTCTCTGAAATAAACGCAAACCAAACTGAAACTTTCCACTTACATATGTTCTTCCAAATACCCTTCACATTCATTGCATTTACGGACTCACTGAGATCTTATAGAAACCCTTCCGAAATTCCAAAGTCTGCAACTTCTACTGGTTCCCCATTATCTTTGTTGTAAGAAACAACTTCAAACAATTCCGAAGTTTATCAAGTATGATTTCCCTACCAGAAATGCATGCTGATTCTCTCCATTGTTGCTGTTAATTTCTAAATATCAAAAATATCATCCTGTGTAATAGATTCCAACAGTTTCCCTACAGATGTCTATTAATTGGCCTGCAGTTCTCCACACTATGTCTTCTTCTTTTTGTAGCTGTTTGGATCCCTTCCATTCATCTATAGTGCTTGGTTCACGTTTATCCACAAAAGTTTCTGGCCTCTGCAGAATGTACAGGAAAACAAAACACAGCCATCGACAGTGCAATTAATACTACTGTTGGGGATTTATTTCTGACGTTTTGATGGGACGTACATCTGTTTCGTTAGACCTAGCAATGCTCAATCCAGCTACATCTTCAAGTACTACCTCGTTACTGATTTGAATTGACTTTATGTCTTTCAGTCCAGAAGGCTGATATGGTCACTTGGAATTACTGGGTGATTTCCTGGATATTACTGCATGAAGACAGATGCAAAGTAACTGGTTATTTTCTTGGCCATTTCCCTGATCTCCACAATAACCTGTCTGCTCCCAATTACAAATTTCGACATTTGACCTTGCTTTTATCTTGTTTCCTTTGAAATATAGATCGTAGATTTATGCAGTCTTTGTGTTCCTGTTTGTTAGCAGGCACACTCTCTTTTTGATTTCCTTATCAGTTTCATGGCCTTCCTTTTCTGGATCGTAAACTTCTGAGAATTCACGGGTTTCCACAATATCTGGAATTCTTCTGAAGTCACTTCCTATGATTAATAAAGTTTCTAATTTGTGATGTTAACCATCATTGAGTCACTTTCTCACTTTTTGGTGTTTGCACCTGAAATAAATAGACGTATTTTTCAGACTTTGCAGTTTTTCTAAAACCTCCTGGTCCTGACCAGATATATTCAGGAACACTGCAGCAGGATAGATAATAAATTGCGGGAGCCCTGGTTGGTTCTTTTCCATCATCGCTGGTCAGGTCCCAGACGACTGGAGGCTAGCGAATACTGTGCCCTTATTCAAGAAAGGCTACAAAGGTAAATCTGGGAACTAAAGAACAGCAAACCTAAAATTCTAGTGGGTAAATTACTTGAGAAGATTCAGAGAGATTGGATATACATGCATTTGGAAAGACAGGATATGATTCGGTGTATGATTTAGAATGGTGCTGGAAAAGCAGAGGAGGTCAGGCAGCATCCGAGGAGCAGGAAAATCGATGTTTTGGGCAAAAGGCCTTCATGAAATTCAGCACGTCTTTGTGCATGGCAGATCATGACTGGTAAATTGGTTGGAGGTCTTTGATAAAGTGACCAGCAACGTTGAGGAGGGCAGGGTGGTATACATAGTCTATATGGATTCCAGTAAGGCCTCAATAAGGTTCCACATGTTCCGCTGCTCTGGAAGGATAGATCACATGGAATTGAGGGGGAGCTGGCAAATTCGGTACAAAATTGGCTTGGTGTTTGGAAGCAGAGGGTGATACTGGAAGAATGCTGGTCAGACTGGAGGGCTGTGACTAATGGAATGCCTCAGGGGTGGGTGCTGGGATCACTGCATATTACATATGTCTATGATTTAGATGAGAATGTACAGGCATGATTTTTAAGTTTGAAGATGACACTAAAATAAGCAGTCTCATGGCGAGTGAGGAAGGTTATCATAAATTTCAGAAATTGCAGCAGTATTTTGATCAGCTGGGGAAGTGGGCTGAGAAATAACAAATGGATTTTAATAAAGTGTAAGTTCTTGCATTTTAGAAATTCAAATCAAGGTTGGAGTTTCATGGTGAATAGTTGGGTCCTTAGGAATGTAGAGGAACAGAGGGATCTCGGAATTCAGGTGGATGGTTCTCTGGAAGTTGATTTAGATGTAGACAGTGCAGTGAAGAAAGCTTTTGGTACATTGGCCTTAATCAGTGTATTTCACTGAGTATCAAAATTAGGGAGGTATGTTGCAGTTATACAGGATGCTACTGAGATCATATTGGTAGTGTTATGTTCAGTTTTGTTCACTTTGCTATAGGACGGATGTTATTAAACTGGAAAGAATACAGAAAAAAAATTATAAGGATGTTGCCAAGGACTCAATGGACTGAGTTATAGGGAGAGGTTGGACAAGCTAGGCCATCTTAATTTTATGTGTGTGTGAGACTGAGGGAGGATCATATTGAAGTCTGTAAGATCATGACAGGCATGGATAGAGTGAATGTACCCTGTCTTTTTTTTTTCCCCAAGGTTGGGCAATCACAGATCAGTTTAAAGTCAAAGGAGAAAGAATAAAAGGGAATCTGAGGAACAACCTTTTTACACACATGGGCTGGTATGCATATGGAATGAGTTGCCAGAGGAAGTGATTGATTAACAACATTTAAAAGACATTTGGACAAATACACGGATAGGAAAGGATTAGAAGGATACGGGGCAATGGCAGGGAAATGGGGTGAGCGTGGATGGACATTTTGTTCAGACAGTTTGGGCTGAAGGGCCTGTCTCCGTGCTTTCGCACTCTATGACTCTAACAACCACTGCTTGTCTCCCACTGAATGTTATATTGTACTTTTCAAATTCACTGGAGCTATCTTGACCCTCTAGCCTCCAGTCTTCCATGATGTTTAACTAGTAAGTTCAAGCATTCTCTATTGTGCATAGACGCCGTGTAAAATGCACTTTATTAATGTCATTATTCCTTAAAAGCTGCTTCATTACAAGGTTATTAATTCGTCATTTGGACCAGATAATTCCAAATCCAAAGTAACCTGCTCTCTAGTTTTCTTCACAACATACTCTTGAACTTAACGGAATTTATGTTTCAAACATGAGCAGTCGCTTAATTAACGCAGTCCAGATGCAATTTGAGACCATCCAATAAGATTGCAGTATCCACAATACTTGCGTATCTAATTTCCAGAACATATGATGCTCAGATTTTCTGCTAGCGTTTTGGTTTGGTATATAACACACCAATATTTGCTTCTCCTTTCTATCTGTAAGCTCTACCTAAACTGATTCTGTGGAAGCTGAGGGACAGGTCTATGTTGTTTTTAGTGATGGACTTGGACAAGACAATTGGGGAGCCTCACCTCGAAGTTGAGATGATCTGAAGAAATGTCCTGCAATACAGGATAAGCATCGATATCCTCCCCGGTCTGTCAGGATAAGAGTTACCGTATACTCTCTGCTTGCTCACACTCACTGTATGTCTATTATAGAACCTACCCCCGAACAAGGTTCACGCTCTATCTCCAAATAAGGCTCAGGCACGACCACTCTCACTATTGAATTCAGTAACTTTCTTCCTCATTTTCTCTGTCACCTACGCAGTACCCCCCACACTAATAATACTATAACGATTCAAAACTGCCGACTGAATAATTCCAGACACCTCACAATTCCGCCCAACTACACCAGCACTAACAGCATGGTCACCCATTCCCACTCTCCCTCCAACCCTCCCATTTTCCCATTCCAGGAGAAAGAGCCTGGAATAGTACAGAAAGGCAAAGCCGGGTGATGAAGTGCCCGATATCCACTCCTTCACCCCCTCCCCTTGCCAAGTGGGTAGGACACTGGTACGAGCCAGAGAGGACAGGGTCGCCTTGTGTGGAGATTTTGAAACATCCATGTCCCACCGACCGATTAAGGAGCAATGTTCAGTGAAAGACAATTCTCACTTTAAATCCACTGGCAGTTCCAACGACAGTCCTTTCACTTCCAAAAAAAGGACACAGATACCTCACTGCACAGAGACGCAGACACACAAATACACAGAACTATTGGTAAACACCCCAATATGCGAACACGCACAATACTTACAAGGAGATAGGCATACACACAAGTAGAAACGCACAGAGACATATACAGTCACATACAAATAGACACAAAGACAGTTAAGAATCACACAGGCTGACAGATATAGACACACAAAAACACAGATAACAAGCACATGGATACGCACTATATATATATATATATATATATATACACACACACACACACACATAGACATGCACACACATACGCACACGTATACACACACACACACATACACACACACACACACACACACACACGCAGAGGCAAACACACAAACACACGCAGTCCCAGAGGAACAGAAACTAGTGTAATTAAGACGCAAATCGTATGCTTTGGATTTGTAAGAATATCAAGAATTCTAGGGAGAAGGCAGAAGAATACGATTGAGGTACATATAAAAATAATTTAACGGAATTTTAGACTAGATGGGTCGAATGGCCTCATTCTGCTCCTTGCTTTCATGTTCTTGTGGTGTAATGCTATCAGGTATTCTCTACCTGAGACAGCAACAGAGGCTGGGTTTGATACATATTTGATTGGAAAGGGTCAGCGGGAATGTGGAACAGGTTTGAAGTCCAGAATGCTTTATGTTTATTCCTTATTATTGTGTCCTTATGCCTGAAAAGAAGTGGTGATTTGATGTTAGGTTAACACGGTTTAAAATAACAGGTCCCAGAATGAAGTAAAGACATTCCTTTCGCTTTAGTGTTGTGCCATTTGTGGTGTACTCATCCTCAGGGAACAGTGAATACTCGGTTATTGAAGATGTTCAACGCTGAGCTTGACTGATCTTTGCTGGACAGGACAGACAATGTTTCTTGGGAACAGACCATGTACAGATAGTCAGACACAATTGGATTAGTTATGAGCATTCTGAATGGTGCAGCCAAAAGGCCAACTGCTGCCCCAACCCCATGCGCTGTGCCCTCAATCCATGCTTGAGTCTATTACAGAGATGTACTTCGGCCCCTACCCTATGTGTTGTTCCCTCTATCCACCCCTCAAGGTTATCACAGAGATTTACTGCTGCCCCTACCCCTTGTGTTGTTCCCTCAATCCAACCCTCGTGTCTGTTGCAGAGATATACTATTGCACCTATCCCATGTGTTTTCGCTCAATCCACCTCTCAATGGTGTTACAAGGTAGGGGACCACCCTTTCAGTCAGGCAGGATCGTTACAATGAGACGGGAGAAGTCCATTCTGCCCCTCGAAGGAGTTACACAGGAATAGAGAATGAAGTAATTCAGCTCGTTGAGTACATTACACAGGCCAGGAGGAGACGATTCAATCCACCTTAGGTGCTACACAGGAACGGGGAAACTGTCGCTAACAGGAAATAGAGAGTAGAGGTAAATATTTATTTTCAGGTTGCAAAGCTGTAACTAGTGTAGTTCTCTAGCGATCACTGTGGGATCATCAATGACAAATAATCTGTATCAAAGATCTGGTGGAAGGGAACTGAATGGCGCAAAGCTCAATTAGCGCATCACCAAGATGATCATTCAAGACGTCATCAAATGGAGGCACTGAGTCTGCAATGCGATATAGATAGGGAAGTTTAGTGAGCAAACCTTCAGCAGAAAGAACATAAGGTGAGTTGTCTACTGTGGCAGGAAGGATAAAACAATGGCGAACAATTTATTTGGAGAGAGATTGCAGAATTCTGTGATACTGGCCGTTTCCATGTTCCTGGGAGGTGAATCATATGAAGTCAGTCTGCAGATGCAGCAAGTGATTTGGAAGGTAAGTGGAATGATACTGTTTCTGGGCAAAAGTTATCACGTTTAATGAGGAATGTTTTACTGCATCTGAACGGGGCATTGTTGAGACCACATCTGATACACTGTGTGCAGTTTTGATCTCCTAAATGTAAAAAAAACCTATAATTCTTTCAGAAGATTTTCATGGATGTTTCCCTTCACACATTCCTGGAAGGAAGGCCTTTTGTTATGGGGGTTATCAGTTTTGATCTGAGATGAGAAATCTTCTTGAACCATACATGACTTTCTGAAAGGTGTTTCAGCTGGATGCGTGTTTCCTCTTGTTAAGGAGTTTAAAGCTGGAGAACAATTTTAAGAATAAGATGTTTTGATATCAACAAACGTATTATATAAACATCGACCCATATTTACAAATTACACAGACGCATATAAACATGTCATCAGATGATAAATCAGGGACCTTTCTTTTCTATTGAAAGACACTGTGTACAACAACAGCGATGATGCACCTTCATATCGTCCATTATCATCCCTTCCAGAGAATGCTCCAGGAGAGCACACATGGCCCAGTTTGATGTTCAGTTGACATTATTGTATGGTTCAACACAGAGAGGGAGAAAAATGTTCCCTGCCTGAGAAGCAGCAGCTGATTGATCTCTCTCTCTTACTTTGTCCACCCAATAGCAAAATGTGAGACAATAAAATCCCTGAGTTATCTTGACCACTTGTGAAGGATTCCTAGTGAGGACTCATTGGAATCTCTCCACTGCTGGAAGCAAAGGGAGTTCAGCCAAATCCAACTATTCCACAAATAAATCCAATTACCAGCAGCTTGTGTGAGCAGAATAATTTCAAAGTCAGTAGAACATTTGGGACACTCTATCTTTTACCATTTGTTGTGAGTTCAACTTCCTGCATTTCATATTTTTCTCAAAAATGACCCAGTCTGAGTCCTATACAATTGGCCATAACACTAAACTGGCTACATTTAAAATTTGTTGTAATCGGTGGAGGAGTGGGACTGGAAAAGGACACAGTGACCCTCTAACATTTGTCGGAACATGAATGAGAAATACTTATTGAACTGTTTATGTGGCAATTCCCTTTATCAAACGTTTGTGGTGCCCGGATGTTTGCATTTGTTCAAAGTTGTGCTGTACTCAAACATTTGACAGACAAGCACATGCGACAAAATTGTATGCAGATTGAAAAGTGCTGCTGAAACTGCAATCAGAGCAGCTACGATCTTAGTGCCTTGTGGGGCAGTGACAACGTGTCTAATGACCCACTCCTGCTCCTCAGTCCTATGTTCCTATGTTCAATTCAGCCCCTCAAACCTCCTACACTGGTGCTGACGGAGTCATCTTGCTCCAAATACATGGTCCACAGTAACACAGGATCTCATGCAGTCCCTCCAAGCTGTCACACATCGTTTGCTGTGGGTTGGAAAATGTTACTGCAAAACCCAGGCTGGGTTCGAAAGACAACTCTGGTCTCTTTACAGAGTGTCTCCTCTCTGAAACTTGTGCTTCATTTGTTGGTCATGGTATAGACCCAGATTCACTGCGAATTCAGCCCCCAGACCTCACTAAGTGATGATTCATAAAGTACTTTGCTCTCTCTGATTGGAACGTTCAAGAACAGAACATGCAGGAAAATTACAACCATTAACTTTGTAACTACATAATATGAGAACATAAGGAACAGGATCAGGTCGTTCGGATAATCAAGACATTGTATACAATCATGGCCGATCTGCTGTTCGCATTAACTCATCTTTCATGTCCAATCCTTCACATCCTCCCAGCTCTCTGGCAGATCAAAAATCCATCTATCACCTTTTTTAAATACTTTCAGTGATGTAGCACCCCTAGCTCTCGAGACAAGATAATTCCTGACATTCACTACCCTCTGTGAGAGGAAAACACTCCCCATACAGACACCATCACCTATTGATATGAGGGGAACACATGGGCTCAGCAAAGAGAGGATAGCCTTGATATCAAGGCAGGATTTGACTGAAAATGTCTGAGAATTTGACTGAGAATTTGACTGGAAGTGCCATCTTATTTGAGCTTAATGGGAATCAGGTGTCCCCTCCCCACTGGCTGGGGTATTTCAGAGCACAAAGGAAGATGCCGTGGGTGGGAGCTGAAAATCTTCTCAGTTCGGGGAAGTCTCTTCGGGAGATCTTCAAAGTAGCTTCCTCAACACAAACATCTTCAGCTGCATCATCAATGTCTTTCCCCATCATAAGACCGGAGGTGGGGGTGGTCACTGAGGGTTACACAATGTTTAGAACATTTTGTCTCCCATCAGCTCCTGATGTAGCCTGTGTCCGTGTTCAGTAAGACCCGGGCAGCATTCAAGCTTTGCTGTTAAAGTGTTGGTAACATTCATGTAACAGTGCTGTCAGACACGGTGAAAAGAGGAGGTCATTCAACATCTCAAGCTGGATTTTGAATCACGTGATGTTCAGTGTAGGATAACAAACCAAATGCACTATATTCAAAGTCTGACTCTCTCTCTCTCTCTCTCTCCCCCTGATCGATATAGGGAGTGGGGGTGGGGTGAGGGGAACGTCCTCAGAGGGTCTTGTAACTCGAGAAAAACAAGGCATGGATTTTATCACCGTATCAATATCTGTTCTGAACATCATGAGAGGCTGTCCATTCCTCTTAAATTTCAATGAAATCATCTTGTATTCTCTCAAAGCGCTAAAGAATATTCTTCATTCACACCTCATTTTACCACCATCCCAGGGATTAGTCTGGTGAAAAACGTGTGCACTCTCTCTGTGGCAGGGTGATTATTTCTTAAAAAGGAAAGACAATCTGTCCACAATGTCCCAAAGACTGCCTCAACAACACTCTTAGGTTTGATCACAATAATTTATTTTCCTCATTGAGACATCTCCGTTTCTTTCCTATGGCGTAAAAAGCCTTTACTTGTCGCTACACTGTGCCTGACGTGGAATTTAAAAGCTCCTTACATCTATATGTGAGCATCAACAAAGCCAACAGCAGAGTTGATGCGGGAGATGAACATCACACTCAGGGAAAGACTAAGAAAGAATGCACTTGAAATAAGGAATGGTCACCACATGAATGGAAATGAGCTGTAGGAATATGGGAAACAGGCAGAGGAAGGGAGTTATCATTCCTTTTGTTCTTCCCTCACAGGTCAGGCCAGCCTGCTATGCCTATCTTGAACTGAGTGGCTGGTTCAGCTGTTCCACTGGACAGTAAAGAGTAAAACACATTGCTGTGGGTTTGCAGTCACACAGAGACCTGATCAGGGAAGGATGACCCATTGCCTTCACTAAAGGACATGAGGCAAGCTGGTGGGCTTTTTATACTTAACGAAGATGGTTTCACTTCAAAGCCACAAATCTCCTTCATATTAACAGATTATTATTCTGTGGCTCTAGATCATGAGTCAATGACTTGAGCAAGATGCAGTATCTTGCCTTCAGACAGTTTCTGTGCAGAGAACAAGTTAAACATTTCAAAGGCAATTGTTTTGTGATTGACATGTGGTTAGAAGGGGCTTGAAACAGGTGATTCCGGATTTAACAGAGGCCCAAATGATGGTTTACTCAGAAGGTGCACTGTGGCTGAGGAGGAGTAGGGGTATCATGATGGTGGTATTGGACAGATTTAGCGAGTGGGGGGGGGGGGGTATGGAGAAATAGATCTGTGCAGGGCTAGAAGGGTTATGGAGTTTTAGAGTTTTTCCTCGCATACTGGTGAGTCATTTGAAAGTAGTGATTTGCTCATTATAATTTCTAAGGAAAGGAATTTTTCTTTGGAGCTGAAAACAATGACTTCCACCTTTCCTAATTTTAATAACATGAACAACAATTCATTGTAACCTGCTTTAAAAGACAGAATAACTTACTAGGAATACCAACTATAGCAAGGATGGGGTAGTAAGCAGCTTGAATAACCATCAGCACATCATAGATCCGCCATACTAATGATATCCAAGGTTGGGAAAGCCAGTAAAGACTACTGGATAAACTCCTGTCCATGTTGGATCATTCAAGTCTAATGTTCTCAGATTCTGATCTCTCCTCCCTGTCTCTCTGGAGCTGCTGATCCCTGTTAGTACTGTCGGCGATGCTCCCACTCATTCTATGGGATAACACGTTGAACTGAATCCTTAATTAATAAAAGAGGCAAGCCCTCCAGTGACACATTTAGGATCCATGGAGACTGACATTAATCACAGTCACTGAACAAATAGCTGCAACCAACGCCTTTCAATTCAATACTGTTTTACTAAAATTCAAAATAATGATTAACATTTACACAGTCTGGATTGGATATGCGAGGGTGACTGAGGGAATGAATTTTGAGTCTGGTAGATTAATTGTGTGCAACCATTCAGTCTGCATTGGATATGGAAGTAATGCCAGAGGTTTATCGGACCACCAACATGTTTCTCTGCTTATAGATGGAAACATAGACCCTGTAACTACTGCTGAGGCATGACAATGTCAGTAAGAGATTGAGAGAACTTTTATAGGTCATGATCTGGAGAGAATATATATCTAAGACAGCGTGGGGTTATAACAGACATGTGGGGTTAACAGAGAATTGTACCTAAGAGACAATGGGGACTGCAGATGTTAGAGAATTAATTGTAGATAAAGCATGATAGTAGAGAAGACACAGTAGGTCAGGCAGCATCCGAGGAGCAAGAGAGTCAACGTTTCAGGCAGGGCCCTTCTTCAGAACTGCGAAGGAGTAAAGGGGCTGACAAATAAATGGGTGGTGAGGGTGAGGCTAGGGGAAAGGTTGGTGATAGGTGGGCGAAGCTAGAAGGTGATAGTGAGAGGTCGGTGGGGAGTTGGAGCAGATTGGTGGAAAGGAAGATGGACAGGTAGGTTCCCATGCGAGGGTGGATCTCAGTCGGAGGGTCGGATCTGGGATCTGGGTCGTCGAGGGGAGATTTGCAAATTAGTCAGTTCAATGTTCATGCCATGTGCTTGCCGGCTCCCGAGGCAGAAGATGAGGTGTTCCTGGCAACATCCTGGTATATCTCTTCTGAACCCTCTTCAGCTTAATAATCTCCTTCCAATAACAGAACTGCGCACAGTACTGCAGAAGAGGCTTCATTAATGTCCTGCACTATCTCAGCATGACTTCTCAATTTCTAACCACAAAAGTCTGAGCAAATAAATAACCTTAAACACCTTGTCTATAAGTGCCACAAACTTCTGTGAATTCGAGCTGCACCTGTGGGTCCCTCTTTTCTACAACGCTACCAACGCACTACTATTAATTGTACAAGCCCCCCGCTTTTTATTTCACCAAAATGCAATACCTCGCATTTATCCAAGTTAAACTGAATTGCAACACCTCAGCCCAGTGAGTGATATTACTGCCCCCTCACCCTCCTACTTCAGGTTTAAAAGACCGTCCCCTCTCCAGAAGGCCTACAAACACAGGCCTTGAGTTTCCCAAAGACCAAGAGCTTGATTTGCTTTGAGCAAGCAGAGGGAGGAGAGGGTAAGAAGAGGCTGGAAAGTAAACGGATGCCTTGTATCACTTAATAATTTCAGGAAGAGGGAAGTCACATGTGAGAATTGGAAATAGCGGCTAGTGATTTTTGGCCAGAAATTGTGCTCTTTCCTCACCTCTGGTGTTCAGTATTGATATCTATTCGAGATCCCTCATCGTGCAGAGTGTTTCTGCACGATTGCTTGCCCTAATATTGAATATTACAGATAATAGCTATGTAATCTGGAAATCATAGCCAAGCAATTAAAGAAGTTCATTGTTCATCTCGATGGCAGAGCACATGCACTCATCATCCTATAGTTGAGGCTAATATCTTTTATTTGTTTAACAATGAGAACTGTTGCCTGTGTTGTTCAGTAATGTTAATCAGAATGTAATATATCCATATAGAGCTGAAAACTGACACTTAAAATATGACTAAAATTCTGGGCATGGTTTAAGTCTTGTGTCGTGGTTCATACACCTGCCCCTGGGTCAGAGCTCTGAATTCGATTCCCTTCAATGAACTTGTGGCAGTGTCACTTTCTCTGGAAAAGATGATCCCGATTCTGTTGTGGGGGTGTGTCAGAGTACATTCAAAGAAAGCTGATGATCAAACACACAGGAGAATCATGTTGCAGCTTTAGGGGCTATTGTTGAGTGGTGGTAGTGCCGCGACATCTGAGCCTTAAGGTTTACATCCCACAGAGATGTTTCATTATATGTCTGAGCCCATGGGTTAAAATGATTTTTGAAATGTGACTTGATGGTGTCCATGCAACGACTGCACAAAACACTTCATAGGACAAACAGGGAGACAGCTAATGATCCGCATCCATGAACACCAACTAACCACGAAACGACACGACCAGCTATCCTTAGTAGCCCACACTCGCAGATGACAAGCAATATGAGTACGACTGGGACAACACTACTATTATAGGACAAGCCAAACAGAGAACAGCCAGGGAATTCCTATTCGCATGGCACTCATCCACAGATTCTATCAACAAACAGATCGACTTGAACACAATATACCGGCTACAGAAACGGACAGCTTGACCCAACAACAGAAGCGGCAGAGACAAACCACTATAAATGCCGGAGAAAACATCACAGAAGCGCTTCACAGGAGGCTCCCAAGCACTGAGGATGTCACTTAGACAGGGGACGAAACGTCTGCAACATAAATTCACTGCTCGGCGAACAGAACCACAACAAGTATACACAAAAGCGCAGACAAACCACCCTCCACCACCACTTGTCTCCTGCCAGTAAACAGTTGTACACCGAAACACACACACACACACACACAACCCTACACCACTAAGTTGTTTCCTACTATTGATCAGATATACACAGAAACACACACACAATCCCCCTCTACTACTCTGTCTCCTGCCATTAAACAGAAACACATAGCAATGGACACACACAACCCTCTAACAACACACTGTCTCCTGCCATTGAACAGATATATGCAAACACACACACACACACACACACACACACACAACCCTCCACCGCCGCCCTTCCCCCCACCACTGAACAGGAATATTCAGAAACACATACACACCAACCTGCACCAATACCTGTCTCCTGTTATTAAATAATTATAGACAGAAACACAAGCACACAACCTTCCACCACTATCCCGTCTCATGCCATTAAACAAATATATGCAGAAACACACACACAACCCTCCAGCAGCACGCTGTCTCCTTCAATTAAATAGATATACACGGAAACACACACACACAACCCTCCACCAAAACCATGTTTCCTGCCATTAATCAGATATACACTAAAACACACAACACAACCCTGCACCACCACGTTGCCTCCCGCTATTAAGCAGCTATACACAGAAACACACACACACACAACCCTCCACTAACATCCTGTCAATGAACAGATATACGCAGACACACACACAAAACTCTAAACCACCTTTCTGTCTCCTGCCATGAAACAAATATAACAAAAACACACACACAAGACACTCCATGACCACCTTGTCTCCTGTGATTAAACAGATCTATACAGAAACACACACACACAAACCTCCACGAACATCCTGTCTGCTGCCATTACACAGATATACACACAAACACACATGCACACACAATCCTTGACACCCAATTTGTTTCCTGTCATTAAACAGATATACACAGAAACGCACACACATCCCTCCACGACCACCCTGTCTCCTGCAAATAATCAGATATACACAGAAAAACACACACACAACCTTCCACCGTCGCCCTGCCTCCCACCGTTAAACTGCGATATGCAGAAACACATGCACACGAACCAGCACGAAAACCTGTCTCTAGTTATTAAACAGTTATAGGCAGAAACACAAGCACACAACCTTCCAACACCACCACCCTGTCTCCTGCCATTAATCAAATATATGCAGAAACACACACACACACACACACACACACAACCCTCTACCATCACGCTGTCACCTTCCATTAAACAGCTTTTTGCAGCAGAGAGGGCGACAGCTGGGTGGAAGTGAAGTCGGAGCACAAAGCCGGTCAGGAAGGTAAGTACTTGTTATTTGAGTGGAGAAGGAACCCGAGACAATACACGTGTAGCGTCTCCCACCCTCCCTCCACCTCTAACCTAAAAAAAAGTAAGCTACTTGGTGTTCTTGTTTTGGGGACTAAGTGTAGAGTTATGGCAGCGCAGGCAGTGGAATGTTCCTCCTGTAGGATGTTGAGGTAGGGGGTGACCACCGATGCTCCTGCCAACTTCATCTGCAGGAAGTGCAGCCAGCTCCAGCTCCTCACAGACCGCGTTAGGGAACTGGACCTGGAGTTGGATGAACTGAGAATTATTCGAGAGGCTGAGAGGATGATAGATGGAAGCTACAGGGACATAGTTATGCCAGAGAACAGAGGTAGCTGGGTAACAGTTAGAAGTGGGAGGGGGAGGAAGCAGGCAGTGCAGGGATCCCCTGTGGCCGTTCCCCCCAACAAGAAGTATCCCGCTTTGGATACTGTTGGGGGGAACGGCCTAGCAGGGGTAAGCTGCATGACCGGTCTCTGGCACAAGGTCTGGCTCTGAGGCTCAGAAGGGAAAGGGGGAGAGGAGGAGAGCACTAGTATTAGGAGACTCTGTAGTTAGAGGGACAGACAGGCGGTTCTGTGAACATGGGCGAGACTCTCGGTTGGTTTGTTGCCTCCCGGGTGCCAGGGTCCGAAACGTCTCGGACCGTGTCTTCAGAATCCTTAAGGGAGAGCGTGTGCAGCCAGAAGTTGTGGTTCATTTTTTAAACAACGACATAGGTAAGAAGAGAGGTTGGGAAGTCATTCAGAGGCTCAGGGAGTTAACCTGGAAGCTAAAAGCTAGGACGGACAGAGTCGTCATCTCTGAGTTGTTGTCGGTGCCACGTGACAGTGAGGCAAGGAATAGGAATAGGGGGAGAGTGCACGTGGCTGCAAGGATGGTGTAGGAGGGAGGGCTTCAGGAATTTGGACTGCATTCTGGGGAAAGTGGGACCTGTACAAGTAGGACGGGTTGCGCCTGAACCAGAAGGGCACCAATATCCTGGGAGGTAGGTATGCTAGAACTCTTCGGGGGGGAGGGTTTAAACTAATTTGGCGGGGGATGGGATCCGTCCTTGTAATCCAGCAAGTAGGTTAGCTGTTTTTCAGGATGTCCAAGAATGTAGGGAGGCTGTGGACAAGGTAGCACTGACAGGGAATATTTGTGGACACAGAAATGGGATCAAGTGTGTATACTTCAACGCAAGGAGTATCAGAAATAAGGTGGGTGAACTTAAGGTGTGGATTGGTACTTGGGACTACGATGTTGTGGCCATCATGGAAACGTGGATAGATGAGGGACAGGAATGGTTGTTGGAGGTTCCTGGTTACAGATGTTTCAGTAAGATTAGGGAGGGTGTTAAAAAAGAGGGGGTGTGGCGTTGCTAATTAGAAATGGTATAACGTCTGCAGAAATGCAGTTCGAGGGGGATTTGCCTTTGGAGGTCGTATGGGCTGAAGTCATAAATAAGAAAGGGGTATTCACCTTGTTGCGTGTTTACTATAGCCACCCCTCCCCCCACCCCACCCCCCCCCCCCCCCCACCCCCACCCCCAATAGCAGCAGAGATGTGGAGAAACAGATTGGGAAACAGATTTTGGAAAGGTGCAAAAGCCACAGGGTATTAGTCATGGGCGATTTCAACTTCCCAAATATTGATTGGAAGCTCTTTAGATGAAGAAGATTAGATGGGGCGGTGTTTGTGCAGTGTGTCCAGGAAGCTTTTCTAACTCAGTATGTAGGTTGTCCGACCAGAGGGGAGGCCATATTGGATTTGGTACTCGGTAACGAACCAGGGCAGGTGACGGGCTTGTTCGTGGGCGAGCATTTTGGTGATGGTGACCACAATTCTGTGACTTTCATCTTGGTTATGGAGAGAGATAGGTGCATGCAACAGGGTAGGTTTTACAATTGGGGGAAGGGTAAATATGATGCTGCAAGACAGGATCTGAGGAGCATAAGTTGGGAGCATAGGATGTCAGGGAAAGATGTCATTGAAATGTGGAACTTTTTCAAGGAACAGATACGACGTGTCCTTGATTAGCATGTACCTGTCAGACAGGAAAGAGATGGTCGTGTGAGGGAACCTTGGTTGACGATGGAGGTTGAATATCCAGTAAAGATGAAGAAGGAGTCTTACATAAGGCTGAGGAAACAAGGTTCAGACAGAGCGTTGGAGGGATACAGGATAGCCAGGAGGGAGCTGAAGAAATGGATTATGAGAGCTAAGAGAAACATGAAAATCTTTGGCGGGTCGGATCAAGGATAACCCCAAGCCCTTTTATGTGTATGTGAGAAACATGAGAATGAAGAGAACGAGGGTAGTTCTGATCAAGGTATGTCGTGGTAGGCTGTTTATTGAGTCAGAAGAGATAGGAGAGGTCTTGAATGAGTACCTTTCTTCAGTATTTACAAATGAGAGGGACCGTATTGTTGATGAGGAGAGTATGAAACGGACTGGTAAGCTAGAGGAGATATTTGTTAGGAAGGAATTTGAACAACTTGAAGATAGACAAGTTTCCCGGGCCTGACGGGATATATCCTAGGATTATGTGGGAACCAAGAGAGGAAATTGCAGAGCCGTTGGCTATGATCTTTTGGTCTTCACTGTCAACGGGGGTGGTACCAGGGGACTGGAAAGTGACGAATGTTGTGCCCCTGTTCAAAAAAAGGGAATAGGGATAACCACGGGAATTACAGGCCAGTTAGTCTTACTTCGGTGGTAGGCAAATTAATGGAAAGGGTACTGAGGGATTGGATTTATGAGTATCTGGAAAGACACTGCTTGATTAGGGACTGCCAGCACGGAATTGTGAGGGGTCTGTCTTGCCTTACAAGTCTTACTGAATTCTTTGAGGAGGTGACCAAACCTGTGGATGAGGGTAGAGCAGTGAATGCAGTGTACATGGATTTTAGTAAGGCATTTGATAAGGTTCCCCATGGTATGCTTATGCGGAAAGTCAAGAGGCATGGGATAGTGGTAAATTTGGCCAGTTGGATAGAGAACTGGCTAACCGGTCGAACAAAGAGAGTGGTGGTAGATGGTAAATATTCAGCCTGGAACCCGGTTACAAGTGGAGTTCCGCAGGGATCAGTTCTGGGTCCTCTGCTGTTTGGAAGTTTTATTAATGACTTGGAAGAGGGAGTCGAAGGGTCGGTCAGTAAATTTGCAGATGATACGAAGATTGGTGGAGTTGTGGATAGTGAGGAGGGCTGTTGTCGGCTGCAAAGGGACTCAGATATGATGCAGAGCTGGGCTGAGGAGTGGCAGATGGAATTCAACCCTGTCAAGTGTGAGGTTGTCCATTTTGGAAGGACAAATAGGAATGTGGAATACAGGGTTAACGGTTAGGTTCTTAGTAATGAGGAGGAGCAGAGGGATTTTGGGGTCTATGTTCATAGCTCTTTGAAAGTTGCCACTCAGGTGGATAGAGCTTGTAAGAAGGCCTATGGTGTATTAGCGTTCATTAGCAGAGGGATTGAATTCAGGATCGTTAGGTGATGTTGCAGCTGTACAGGACCTTGGTAAGGCCACATTTGGAGTAGTATGTGCAGTTCTGGTCGCCTCATTTTAGGAAAGATGTTGAAGCTTTGGAGAGGGTGCAGAGAAGATTTACCAGGATGTTGCGTGGAATGGAGAATAGGTCGTATGAGGATAGGTTGAGAGTGCTAGATCTTTTCTCATTGGAACGGCGAAGGATGAGGGGTGACTTGATAGAGGTTTATAAGATAATCAGGGGACTAGATAGAGTAGACAGTCAGAGAATCTTTCTCCAGGTACAACAGTGTTTCAAGGGACATAAATTTAAGGTGAAGTGTGGAAGGTATAGGGGGAATGTCAGGGGTAGGTTCTTTACCCAGAGAGTGGTGGGGGCATGGAATGCACTGCCTGTGGGAGTGTCAGAGTCAGAATCATTGGTGACCTTTAAGCGGCAATTGGATAGGTACATGGATAGGTGCTTAAGCTAGGAAAAATGATCGGCACAACTTCGTGGGCCGAAGGGCCTGTTCTGTTCTGTATTGTTCTATGTTCTATGTTCTAGGTATGCACAGAAACACACACACAAAACCCTCCACCACACCCTGTTTCCTGCGATTAATCAGACATACATTGAAACATGCAACACAACCATCCATCACCACGCTGTCTCCCGCTATTAAGCAGATGTACACAGAAACACACACAAACACAACCCTCCACTAACACCCTACCTCCTGTCAATAAAGAGATATACACAGAAACACACAAAACTAAACCACCTCCGTCTCCTGCCATTAAACAGATATACATGGACACACAAGCCTCCACGAACACCCTGTCTGCTGCCATTACACAGATATTCACACACACACACATACACAAACACACACACGCGTCCATCACACACTTTCCGGTAATTAAGCAGATATAAACAGACACACACATCACGACTCCATCACCCTGACCCCTGCCATTGAGCAGATATACACAGAAATGCACCCACAATCCTCGACTCCATAACCCTGTTTCCTGTCATGAAATAGATATACACAGAAACAAACACACACAAACTCTCGACCACCACCATGACTCCTGCCCTTAAACAGATATACACAGAAACACACACACAACCTTCCACGAACACCCTGCCGTTCAACAGATATTCACAGAAACACTCATACATAACAACCCTCCGCCACCACCCTGTCTCCTGCCAGTAACCACATAGACACAGAAATACAGACACTCTACATTCCACCACCACACTGTCTCTTGCCATTAAATATACACAGAAACACACACAGACACCACCCTCCTCCACCACCGTGTCCTGCAATTAAACAGATACATAGAGAGACATACGCACATATTTCCAGCACCACCCTGTCTCCTGTCATTAAACAGTTATAGCTGAAAATGTGTTGCTGGAAAAGCGCAGCAGGTCAGGCAGCATCCAACGAGCAGGAGAATCGACGTTTCTGGCATGAGCCCTTCTTCAGGAAAGTGATTTCTGCTCATGCCCGAAACGTCGATTCTCCTGCTCCTTGGATGCTGCCTGACCTGCTGCGCTTTTCCAGCAACAGATTTTCAGCTCTGATCTCCAGCATCTGCAGTCCTCACTTTCTTCATACATAGAAACACGCACACACACTATCCTCCACCTCCACTCTGTGCCCAGCCCTTAAATAGATGTATACAGAAACATGCACACAACACTCCACAAACACCCTGCCTCCTGCCATTAAACAGGTACACACAGAAATAAACCCACAACCCTCCATCACCACCCTGTCTCCTACTATTAAACAAATAGACACAGAAACACGCACACACAACCCTACATCACCACTCTGTCTTCTGGCATTAAACAGATATGCACAGAAACACACACACAGACCTCCACCACCACCCTGTTCTCCTGCCAAAGAGCCGATATACACAGAAATACGCACAGAAAACCATCGACTACCAGCCTGCCTCCCACCCTGAAACAGATATACACACACATACAGAACCCTCCACCACCATCCTGTTTGCTGCCATTAATCAGATACACACTCACACACTCACACACTCACACTCTCTCACTCTCTCACTCTCTCACTCACTCACACCTCCCCAATCACACTCACACCTCACACTTCCCCAATCACACTCACACCTCACACCTCCCGAATCACACACACACCTCCCCAATCACACACTCTCTGGTGATTAAACAGAAACTCACCCAGCTCGACACCAACACCCTGTCTCCTGCCATTACATACACACACACACGCACACACACACACACCCCTTGAACAGCAATTTGTTTACTGTCATTTAGCAATTAAACAGATATTTGCAGAAATATACAGACAACTCTCCATCACCACCCGGTCTCCTGTCAAACAGATATACACAAAAACACGCACACCCATTCCTCCAACACCACACTGTCTCCTGCAATTAAACAGAGATACACAGAAACACACACACAACACTTCACTACCACTTTGTTTGCTGCCATTAAACAAATATACACAGAAACACACACAACCCTCCACGACCACCCTATCTACATTCATTAAACAGTTACATACAGAAGCACACACTCACTAACCTCCAAAACCACCCTGTCTGCTGCAATTAAACAGATATTTACAGAAATATCCAGATAAGCCTCCACAACCACACTGTCTCCTATCATTAAACAGATATACACAAAAACACGCACACACCATCCTCCACCACAACTCTGTCTCCTGCCATTAAACAGATATACATAGAAATACACACACAACCGTACACCACCACTTTGTTTTCTGCCATTAAGCAGATACGCACAGATACACATGCACAACCATCAATGGCCACCATGTCTCCTGCCATGAAACAGACGTACTCAGAAACAAACGCCAACCTCCACCAACAGCCTGTCTCCTGCAATTAAACAGGTATACACAGAAACACACACATAGAGAACCCTCCACCACTACCCTGCTTGCTGCCATAAATCAATTATACACAGAAACACACACGACCTTCCACTACCATCCTGTCTCCTGCCATTAAACAGCGATACACAGAAACACACTCACGACACTACACCAACACGTTGTTTTCTGCCATTGATCACATGTGCACAGAAACACATAAAAACCTCCACTACATCCATCTATCCTGAAATTCAATAGATATCTACAGAAACACACACACTCAACCCTCCACCCTGTCACCTGACATTAAACCAATGTACGCAGAAGCACACACACAACCCTCCACCACCACCTTACTTCATACCATTAAGTAGACATGCACACTAACACGCTCCACTACACTACACTCCACCACCGCCCTGTCTCCTGCCACTAAACAGATATACATATAAACACACACACATATACAGAACCCTCCACCACCACCCTGTTTGCTGCCATTAATCAGATATACATATAAACACACACACACAACCCTCCACCATCACACACTCTCTGGTGATTAAGCAGATATAAACAGAACCACAAACACTTCTCAACACCATCACCCTGTCTCCTGCCTTTAAACAGACATGCACAGAAAAACACACACAACCCTCCACCACAACCCTGTCTCCTGCCATTAAACAAATATACGTAGAAATACACAAACACACAACTGTTTGCCACCACATTGTTTTCTGCCATTAAGCAGATATACACAAAAACTCACGCACAACCTTCAACCGCCACCATGCCTCCTGCCATGAAACAGATATAATCAGAAACAAACACATACTACCCTCCACCACCAGCCTGTCTCCTGCAATTAAACAGATATACACAGAAACACATATACCACCCTCGACCACCACTCTCTCTCCTGCCAGTAAACAGATATACACAGAAACACACATACAGCCTTCAATGAACACCCTGCCTACTGACCTTAAACAGATACATACAGAAACACACATACATACACAACCCTCCACCATCACCCTGTCTCCTGCCAGTAAGCACACAGACAGACACTCTACCGTCCACCAACCCTGTCTCCTGCCATTTAATAGATATACGCAGAAACACACACAACAAAAAAACACACAGACAATGACACACACACACCAAACTGTCTCGTGCTGTTAAGCACATATGCAGAGAAACGCATACACACTCAGTAAAACCTCCTTCACCACCCTATACACGGAAACACACACAATCAACCTTCCACGACCACCCTGCCTACTGCCCTTAAACAGATATACACAAAAACGCACATACAGGCACAACCCTCCACCACCACCCTGTCTCCTGCCATTAAATAGATACACACAGAAACACACGCACGCACAATATTCCATGAACAACGTGCCTCCTGACATTAAGCAGATAACACACAGACAACCGTCCATGACCACCCTATCTCCTACCATTGAACAGATATACACAGAAACACACACCACCACCCTGTCTCCTGCCATTAGGCACATATACACCGAAACACACACACAACCCTCTACCACCACCCTGTTCTCCTGCCATTGAGCAGATATACACAGAAATACACACGCACAACCCTCTACCACCACCCTGTCTCCAGCCCTTAAATAGCTATATGCAGAATCTCACACACCCCTCCACGATAACCCTATCTGCTGCCATTAAACAGAGATACACAGAAACACACACACACAAAAACCCTCCACCACCAACCTATTCTCTTTCCATTGAGCAGATATGCACTGAAGTACACACACAACCTTCGACCACCACCAGTCAGTCTCCTGTCATTAAACAGATATGTACAGAAAACACACACAACCCTGCACCACCACCCGGTCACTGACCATTAATCAGACGTACACAAACAACCCTCCATCAACACTGTTTCCAGGCATTAAGCAGGTATATACAGAATTGGCTGGCTGACAGAAAGCAGAGAGTGGCTGTAGATGGAATGTATTCTGCCTGGACGACAGTGTTAAGTGGGGTCTCGCAGGGCTCTGTACTTGGGCCTCTGCTCTTTGTAGTATTTATAACTGATTTGGATGAGGAGGTTGAGGGGTGGGTTTGTAAATTTGCAGATGACACAACGTTTGGAGGTGTCGTTGAAAGTATAGAGGACAATGCAGGCTGCACCACGACATAGAATGCAGAGCTGGGCTGAGAAATGGCAGATTGAGTTCAACCTGGATAAATGCGAGGTGATGCATTTTGAATAGTGGAACTCGAATGTTGAATATAGGATTAAAGACAGGATTCTTGTCGGTATGGAGTAACAGAGGGATCTTGGTGTGCAAGTACATATATTCCTCAAAGATGCCACACAAGTGGATAGGGTTGTGAAGAAAGCATATGGTGTTTTGGCCTTCATTAACAGGGAGATAGAGTTTAAGAGCCGTGGGGTTTTGCTGCAGCTCTACAAGTCCCTGGTGCGGCATACTTGGAATATTGTGTCCAGTTCTGGTCGTACTACTATAGGAAAGATACAGAGGCTTGGGAAAGGGCGCAAAGAAGGTTA
The DNA here is from genome assembly GCF_047496795.1 of Chiloscyllium punctatum. Lineage (NCBI taxonomy): Eukaryota > Metazoa > Chordata > Chondrichthyes > Orectolobiformes > Hemiscylliidae > Chiloscyllium > Chiloscyllium punctatum. The sequence goes on from NC_092754.1 coordinate 82,510,786, forward strand.
CCAGGATGCTGCTTGGACTGGAGGGCTTGCTTTATTTAGAATGATTGAATAGGCTCGGACGTTTCTCTCTGGAGAGAAGGAGGAAGAGAGGTGACCAGACAGAGGTGTACAAAATAATGAGGAACAGATAGTCAATAGCCAGAGAATTTTCCCCATGGCAAGAATGACTGGTATTAGAACTCATAGTTTGAAAATATAAGGAGGAAGGTATGAAGGAGATGTCAGAGGTTTTTTTTGCACAGTTGTGAATGCATGGAATGCGTTACCAGTGGTAGTGGTGGAAGCAGGGTCATTGGGGACATTTAAGCGACTGCTGGACATGCACATGCATAGCAGTGAGTTGAGGGGTGCATAGGTTGTTACTATATTATACATTAGGATTAGATCTCGGCACAACATCGTGGGTCAAAGGGACTGTTCTGTGCTGTACGTTCTATGTTCTATGTTCTCTGACAAGTGTCAGTCGACCTCTGACAAACTAATGCCAACTGCAAAAGATGTTTAAAAACTTCATTGAGTTGAAAAGTTGGCAGCACTATAATTACGTTTTGGTCATTGTTGATTTTTTTTTTCCATGATGGGTTGAAGCTTGCCCCACTTCCAACGCTACTGCTAAAATTGTTGTCATTGAGTTGAAAAGTTGGCAGCACTATAATTACGTTTTGGTCATTGTTGATTTTTTTTTCCATGATGGGTTGAAGCTTGCCCCACTTCCAACGCTACTGCTAAAATTGTTGTAAATATTTTACTCAAGGAGATTATTACCTGTTTTGGTATTAGCTTTTGTCTACGTTCTGACAATGCCCCCCATTTTATTGGAGATATTAATGAGGAATTATGCTCTCATTTTGGGATCCACCACCAACTTCATTGTGCTTATTGCCCACAGGCTGCAGGGTTCGTGGAGCATGGTGACCAGAGTCTGAAAACTAAACTTACCAAATGGACTTCTGAGACAGGTCTTTCCTGGGTTAGGTTGGTGCCTCTGGTATGGTTCCACCTACAGTAAACACCTGTGGGGAAACCTCGCTTGTCCCCAGCCGAAATCATCCGAAGTTGAGCTGTCCTCTCACATTGGAATGATGCCTCCTCCCGTATTCATTTCAAACACATGACTGAGGATATATCCTCCTGGGTTCTTTCTTTGACCAAAGTTTGGGAGATCTTCACTCTAAGGTCGGTGCTGCTCTCCTCCCTCAACAATATCCCAACTGTTGAATTTCCCAACTCTTTTATTCTCATCATGATTTGGACAGGCTGCAGCCACCAACCTCAATGGCAAGGGCCCTTCCAGGGTCTCCACACCAGCCTGACTGCTGTAAAGTTCGCCGTGCATTCCGCCTGGGTTCACCTTCATTACTCCAAGGTCATTAGATGAGCCCCTTCCGGGATGGGGGGCGGTGGTTGTGGTGGTGGTGATGATGGAGATGGAGACGACGGGAACTGGAGAACGAACCGGAATCAGTTGATAACAAACCAGACTACTATGATATAGCTGCAAGTTTCGAATCGTAATTCATCTTATGTTTTACATTCCCTAATCCTTAATGCAGAACGACCATTAAGATGAAGATCGAACTTACCCTGTTGTGTGGACTCGTTGTCGCTGGCATTAGTGCTGAAGAGAGGACTGTTTACCTGTGTGATCCTGAGCAACCAGAAACTGCGCCCCGTTTAAGCTGAAACGATGTCCTTACGTGCCCGAAAAAACTGATTCCTTAGATACATGGAATGTTACCAAGAATGACTGCCGCAATAGTCAACTGCACCAAGACGATCGAAACGTTCATTTAAAGAACAAGTCTCAATGGGCTTTACCCTGTCAAGGTGTTTTGTGCCACTTTGATTTCAGTTATGCTTTCGGTGTTTCTGGTAAGCGTTGCCTCTACTCAAAGAGGCCTAAATCGGCCCATCGCAAAAGAGAAAGGGGGAGATGTCGTCCTTCACTAACAATTTGCTTTTGCAAAGTCATCATAAAATATTCAGCCATCATGAAGTGGTGCGTTACATCCTCACATCAGCAAATAACTCTTTGACCCCTTTCCCCCTCTTGAATCCAAACTACAGAGTATGGAATACCTGTTAGGCATTTATCAGATATAATCTTTCCTTTGATTATTACTTATCCCCACTTGCTAGCCTGTGGAATTCCTATAATAAGTCCAGGGAAACCTATCCAATTTGTTACAACTGTACAGGATGGGGAAGCACTGAAGTGAATGTGACTGTTTATTCCATGTGAATTTGTCCAATGCACCAACTGCTACTGCTTCCCTGTGGCGCCTCACATCTCATGAATATGCCTACTGGAGGAATGTGTCTCTGTTATTGTGGATATTCAGGCTCTTTGTGGTATTTAATGGCACACCCTTAACAGCACTTCCATCTTCTCAATTGCGGGGTGGAATGAACCAATCTGGGACAATAATCACATCTCTTACTGAAAGACCCAGCACTTTCACCCTAAGAGCCCAGTGCGATCATATTTTGCAGCTATGGACTAACTATACTTTCAGGGTTGTCACAAAGACAGGCTTACTTCATATTGGGAAGCCCATCAATTATCTAAACTAAACCTGGATATTATTTTTGTCAGCCAAGGCAAAGTGACGAACTTCATTGTTCTAAATGAAATAGTTAATTCCTGTGCTGTAGCTGATAGGGCAGTTTTCATAACTACTGTTCCCTGCCCAACTACGTGGGAATGGGGCAGGGGTTTCCCTACTAAACGTTCAGTTTGACCTGTATTCTGCGCGCATTGGAGGGGTGGTAAGGCTTTGGGTAACAGTAAAGTCCCGCTTCTGGCTTACACATTTCTCAGTACCTTTTCCTGTGGAGGATCTGCAGGAATTATTAGCCATCTAAATTGAAACTATCGTATTTATGGTCTAACCCGCTTGGGCAAGGAGACCGTTTGGACTTAGCAGGAGGTAAGGATATGCTCTTAGAATTACGTCTATCTCGTCAGCAAAACCGGTGTGTCCTCGATTACCTAAACGGCAAACAGGGTCGGGCTTGTTGCATAGTAAAGGGCAAGTGTATGATGGGGATTACTGACCTCCTAGAGAACATTACCAAGCAGGTAGATAGCATCTGCAACTTTGACAATCAAATGATAGAAGCCACTGCATGGCGAGATGATGTGGGCTGCTCTATCCACGAGTGTCCCCCGAGAGTAATATGGTGTGGGATGGTATAGCCCAGAGTGTGCCCCTGACAATGACGTGGTGTGGGCTGGTATAAGCCGGAGTGTCCCCCTGACAGTGGCATGGTGTGAGCTGATGTAGCCCAGAGTGTCCCCCTGACAGTGACGTGGTGTGGGCTGGTATAAGCCGGAGTGTCACTGTGTCACTGACTTGAATGGAATGTCATTGAATCATAGATTGATCGAGCGTGGGAACTGGCCCTTCGGCCCAAACTGGTCCGTGCTGACCATGCTGCACACTCAACTAATTCCAATTGCCCACATTTGAACCATATCACTCTCAACCCTTCCCATCTATGTATCAATTCATTTGTTTTACATGTTGCTATTGTACCTGCCTCAACCACTTTTTCTGGCAGCCCATTCCATTTCAAAAATATTCTCTGCATAATGAAGCTGGCCCTCTGGTCTTCTTAAATCTTTCCCCTCTCACCTAAAAAAAAATGCCCTGTAGTTTTCAGTCCGTAATCTCTGTGAAAATGACTCTATGCATTCATCCTGTCTTTGGCCAGCGTAATATTATGCATCTCCATAAAAAACCCCCTCACTCCCCTACATTCCAAGGGATGATATCCGAACTTGGCCTCCTTATACCGCTGGCCTATTCGACCTGACAAAATTCTTGCCAAACTTCTTTGCACTCGTTTCAGGTTAACAGGATGACCAAAACTGTACACAATGCTCCAAGTGTGGCCTCACCAACGACTTACAGAATGGAAGCATAATGTCCTAACTCCTATATTCAATGCTTTGAACGTCGAAGGCCGGCATGCTAAATGCCTTCTTTACCGCCCTTTTTACACGTGACGCCTCTTCCCGTGAAATATGGACTTGTGATCCGAGGTCCCTCTGTTCCACAACACTCCTCAGAACCTAACCATTTACTGTATAAATCCTATCTTTGTTTTACTTTCCAAAGTGTAACACCTCCGACTTATCTGTATTTAATCGCAGTTGTCAATCCTCAGCTCACTTCCCCATCAGATTAAAATCCCTCTATTATTTCTGATAATGTTCATCGCTATCAACGATACCTCCTATTTGTATCATCCATAAATGTAATAACCTTCTTGGGAGTACTTGGAGTATGTTGTGCAGCTTTGGGCCCCTTATCTCAGAAGAGATGTACTGGCCTTGGCATGTGCTCAGAGGAGTTTCACGAGAATGGTCCCAGGAATGAAAAGCTTGACATATGAGGAAACTTTGAGAACTCTGGATCTTTACCCAATGGATTTTAGAAGGATGAGAGGAGATGTCATTGAAATATACTGAATAGTCTGGACAGAATGGATGTTGTGAAGATATTTCCATTGGTAAAATAGGCTAGTACCCGAGGGCACAGCCTTAGAGTAAATGGAACAGCTTTTAGAACGGAGATAAAGAGAAACTTCTTCAGCCAGAGAGTGGGGAATCCATGGAATTCAATGCCACAGAAGGCTGTGGAGGCCAGCTTACTGAGTATATATAAGACTGAGATGGACAGGCTCTTCATTGTCAAGAGGATCAAGGATTATGGCGAGAAAGCAGAAGAATGGAGTTAAGAAACTTACCAGCCATGACTGAATAGTGGAGCAGACTCGATGGGCTGAATATTTCAATTTCTGTTCCTATGTCTTATGGCCGTCATCATGCCTTGTATATTCACATTCAGAAAATTTCTGTAAATAACAAATAACAAAGGTCTCAGCACTGACACCTGTGGCACTAGTTATAGACCTCCAGTCTGAGAAACAATCTTCAACCATTACCCTCTGCTTCTTACCATTGAGCCAATTTTGAATCCAATTAGCTAGCTCTCTCTGGATCGCATGTCACCTAAACTCACTGACTAACCTGCCGTATGGGACCTTGTCAATCGTCTTACTAAAGTCCATATACAGATAATCCATTGTCCCATCCATATCTATTCTCGCGATTATCTCTTTGAAACAATTTAAAAGATTTGTCAGACATGATTTCCCACACACTAATCCATGCTGACTATTTCTAATCAGTCCTTGGATTTCCAAATGTTGGTTCATCCTGTCTCTCATTATCGTCTCCAACAACTTGCCTAACTCTGATGTTCCACTCACTGACTAAGAGCTCCCTGGTTTGTCTTTGCTACCTTTCTTAAACAATAGAACCACTCCCAGTGACAAACGATGAAGCAAAAATCTGTGCAAGGGCCTGTGCAATTTCTTCCCTAGCCTCCCATAACATCAGTCAATTGATATGTTCTTGCCCAGGGGATTTATTCACCTTATTGTGCTTTAAGGTAGCAAATGCCTCCACTCTGGTAATATGCATTCAGTTCAAAACATTCCCACTTGTTTTCCTTATTTCTTTAGTATGCATCATTTGATCCTGATTATACATGGAGGAGAAATATTTATTAAACAATTTCTCCCCCCCCCACCTCTTGGTGATTCCACACAAGGACAGCCATGCTCATCAGTAAGGGGACCTCCTCTATCCTGAGTCACGCTTCTACTCTTAATATGGCTAGAGAACCTCTTGGGATTATCTTTCACCTTTTCTGAGCGATCCATGTCATGTCCTTTTTTAAGGCTTTGGATTCCCCTGTTAAGGCTGCTTCTACACTTTGATTAGTCATCTCAGGATTGACTTAAGCCCGATATCTTAAACCCAATGTATGCCTTCTTTAAGGTCCTTACCAGATCCTCAATATCCCTCGCCATCTAAGGATCAGGTTCCCCCTCAAACACCGTCTATCTAATGAAAATAATCCTTATTTGTTCAATCTCTCTTCATGGCTGGCACCCTACACACCAGGCAACATGCTGGTGAACCTCCTCTGCATCCTCTCCAAAGCATCCACATCGTTTTGCTGGTGTGGCGACCAGACTGTATGCAGTATTCCAAATGTGGCTGAACTAAAGTCTTATACAACTGTAACACGACCTGCAAACTCTTATATTCACTACCCGGTCCAACGAAGGAAACCATGCCGTACACCTTCTTCACCACTCTACTGATCTGCCTAGCCACCTTCAGGGAACAATGGACCTGAACATATAGATGTCTCTGTACATCAATTTACCCCAATACTTTTCGATTTACTGTATATTTCGCTCTTGGATTGGATCATACAAATTGCATCGCCTCACATTTGTCCAAATTGAACTCCATCTGTCATTTCTCTGCCCATCTCCCCAATCTACCTATATTCTGCTGTATTCTCGGACAGTCCCCTTCACTGTTTACTACTCCATCAATCTTAGAGTCATATGCAAACTTGCTATTGAAACAAGCTACACCTTCCTCCAAATCATTTGTGTATACCACAAAAAACAATGTCGTAGCAAGTGCCCCTGTGGGACACTACTGGTCACAGATCTCCATTTAGAGAACCTCCCTTCCATTATTACTCTCTGTCTCCTGTTGCTGAACCGGTTTTCTATCCATCTAGCTAGAACACCCATGCAACTTCACCTTCTTCATCAACTTACCATGGGGAAATTTATCGAACGCCTTACTAAAGTCCATCTGTATGACATTTATATCCCTTCCCTCATCAATCAACATGGTCACCTCTTCAAACAATTCTATTAAGTTTGTAAGCCATTACCATACCTGCAGAAAACCATGCTACCTATCACGGAGAAGTCATTGCATTCTAAATGGGTATTTATCCCATCCCTCAGTATCTTCTCCAGTAGCTTCCCTACCATAGACGTCAGGATCACAGGTCTGTAATTTCCTGGTTTTTTCCTTAAACAAGGAGACAACATTAGCAATTGACCATTCCCCAGGGACCTCCCCCGTGTTCCAGGACGCCGCAACAATATCTGTGAAAACCTCAGCTATTTTCTCTCTCGCTTCCCTCAGTAACCTTGGGAAGCTCCCATCCAGACCTGGGGACATGTCCTTCTTGATGTATTTTGGAAATCACACCACTTCCTCCCTCTTTCTGCAGACTTGACAAAGAGTAATCAAAGATCTATCCCTAACCTCAACATCCACCAAGCCCCTCTCCTTGGTGAATATCGATGCAAAGTACTCATTAAGAATCTCTCCCGATTTCTCTGCCTCCAAGCATATCTTTCATGCTTTGTCCTTGAGTGGGCCCTTTCTCTTGCTACCCGCTTTCACGTTATATATGACCAAAAAGCTTTAAGGTTTTCCTTAATCCTGCTGGCTAAGGATATCTCATGACCCCTTTTCGCCCTCTTAATTCCTCACTTCAAATTGGTCCTACATTCACGATATTCTTCCAAGGCTTCCTATATCTTCATTCACCTAGATATTCTGCACACATTCTTTTTCCTTTTAGCTAGTGTCACAATATCACTTGTCATCCATGGTATCCTATCCTTGCCATTTCTATCCATAATCTTCACAGGAACATATCTCTCCTGAACACTAATTAACCTCTCTTCAAAAGCCTTCCACCTATCATTTGCGGATTTCCCTTCAAACAGCTGGTCCCAATCCTCGTTCCCCAGCTCTTGCCGAATTTTGCTATATTTGGCCTTCCACCAGTTTAGCACTCTTCCTTTAGGACCACTCTCATCTTTCTCCATGTCTATTGTAAAACTAAAAGAATTGTGATCATTATTCCAAAAGTAATTCCCCACTGTAACTTCCACCGCCTGGGCGGGCTCAGTTCCCAACACCAGGTCTGGCATGGCCGCTTCCCGAGTTGAACTATTTCTACACTGCTCTAGAAAATGCTCCTGGATAGTCCTACAAATTCTGCTCCATCTAGACCTCTAACACTAAGTGAATCCCAGTCAATGTTGGGAAAATTAAAATCTCCTTTCACCCTGTTGCTCCCACATTTTTCTGTGATCGATCTACACATTTTACCTTGATCGGTGTCGGGAGGCCTGTAGTACAATCCCCGCATTGTTACTGCACCCTTTCTCTTTCTAAGCTCTGCCCATATTGCCTCACTGCTCGAATCTTCCATGGGGCACTCCGTCAGCACTATTGTGATATCTTCTTTGAACAGTGACGTTTGTCATCCACCCCTTTTACCTTCTTCTCTACCCTGCCTGAAGCAGTAATGTCCTGGGATATTTAGTTGTCAATCACGCCATTCCCTCAACCAAGTCTCAGTAACAACAATAACATTATATTCCCAGGTATTATTCCAAGCCCTACGTTCACCTGCCTTACCTACTATACTTCTTGTATTAAAACGACAAGTCCCTCTGTGTTCATCCTCTGCTTCCTGCCTCATCTTCCCCTCAGTCATGCTGAATTCATTATCGAGTTACTTAGGCTTTAGTTACTACCTCCTTTCTTTTCACTAAACAGATTTATTACCTGATCCCCTGCCACATTAGTTTAAACCCTTCCCAACACCGTTAACAAATGCACTCCATCGAACATTGGCTCCAGTCCTATCCAGATGTAGACCGTCCAATTTGTAATAGTCTCACATCCCCCAGAACCGGTCCCAATATCCCAAACATCGGAACCCCTCCCTCCTGCACCATCTCTCAAGCCACACATTCTTCCTGATTGTTCAATCATTCAGACGCTGACTAGCACTTGACAATGGTAGCAAACCTCCGAGGTCCTACTTTGTTAAGTTGGTTCCTAACTCCCTAACATTTTCTTGTAGGACCTCATGCCGATGGCACATTAATGTGGGGAGAGATCATTCAGGCACATAACGTATCAGGGATCCTCTATTAGACTGATGAATAGACTCTGTAACTCCAAATAATAATGATCTTGTTCATGTTGATCATGTTTTTTGAATGTTCTGCGCATTGTAACCTGCACGCCTTACTATGTCCACATTTATTTTTCACCCTATGATCTGTGCGTCCTTGCTTACTGTCATCTGCCTGTACTGCTCATAAATAAAGCTTTCACTGGCCTTCGGCACATGTGACAATAAATCTAATAAATTAATCATTTCTCACCCGAACAGTGTCTCTTTCAGAAATATGTGATAGTCGCTAATCCCCACATTTCAGCGCAATCATCCCTCTTTGACTCCTAGCACGACAGATTAAATACTCAGTTCCATCACTATCTCCTCATGGAGTCATCATCTCATGGATTAGACTGCTAATACTTGCTTGAGTTGTGCCTGTGTGAATGAGATAGTGCCTTACAAAGAAGATCATACCTCTTCACAGTGCCCCAAATACTCTCTCATCAAGGCCCTACAAAAACGGGAAGACGGCTTTAGTTATGCACTTTAATCATATTACAATGAAGGGCAGCATACAATATAAGATGCCAATACTTACGGCCTTGGATGTGTTATTTTTGGTGACTCATGATCAAGGACATTCAGGTCCTTTTGAGAAACAACACTTCTCAACCTTGTACTATTTAATCAATACAAAGTGAGATGCATGCTGTTTATTTCTCATATTCAAATCATTTATATGCCTTGAAAATTGTTGTGGTTCAAACACTGAAACTTGTGATATCCCATGAGTAACTGCCTTCAGTCCATAAAAGTGCAAGAAGCACTGTATTGCTTCCACTGACCAATTCTCAATCCATGTGGTATATCCAGATCACCCCGACTGCAAGTTACCAATGTTCTCCAACTTCCTTTGCTCACTTGTTAGCAACAATGTAAAAACAGTATTCTGCAAATTCAAATACACCACTCGCACTCTTTCTCTCTTGTGGATGTATCAACTAACACAAACTACACAGGTTTCTCAACGATGATTTCCGGTTTCTAAGTCTAAGCTGACTGTACCAAGTCACATCATGATTTCGCAAGTGTCGAGTTATAAAATTTGTCATAAAAGGTTCTAATATTTTCCTCAGACCTAACATCATGGTACCCATTTTTTTTTCGTATCCCTCCCACTCTGGTTTTAAATATTTAGAATTACAATAATTTCTTTCCAGTCTGCAGGAACGATAAATTCCAGAGTCTAAAGAAATTTGGAGGGTAATCAATACTTCTTTCTTGTCGTTAAAACGTTTAAAAGACATTTGAATAAATACATGAATAGGAAAGGTTTGTACGGATATTGGCCAAGCGCGGGCAGGTGGGATTAAGTTAGTTTGGAATTGGAATAGTCAGCATGGATTGTTAGGACCGAAGCGTCTGTTTCTGTCCTGTATGTCTCTATAACTCATTCACTCGCTGCAATGCCACTTCCCTGAAAACTCAGATGGAACTCATTTGGTGCAGTAACTTGCCAAGCTTCAATTCAATTAGTTTTTGAGAAAGTTCACTTTATCAATTCTAATCATGTTCTTATTTTCACCAGTCAAGCTGTCCCATATTATTTCTAGAAGATTTCCGGGACCTTCCAATATGGAGACAGGACGAAGGTATTACCCTCAGCAGCAGGCAGAGATTGATTCCGTCACTGTGTGTATACATCGGAGCACTGCAATTGGGAGGTGATGGACATGACAAACACTCCTGTTCAGAAAGTTCTAGAATCAAGACAGTTCAATGAAACTGTTACTTCTTGGTTACTGACAGCATAGTCCTCTCCCTCGTTCGAGGTTACAGGTTATATTGAAAGTCATTGTAGAATCAAACTGTCTTCAATCTTTGCACCTGGCGTAGGTCCAAGTCGAGGTAAGAAAAAGTTTGTAATCAAAATATGTGTAACGAGAAGAGTTGCCAGAAGAGAATTGTAACTGGAAAGGTGTGGATGATGGTTTATTCAGAAACAGTGTTGAGGCAGAAGTGAAGGCTGGGTATATTGTGAAGGTGGAAGTGGACAGGTTTTGTGGTAGACGGAATATTGAGATATAAATCAGTTCAGGATAAAATGGGGTAATCGTGGTTATGAACACTTTAGTTTCTCCTCAGATGTTTGTAAGCGAGAGATATGAAATTCATGGTATAGAAATGGAAATTGTGATTGAAAGCGAAGACAATATTTTGGATCTTTGCCAAATATACACTACAGAGAAAACGATGATATTCACAACGGGTTAGAGAAATAGTAAATGGGCAGAGATCGACTCACCAGGAATATCAACAATAGCGAGGATGTGGTAGTAACCTGCCTGAATAGTCATCATTACACAGCATCAATCGAGATGTTGTTACTACACTGAAGTGTCCTCCACCACAACAACTTCCAATATAAAAACTGCTTCTGGGCACAACTGCCCTGAACATACACAAGAAATACGGATTTCCCTGGATTTTACTCTCACTGCTCTTACCAGTTAATTGTTTATCGTTTACACAAGGCAATTCTATAATCTGTTTGTAAGAATGCAAACATCTTATTGCACAATTTCTATGCCTTTTCCTTTTGAGATGTTTTGTAGCCTAAGCGCAAAAGTAAGTGTTCTGTTTAAAATTGACCTGTTTATTGGGATTCAAGGGTCAGACACAGTACGTATTTTTCATGGGTTAAGAAACAGAAAGGAATAGAAGACAATGGCTGTGGCGACTGATGAGGAGTAAAGTGACATCCCCCTTCCCCCCCCCCCCGCCCCTCCCCAGTCCCCAATGTCTTCCTGACCGAAAGAATAAAATAAAATGCAGTGAAAGCAACAGAATATATTCGGAAGAAGGAATGGCAAGTGACAATGTAAATAAAACAGAATCATTTCAAATGGAATGGCTTAACAGTGATTGGTATGTGTATGTGTGTATGTGTGTGTCTGTGTGTGTGTGCCTGTGTGTGTGCGTCTGTGTGTGCGTGCGTCTGTGTGTCTGTGTGTTTGTGTCTGTGTGTTTGTGTCTGTGTGTGCGTGCGCGTATGTGTGTGTGTGTGTGCGTGTCTGTGTGTGTGTGTATGCAGATAGATACGATTATTCAGGTGTGTGCAACATATTCAGAATGAACAAGAGAGACATTGTTAACAAAAATGATACATGTGATGTACAAAATTTATAATATATTAATATGTAATTTAATCTTCTTCTGAGATGTTATGTTCCCCTTCTCTCAATGTACTGTCTGCCTCCTGCCCCTTTCTGGCATTCCCTGATCTAATCTTTCATTCTTATTGGATGGATGTTATAAATTCCTGCTTCTGGTGTTCCAACTTTTTTCAGTTAATCCATTTTCTACCAGGAAACATATACTGGGTTCTGTCAACAGTTGGCGCCTGTCATATTGATGGAGATAAAAGTTTTGGCATCATACCCAGGATTTCAACAGATTAATCTGTTGCACATACACTGTACAAAGGACCATAGCGCAAAGGAATTGTCATACCAAATACGGAAGCACATGTAATTCTATCAATCATGTAGACTTTTCTATTTTTACATCTCCACGTCTGTATTCTCTCTCTCTCTGTCTCTATCTTTCTGTCTAGTTATTTAGTCCTCCAATCGTTCTTCGTGTCCCATGTCTCAAACCTCCCTCCTTCAGTTTATAACTATTGGTCACTTTTGGATGAGATGACTTATAATTGAGTAATGTAACTAAAAAGACATGAGGGAGGAGTTGGCTAGAGTTAATTGGAAGGGGAGCTGAGCACAGGAATATGGTGAAGCAGCAATGACAGGAGTTTCTGGAGAAAATTCAAGAGCACATCAGAAATTCATCCCATGTAAAAAGAAAGATATTCAGTGGAAAACAAGGCAGCCGTGCATGATAATGAACTCAGGGACAGCATAAAAGCAAAAGAAAATGTGCACAATGTGGTGAAGATTATTGGGAATCTAGACGATTACGAAGCCTATAAATTCCAGCACGGATAACTAAGAACAGCAAATGGGAGGAGAGGGTGAAATATAATATTACGCTTGTTAATTATGTAAAAGAACATTGAAAGAGATTTTTAGATATTTAACAAGGAAGACTTGGAGTAAAGAACAAACAAAGGAATGTTGGAAAATAAAGCTTGAATAGTTATGAGAAGTAATGAAATGGCAGAGGAATCGAATACATTGCAACAATCTTCACGGTGGAAGACACCGGCAAAATGCCAGAACTTCAAGATAGTCAGATGGTAGAGGTGAGTATAGTGACCACCAGTAAGGAGAAGGAGCCGGTGAAGATGAAGTTGGATCAATCAGCGAGACCAGTTGGAGAACACCCCATAGTTCTAAATAGATGCCGAAGATGATTGCAGATGCATTGCTGGTGATCTTTCAGGAAATTTTGGAGTGAGGGAGGACTGGTAAATATAAAGAGAGAGGGACACAGAAGACAGGAAATTACAAATCGCCAGGCAAGTTGAAACTGTTATATAGAAGGACTTAATGAATCCTTAGGTTTATGAATAGATGCGTGGAGTATAAGAACAAGGAGGTTCTGAAGAATATTGGACATTCTGTCATTAAGTTACAGCATAACAAGAGTTACATTTACAATGCTATTATGAACAGCGGACTTGAAAGTACGGTTAAAACAAAGGAAATCATTTCGAAGCAGACAGGAACATTCGTGACAAAGAAGCTGTTTCCTTGACCCTGTAGTGAGAATGTTGAGATAAGCTTGTCAGTAAACAGCTAAAATAAAATGTATAAAAAGCACAATAAAATCTGTTGCTGCGGAGAAAGCAATACATATGAAGCTGAAAAAGCAGAGTAGGTCAGACAGCATCCTAGGAACAGGAAAGTCAACGTTTCAGGCTGAAAGATTTCATCAGGATTGGGGCGGGAGAAGGGGAACTGGGAAGAAAATAGAGGGAGGGGCGTGAGGCTGAGAACAGCGTAAATGGGATAACGATAGAGGATGCAAGTAGGGGGATATGTGATTGGTCAGTGGAAAGTTTGCAGCGAATATGCGAATAGGAAGATGGACAGCTTTGGTCAGGTCAGGGAAGGGGAACATGGAATAAGGCTGTTGGTGGAGAGATTTTGAAGCCAGTGAAGTCAATATTGAGACCAGTGAACTGTGAGCTCTGAAGCTGAAAGATCAGGTTGTGTTCCCTCGTTTATATTTGGCCTCTCTCTGACAGTGGAGGAGGCCAAGGATGGACCTGTCGCTGGATGAGCAAGGGGAGGTGGTACAGTGTGAGCGAGTAATTGAAATGAATGGCAACTGGAGTGTAGGGTTGGTTAAAGCGTGCAGAGAGCAGATGCTCCATGACGATGTCTCTGAAACTCCCTTTGGTCTCCCTGATAGAGAGAAGACCACATCGGAAGTTGGAGACGTGCTTGGTGGGGCAGGATCAGGCAACAGTGCTCTGAACACAACAACTATCCCGACTTTCCAGTTACCTTCCATTTTAATTCCCCCTCCAACTCGAACGGGAACGTGCCCATTTTAGCCTGTCCACTGTCAGAGGAACACCACCTGAGAGTTGACATTTGAAGCTGATAGCCCAATGGCCTCAATATTGACTGCAGAAGCTTCAAACTCCCTCCACACGCAGCCTTATCCCAAGTCCCTTCTCCCTGACCAGACCCACCTGTCCATCTTCTCACTCACATATCTGCTCCACCCTTTCACTGAACAATCACAGTAACCTCATACTTGCATGCATACACCACCATCATGCCAACCATTCGCCCTTCCATATCCCATCACTCCATCTCTGGGCTCCTCTCCACTTCACCAGTCCTGACCGAAGGTCCAATATCAAAATATTGCCTTTTTGCTACTCTGATTCTGTCTGGTCTTCTGTGTTTCTCCAGCTCCAGGATTATTAACTCTGGCCTCTCGCATCTGTAGTACTAACTCTCTCCAAGTTGTGGAACATGTAAGTCTACATGTAAGAACAAATACATTTGGACATCTGAAAAGATCGCTAACATTTCCTCATTTCTTACCAACCCAACATACACCTTCCAGAAGAAGCAGCATTTCACTTGTAATCTTTCAATCTAGTCTCCTGTCATTGATGCTCACAATTCAGTCTCCTTTAAATTGGGGAGACCAAACAGAGACTGCATTGAGGAACTCTACCATTCTGTCTGTAGGAAGAGCCCTGACCATCTCATTGATTCCCATTTCAATAACCGACTTTGCTCTCGCGCTAACATTTCAGTCCTGGGCAGCTGCAATGTTCCAATGAAGCACAACCCAGGCTCGAGTAACACCTCACATTTCACTTTGGTACGTTACAGCCTGTAGGAGTTAATATTATATTCCATAACTTCACAGCATGACGCCATTATGGTTGTTCTCAAATCTTCATACATTCCTTCTCTTGGTCTCCCAATCAACTTGCCATGTTTGTGAATCGTTTGTCTTGCACTCAATTAAGGAACCCAATGCCCCCCTTTACAATCTAATGTATACTCAGTTTACATTTGATTCTGTTTTACCACAAACAAAAGTCCATTTGTCAGTGACATTGCGCCTCCACACCGTCTGTTTCTCATCAAGCCTCCAATACCTCTGGCAAGGGATTAAAAAACCCTTTTTCCAATCCTTTTCTGTTCTGAAGAAGTGTCATACTGGACTTGAAACGCTAACTCAGTTTCTCTGTCTCTGTAGATACTGCAGATCTGCTGTGTTTCTCCAGGAATGAACATAACATATTTTCAATAAAACAAATAACTGTTGATACCGAAAATCGGAAACCAGAACAAAAAAAGAACTGGTGAGCCTTGAAGAACGATCACTGGAACCAATGATTAACTCTACTTTAACTCCACAGATGCTGCCAGACCTGCTTAACATCCCCAGCAATTTCTGTTTTTCAACACGCTTCAAAGATGTGTGCCAATGTTGCTCAAACCCCCTATCCAAGCTGGAGCACCATATACCGGGAAGTGAAAGATAACACAAGATGCACAAATTCGTTGGTTCTGAAACTATGCAAGGCTGGCAACACTGACATTACAGAGCTCTTACTCTTAGGGAGAGAATTAGTGGGAGATGTATTCACTCTAAACACAGAAGGAGGCACATACTGGAAGGGAAAAGATTCAGATGAATATATTAAAGTATGATGAGGAATGAGACAAACTGTATGTGTGACACGATGGAGAGATCCTCAGTGGAATGAGAATATAAAATTGGACGTGTACCACATCAGAAACCAGAGTAGGTCACTGAGTACATGGCTGATGGATGAATGGGTCTCGGTGTGAACTGGGGAACAGGCAACAGAACTGTATGAGAGATATTGCAGCTCAAACCGTGTATTCCACGTGGTGCTGTAGACCACAGCAACAACAGAAGCAGAATTATATAAAACTATAATCTGTAACTGTTTGCCCCGGATAATCCCCCACTCTACAATTACCATCAAGCTGATCTAAGGTTCATGACGAATGTGGGTAAACATGCCAGGGTCAGAACCATGTGCCCCTAAAACTGATGAGAACCTGTTAAAGCCACCACACTTGACTGGTTACATTCCAAACAGCAGAACTAACATCTGATAGAAAGGGCGCAATAATACAAAGACTTACAGATCAGATCGAAGCTCAGCAGTCCTGCCACACCCAGTCATAAATGGATTAATCTACTCACTGCAGGACAGGGTCATACACATGTCCCCAACTTAAATAATGTACAGCCCTGCACATCAGTGCAAGAGACAAGGATTCCTATCTACACCATACTCAGCCAGAAGTGTTGAGTTTATGATTCAACTCAACTTGTCAGGATGCCCACAGAATCACAGATGACAGTTTTCAAAAAATTTGATTCGCTCTATGTGACATGAAGAAACAACTGAACACAGTAGGTAAGACATAGGCAATGTACAACAAGCCGTACCCCTGGGGAAGCTATTTCATTCCATTTCCAATTCTGACATCTGTCTGACAATGTGGAAAATTACTATGACAAGTACCTTAAGAGGAAAATAATTACAGCATGACCAATATCACCCCCTCAACGCCATTACAACAGTCAAATGGTTGGGAGGTCTTTTTGACAGAGCCGTGAAGCAGCACAAAAATTCCCTGCTCAGTTTGGTTTCCAATAGGTCCCCATGTGGAACTTGTGCTGTTGTGGAAATGTCACTGGATTACTAACCCAGACCAAACAAATGCTCGAGCAGCTGGTAGAAGTTAAAAGCAATTAATGAAATGTCAAGGTCTAAAATTTGGTGTCAGTAACAATGACTTTGAAGCCAATGTCGACTTTAACCACCAGTTTGCTTCTCCAATGTACTTTCAGAAAGTGAATCTCCCGTGCTTTCCTGGTCTGGCCTAAAAGTGACTCCAGACACACAGAGACATGTGATAAACTCTTCAATGGTCTCTGAAACAGCCAAGCAAGACACTCAATTGTATCAAACTGCTCCGAGGTCTTAAAGGATAACCCGGACAGAACACCCGGCACCAGCCTCGATATCGGAAAAGGGAACCGGAAACATAGTCCTGTCGGCCCTGCAGAGGCCTCCTTCCTAACATCTGAGAGCTTGTGACAATATTTACAGAACATTCCCACGGATTGCACAGAAACCTCAGGAAAGGAGTATGTCATTCAACACAGTGAGCCTACACATTCTCATCATGGCCGAGGATCTCCTCAATGCATTTCTCCTACAGCAGATTGAGATATATTGCAATTGATTCATTCAACCAATTGTTTGAGATGTTTGCGAATAGCATGGACCAAGGACATATTCCTGAGATACCCCACGAGCCTTCGTCTCCAATAAAATGATCCTTTTAATCCAGTGTTTCCGGTCCAAGGGCTGCTTTGCTGGAGCTTGTGTACTCTTACATGCTTCCTTTTTCTTATTTTCTCCCCCACTTTTCTTTCTGTAACTTACTGACTCAAGCTGGACCCAGGGTTTGCACCTGAAGCTGAGCCCAGTGCGGAGGAGAGTGAGTCCTTACTTACTTTTCCGGAGCAAGCACAGGACCTGGAATTGACAGCTGCTACATCAGCAGAGGCAACGTGGGTGAGATAGGGCCCAGCAGCAAAAGGTGAAGCCTGAGGATTAGAGACTTGTTGCTGATTGGGTCCTGCACTGGTGGTGATGAAGCGGATAGTGGAAGGCCATCATGGTAATATCAATGATGTGGGTCTAACAGTAAGAGACATATCTCTGACATTGGGGCAGTCTGGCACAGGGGGCAACGAGCCGGTGATGGAGGAGTATCTGCCCAGTGGCAAAGATGATGCCTGAGGATCAGCATCTTCAATGTTGCTGGGGTCTGGTGTAGATGGTGATGTAGCTGTCCTGGAGGAATTGGTTTGCAGCGGTGGTCGATGGTGAGGAGCTGGCTCACAATGCATCAGCTCTCTTCAAGCTGTATCCTTTTTTAATTCCATTTTCTTCAATTATTCAAAATGGCACCACTTTGTGGCAACACGTGGACGCTTTTTGCTGTATTTTATTATATTTATCCTGTAAAATACACCTGGTCATAAAATCAAAATCAAAAAACTTTTACTCACTCTTTCCTGCCAGCTGTCCCTTTCTGAAACCATGTCCAAATATTCGCCACAATCCCATCAGATTTGATTTTGCACACTGGGCTTGGGACTTCAGCAAAAATCTTTCTGGAAATCGCCCTCGTAATTTTACCCTTCCCAATCACCTCTCCCTCAGCCTTCTGTGATCCAAAGTAAACAACCCGAGCTTACCCAGCCTCTCTCCATAGCTGATATGCTCCATCTCAGGGAACATCCTGGTGAATCTCCTCTTCACCCCTCCAATACAATTACATCCTTCCTGTAATAAGGTTTCTAGAACTACACTCAATTCATCTTGGCCTAACCATAGACTTTATAGCTCTGACAATGTATATGTTGATGGATGAAGGCTGTGCCTACGGTTCCCGCTGCCTTCTTAACTAAACTATTAACCTCAGTCAAAAAGTGTTTTGCTGGAAAAGCACAGCAGATCAGCCAGCATCCGAGAAGCAGGAAAGTCGATGTTTCGAGAATAAGCTCTTCACCAGGAATGTGACCCATCATTCCTGATGAAAACTTATATTCAAAACGTCGGCTCTCCTGCTCCTTGGATGCTGCCCGACCGACTGCTTTTCCGGAACTACACTTCGTGATTTTGATCTGAAACATCTGCAGTCCTCACTTTTTCCCTAACTTGTTAACCTGTGCAGTCACATTCAGGGAATTGTGAAGAAACACCCTCTGAGCTTCCTAGTGAGCTGCCATTCACTGTATACTCCGATTTTTGGTTCCTTCTTCCAAAGTACATCACCTCATATTTATCAGGGTTACTATCCATCTGACCATCTGACCATTCCATGTGTATCTTCTTGTAACATAAGGCCTTCCTCCTCACTGCCAACCATCCGGCTAATCTTTGTATCAAACACAAACTTAATTATCACACTCTCCCATCCCCCTACACATTCACATCTGGATCATTTATGAATGCCATAAATACTAATGGACCCAGCATTGATCCCTGTGGTACATCAGGGGACACTTGTCTCCAGTCACACAAACAGCCTTTTGCATCCACCCTCTGTCTCCTGCCAATAAGACAATGTTTGATGTCACTCACGAAGTTACACTTGATATCATGACTTTTTTAAAAAAGTCAGTTTCCCATATGGCCATTGTCAAAGGCCTTACTGAAAAACCATATAAACAACAAGCGCGAAAATATACAATAACATTCATTTGGTATGACTTCCCTCTGATGATGTCATGCAGTCTATCCTTAATTAAACCTTGCCTCCCCAAATAGAGATCAATATTCTCCTTTCCTATTTTCTCCAGTACTTGCCCTAACTCTGATATAATACTTACTGGTTTACAGTTCTCCGTTCTATTTCCAACATCCTTCCTGTAATGTGGGACCACATTAGTTGTTCTCCAGTCATCTGGCAGCTTCAACTTCCCTGTGGCCAGATTCGATTTAAAAATTTGAGTCAGGGCCTTTTGTCCTTTGTCTCTAACAGCATCCTGCGATACAACTCATCCAGACCTGGCAATCAGTGCAATTTTGTACCAGCAATAGCCTCCGATCTCTGCTCACATCTTATATCAGTCTGTTTAAGAGCTTCCTAATCAGTCTTCTTGAATTCTGTCCCTGCAATCTCCTTTTCCGAAGTAAAACAGATATAGAGTTCTCATGTAGCAATCGATCAATGTTCTCCAGCTTCACTCACAGAGTGCTCCCTTGGTCTCTAATGGGCCCTAGTTTTTTTTCTGGTTATTCTGTTCTGATTGATGTACGTGGAGAACATCTTGGGATTCTCCCTCACCTTGCATGGCAACACATCTCCCTGCCCCTGTGTCAGTCCGTCTCTCCGTGTGAACTTTCTAAGCTTCACTGCGTTCTCCTTTCATTTTGGCAATCATTGGAGAACACAAACTGAGTTTCTCCATCAGTTAATCTTGCCTCGAGTAATATGGGCATGAAACTAACTGTTTAGTTTCTCTGCAATTTCCTAGTTCTCTGCAAGGAATTATCTTGTGTGGATATTCCCCATTCCACACGTGTCCTTGCCTTCACTTTCCCATCAAGTATCGAGAGAAGCGTTTGATCATCCTTATGCTTCTTGTTCATTTGCATTCTTTTTTAAATTTCCTTATCAGTTCATTGGCCCTCAAATGTCTCTGAACCTATGGCTTACAACAATATCTGGCATTTTTCTGAGCTGCTTCCTTTGATCTAATGCGACATTTAACTTCTTTTGCTAACTATTGTTAAGTCACCTTACCCCTTTGCTGTTTGAACTGTAGTGGACATGTGTATATTGTACATTTTAAGGTGTTTATTTAAACAACAACCATTGCCTGTATTCCAGTAAATCTTTTTCATATACTTCTCCAATTCAATGAAGCTAATTTGCGCCTCATATTTTCCTGATTTGCATGACTCAAGTTTATGACCACAATTTAAAAAAAAAACTGTTTTGTATTCAGACGTCATATAAAATTAAATATATTATAATTACTATTCCCGAAACCTCGTTTTCAGCAGGGTTTTCAATTAGCTCTTCCGATCACATTACATCAATGTCAAAACAGCCTGACCTCCACCTCAGTGCTCAATATACTGTTAAATAAAACCATCTCAAATACGCTCATGAAATCCCTTTACCCTGCATTATTATTCACGTGGTTTAACACAGTTTAGCTGTAGCTTGAAATTGTTCATTATTACTGTGGTACGCATAGACCTGGGTATCTCATTTCCTGTTTTATAACATACCCAACTTTTGTATTGCAACTTTCACTTTGATATATAACTCCCATCAATCTTTGCTTCTCCTTGCTGTTTCTAAGCTTCACCTTACCAGATTCTGTGGAATCTGACTGATGCGGCCTCTGGGGAGATTAATGGTAGGTTCATATGAGATATTTGGTGAAACCTATTTGGACGTTGAGATCATCTCGTCACGTTATTCATTCTTCCCAAGTGTTATTATGACATTTTCACCAGCTCTCCCGTTATGCTGGTGGAGTAGAGAAGGACAATGATCTTTCAACAATTCTATGCATTCCCCCAGACACCTGAGAGTGCTTTAAACTGGGTGGGAACTTTACATCAGGTTGCTAAATTGTTGCGGATGTTGTACACGATCATAATCAGATCACATCTGGAGTAGTGTGTACAGACTTCATCTCCTCATTGAAGAAAGGATATTGTATTGTTGGAAGCAGCTCAGAGATGGTTCCCTCAACTGATTCCTGCAATCAAGTGTTTAACTTATAAGGAAAGGATGATCAGTCTGATCCAATATGCATTAGAGTTTACAAAATGAAAGATGATCTTTTTTTTGCATAGAACACCGGAAAGAGTCTGCAACAGAAACCAATTACAGCCAATTCCATTTCTCCAGCCTGTTACACAGGAACAGCAGAATGATATTCAGGCCTTCGAACCTGTTACACCAGAACAGGACAAAATAATTCAGCCGCTAGTGCCTATACAGTTACATGAGGAGGTCAGTCAGCTCCTCAAGTCGATAACGCTGCACGCAGAATAGGCCATGAGGCATCAGTATCCTGTTATGCAGTAACAGGATCAGTCCATTCAGCCTCCTCAAGTCTATAACACAGGAACTGGAAGAATTGGTACACTAGAATAGCATGAGGCCATTCAGCACGAGAATTAAACAAGGAGATAAAATTATTTGAGACTTGTTATGGAAAGCTGGAGGTAATTCACCCATGTGTCTGTTGTGTGGGAACAGGAGGAGACAAATCACTCGTTCGAACTCATTTCAGGGATGCAGGAGGATATTGTTCAGTACCTCGAGCCTGTTGTGAAGTAATATGAAGAGATCCTTCAGCCCCTCAAATTGTTATACAGCAACAGGAAGATTCCACAATCCCACAGGCTTCTGACATATTATCCGGAGGAGAAGCAGATCTTGAATCTGTAAATCAGGATATTCCGGCCATCGAGACTATAATGTAGGAACACCATGGGGAGATTCAACCCATTGAGCGTAGAAACCAGGAAATGAGTGAATCCATTCAGACACTCATGTCTATTACACAACGATTGGAGCAAATCCTTTAAAGCTTTGTGCCTGTTACACAGGAACATGGGAAAGGGAACGTAGAGTTTACAAAAAGGGTAGGAATTAGGATAATCACCTTCACTTGTCAATAAAAGGTTGTGAACATAGTGTTGGGAATGAAAGGAAATTGTGAGAATCCATTATTAATTATTAACAACAGAGGATTTGCAAAGTTAAACCAAATACATCAAAATCTGCATTATTTTTAAAGAATTTGTTTGCTCACGTTCTTAAAAGATGTGACAAGCAAAGTAGACAATTGCGATCCTGGAGAAGGAAAGTACCTGAGCACTGCAAAGGGACTGATTAAACGCTGCACAAAATATTAAGCTGTAAAATAAGAGGACATGGGTTTGGGAGGAGGTTATTCGCCTGGATAGAAGGCGGGTGAGCCAACAAAGTGCAGAGAGATTGAATAGCTGTTTCGTTAATGGTTGGCAACTTTTGGGATTCCATAGAGCTCAGACCACATGACCCGAAAATTTACCATTTATTGTATCATTTGGATGAGAGTTGAAAAGTGTGGTGCTGGAAAGGCGCAGCAGGCCAGGCATCATCCGAGAAGCAGGAGAATCGACGTTTCAGGAATGTAGATTTCTCCAGCTTCCTCATTTCCCCTCCTCCCACCTTTTCTCAGTCCCAACCCCCGGATGCAGCACCGCCTTCTTGACCTGCAATCTTCTTCCCGACCTCTCCGCCCCCACTACCTCCCCGGCCTATCACCCTCACCCTCACCGCCTTCCACCTATAGTATTCCCAGCGCCCCTGCCCCAAACTCGCCCCCTTTACCTTTTATCTCAGCCCGCTTGGCACAGCAGCCTCATTCCTGAAGAAGGGCTTCTGCCCGAAAAGTCGATTCTCCTGCTCCTCGGATGCTGCCTGACCTGCTGCGCCTTTCCAGCACCACACTTTTCAACCCTTGTCTACAGCAGCTGCAGTCCTCACTTGCTCACTTGGATGAGAGGAGAGAAAACACTAAAACCACATTTTTAGCTGACACTAAAACAAGTGGAAAATTAGGGTGATGTAATGAAGATGTAGAACATTTACAAATGGATATGAACAGTTTAGATGAGTGTGCCACCTCTGGCAACTAAAATTTAATGTGGATAAAATGTGATTAACCATTTTGGTCAGAGGAATCGAACATGTTATGGACATGGAGAGCAACTTCAGAGTGCTTATTTACAGAGGCATCTGGGTGTCCTTGTGCATACCACAGAAAACTCACATGGAGGTACAGCAGGGAATGAGAAAGACAAGTGCAATTTCAGCATTCACTTGTAAAAGAATAGAGTATAAAGGGAGGGAGGAATTACTGCAATTCTGCAAGTTATGAGGGAGACTGTAACTGACATACTGTGTTCAGGTAGGTGCCCTGATTGCAGAAGGTATGTAGTTACAATGAAGTTACTGATCAATTAATTAGATTGATTGCAGAGATGATTTTTTTCTTTAAAAGAGAATTTGAGCAGTTCAGACCGATACTCTCTGGTGTTCAGAAGACTGAGAGGAGACCTCATTGAGGTCTGGAGCATGTTCAAGGTGATTGACCATGTCGGTGTCGAATGGACATTTCCTATTCTGGGGCAAACGAGTACAAGAGATCATAGTTTTAGGGTTAGGCAGAGCAGATTTAAAACAGGGGTGAGGAAAACTTACTTATCTCAAAGGATTGTGACTCTGTTTAATTCACTACCCCAGATTACAGGGGATGCTGGGACTTTGAGTAAATAAAGGGGTATGAGAGTGGGCAGGAACGTTGGACTGAGACCGCGATGATGTCAACCATGATTGTATTCAATGGCGGAACAGACTCACGGGGCTGGATTGCTGACTGATGCACCTCGTTCTTATTCAGCCCTTCGACGTTATTACACGAGAATGGGGGAGGACTGGTTATCAGACAGGAAGCAGGCACTCCGTATAAATCTGTCTTAATCAGTTCCACAGAGCGTGACCAGTGTTGACACACAGTGACCAGTACAGTGTCCTCAACTGTTTATAATAGATATCAATGATCAAGATGATAGAACCGAAGTGCTGCTACTAAGTTTGGTGATGACACTAAGATAAGCAAGACATTAAGTTATCAAGAGAATGTGGAGAGTCTGCAAATTGATATGAAAGGTAAAGTCAATGACTAATACTTTGTGAAGTGGAATATAAAAGAATATATAACCTGCCAGCTTTTTTAGGAAGAATGGAAGGCAATATGTTTCTGAAATGGAGAGGGATTACACGACATAGTGATACAATGTGTACTGGAGAGTTCACTCTGACCCATTCAGACATGGGAAGTGTTGCTCGATCTCCCTGATGGTCTGCTCCCTGGCATTCCCGGTGGACCCATTGCTCTCAGTACACACGGGATAGTTTGATGTGGTTAGTTGGCGGTGGGGAGTGGTCAGGGGGAGGGTGTTTTGAGCCGTGTACCAAGGGGACAGCCGTTATCCGAAAGGCTATCCTTTCTTTACGAATGGAGACTCAAAGACGATGGGACTGACTGACTGTTTCTGAATGAAGAGGCAGTAGCTGCCACCAGGACAGTGGGTATTCACCAACATGCTGCACTGTGCATGGGCACACTGTAACATTAATGAGGTTAGAGTTCCTTCAGTTCCTATAGCTCTCCTCATTAACATGGGGACCCCACAGAGCCATGTATATCATCGGGAATCCTGCTATACTGAGAAAACACGGATACACTCAGCAATTCTCTGCTGAGAGAGAAAACACTCACTTCATTCAGCATATATATCCTCTGTAACCAAATGGTGACATTGATGCTGAGATATTGGGAGATGATGGATATGTCCCAGTTCTGCCTGGAAAGTTCTGGATCATAGAAGCTGAATGAATCTGTGACCCTAACAGCCGCTGGCAGCACTATCCTCCCCCTGATGTGAAGCTGCAGGTCGTGTTAAAGGAGGTGACACCCCGCTCTGTGCCCAGCTCCTTGTTCAGTCAGGGACCCCTCACACTCTGCTCCAGAGTTGATGGAGCATGGAAAGCTGTTCCGGGAAAACACCAGGTGGGTCCAGCAGACCCCTTTCCCCACACACACTAACTCCGTAGTTTCGGAGCTTCCCCTCTCTGCAGCCTCTGCTTCATTTGTTGTTCATGTTTCACACCCAGATGCTGTAGCTACAGTCCCCAGGCTCCACACAGTTGGTTCACCAAATCCTCATGTCTCCCTGAATATCTGAGAACAGCTGCAGCAAACCATCCCCAACCCCTCCACTAACTTTTCAATAACAGGAGACAATCAGAATCCCCGCAGCTACAAGTGTTATGGACCAGGCCAGACCACCTCAAAATATTTTAAACTGGCAGCCTCGATCTTAACTTTTCCTTATTTTAAGTGTAGGTGTGAACTGTGTGTTCCAGATGTGTTGCAACTGGTCACTAACTCAATGTGAAGCAAAATGCAATCCATTCAAAGATTCCTATTAAGACACAATCAAAGAGAAGAGAAATTTGGGATAGCTTCTCTACTGGAATAACTATGCAAACAATAAATACGGTGCCTTCTACTAAGTAACTGTGCTAATACAGGAACATCCCATAACCAAACCCCTGGCATAAAGGTAAATTCAAACTCAAAATCGTATGTGCAGTTTTCCAATCCAGGACGAAGCAACTATAAGAGAGTTTTCAGAGAGAATAGCAGCTAGTGATCAAGTATTGAAACTTCCACCCCTTCTGGGATCCTAACCAGCTTCTGAATACTGCAGCTCAAAACAAAACGAGAAGACCTGGTCTGGGAGAGCTGGCCACTGCCTTACCATTGTTTCCAATGTTTTAATAAAACCTAAACACCTTCTCAGTTGCTTACTTAAGCTGTTTTCAGGCGGAAGTTCGACATCTCTGCCTTTAAGACCTCTTTTCAAAAAAACATATTACAGAGAAAATAACTTTTTAAAAGTGGTCACAACTAACCGTTTGAAAAAAAAGCAACAATGTACAAATATCGCCTCATTTTACACCCATTATTCTGATTGGTTCAGTAGACTACTCTATATATATTGATTGACACTAAGCATGCAAACATTCACAACTCCAATCTATTTCAGTTAGTTTACTTCTGCCACAGAACGCTTCTGTTTTCCTTCATCCAAGTCTCGACAACTTGTTAGCAAGTACAGTTTCTCGTCCTGTTACTTGTATAACTTCCAAATTGAATGGCAAAAATAATAACTCTATCTGAACAGATTGGAAGTTTTCTTCCTAAATTTCTCGAAAAACCTTCAGGCATTATGATCACTATATGTATACTTGTCTTAGACACGTTATTGGCGATTTAAATGCTGAAATGTTGTAACGCCAACACCAAAATCAAGACATCCTTCCTAGTTGTGAAATATTTCTGTTGATGTTTCCACCGGACACTCCAACCACACGTTACATAATGGGGCACTTCTCATCTCCCTCATAGTCCTTCTCAATGACATATCTCCTCATATCTCAGCTTAAAAGATTTACATGTTTCTGTTCCTCGTAATGCTGTAACCCATTTACCTGCTACTCCTGGGCGTAGTAGTAGTACTACCTACTACTTCTGGGCGGCACGGTGGCACAGTGGTTAGCACTGCTGCCTCACAGCGCCAGAGATCCGGGTTCAATTCCCGCCTCAGGCGACTAACTGTGTGGAATTTGCACATTCTCCCCGTGTCTGCGTGGGTTTCCTCCGGGTGCTCCGGTTTCCTCCCACAGTCCAAAAAGATGTGCAGGTCAGGTGAATTGGCCATGCTAAATTGCCCGTAGTGTTAGGTAAAGGGTAAATGTAGTGGTATGGGTGGGTTGCGCTTCGGCGGGGCGGTGTGGACTTGTTGGGCCGAAGGGCCTGTTTCCACACTGTAAGTAATCTAATCTAATATGCCACGAAACCTTACGCACAGGTATACATTTTAAGATCTTGCACATTCTTCTCAAGCCCTCCCAGAAGCCAAACTTTGATTTATGGACCAACTGAAAGGCATTAGCCATTTCAGATTCTAATCATGCCATTTCAACTCTCTGTTCTTCCACATGAGTTCTCACGACTACAGGAAGTGAGTTTTTTTTAACTCCTCCAAAGTAAGAATCTCTCTAAGAGTGTAATAATTGCTCTGTTGTTAATACCCTGACTCACCATTCAAAATTACTTTGTTTGATCCTTTCAAAATCAATGTACGTTTAACCAGGGACACAATTTTACATTCTAAAACACTGTCTGTCGGCTTCTGGCACAAGCTCATATTCACTTCAGATGGCTTTCTTCACTTCCTCATACTGGCTAGATACCTCTTTCGATAGGGATGCTAATATCCCACTCCTTATACCTATCAGCTTTTGTTGGATCAAATAAATCTACATGGTCAGTGGCCATTGCATTCGTGTAGCCACTTTCTCAAATGAAGTTGAAAAGACTTCTACAGCATTCTCATCAAATTTAGACAATGCCTGTACATATTTAAACAGATCCCCATCAGGCCGTTGGCTGCCGTAGAGTTGTTCATCCTCACTATCCTCCTCATTCAACCCACCGTCTACCAACATCTCCACCCTGCTAAGTCGACTTTCCTTTCAAGTTGATAACTTCTGAAGTTGAAACTCATTCACTTTATTCTTTTATGCTTTCTTTTTTTGTCTTTCTTCTTCCTCCCCTCTTCTTTAAATTCTACTTTTAATCTTATTTCAAACTGTCTCAATTCCTTTTTGTGTTCAAGCTACCTCATCTGCAATTGAATTCTAGCCATTTCCAAAGATTCTGATGGTGTTTCCACCAAACTTTAAATGACAAGCTACAGCTGCAATTGTCACTCCTTTTCTCACAGAAAAACACAAAACCTAACTCCAGCTTCTCTGCCAATTCTAAAAGCTTTGCTTTGCTCACCTTATGTAAAATCTCCAACTTTACTTCTTCCAAACCCAGAGTACTCTTAGAGACAGAAATAGACATTACTACACAAATCACTGTACAAGCCAAACGAATTCAACACCCAGACCAAAAGACACTAACAACTATAAGACGCTGCCTTTGAGCCCAACAATCACCCTGTGCACATTCTCTCCGTCCCCGCGTGGGTTTTCTCCAGGTAGAACAGGCCCTATGGCCCAACATGTCCACTCTGACCCACCAAAGGCCAAACCACCCAACCCCAATCGCCTACCCAATATTTTCCCCTAACGAATGCACCTAACACTATGGGAAATTTAGCATGACCAATTCACCTGACCTGTACATCTTTGGATTGTGGGAGGAAACCAGAGCACCCAGTGGAAACCATGCAGACACATGGAGAATGTGCACACTGCACACAGTTATAAGCAGGAATTGCACCCGGGTCCCTGGTGCTGTGAGGCAACAGTGCTAACCACTGAGCAACCATGTTGCCCCACTACCTTATAGTAAATGTAAATGTGAAATGGGTATTCCAGATGTGATGCGGCTGGTCAAACAACTCAACTGTAAGCAAAACACAATTCACTTAAACGCTCAAATAAAAATGCATACAAAAAGAAGAGGAGTTTAGAATAACTTAACCACTGGAAACCTTAAGTGAATAATAGATACAGTACCGTCTTCTAATGAAATATTCCCATGTACTAACATTCCATAAACTCATCCCTTGGCAGAAAGACACATCCAAGGCCAATCAGTCTTGCATGAGGTTCTCCAATGCACGAGGACACAACATCAAGACATATTTCAGAGATAATAGCAGCGAGAGATCATTTATTGAAGCATCCAACCTACCTCCGACTGCAAGCATCTGGTGACAGTTATAGTTCAGAAAAACTGGAAAGCCTGGTCTATGAGAACTGGCCATTGTAATCAATATTTATATAAAAGAAAACCTAAACGCATCCTATGTTACTTACTTCAGCCAGTTGCAGTCGGCAGTTCGGCCTTTAAGATCTCTCTTTAAAGAAAAGGAGACAATAATCTTTTTTTAAAGTTACAACATTGTCAGAGATGTTAGATACCTAGTCCTTTACAATGATTCTCAAGGGGACTCTCCATGTTACTGACCACACGATCAACTCAGAGGGACAGGCACAAAAGTCAGACATTCAGTGGACAGGCACAGACCATTTTCCAAAGACGTGAGTCAAAACCGCTGAAACCCCTATCCAACATGGAGCACCACATGGGATACACCGGGAAGTGAACAACAGCCCGACACAGACTCCCTTGAACATGGAACACCACATGGGACACACCGAGAAGTAAATGTCCGCCCGACACACACCCTCACTTCCGACATGGAACACCACATTGGACACACTGGGAAGTTACTAACACCCCAAGACACACGATTTCACTGTTTCTGAGCTTCACACTGTCAGCACTCGATACACTAGGGAGGCGAAAACCAAGGCCATGGAAAGATACAGAGGGACAGAGAGATTCACATTTAATACAGAAACAGACAGTTAAATAACTGAGAACATGTTGTGGAAATATGGTGAAAAAGACTAGATAGTGGGACTAACTGGAGGATTGACCCCTTAGAGAGCAAAATTACAAGAATGAGAACATTGAATAAGGGTATTTTCAGATCAGCTGAAATGGTTTGTTACATGAAATTCTGAATTATTTTCACAGAACACTTCAAACAACATAAGCTGGGAAAAGGTGACAGACCAACATGGAGCGCTCTGCAGACTATGCTAGTGCATTGCACAATAAACTGGTTTATCTGCCCAGCATTGGGAGTATTGCAAACCTTTACTATCACAAGGGAACGATACACAGATCAAATACACACAGCTGGGGAAGATTCCTATCTCCATTGGACCAGTAGTGTGTGTGTGTGTGTGTGTGTTCGGGTAGTTGAATGTGAAAAATCATTGTTTGAGAGAAAATACACTTGAAGGAAACCAGGTTAAATAGGAACCACTGGCAGGGATTTGGATAATCGACACAGAGAGACTGAGGGAACCTTCATGGACAGATGAGTTAAAGTGTTTGAGAATATTAAAATTGCCAGACACAATAGCGATATAGATCAACGTGCGCAGGAATGTCTGATGGATGGGATTTTGGGATGAGTTCGAAGTAGATTTGCTTCTGTAGGTTTCAACAGCAGCAGATAGTTGTCATCATTAAGTCAGTGAAGTATATTCTGTCGCAGTGAGTAGTTAAAGTTAATAATGGTCAAGGCATGGTGTTAGAAATCAGCTCATGGTCAAATGGATCACCAAAGTTGTGATTCATCTGTAAAAACCACCACCTACAAGTTCCCCTTCAAGCCACTCACTACCCTGACATGGAAATACACAGGAGTTGACTCAAACTCCTGGCATTCCCTTTGTACCGGCATTATAGGCCAACAGACAACAAGTGGATTGCAGCAATTCAAGAAGGCAGCTCGCCATCACCGTTTCATGGTCAAATAAGGATGGGCTATCAATGCGGGCCAGCCAGCAGTGCCCAATTCCCACAAATGAATGAAAAAAGAATTTGCCAAGGATGAGATGGAGTCCCAGGAAGGAAATGGAGTTAGTGAACATAATAGAGGTCAATGACCTCCACGTTCCCAATATTTAAATAACAAGGACGGTGAGACAATGGTTCACATCTGAAACTGAGTAGGTCAACATAGACACCCATCAGTAACACTACCAGAAGCAAGGAGGGAGACAGTAATTGAATAAGTTCACTGATGCATGTAGTCATGATCTACAGAGTGAATATCTGGATTCAGAGTCTCAACATGAACAATAATAGTGGCAAGAAGTGAAGAATATATGAAAGATCAGCAATGTAGTCATAACTATATAAGAAATATTTGGACTGTGAGACTTACCAGGCACACCAACGATAGACAGGAGAGGATAATAAAAATATTGAATAGTGCGAAGAGCATAATCGATCCGTGAATATAATGACAAACTATCATAAAACGTAGAAAGAAACCAAACATAAAAGGATAAAGTCCTGTCCATTGTTGGAACATTCCAGTTCAACCTTCTCAGATTTGGTTCCATTGTTGGAACATCCCAGTCTGATGTTCTCAGATTCTTATCCATTGTTGTAACATTCAAGTCTGATATTCTCAGATTCTGATCTCTCCTCCACCCCCTCTCTGGAGCTGCTGATCCCTGTCAGTGCTGTGGGTGATGCTCCTACTCATACTATGGCATAACATATTGAATGGAGCCCATTTATCATTTGTGGATGGAAAACATACACCGGGATTATTATTATCCATGGAGACTGACATTAATCACAGTCACTGAACAAACAGGTTCAGCTAACCCTTTCCTTACAGAACATTTTATATCACAATAAAAGGGAATATTTAATGAGACTGGATGGAATGGATGAGGGTTACTGACCGACGGACTATAAACCTTTCTTTTTTTTAACCTTTCCCTTGTATGTGAGAGTATTGCCAGAGCACTGCAATGCTGTATATGTCCCACTCTATTTATAAAGGGGACAAGGATAAAATAACAGATCAGCTACACAAGATATCTGGTGGGAGCTTTTCTGGATACATTAGCTAATGGGTGAAAGTGAGGATTGCAGAACCTGGAGATCAAAGTCGAGAATGTGTTGCTGCAAAAGCACAGGTCAAGCATCAGAGGAGCATCGACATTTCTTGTGTTAAGCCCTTCATCAGGAATGAGGCTTGTGGCGCAAGGGTACTCAGAGACAAATGGAAAGGGGGTGGATTGGGGGTAGGTAGCTGAGAATTTGACAAGTAAATAAAGTTGGGTTTGATTGTGATATGTTGGAGAGGAGGATGGAGTGGATAGGTGGGAATGAAAATGGACAGGTAGGACAGTTCATGGGGGCGGTGCTGAGTTGGAAGGTTGGATCTGGGATAACATGTGGGGAAGGAAAATGAGGAAACTGGTGAAATCCACACGGATCCAATGTGAGTTCAGTGTCCCAAGGCAGAAGATGAGTTTATCTTCCTCCAGGCGGTGGGTGGTTAAGGTTTGGCGATGGAGGAGGCCCAGGACCTGCATGTCTATGGCGAAGTGGGAGGGGGAATTCAAAGTGTTCAGCCACAGGGTGATGGGGTTGGTTGGTGCGGGTACACCAGCAAAGTTCTCTGAGGTGTTCCACACATTGGCATCCTGTCTCCCCAAGGTAGAGGAGACAACATCTGGAGCAACTGATGCAGTAGGTGACTTATGTAAGTGCAGGTAAAAGTCTGATGGATGTGGAAGGATCCTTTGGGGCTCGGATGGAAATGTAGGGGAGGTGAGGGTGCAGGTTTTCCCTTCTTGTGGTGGCAGGGGAAGGTGCCAGGCGTGGAGGATGGGCTGGTGGGTGGCGTGGACCTGACAAGGGAATCGTGCCGGGAATATTCTTTACAGAATACAGGTAAGGGCAGGGAGGGAAATATATCCCTGTTGCTGGAGGGGTGGGATTCGAATGCAAAGGTGTGGGAAGTGGATGAGATGCTCTGGATGGCATCATCGACTATATGGGAGGGGAAATTGCTGTCGTGAAGAAGGAGGTCATCTGGGATATACACTGCGTTCAGAGTGTGGTGCTGGAAAAGCACTGCATGTCAGCCAGCATCCGAGAAGCAGGAAAATTCGACATTTCGGGCAAAAGCCCTTCATCAGGAATCAGGCTTTTGCCTGATGCACCGATTTTCCTGCTCCTCGCATGCTGCCTGACCTGCTGTGCTTTACCAGCACCACTCTTGACACTAATCTCCAGCATCTGAAATGCTCACTGTCGCCTACACGCTATGTTCAGCCATTTCTGCAATAGAGTCATTAATTCTGCTCTCATTGCGATAGGAAAAAAATGTTGTTGTATTACAGGCTGGGCTGTTTTCCCTGGAGCGCCGGAGGCTGAGGGCTGACCTTATAGAGGTTTACAAAATTATGAGGGGCATGGATAGGAGATATAGACAAAGTATTTTCCCTGGGGTCGGGGAGTCCAGAACTAGAGGGTATAGGTATAGGGTGAAAGGGGAATGATATAAAAAAAGCTAAGGAGCAACTTTTTCACGCAGAGGGTGGTGTGTGTATGGAATGATCTGCCAGACGATGTGGTGGAGACTCATACAATTGCAACATTTAAGAGGCATTTGGATGAGTAAATGAATAGGAAGGGTTTGGTGGGATATGGGCTGGGTGCTGGCAGGTGGGACTAGATTGGGTTTTGATATCTGGTCGGCATGGACAGGTTGGACTGAAGGATCTGTTTCCATGTCGTACATCTCTATGACTCTATAAGAATTTTGACGGTTTTGGAGGCTGGGACGGGTGATGTTGAGTTACAGAGAGAGTAAGAATAGGCTGAGGCTATATTACCTTGACCGTTGACTCTGAGAAATTACCTGACTGAGGTTTATAGAAGTGAATCCTGATGCTCCAATTTGAGCAATGCCAAAGGACAGGGAAACAGACAGAACAGTTATTCACATTAAAACTGGACAATTACTCATGGTACAACTTACTGAACTATGGAGTTAGACTGAAGAATGGGACTGGCTGGAGGAGATAGAATTTGGAGGGCGCAATCACATTATTGAGAACAAAAATAAAGGCA
Source organism: Chiloscyllium punctatum (assembly GCF_047496795.1). Lineage (NCBI taxonomy): Eukaryota > Metazoa > Chordata > Chondrichthyes > Orectolobiformes > Hemiscylliidae > Chiloscyllium > Chiloscyllium punctatum. The sequence goes on from NC_092754.1 coordinate 82,544,742, forward strand.
TTGCCATATCCAGTGAAATGGTTCGTTATATGACATTCTCACAGAACCAGACCAGACACCATCAACCCAGATGAGTATGCGTTCAGCATGGAGCACTGTGCAGACCAGGATGGTGCCCTGTGCAATACAACCCACAATCTACCGAGAGTGGAAAGGTATGCAGACCACAGCAGTGCATTCATGTATCAACCCAGATGAGATATGTGACCTGGATGTGTAACTGTGTCCATCACCCCAGTATATTTCTCAGAACACTGCGTTAGATCGCTGCCCAGTGTAGGTTAACTTGCAGTCCATGCTGGAAGTGACAGGATGTGCACATTCCGTCCATTTCCAGCTCCATATTTACACTGTGCCACGATAAGGGATGCTGTGGCTGCGAGAATAATGGCCAGAGAGACATCGCCGGGGAGTCAGTTTAAATATCCCTAAATGGGAGGGGTTTGGTGTTTAGACAGAGACCGCGAGATTCAAAGACAATGTCATGGAAGGATGTGCTCACAGGTTCCAGAATGCTGAAATGTAGATATTCCAATAGTTTTCTGCAAAATAAGCCAGTATTTCCATGAATGATGGGCAAATGGGATTTTGGTGTGAGGTCAGATGATGGAGAGTTTTGGATGAACTTTTGTTCTGCAGCTTTGGAACTGGGAGTAGGACCAGCAAAGTCATCGACTCATTGGGCTGAATCTAACAATAATTTGCCTCAGTGACACTTTCTTTGAGTGTGACAGGGATCGTCTGCACGAGGCAGAACTAATTTCCTGCTGTTATCTTATCGAACTCGCCTCATCTCATGGTGACCCCCCATTCAATGCCATTGCAATTCTCCCACCCATCATGACTGTAGGTAATCAGTATCGCCCGAATGCCCCTAGATATTCCACGATCCCTAGCACTGGTGCCAGCTTTTAAAGGCCAATGGCATATAGTTGAGCTTTCTCAGTTCGGAGCTGCCCCGCACAATTTACCCCGAGCATGGTAGATAAGGGGCAATTACACCACGGTTTGTCGACAGGGGCACGGAGGTCCTGGTGGATGGGCCAATACAGATGGGGATCATTCCCTTCCCAGAGGGGGCCACACCACCAGACCCACCGAGCATAGTCTACCTCCCCACCCAGCTCACTACGGTATCTGCAGTCTGATGAAATGTCCAGCAACACAGGGCAAGCATCAATAACCTTCCCCGCCTGTCAGGATAAGGGTCAGCGTATTCTGTCTGCTCCCTCCCACTCACTGAGTATCTGTTATAGCACCTACCCCGAACAAGGCTCATGCTCCAACACTTTTGCTCCGATATACAGCACCTTCCCCCACCCTCACTCTCTCTCTGTCTCTGTCTGTCTCAACACTCCACCCCCTACAGTAATAACACTGCATGGATACAACACTGTGGACCAACTCCCTCCGGACACCTCACCATTCAGACCCCTACACCAGCACTAACAAATGGACCACCCACTCCTGCCATCACCCCTTCAGTCCCTTCCTCCCATTCCAGGAGAAATAGCCTGGAATCGGACAGAAAGGGCCAAGCTGCGTGGTGGAGTGCCCGATATCCATTCCCTCACCGACCTTTCTGCTGCCATGTGGGGAGGACGCTGGTACGAGCTGGAGAGGACGGGGACGATTCGAGTGCGAGATTCTGAAACATCCACATCCCACCAACCGAGTAAGGAGCAATGTTCAGTGAAGTGCAATTCTCACTTTTAACCCACTGGCAGTTCCGTTCCGTTGCCCCTGGCACAATGTAGAAGCCGTGACCCTGATGCCATCTCCCTATTGTGTCGAGCTGGTACAAATGGAATCCCCATGGTCTCGGTGGGCAGGAGGGTGGGTGCACAACATATCGTCACCACCACCTCCCAGGAAGCGAGCACTGAGACTCCCTCCCACACCTCCCCCTGTAAACAGCTCAGATACTGAAACTAATCTGTGATAGTTACTGCTCTCCCCACTTGTCCTGACATCTTCAATACTCTGCGTTCATTTACACCCAGGGCCTTCTGTTCCTGCACCCTTTTTAACCGTACAGCCTGTTTTATACTGCATTTCAATGTCCTTCCTACCGAAGTGCATCACCTCACACTGCTCTGCATTAATCCTCATCTGCCATCAACCTGAAAACTACACCAATGTGTCACTGTCCTGTTGGAGTTCCACACTGTCCATCACAAACTTTATAATTCTTCCAGGTTTAGTATTTGCATATTTTGAAATTGTCCTACAGTCACACGCCACACAGAAATACCAATTCACTCACTACGAGTCTGGCAGTCACTATGATGCTTACAGTGATGTAACATCCACCTGACACGAGTTCTGAGAAAGGGTCACTCGACCTAAAACGTTAACTTTCATTTCTGTCCACAGATGCTGCCAGACCTGCTGAGTTTATTTTGCTGTCAGTCTCTGCTGGTCTCCCCACACCACTGTACAGCTTGGAGTGGAGGGTAAAAATCATCAGGGATTCAGTTTACGAGGGACAGAGGGAGGGCAGCAGCTCACAGCATCATCAACAAACACACACACTCACACAAACACACAGACAGACACAGGCACACAGACACACACAGAGAAATAGACACATAACATGTGCAGAGAGATAGATACACACAGATGGGCACACAGATATACTTATAAACACACACAAATAGACAAGCGCGGACAGAAATGCGCAGATACATGCTTGGACATACAAACACACTTGGAGTCCAAGAGTTATACTGAGTGTTTATAAACAGACCTATCAGCCCATACGTCCATGTGGGTGATAATCTCAAACTAAACCAGTCCCACCTGCATGCACTTGGACCATATTTTCCCAAACCTTCCCTTATACTTGTACTTAATCAAATGTCTTTTAAACGTTGTAACTTTACCCACATCCATCTCTTCTCAGGGCGTTCGTTCGATACACATACCAAATGATGTGTAATCACAACGCACTTCATGGGCACTGATCAGGTGTACATGAGAACTCAGTGGGAAGCTTGGGAAGTAAGTGCTGGGAATCTTGATGACATGTACTTATCATCAACAGCCGCAGGTGAGGTGCAGGAAGACATGAGGTTGATTTACTTGGTGCCATTATTAAACAAACTGGGATGGAAACGGCAGGGAACAACAGACCGGTGAGCATGACATCGGTGGTGGGCAAGATGTTGGAGAGAAGCCTGAGGGACAGGATGTTCATGTATTTGGAAAGACAAGGACTGATTTGAGATAGTCAACTTGGCTTTGTGCGTGCGAAACCATGTTTCACAAACGTGATTATGTTTGCTTGAAGAAGTAATGAAAACGATTAATGAGGGCAGAGCAGTGCACGTGATCTATATGGAATTCAGTAAAGCGTCTGACAAAGTTCCCCATGGTAGATTGGTTAGCAAGGTTAGATCTCATATAAGACAAGGATAACGAGCGATTTGGATATAGGCTCGAAGATAGAAGACAGAAGGTGGTGGTGGTGGGTTGCTTTTCATACTGGAGGCCTGTGACCAGTGGAGTGCTACAAAGGTGGGTGCTGGGTCCACTGCTATTTGTCATTTATATAAATGATTTGGATATGAACATAGGAGGCATGATTAGTAAGTTTATAGATGACACCAAAATTGCAGATGAACAAATGGGCTGAGGGGTGGCAGGTGGAGTTTAATTTAGATAAATGTGAAATACTGCATTTGGAAAGGAAAATGAAGGCTTGGCTTATACATTTAATGGTAAGTTCCTGGGGATTGTTGCTAAACAAAGAGACCTTGGGGTGCAGGTTCATAGTATTTTGAAAGTGGAGTTGCAGGTTTATAGGATAGTTGAGAAGGTTTTTGATATGCTTGCTGTTGTTGGTCAGTGCATTGAATATAAGAGTTGGGAGGTCATATTGCGGCTGTAGTGAACATTGATTAGGCCACTATTGAATACTTCGTGCAATTACGGTCTGGATATAGAGGAAGGATGTATGAAACCTTAAAAGATTCAGAAAAAATTTACAAACATATTGCCAGAGTTGGAGATTTAGAGATTTATGGAGCGGCCGAATAGGCCAGGGTTTCTTTTTCCCCTGAGCACCAGCGGTTGAGAGGTGATCTTAGAGTAGTACAGTCCAAAGCTGGAGGGCAGAGTTTGAATGTGAGAGAGGAAAGACTTAAAAGGGATCTAATGGGTAATGGTTTCAAATAGACGGTACTGTGTATGTAACGAGCTGCCAAAGGAAGTTGTGGAGGCTGGGACAATTACATCATTTAAAAGGTATCTGCTTGGACAAATGAAGAAGAAGCGTCTAGGGGATATGGGCCAAATGCTAGCAAATGAAACTACGTTAAATAAGGACATCTGTTCGGCAGGGATGAGTTGGAAAGAAGAGTGGGTTTCCATGCTGGACAGCTCTGTGACACTATATCTTCTGTAAACGTTTCTCCTGTCATCTTCAAATTACCCGCTAGCCTTGAAATCCACGACCCTAAGGGAAGGACAACTGCCATTCAACATTATCTATACCCCTCATTGTTTTATAAACCTCTATAAGGTTGATAAGATCTCAAACTTCTACGCTGTAGTGGAAAAGCTCCCAGTCCAACAAGACGGTCCTTAAAGCATAAACACTCCATTCCCAGCAATAGCCTGGTAAATCCTTTTTGAACCCTCTCCAGTTTAATAATGTCCAAAATGTAACTGGGTGACGAGAACTACACACAGTACTTCAGGAGAACGTCCTGCACAACCTGAAGATAATGTTCCACCTGCTGTACGCAAAGGTCTGAGAAATGAAGGCCAGCAAGGTAATCACACTGCCTACACATGATGCAAACTTCAAAGAAATATACCAGAACCCTAGATCTCTCTGTTCTACAAAACTATCAATGGACCAACATTTAATTGTGGATGTCATCTCCTTGTTTATTTTATCAAATTGCGATACTTTGCATTCATTGAAATTAAAATCCATCTACCACTCCTCAGCACAGTGAGTGATAGTACCAGGGAGGAAGTGCTGGAGAGTAATCAGCTGCCTTGGATCATTTCGTGGTTTGAAGAAGAGGGCAGTCACACGTTAGAGGCGGAAAGGAGTGATTGGTGTTTTTGATCCATAAAGTATGCTTTTTCTTCGTCTCTGGTGTTCAGTGATCAGTATCTATTCCAGATCCTTTATAGTGCAGAGTGTGTCTGCAGGATGTCTTTCCCTCATATTGCAGATATCAGATAAGATGGAAATCATAGCCAAGCAATTAACCATCTTCATAGTTTATCTCGAAGGCAGAGCACATAAACTCAACATCCAATATTTGAGGTGAGTAACTTTCATATGTTGAACAATGCAATTATTTTAACTATGTAATTCAGGAAAAGTGAACCAAATTTTAATTAATCCACAATGAGCTGAAAGCTGACATTTGAAATGTGACCCAAAATCTGGGCATGGTTTAAGTCTTGTGCAGTGAGTAACACCAAGGCCTTTGAACCAGAGCTCTGCGTTATATTCCAATACCTGAACTTGCATGGTCATGTCTCTTACTCTGGACCAGAAGGTCTGGATTCAAGCCCAGCCTGTCACGGAGGTATGTCACAGTATGTCAAAACTGGCTGATGAACAAACACACAGGAGAATAATGTTGCAGCTTTAGGGATTATTGCCAAGTGGTGGTAGTGTGGCTACCGCTGAGCCCAAAAGTCTAGATAAAAATCCCACAGAGGTATTTCATAATGTGGCTGAACAAGTTGTTAAAATGATTTTAGAATTGTGATCTGATGAATAAGGAAGAAGAGTCTGTATTGACTTTCAGAATTTAGGTCCGGAATGACTGAGAACACAGATATTCCTGTCGATTGGAGTCACATTTGCTCGTTCTAGAGGATTATAAAATCATGAAGGCCGTGAAAAGGGTGAATAGTCAGCGTCTTTACCCCAGGGTAGGGAAGGCCATACCTAGAGGATGTAGATTTAAGGTGAGATGGACAAGATTTAAAAGGGACCTAAGGGAACCATTTTCACACAGTGGGCGGTATGCGTATGAAATGAGCTCCCAGACGAAGTTGTGGAGGATGGTATAATTGCAACATTCAAAAGTCATCTGGATGGGGACATGAATTTGAAGGGCTTAGAGGGATATCATACTAATGCTGGAAAATGAAACTAAGTTAATTCACGACATCGGGTTGCAAAAAATGATTTTGACCAACGGGCCCGTTTCTATGCTGTATATTTCTATGATTCATTGATCCAATTAATCATGATCTCTTCGTAATCTTATGTAACCTTCTTCACGTTCCACTACATGTATCTAATCTTGGTGTCATCTATAAACTTGCTCACCATGCTTTGTATAATTTTCATCTCAATCCTGGATATAAATGACAAACAAAAGTGGATCCAGCACCAATCCCTTTGGAACGCCACTGGTCACAGGCCTCCAGTCCAAAGGAAAACCTTCCCCCACCACCCTCTGCCTCCTGCCAATAAGCTGAAATACACACACGCATACAGACATACAGAGACACAGACACAGTTATGTCTTTAAGACAGAGATAGAGAGTTTTGATTGATAAGGCAATCAAAGTTACAGTGAGAAAACGAGAGAATTTTGTTGAGAAACATGTCAGCTATGATCGAACAGCAGATCAGACTTGATGGGCCTAACAGTCTAGTTCTGCACCAATTTCATACACTCGAAAGTTTACACTATCTGAAATGTCTAACCAAGAGAACCGTGGAGGCTGAGTTTGATAAATACTTTACTGAACAGTCAATGGAAATGTGGGATAGGTTTGAGGGGCTGAATGTTCGATGTCTTTCCTATTGGTTGTGACCTCATTTTCCAAAAAAGACAAGCTGACTTGCTGTGAGGTTCATACACCTTTCAATTTAGAGTTTCTACAATTTAAGATTGAGATAAGGATGTTTCTATCTCCTTGGAAGATTACAGCAGGGAACAGACCCTTCAGTCCAACTCACCCATGCCGACCTAGTATTCCAATCCAATCTAGTCCAAACTGCCATATCCCTCCAAACCCTTCCTATTCATGTGCCCTTCCCGATGCCTTTTAAATGTTGCAATTGTACAAGCCTCCACCACTTCCTTTGGCAGCTCATTCCATACACGTGCCATCCTCTGCATGAAAACGTTGCCCCTTAGGTCTTTTTTTATATCTTTCTCCTCTCACACTATACTTCTGCCCTGTAGTTCTGAACTCCCTTACCCCATGGAAAAGACCTTGTCTATTTAACCTATCCATGCCCCTCCTGAATTTATAAACCTCTATAAGGTCATCTCTCAAAGACAATCACTTATTTTAATGTGTGGTGGCTGCGGCAATTTTTCAACACAACAGCCAAAAATGAAATTAATGATGAAGGTTATTAGTTGCGTTGTTAAAGGGAAGCATTTTCATCAGGCTAATAGGAACTCTCCCCCATCCGTAGTGTCTGAAGGTCAAAACTGATCACATGCCTGATATTGCAAATGGTTCTATCACTGCATCTGAAAAATCACATTTTTGACCGAGGAGTAACCCCCCAAATGTTAGTCTATATTCTGTGCTCACCTTTCAAACTCTCAGGGACCAGAATCATTGACAGTACGAACTCCACCTGATAATCTGACGACAAATGGCCCGAATGGAGGATCGCAGACATCAGAAACAAATCAACAATCAGCTACACAGTATAGCAGGAGGCCATGCAACCTTTCTAGGCTGTTAAACAGTTTACAATTTCGGTTAATGACTTTTATGAAGAGGCTGAATGGATTGGAGTTCAGTTTGCTCATACACCAGGATAGTCATTCCATAAGATTTCAAGTGGAGGCAGAGCGTCTATAATGGGATATAGACAGGGGAGAGCACTGAGTAAACTTACGCCAAAAAAAAAACAGTACAATGTGAGTAATGAGAAGTTTGTGTTTTGGAGGAAACATAAAACAACCGTAAATTATACAGATGGGGGCAGAATGCAGAACTCAGTGGTACAAAGGGATTCGTGTGTCCTGGTACATAAATCACATCACTTTAGTCTGTACAGGCAGCACATGATTTGAAAATTAAATGAAATGATACTTTTTCTCGCAAAGAGTATTCGGTCTGATCTTAAGGATGGTTTATTGAATCTGTGCAGGCCGTTGTGGAGACTACATCTGATGTTCTGTATGTGGTTGTAACTACACTGACGTGAAAAACAAATTGCTTTTGAAACTTTTCAAAAATGTTTCCCTTTGCTCGTTCTTGGAATGAAGACATTATGTTATGAACTATATTAGATGTTTAGGCCTGAGAATGAACAATATTCTTATTGACCATATATGATTTTGAGCCGGTGAATACCTGATGAATATTTTACCCTTTATGGGAGAATAAGACTGAGGTTCTAATTAAAGAATAAGATGGATTCATTGAAATGTAGATATTGTGAAGATATTACAAGTTGTATTCTAAAAGTATACGGGAACATATAAACACATCTTCAAATCTAGTGGCACTATTTGTTCCGAAAGAAATGGTTGGGTGTCCAACAGCAGCAGCGATGTACGTACATGGAGCAGGGAATGTGCTGGAGTCGTACATTTCAGTCACTGTTCAAAGAGACCTCATTTGGTCCAGTTTGGGGCTGTATAACTTTATTGCGTGATTCAACTCAGAGAGGGAGAAATTGTAGTCTTCATGAGAAGGAACCCGCCTATTGCTCCCTCTCCCTCCGCGTTCCTCCTCTCAGCAACGTGTGCGAGCTGAGAACTCCTCACTCATGTTTCCTTTTGTCACGGGTTCAATTAATATCTAGTCAATGTTCTTTCAAGTTAACGCTCTGCAGAGATTTTATTTTTCAGTTTGTCATCGAATGTGTGCATTTGTCAATATTTTTCGAAAGGGAAACATCGGTGCACAGGTTTACAATGTCCAAACTGTATCATTTATCTTTCCATTGTTGTTTGAGTAGCTTTGTTTGCGTCATAAACTTGCTAATTTTAGCAGATTAAAGAATCCTGCCTGACTTGTTCCCAACACTGACCCAGTCTGAGACCTATGTTGTTGGTCATATCACCAACCTGGGTCTATTAATATTTGCAGTGAGCAGCAGACGCATGGAAGGAGGAAAGGGAATAATTTCCTGAATTATAGATCAGTGAGCCTGACGTCATTGGTGGCCATGTTTTTGGAGAGCATTGAGATGGTCAGGATTGACATGCATTTTCAAATGCAACACCTGAAGAAGGATAGTCAACATGGCTTTGTGCATGGGAAATGATTTCTAACAAAGTTGATTGCGTTTTGTCGAGGTGACAAGGACGATGGTGATGGCAATGTGGTAGATGCTGTCCATATAGACTTCAGCAAAGCATTCGACAGGATTCCGCATGGCAGAAAGTTAGTAAGGTTGGGTCATTAATAGATTCAAGATAAGCTAGCCAATTCACTACAAAATTAGATTGAAGGTAGGAGACAGAGAGTGGTAGAGGACTGCTTTTCAGACTGGAAGCCTATGACCAGCGTTGTGCCACAAGGAGCAGTGCCGAATACACTGGTTTTGATTATTTATATCAATTATTTGAATGTGAATATTTGCCTGCTTATTGTTTACAGATTACATTAAAATTGGAGGTGCAGTGTTCTGCAAAATTTACCTCAGAATGCAATGGGACATTGACCAGATGGACCAACGAGTGGCAGATGAAGTTAAATTTAGATAAATGTGAGGTGTTGCATTTTGGTAGGGTAAAACAGGGCAGGACTTATGCAATTAATGGTGGGGCCATGGGGAGTATTATTGAACAAAAGTGTGCAGGCTCACAGTTCCTTAAAAGTGGAGTCAAAGGTAGACAGGTTGGTGAAGAAGGGGTTTGGTCTGCTTGGTTTTAGTAATCAGTGCATTGAATATGCGAGTTGGGAGATCATGTTACGACTGGGCAGGATTTTAGTGAGGACACATTTAGAACACGGTGTTTAATTCAGTTCCCTCTGTTTCAGGAAGGATGTTACACTTGAGAGGGTGCAGAAAAGCTTTACAAGGATATTGCCGGGCTTGGAGGTGTTGATATACAAGAAGAGGCTGGATAGACTGGGGAATGTTTGCTCTGGAGTAGCGGAGGCCGAGGCCTGACATTATAGAGGTTTATAAAATCATGAGGAACATGGATAATCTGAATGGCCAAAGTTTTTCCCCAGGGTAGGGGACTCCAAAACTATCGGACAAAGTCTTTAGGTCAGAGGAGGAAGTTAGTAAACTGAAAAAATTTCACGTGGTTTGTAATGTGTATATGGAATGAGCTGTCAGAGAAAGTGATGGAGGCTTGTACAGTTACAACATTTAAGAGGAATCTGGAGATGAATATTAATAGCAAGAGTTCAGAGGGATATGGGCCTAATGCTGGCAAATGTGTTGAGATCAGATTGGGGTGTCTGGTTTATCAGAACAGGGTTCTCTGAGGTACGACACTGTAAGACAGATGGGGAGAAATTCTGAATGGGCCTTTTGAGTGGGAATTCTCTTCCTCAGAGATATGTGGTGCCTTTTTGTTCACATTTATTCAAATTGAGTACGTTAAATAATTGTCCAGGATTGAGTCATGAATAATGGGATAGAGACAGGAGAGTGGAGCTGAGGCCACTATCTGATCATCCGCCATCTTAGTGCCTGGTGTAGAAGGTTCATAGCGTCTAATGATCTAACCCTACTCCTGAGTCCAATGTTCTGATGTTTCATTCAGACCCTCCAACTTGCTCGATAGAAGCAGTTGGCAGCCACTTACTGCTATAGCTCCTATGACTCTGGAATAGAGAATTATTGACATTCACTACCTTCTGTTTGAAGAACAGGCCTGCTCCTACACCATGACACATTGATATGAGCGACAGAGTTGAATAAAAGAGCTTAGTAAAGAGCGACTGGCCTTGATATCAAGGCAGTATTTAACTGAGGATGACATCAAGGAGCCTAAGCAAAATTGCACTTCATCAGAATCCATCACAATCTCTCTGCTGTTTGGAGTCATTCACAGCACAAGGGAACATGTTTATCATCGGTGGGCATTAATCATCTCAACCGTACGACCCATCTGCGGGAGATCCTCAGGGTAGCTCCCTCAGCCCAGGCATCCCCAGTTTATCAGCAGGAAATCCCTGCTGTGAAGGCGCAGGCCATTCATCCCATTGAGTCCACATCGGTCAGAAGTGGAAATATTTACTATATGTTACACAAAATTCTGCAAGCTTCATCATCGCTGACCTCCTGATGCAGCCTGTGTCCATGTGCAACAAGACTGAGGGAACGTTCAAGCCCGTGCAGTTAAACTGTCGGTAACATTCTTGAAACAGTTCTGCACATTTCCACAGTAAACGGAGGAGTTCACTCAGTACCTCAATCTGGCTTCACAGGAATATGGGAAAGTCATTCAGCTCATCAAAACTACTGGACAAGAAGAGGGACAGCCATTCAATTTCCCCGGCCGTTCACAGGAAGACAAGGAATCAGCTCACTCCCAAATGTCACTTACACAGGATCAGAAAGAGACCATTTCCCACCCCAAGTGACTGACAAAGGAACAGGAAAAGGTCAATAAGCTTCTCAAATCACTAACACTGGAACAGGAAGGTGTCAGAGATGCTCCAACGTCACAAACAAATGGAGCAGGGACTGCACAGATGGACTGTTCCATGTTATTCCTCGTGGCTTCATTATTCATAATCCATCCGTGTTATGCTAGCATGCCTTTCTGGCAGTGTGAATGAAGCCATTGTTTATAATGAGTCTCAAAGGCATCTTCCATCGCTGAGAGAGCAGACCTACTTCTCTCTGGAATTCAGAAGCTGGTGGGGAACGGCTAACTGTTTCAGAATAAAGGTATTGTGGCTGCTGACAGGATTATGGACAATGTAACGTTGAGTGGAGGGGCACACAGTAACTGCACATTACAGTGTTCAGAGTTCATTCGGAGACTGTACCTCTCTGTTAATCGAAATGAGGTCTGTGCACTGGCACGTAAACTATTGGGAGACGAGCATCCTATGGAAAGTACGAAATTTCTCACCTTATCAATGGCTGCTTGGGACAAAATGAGTTTCTGTCCGTAACCGTCAAGTTTCACCTTCGTATTCTCTCACAGTGCTACAGGTTAACAACATACTTACCGCTCTCTCTCCTGGTGATACCATCATGCTAGGGTTCAGTCTGGTGAAACTCATTTGCACTGTCTCGGTGACGTGGTGATCATTATATATGAAGTAGACTCATCCTGTACATAATACCCAAAATTCTCTTTCAACAGGATGGCGTGGTGGCACAGTGGTTAGCGCTGCTGCCTTACAGCACCAGAGACCCGCGTTCAATTCTCGTCTCAGGTAACTGCCTGTGTGGAGTTTGCACGTTCTCCCTGTGTCTGCGTGGTTTTCCTCCAGGTGCTCCGGTTTCCTCTCACAGTCACAATGATGTGCTGGTCAGGTGAACTGGCCATGCTAAATTGCCTGCAGTGTTAAGTAAGGGGTGGCAGGTCGGTGTGGATTTGTTGAGCCGAAGGGCCTGTTGCCACACTGTAAGTAATCTAACACAACACTACCACTGCGTAAGGTATATTTACTTTGGTATTTCAAGTATTTTGCATGAAAGGCTATATATGACTTTCAGTTATAATTACTTACTGTCCCATCTGAATTCTGTTAGTGACTTATAACCAAGGACATCCAGGTCCTTTTCAACAACAGAACTTCCCAACCTCTCACCATTTAATAAACTTAAAAGAGAATCATTATATTTGTTGTTCCCATTCAATCATGTTATGCCTTGCGAACAGCTATTGCCCATACACTGATCCTTCTGTTACCCACAAGTCTTCCACCCAGAGTAAAGCACTACTCTCTTTATTTTGCCCATTATCCAATTTCTGATCCATTCTGTGATCCACCCCTACCTACCCATGGACTCTAACATTCCCCACTCACCAGTATTCAACCGTGTCAAACGTTTCCTGAAAAATCAAATCCTCTACTCCCAGTGGTTGTCAATTTTCGATGTCACAGCGGACAATCTCCACAAACTACATCAGGTTTATCAAAGATCCTTTCCCTTTCCTGAATCTAGGTTGACTCTACCAAATCATACCATTATTTTCCAAGTATCCAGTTGTCACATTCCTTATAAAAGGGGGTTACAATGTTTTTTCTCACAGCTGACATCAAGCTATTTAGTTTTCTGTTTGCACTCTCTGTCCTGTTTTAACTGTTTAGGTTTACAATAGTTATTTTCCAGTCTGCAGGATCCTTTCCAGGATCTAACCAGCTTTGACGAATAGTCAGAAATTCTTTCACTAGCTCTGTTGCCATCTCCTCCATACTAGGGGATGTAGCTCATCAGCTCCAGCAACATACCAATCTTCAATTCGATTAGGTTTTCAAAGACATACTCTTCATTATTTCTAATTTCGTGCAGACCCTCATTTTCACCAGGGCCCCTGTTCCTTAGTATTTCTGGAAGTTCGTTTCTGCACCTTCTCTTGTGGAGACAGAACCAATGTGTTCCTCTCAGCAGGTAGGTGACTCCTATCAGCTTGTGATATATCGGAGGACTGCACTCCAGATATGTTGCTCACTCCTGCCTGGAAAGGTCTAGACTCAATCCAATGCACTTCATGGTGATGGATATGTCACCGACTCTGCCTGGAAAGTTCCAGAATCATTCCAGTTCACTTCATGGTGAGTGTCAGCACAGTCATGTCCCTGCTGTGAGTTTGAAGGAGGGGGACACAGCTCAGTGACCACCTCATTTTTGAAAGACGCTGGTTTCACATTTTACACTTGGAATAGGTCCAGTTTAGCCAAATGGTTCTGGAAATTCCTGGTAGGAACATGCAGTGCCCTGGTCCTCCCTGTGTACAGAGTTTCCATTCTGTGTAGCCACGATTCCACGTGTTTATCATGAACCCAGAACACTCTGTAAATGCAGTGCTCAGATCTCGTCCAGAGTGGGGTCACCATACCCTTGGGTCTCTCTGAGTGGATGCAGCAGCTGATAACACAAACCAGTGAAAAGTGTCCACAGAACGTCTCTTTACTCTGTAATTACTGGAGCAAGCCAAATCCCCTCACACACGGTGCACCCATTCAGTGTTGAAAATGGTTCTGTTCTTAGAAGGAAAAAGCAGTTACATCTCTGCACAGCCCTACAGTTACAGTTCCCTTCTCCAAAAAAATCAGTTGACAATGTGACATTCCGTTCCTTTGTATCCAGCAACTATAAGTGCGGCACCAGTATTACCGATGGAGTTGAATATCACACTCAGAGAAGAAAGACAGAGGGAATATAACTCAATGTAAACAGGGACACATCTAAATTCACATGATATTCGGGAATATGGGAAAAGGGGAAATGTTAGAATAAGGTCCCATGTTATTTTCCTTCTGGTTCATCATCAGCAGTTCCTATGTTTGCTTTTCATTTCTCTCTCTCTCTCTTTCTCGCCGGGCATTTCTACATCCATTCAACTAACTTCCCTCTCACACATCCAACCGTCCCTGTTATAAATAACATTACTTCCCAGTTGCTTTCAGTTGTGATATCGGGTCACTAGATTCGGAACTTTATCTGTTTTTTTTTCCTGACCGAGGCTGCCATACTTGCTGAGATTCTCCGATATGTTCTGACGCTGGGGAATTTTATTTCAGATCTCCATCATCCACAGTTCCTTGTTTTAATTCAACTTTAATTCTGTTGTTTCACGAGATGTCCGCATGACTGGCAAGGGCAGCATTTGTCATCCATCACTAATTGTGGTTGACCGCGAGACCATTTGTCAACACAATACGGACCCAACATTTTTTTGTCACACTTGGTTTCTTTACCAAAGGTTATCAGTGAAATAATAAAAGAAATCCTGATAGTTTATCGTTGCCATTTGTAAAATGAGGTTTCTTTCCAATTGTTGCCATTTGAATTTAAGTTCTATCATTGGTTTTGGTAGAATTTGAAACAATGTGTTTAGAGTCATAACACGGCAAGTGACATTATTATTCAGATATGAGGTCCCTGTTATGAAATAACTGGAGAGACAAGTACAAGATTGTAGTAAAAATATTTGTAACTGGAAGAGTGGTCAGAAAAGCCATGAAATCTGAAGTTAACAAGAGGGCAGATGATAGCTTATTTTGCAACAGCACTGAAGCAGAGCTGGAGACTGGGATATTATAGTGGTGGGTGTAGGCAGGGTTGATAACAGAGACAATATAGAGACATAAAACAGTTCAGGGCAAAAGGAAAACTCAAGGGTCTGAACAGACTTGCTCCTCCTTAGATGTTTATGAGTGAGGATTCAGAAATCGATAGAAATGCAGTGGAATTTGTGACTGAAGATAACAGGTTATGTATTTGTTAAATATAAATAACAGAAATAGCAATAACCTTCACCATCGCTAATAGAATTGACAGAGATACGCTTACCAGGAACATCAATAGTAGCGAGGATAGGATGGCAACCTGCCTGAATACTCATCAGTACGGCTCGTATCCGCAACTCTAACCATGCCCAATCCTGAGAAAGCAAGTATAGACCCAAGGACAAACTACTGTCCATTGGTGGAACATTCCAGTCAAATGCTCGCAGATTCTGATCCATTGTTGGAACATTCCAGTCAAATGCTCTCAGATTCTGATCCATTGTTGGAACATTCCAGTCTGTTGTTCTAAGATTTTCTTCGTCTCCCTCTCCCTGCAGCTGCTGAGCCCAATCATCTTGAGGATGACGCTGCCGCTGATACTATGGAATAACAGGTTGAAGGAAGCCCCTCACTAATAGAAGAGGGAAAACCTTCAATGACACAGTTAGTATCCACGGTGACTGACATCAATCACAGTCACTGTACAAACAGCTCCAGTTAACTCTTTCACTACAATCCTTAAAATTCACAATGATACTTGGTCTGGTTGGGATATTGACATCGCTGACTATTGGGCTAATAGCATCATCTCCATTTGTAAGGTTATAGGTGAGGCAGAGAGCTGACGCTTTCTATCCACTAGCTCGATGATCCTACTATGTTTTAGCAGGGTCGGAATTATTGGGCTCCCTGGGCCGGCTGTGTCTGATAACCAGGCCTGTTGTATCCTTTCATTTTAGTTATTTATATTTAACTTTGACATTTATCTTACCATCATTTAACGGCTTAGGTGGGGTTAGACATTTCTGAGAGGTTCCTACAGTTGCATAAACAGCGTAGATACAGTCCATTCCTTGCGGTCCTTGCAGCTGCAGCCTAGTCCTTTGGAGTGATGGTCAAGCTGTCACAGAACCAGGATTCTTCATTTTACCTTCCCCCAGTTATTGCTGGGGTCTCAGCAGGAGTGGAAGGCTGGAAATCTCTCCCAGCTGCTACACTCTCTCTGAGATTTCTCTCAGAATTGTCTTTTGATGTTCTTTCCACTTGGATTGGAGAACTACATGTGAAATAATCTGTTTCCTGAACTTGTTCTTTGACAAGTGTGTGCTTATAGGATTTTACCATGTAGGAAAAGTTATTGTTTAAAAGTAAACAATCTATTACTCCAATTTTTTGTGTTTTGTTGACAGTGGTTGAATGAATTGTGTTTTGCTTCATGTCGAATATTTTAACCAAGTGAATTGCATCTAAAACACGGCACCTCACATTTGTATTTAAAATAAGAAAATGTCCTGGTCAAGATTACATTCAGCATATATTTTGAGATGTGTCTGTTCAGTTGCATAACAAAAAAGACAGATATTCACGTTTTAATTGGCTAATTACTTAATGAAAAACATGTTGCAGAAACACAGGATTGGACAGCGGAATTCGCCATGCTGGAGGAGTGATAACTCTATCAAGAATTATATCGCATAGTTAATCCACCTCACAGATCCAGCCCAGACCGTATAAGCCCAGTTGAGATATCTACTCAACATGGAGCACTGTGCCGATCAGGTTGAGTACAACCCAGCAATCAGTCCAGGATGGAATATAGCACAGGTCTCTCCAGTCCACTAGCTATCTGTTCAACACGTGGAGCAGTACAGTACACTCCGATGCACTGATTCAGAAACACTGTCCAGTGTGGGGTGATATGCAGCCCACACCAGTGTCTTGCTTTATAGACGTGGACAAGGCATCTGTACAGTATGGAGAACTTTGCAGTGAATATATCTGTAAACCTGGAACAGTTACTGTCAAAGCAGCTGTTTTCACCACCCCAGTACATTGCTCAGTAACACTGTGGTACATCACTGCCCAGAGTCAGGAATCTTGCAGCCCATGCTGGAATTGACAGGATGTGCAGCGTCCATGCATTTACAGCCCCATATGTCCATTGTGCCATGACAAGGGGGTGCTGTGGATGTGAACATCACTGAAAGAGAGAGATGGCAGGGGAATCAATTTAAATATCAACGAACAAAATAATTTTGGGGAAAAAAAGGGAAAAGGAGTTTGAGAGACAATTTCATGGAAGATCATAGGTTTCAGAATGCTGAAATGAAGATATTATGACAGCATTCTGCAACGTGAGCCAGTATTCCCAGGAATGATGGGTGAATGGGATATTGGTGTGAGTTCGGATTATTGAAAGTTTTGGGTGATCATTTGTTGTTCAGCTTTGTAACGGACTGGAGTCAGCAGATTCTTCAACACATTGGGCAGAAACTAATAATAATTTATCTCAGTGCCATTTTCATTGAGTGTGACTGAAGGATCACCTGTAAGAGGCCGAGTTAGTTTCCTGGTGCTACCTTATCGAACTCACCTTATTCACCACAACCCACGGTGTCCCTATAAATCTCCCACCCTTCATGACTAGAGGTAAACACCATCGCTTGGATGCCCCATGGATAGTATGTGATCCCTGACACTGGTACCATCTTTAAAAGGCCAATTGGCAAAAGGTTGAGCTTTCTCAGTTTGGAGCTGCCCTGCACAGTGGTGGCAGCTCACCACCCACCTCAGTGCAGGATCTGCAGTCTGAAGAAATGTACAACAGTACAGGACAGGCATCAATAACTTTCCCCATTCTGCCAGGATAAGGGTCACCATCTTCTCTCTGTTCCTGCAGAACACTACTGAAATGTGTTATAGCATCTACCCTCGAACAAGGCTCATGCTCCATCACTCTCACTGCTGCACGCAGCGCCTTTTCTCTTTCTCTCTTTCTCTCTCGCCTTTCCAATACCCTCACAAGGTGATAGAACATTGTGGAGAACGTCGATTATGGGATGTTCCAGAAAATGGTCCAAGTAATTTCCATTTTCAGGAAAATGTCAATGCACCAGTATGTAACATATAATGGGAAGGAGTAGAGATGTATGTTATTCAAATCACATCCAGTTAAAATCCATCATGAGGGCAATCAACCCTTCAAATGTGCTCTAGCATATAATAAGATTGCGGCTTATTTGATGGTTTTCTCAGCTCCATGTCGTAAGAACTTTCAGTTATTCAACCCCCTGGGTTCCTGTCACTGACCAAACAACATTCAGGCATTTTTACCCCGTTTTCGTCAAGCGCCTTTTCGAGGGCATTTCCCACGGGGACGGACTTTCCAAACAATATATTCCATAAGTTGTATACTTTTATGTAATGATAACCTCATTTTACACAGACTGACCAATATCTACACTTATTTTATGATTACCGGTAAGCAATATCAATTAGTATTCTGGTTATTTCACTTGTCTCACCTTATTTTATTCAGTCAAAGACAGCTTCTAAACACTTGTCTCATTATAAAATACAATTTCGAGCCGAGAATATTTTTGTCCTGCGCCCTTATCTTGAACGTTATCTGAATTGTACCTTTTTCCCTTGTTATGAAAGTTTTCATTGTCCTTTGTCTGTGGCTGTTTCTGTCTGTAACAGTTACACAGTCTCCTACTCATTTGGCTGGATGGCTGGTTTGTGATGCAGAGGGAGGACACCAGTGTAGGTTCAATTTCCCACACTGACTGCGGCTACTATGAAGAGGACGCTCTCTCAACCTCACCCCGACACCTTAGGTGTGCTGACCCTCATGTTGAACCACCACGAATGGTCTCTCTCTCATGATAGAGCAGCCCCATGGTCCTTTGGAACTATATTCTATCACTTTTGCATTTTTAAAATATACGTTAACATTTGTTTTGCATTGTGTTCCTGGGTGTTTTGGATCAGTATCATTTTGTGCTACTGCCATCATTTCCCCCACACTGCACATTCCTGCCCCATAATCCTTGACTCCATTATTATCTAAGAACCTTCCGTCTGTGCCTCAAAAATATTCAATATCTCTTACCTCCAATCCTCTGCAGGAATAGATTTCCAAAGTCTCACAACACTGAGAAAATAATAAATGATCTCATCTGGGGTGTGAGGTTGTTTTTGTGTCTCCTTACCTGAGTAAAGATATAATTACATTGGAAGCAGTTCAGAGATGTTTCACTTCACGTATTCCAAGGAGGAAGGGCTTATATTATAGACATGATTTGGAGATGCCGGTGTTGGGCTGGGGTGTACAAAGTTAAAAATCACACAACACCAGTTTATAGTCCAACAGGTTTAATTGGAAGCAATCTAGCTTTCGGAGCGACACTCCTTCATCAGGTGACATTGGAGGGCTCGATCGTAACACAGAATTTATAGCAGAAAATTCCTGTGGGATGTAACTGAAATGATACATTGAAACATTGATTGTCTGTTAAGCATTTCATCTATTAGAATACAGTGATAGTTTCACTTTTTTCATGTGTAAATCGCAAAACCTTTTTTTTTGAAGTTGCAGTCTCGGGTTAGCTGTTAACAATGGTGAAAACTAGACAATATGTTGAAGGTGATGTCTAGCTATCACAATTGTTAACAGCTAACCCGAGACTGCAACTTCAAAAAAAAACTGTTTTGCGATTTACACATGAAAGAAGTGAAACTATCACTGTATTCTAATAGATGAAAGGCTGAACAGACAATCAATGTTTCAATGTATAATTTCAGTTATATCACACTGTAAATTTCTGCTATAAATTCTGTGTTACGATCGAGCCCTCCACTATTACTTGATGAAGGAGCGTCGCTCCGAAAGCTAGATTGCTTCCAATTAAACCTGTTGGACTATAACCTGGTGTTGTGTGATTTTTAACTTTATATTATAGAGGCTTGAACAGATTATTCTTGGAATGAGAGGTGATCTTATTGAAATATGCAAGACCTTGAGGAGCATGGATCAGGTAGATACCCACTGTGTGATTTTCTATTCCAAACTTGTCATTGTCATAGAAGTCTACAGTGTAGAAGCAGGACATTCTGTCCATTGAGTCCATACTGGCCAACTGAACTGCATCCCACCCAGACCTATCCTCCTACTCTAAACATGTAATCCTGCATTTTCCATGACTAAACCATCTAACCTACACATCCCTGAGCACTATGGGCAATTGAGCATGGCCAATTAACTTTAACCTGAACATCTTTGGATTGTGGGAGGAAACTGGATCAAATGGATGAAACACACATAGACACGGGGAAAATTGAAGGTTGCAATTGAACGCAGCTCCTTGGTGATATGAGGCAGCAGTGCTAACCGCAGATCCACCATGCTCATCCATTATTTCTATTAGTTATATGTGGCTGACTGAAGAAGTCTGCCTGACTTGTTCCTATCACTGAACCTGACCCAGTCTGAGACCTTGATCATTGGCCATATCTCCAACATGGTTACATTTAAATTTTTTGCGAACAGTGGAGGAGGGGTACTAGAAAAGGAAACAGTGCCATCCTCCAAACACAGTCAAAACCGGAGTAAGGAGAATTCACAAAGTGGGCATTTATTCAAGTGGGAATTGTCTTTCCCAGAAGTTTGTGATGGCTGAATATTTGTATTATATTGAGGCTTGCTTCATCTGATTTTCCGTAGACATGTGTATCAGGGATAATGGTGCATGGAAAGAAAAGTGCTGCTGAGAGCACAGTGAGATGAACCATAACCTACTTTACTGGTGGAGTAGTGTCAAAGGGCCGAATGGCCCCCTCGTGTCCCTCAGCCCTGTGTTCTGATGTTCTATTCATCCCTTTGGACCTGCGACACAGGAGCAGATCGAGGTCACTCCGATGGTTAGGCCTTGTTTCGAAAATGTACTTGTAGATTCCAGGCTGGCTCAACTCCACTTTCCTGCTACCCCCTCGTAACTCTCAACTCGCTTATATGTCAGAAACCAATCCACCCCCTCTGTAAATACATTCAGTGACCCACCTTCCACAACTCTCTGGGTTCGGTAATTCCAGACATTCACTACCTTCGAAAGATGACATTTCTTTACATCTCAGTTTGAAATCGATATCCATTATTCTGTATCAGTATCCCGGAGTGAGACACTCTGCCCAGATGTGAAACACATTCTCAACAAATACCTTATCAAGCCCCCTCTCTATCTTGTCCATTTCAGTAATGTCACAGTCATTCTTTCAAGCACAATGAATAATTGCCTCATCATTTTAGATATACTAAAAAATTCAACCCTTTCATCCCAGAAACCGGCTTAATGTACCAATCTAGTTACTTTCTGCATCAGCATGACAACTTCATGTTTCATGCTCAGGAACACTCCAATCCCTTTGTACTGCTCCTTTGTTGGGACTCCTCTTCATTAAATAACAGCCTGCCTTTTGGTTGTCAGTGTCATCCTCAAACTCGGATGTGTGTTGTACTCAGCTCTCTCCTTCAGCCTCACAGTATAGATGCAAGTAACTGAAGCCATTGCACTGATATTGGTGCTACTACAGTAGATATGGCTTTATCATAAAGATCGATGAATCCTGACTCTCCAATTTCTAAATGCTAACCATCCGTCATCCCATGCTAATATAGTATCCATCATACTATGAGTTTCTGTCTGGTGGAAGAACATTTACTTTGTGATACCTTGTGGAAATCTCTGGAAAGTCTCATGTCTACCAGTTCCCCTTTATCAAGTCTGCTTGTTACATTGTCAGGGATCTCCAGAAAAACTTTGCATGATTTTACAAGGCAAAATATAGTTACCCTTTAACAAAACCATACTGACGCTGCCTGATGCTTTTCTAAATGCCCTGTAATTCCTTCCTTAATAACAGACTGTCGTTGATTTCTAGCAATAATGGCTAGGCTAAATGGCTCATGCTTTGTGTCTTGCTCCATCCTCGAAAACAAGCGCCATATTGGAGTTTCACGAGTTTCACTGGAACACTTTTGTAATCCAGAGAGTTATGGAATATTTCACACAGTGGCACCAGTCACTCTGTAGCCATTTCTTTTAAAGCCAATTATGAATTACTGCTGACCTGCCGATCCTTAGTCTTATCTGTTGTTAAAATCCTTGTACCTTTTTTTAGAGACAGTTCAAGAACCCTCCTATTACCATTTTCTTGATCATTTTGAAATACTTACTATGCTTTCTCCTGTGAGGATTGATGTCAAATACTGGTGTAAATTATCTCCCAGTTCCCTGTAGCCACTTGCCCCGTCACACCCTCCGAATGTCCTCAATTTACTTTCCTGACTTTCTTTCTACCAAAAGTCACACACTCATCTTCAGCATTTTATATACACACAGAAAAAAACTTGTAATGCTTGCTTTTATATTTCTTGCCAATTTATTTACATCATAGATTTTCATCCTTTTTCCGTCTATTTCCTGCTTTGTCCCTCGCCTTCGAGATTCATGCAGTCATATTGAGCACAAACATTTTAATCAACCTGTCCATGCTGACCAGGTTTTCCAAAATAAACTCGTCTCATCTAATTGCATTTAGTCCACATGCCTCTAAATGCTTCCCATTCATATGTTTGTCCAGCTGTCATTTAAATGTTGTCACTGTAATTGCATCTAACAGCTCATCTGGCAGCTCATTCCATACACACACCTCCTCTGCATGAAAACGTTGCCGTTTTGTCCCTGTTAAATCTTCCCCTTTTCGCAGTAAAGCTATATGGTTGGTCTCCCCTATCGTGTGGAAAAGACCTTGGCAATTCACCCTATCCAAGCTTCCCATGATTTTATTAACTTCCAGAACGTCACCTCTCAACATCTTGCATTCCATTTGATACTAACTTCAAGAACAAGCATTCACTAATAGCATTGCAAATTTGAAACAATGTTTTTTTAAAAATGACAGGGAAAGAACACTTAGCCCAAACTTCATACTGTGATTTGGGTTTCTCCATGTTACAATACTAAGGCAGTGTGAAACTCTTACTAGTGTCAATATGACGTCAAGAAAATAAATACCTTTGTCTAAAGGGTCTCTGCAGTGAAAACGTTTCTCTGGCCAGAGCTATGTAAGAAAGGGAATTGTCATACCACACGGTCAGCGTACAGTTGCCTTTAGATTAGATTACGTTAAAGTGTGGAAACAGGCCCTTCGGCCCAACAAGTCCATACCAACCCGCTGAAGCGTAATCCACCCATACCCCTTACCTAAAACTACGGGCAATTTAACATGGTCAATTCACCTGACCTGCACATCTTTGGACCGAGGGAGGAAACCCACGCAAACAAGGGGAGAACGTGCAAAAGTCACACAGTCAGCCACCTGAGGCGGGACTTGAACCCAGGTCTCTGGCGCTATGAGAAAGCAGAGCTGACAACTGCGCCACCATGCTGCACAGTGCGATGAGTGGTGAGAATATTTTTTGAAATTTGGGTTATTCAGTGCAAAGGGAAAGAGGTGTTTTCAATAAAGTTTCCTCCAAAAAGGAAACTTTCCGGAGGGAAATGTGAGTGGGAGGTGTAAAACAGCATGATTGGAGATGCCGAATCACACTGAAACGAGAGGCAAAGTGGCAGCACAAACGGAGCTTGATGCTAAAGCAGGGAAGGTCGACTTAATCAAAGAACTTCAGTTCCAGAGGGTAGGGACCATAATGTGAGAGAATGTGTTCTGTAATTGGAGAGGGAGAACCTGGAATCAGAAAGTGGAAAGTGAGGGCTACAGATGCTGCAGATCAGAGCTGAAAAATGTGTTGCTGAAAAAGCGCAGCAGGTCAGCCAGCATCCAACGAGCAGGCAATTTGACGATTCGCACATAAGCCCTTCTTCAGGATTCCTGAATAATCCTGAAGAAGGGCTTGTGCCCAAAACGTCGATTCTCATGCTCCTTGAATGCTGCCTGACCTGCATCTGAAAGGGGAGACAAGCAGGGTAGAGGATGGAGCAGCAATGGCCGAGGTTTCTAAGTGTAACTTAGGAAGCACAATTGAATTTCATGCCTCGCATCTGCTTCTGGTCCCTGAAATAAATGTCCTAAATCTGGGCACACACTGATGCCCGTTAATGTGTCATTAAATAGTATCCTTGACAGACTTTGTGAACCACGGGTGGCTCATCTTCTGTCGAGTCCTTCTTTTCGAACATAAACAATAATTTATGAGCAGTATGGGATATCTGATTGAATGTCGTCCCATGTATACCCACTGACCTTCCTCTGGGTGTAATTCCACATCACGACTCAGACCAGATGTGAGACGGAAATCCTCAATTTAGATGTGTGGTTCTATTCAATCATTCCGAGGGAACTTCTGCATGTGGCTGAACATATGATCAGCGGAGACTGACTTAATCACATCTCCCAGGTGAAGCAACATTTCGCTTGTACTCTTTCAATCCAGTCTCCTGTCATTGCTGCTCACAATGCACTCTCCTTTACACTGGTGAGACCAAACAGAGACTGCACTGAGGAATATTCCCACGCTTTCCGGAGGAATAACCCTGACCTTCGCACTGCATCCCATTTCAATAACCTTCCTTGCTCTCATGCTGACATTTCGGTCCTGAGCTGCTGCAATGTTCCAGCGAAGCACAACCCAAGTTCGAGTAACACCTCACATTATGCATTATACGTTACAGCCCGTAGAAGTTAACAGTCATTTCCATAACTTCACAGTCTGAACCCATTATGGCTGTTCTCCATTATTCATGCATTCTGCTTCCTGTTTTCCCGAAGACCTTGTCTATATCTTGTTTATACTGCACTCAGTAGAGAGAAACCATTTCTTACATTCACACTTTAATATACACCCAATTTACATCTGTTTCTCTTTCACCACAATCAAAAGCCCCTCCTTTGTGACATTGCACCTCCACATGTTCTTTTTCCCATCATCCCTCGTCCACTTTTGTCAAGGGATTAAAATGTCCTTTTCAATTCTGAACAAGGGTCAATCTGGACTTGATACACTACTTCTGTTTCTCTGTCTTCACAGATGCTGCTGAGTTTCTCCAGCAATGTCTGGTTTTTAATAGCTTGAAAGACATGTATCAAAGCTGCTCAAACGCCCTGTCCAATATGGAGCACTATACACTGGGATATGAACAATAACCCAAAGTGTACAAATTCATTGGTTCTAAAATTAAACAATATTGGCATCATTGACACTACAAAGGTCTTAATAAAGGCCATGGAGAGAAACAGTTACAGTGTTAAAACCGAAAGTGGCACGATTGGACGGAAACGGTTCTGATGAATAACAGAATTGGAATCGTTACAGTGTGGAAGCAAGCCCTTCGGCCCAACAAGTCCACACCAATCCTGTGAAGACGAAACCAACCAGACGCATTCCCCTATCCTATATTTACCCCTGACTAATGGACATAACCTGCACATTCCTGAACACTATAGGCAGTTCAGCAAGGTCAATAACCTGCACATTTTTGGATTGTGGGAGGGAACTGGAGCACGCGGAAAAAAGAACTGGCACAGACACAGGGAAAATGTGCACGACAGTTGCCAGAGGATGTAATCGGACCTGGGCCCTGACTGCTATGAGGCAGCAACTCTAACCACTGAGCCACAGTGCTGCCCCAGAAAATATTTAGGGGTTTTCAGAAACATGACAAGCAAGAGGTGTGACACCATGGACAGACACTCAGAGGAATGAGAATATTAAAATGCAAGTGTTACCACATCAGTAAACAGAGTAGGTCACGGGGTGATGGGTGAATGGGTCTCGGTGTCAACTGGTGTGACAGCTGAATTGCATTGCAGAAATTGCAGCTCAAACCTGGAAATTCATGTGGTACTGTAGATCACAGCTGGACAGAAGGAGAATTGTATTCAGTTACAACCTGTAACGTTTTGTCCAGTCTATTCTTTCAGTCTATTATTCCCATTATTGGATCGATGTTTCATTGACGATTGTGGGTGACGACACTAGGGTCAGAACCACGTGTACGTAAAACTGATGACAATCCATTTAAAGCTATCACACTGACTACTGTACATTCAAAACAGCTAGACTAATATCTGATAGAGAAAGCAACATGATTACAAATCAAACAGATCAGATCGAAGCTCTGCAGTCCTGCCACATCCAGTCAGAAATCGAGTTGAACCACTGATGAGAGAAAAGGACTCCACAAATATTATTTGAAAACAATGTCCATTGGGATTAGAGCGTCGCTTACTAGGTCAGAATTTATTGCCCAGAAGACTGTTAAGATTCAATGACATTGCTGTGTGTCTGGAGTTACATGTGGGCCAGAGCAGGTATGGATGCCAGTTTCCTTCCCCAAAGGACATCAGTGAACCAAATCTCCCATAGTCAGCAATTGATTCATGATCATCATTAACTCTTAATCCCAAACATTTATTGGATTTGAATTCCGTCATGTCCTCTAACAGGATTCGAACTCAGGTCACCAGAACATTACTGGGTTTAGCAAGGCCAATGACCTGCACATTTTTGGATTGTGGGAGGGAACACATCAGCAGCAACACCACTTGGCTATTGCTTTAACATTCCGCGAAAAAATGGAAACTTCCAGCACATCAGTGTAAAAGACAATGATGCAGTCGATACGCCATCCTCAGCCAGAAGTGTTGCTTAGATGATCCCCACAGAAGCACAGGTGCCCGACTTCAAACAATTCGATTCGCTTCACGTAACATGAAGAAACAGCTGAACATAGTAGATACGAAAAAGGGAATGGATCATGACACCATTCCTGCAATAGAACTGAAGACTTGTGCTGCACAACAAGCCGTGTCTCTGTGGACGCTGTTTCATTCCAGCTCCAACTCTGACATTTCCCTGGCAACGCGGAAAATTACACAGAAGTGTCCCGACCCTAAAAGGAGAATAATTACAATCTGACCAATTGCCACCCCCTCAGTCCCATCACGATAATCAAATTGGTGGGAACTCCTTTGACAGAGCTGTAGACCAGCACAGAAATAACGTGCACAGTGCTGTGTCTGATAGGCCCCCATATGGAGACGGTGTTGCTGTGAAAATGTCACTGGATTACTAATCCAGACCAGAATAATGCTCTGGCAGCTGGTGGAAGTTAGAAGCAATTAATAAAATATCGAGATCTCAAAACTTGGTACCAGTAATATTGACCTTGAAGCGCATGTCCATTGTCAACGTAAACTTCCTTCCCCAATGTATATTCAGGAAGTGAATCCTCTCTGCTTTCTTGGTCGAGCCAAAAAGTGACTCCAGACTCACAGAAATGTGCTAAACTCTTCAATGGTCTCTGAAGCGGCCATGCAAAGCCGTTATATTGAACTTCTCCGACGTCTTAATGGATAAAAATGAGGAAACACCCGGCACCAGCCTCTGTATCGGAAAAGGGAAGAGGAAGCACAGTCCTGTCAACACTGCAGAGACCTCCTTCCGTACATCTGAGAGTTTATGACAACATTAACAGAGCTTTCCCACAGACTGCACAGAAACATCGCGAAATGAGTGGACCTTTCAACACACTGAGACTTCCCTACTCTATGTTTTGACTAAACAACTCTTCAATTAACTTTTTCCTAACAATATATACTGTATATCCTTTGAAGTGATCATATATCAGAAAAAAATATGAAGTAGGAACGTTGGTCTGTCAATTTTGCTCTCCCATACAATATAACAATGGCTGATCCTGTAACTCCAACCAAACTCCTGCTGCAACTTCACCCCTTTAGTGTCTAGAAATCCTTATTTATATTCAGTGCCTTAGTTTCCACAGTCATATGTGGGACAGAATTCCCCAGGTTCACCAGTCTGCGAGTGCAGACATTTATTCTCATCTCAATGCAGAGCGGCTTGTCTGTATCTAATACTGTGACCCTTGTTTTAGACGTCCCAGCCAGTGGAATTGTCATCCCCGCTGACAATCTGTTTTACCCTGTCAGAGTTTTATATATTTCACTGAGATCTCCTCCCATTTTCCGAAACTCCATGGAATACAGGCCCAGTCGCCTCAAACTCTGCTCCCACAACAAGCCTGTCATCCCAGAGATCAGTTTGGTCAGCCTTCACTGCACACCCTCAATGTCAGGTTTGTGCTTTATTATGTAAGGAGGCCAATACTGCACACTGTCTTGCGCAATGTTTGAGATGGGGGCTCACCAAGGGCCTGTGTAGCTGCAGTAATACACACCTGGGCTCAAATCCCCCGGAAATGAAGGTCAGCATACTATTTATCTTTCTACCTGCTTTCTGTTGCAGCAGTATTGCTTTCTGTGACTGGTGTACAAGGAGATAGAGATCCTTTTCAATGATATATCTCCCCACTTGGTCGGTCTATGTATACTGGTCAGTGTGCCAATATCAATCCCAGTATTGACTTCTGGCTTCAGAACTCACTGCTCTGCATGGACCTTGGAGTTTGGTGAAAAAGTCAACAAAAGTATACCCATAAGTAACTTCATGCAGCAACTTCTTTACATTAATTCCTTTTGAAATGCTAGCCTGTCCGTCTATTTGTCCTACCAAATTGCTCAATGTTACGTCTATCCACGTTGTTCTTCAGCTGTCACGTATTTTACCATTTCGTCCACTTGTCTCAATCACCTTGAAACGTTTTTATATCCTCCTCATCCACTCACAATCTCAGTTTGGTACCATCAGCAGATTTGGAATGATTACATTTAATAACCATGAAGAAATGCTTGATCTGTTTTCTGAATAGATCGGGCCCAAACATCAATTCCTGGATTATCCCGCTAGTCATTGCTTTCTCCTGCCAAATATATGGAACGGTTTATACTGATTCTCTTTTCCGTGTCAGCTCTCCTATTCTCAACCCATATTAGATCTAGCTGTTGCACACTCTTATGTGCCAGGACAGACCCCCTCAAATCATTTCAAGGAAGTAGCACAGACCCTATTTTTGCTCGTTGACTTAAGCAAGTGTAAGGCGGATATTCCAGAAGTGATGTAGTTGGTCAAATCACTTAGTTTTAAACAAAACAGAATGTCTTTGCAAGATTACTGAGTGAGACGCAAACAGAAGTAGATACAATACAGAATAAATTCTCTGAAAACCCAACAGATTATCCCAACTTAATACTGGTGTTCCAAGTACTTGATATAATCCCCATAATTCCAGAGATTACAATCCTCTGGGTAAAGAGGTTACTTCTCAATTCATTCCTAAATCTACTCCCTCTAATATTGAGGTCATTTCATCTTGTCCTAGCTTCACCTGCCAGTGAAAACATCCTGTCTACTTCTATTGTATATACTCCCTGTATAATTTTATATGTTTCTATGAGATCATCCCATCATTCTGCTAAATGCCAATGAATATAGTTCTAGTCTGCAAAGTAACACTTCATAAGGTAACCTCCTCACCTATGGAATCACCCGAATAAACCACCTCTGCACACCCTCCAGTGCCAATATAGCCTTCCTGAAGTAAGGAGATCAAAACTGTATGCAGTACTCCAGATGTGGCCTCACTAGTACCCTGGACAGCTGCAACATAACGTCCCTCCTTATAACCTCAATCCCTTTAGCAATGAAGGGCAACATTCTATTTGCTTTCCTCAGTAATTGCTGTACCTGCGGCCAACCTTCTGTGATTCATGCACATGGACAAGCAGGTCCCTCTAGGTCCCTCTGTATAACAGCATGCTGCAATGTTTTACCATTCAAGTAATCATCCTTTTTACTGGCACTCCCAACAAAATGAATGATATCATCTTTATCAACATTGTATTCATCTGCCAGACCTTTACCCACTCACTCAGAATATCTATGTTCATCCACGAGGTCTCACAGTCCTCTGCATGCTTTGCTATGAAACGCATCTTCGTGTCATCTGCAAACCTTAACACACTACACGTTCTTTCCAACTCCAAATCATCTATATAAATTGTGAATAATTGTGGCCCCAACACCGATCACAGAGGCACACCACTTGGTATTGATTGCCAGCCAGAATATCACTCACTTACACTCAAAATTTGCTTCCTGTAATCCAGCAATCCTTTATCTATGCTGATACTAAACCCGTAATACCATGCACCTTTTTCTTATGCAGCAGTTTCTTGTGTTTCAACTTGTTTAAGATCTTTTGGAAATCTAGGTACACCATAGCCACTGGGACCTCGTTGTTCACCTTGCTCATACTGTCTCCAAAGATTTCCAAAAGACTTGTTAAACATGACCTGTTCTTCATGAACACATGTTGCATCTGCGCAATAGTACGATTTCTATCGAAATGCCTTGCTATTTCTTCCTTGATAATACACTCAAGCAGTTTCCCCACTACACAGGAAAAGCTAACTGGTATATAATTCCACATACTTTGTTTACCTCACTTTTTAAACATTGATGTCACATTTGCAGTTTTCCAATCTGCTGGAACTGCCCTGGAGTTCATCAAATTTTATCAAATTGCCACAATTGCATTTACTATTTCTCCCGCTATCTCTTCTACAACCCTGGGATGCATTCCATCAAGGCCAGGAGACTTGCCTACCCTCAGCTCCGTTAGCTTGTGCAACACTATCTCTTCCATAATATTGAATGTTTCCAAGGTCCTCACGTACCTCTGTCTCTTTGGCAATTACTAGCATGCTATTAGTGTCCTCCACTATGATGACAGATACAAAACACCTGTTCAATGCCTCGTCCATTTCGTCATATCCTCTAACTAAATGTCCATTCCCATCCTCTAAAGACCAACATGTACTTGAGTCATGCTTTTTAATTTTATACATTTATGGCATATACCATCATTTATCCATCTTTATATTCAGTTCTTTTTGTTTTCTCTCTCGTGTCCATTCATACCTTTCTTTATAGTTCATTTTGTGGCATTCTGTTGACCTTTAATGTTTTCCCCAATCTTTTAGGTTTCTGCTGTTCTTGACCAGTTCGCATTCCTTCTCTTTCAATTTGATAGCGTCCCTTATTTCCTTAACACAATTGACAAATTACCCATTTTCTGAGAGTCTTTCCTTTTCACTAGAATATACTTTTGCCACGGAAATTAAAAATCTCCTTTGAAAATTCTCCACTGATTGTCAACTCTCCCAACATGAAGTATTTGTTTCGAGGTGATTTTAGCCAACTCCTCCCTCATTTTATTGTAGTCTCCCTTGCTGAAGTACAGCAACCTGGTATTGGTTTTATCTTCACACTCTCCATCTGTATTCTAAAGTCAACCATACTGTGATCACTCCTTCACTATGATGTGAATAATTATTCTTGTCTCATTGTACATGACCAGACCTATGATACCTTGCTCCTCATTATGCGTGCTTTTATTTTAGACTTGAAAGCATTCCCAAGTATTCAAACCCAAACTTTTTGGAATCACTGCTTTTAAGACATCCATGAAAAATAAAACAAGTCCATAATAAACTTGTTAAAGGAGTAGCATTGTCTCAACACTAGACTTGGGACTTCATCAAAAATGTTTCTGATAATCCATGTTCACTGCATCAATTGCTGCGCCATAATTTATTTCCCATTCAGTTTTTCAAATATGAGTGGCGTTTAATAATTCAGCAATGAATTTATCTATGTTTATTACTTTATGATTAATTTAATTTTCAAAGTTCCCTGAAAATGCGACCTTTCTAATAGACTCTTGTATTGCCCTGATTGCTTTTTTGGTGCTAAGCAGACTCTGTTTCCCTGCCTCCTTTAGAAATACTGAGATTACATTTGCTGCTGTGAAAATCTGTGAATTCAGTTCCAGAATCATCAAGCATTTGGAAGAGGATAAACAGAGTATTCATTATTACCTTGGCCACCTCCCCTGGTAATCAACGAGGTCATGGGGATGAATCAGATTTCAGTCAAAATAATTTCTCCAAAACTGTTTATGTACAGATTTGATTCTTTTTTACTTTTTTTCAGTGTACTGAGAAGTGCTTGGAGTTTACTTTTTGAAACGTTTTCTTTTGTGAAGGCAGAAAAGAAGTGGTTGCTTCTTAGTCCTGCTCTTTTCCTGTTCTCTGGTTTCAGCCTATAAGGAAGATACAATGATCTTCTCTAACATTTCACCTTGGTATACTCTATGTTGAGAAGCTTTTACATTTCACTCATGTTAATGTACGCTTCATACACCCATCATTTCCTGTCTTAAGCTGCTCAGTGATTGACCTTCCACAGCCATACAATCACAGAATCAATCTCTGTACAATCAGAAATACAGTACAATCTATATTAGTCCCACTTTCATGCATCAGGCCCATGGACGTGAGTGTTATTCCACTTCAAGTACTTGTCCACGTACCTTTTAACGGCTGTGCGATGACCCACAACTTCCCTCTCAAAAAGTGCATTGCAGACTCCAACATCCTCTGAGTGAAAAACCATCCTGAAATCCTCTCTAAACCTCAAACCCTTCACTTTAAAAGCGTGCTTCTTTGTTCTTGACCCTCGGACTTAAAGGAAACGCTGCTGTCTATCCAACCTATCCATGCCCTTCGTAATCTTACCCTTCTGAATCACGTTCCCCTCAGTCTTCTCTGCTCCAAAGTAACCAACCCGAGCTGATCCAGCCTCTCTCCATAGCTGATATGCTCCATTCCAGGGAACATCCTGGTGAATTTCCTCTTGCCACATTCAGTGCAATCACATCTTTCCTGTAATATGGATCCCTGAACTGCACACAGTATTCCATTTTGGCCGAACCAAAGTGCTTTAAAGTTCTTGTAATCTATGCCACGATTAGTAAAGGCTATGCCTGCTGTCTCGAATTACCTCTTTACTAATCTATTACCAGTCCCGTCATATTCCAGGATGTGTGCAGAAGCACCCTCTAAACTTGCGAGTCTGCTGCCATTTATTGAGTCCTCCACTGTCTGTTTAGTTCTTCCAAAGTGCATCATCTCATATTTATCAGGGTTACATTCCATCTGACATTAATCTGCCAATCTGACCATTCCATCCGCATCTTCCTGTAACGAAAGACCTTCCTCCTCACTGCCAACCACTCGAATAATCTATGTGTCAGACACAAACCTAATTATTACACTGATCCCATGCCCCTTCACATTCACATTTATATCATATATGAATACCACAAATAATAAGGGACACAGCACTGACACAGAAACAGGCTTCAACAACCACCTATTTTCTGCAATAGTTTCTCGAACACTGATCTGATACTCAAAGGTCTGTAGTTCCTTGGTCATTCTCTACAGCCCTTCCCATAAAGGGTGTTCTCCAGTCCTCGGCACCTTACCTGTGACCAGATTGTATTTAAACATTTTCATCAGTGCCTTTCATCCCTTGTCTACATCAGCAGACTGAGATGTAACTGAGCTGGAACTAGGGACATGTCCAATTTTATATCAGCCAAAACTATAAATCCCTGGACACATCTTACGTCAATCTGCTCAAGAGCTTCTGAGTCCATCTTCTCGAATTCTGTTTCTGCATCCTCCTTCACCCAAGTAAAACAGACATGATTCTCTCATATATCAATGTTCACCAGCTTCACCAACAGATTCCCGCCTTGATCTTAGGCCAAGTTTCGTCAGCAGAAAACCTTGCTATCTGAGGGATTAATGTGGAGAATGTCCATTCAGTATATGGGATCAGTATATTTTATTTCGATAAAGACATCAAAATTGTATACAATGCTCCGGGTACTGTCTCAGAGAAAGAGAGGACTGCAGATGCTTGAGATCAGAGCTGAAAAAATATGTTGCTGGAAAAGCGCAGCAAGTCAGGCAGCATCCAAGGAGCAGAAGAATCGACGTTTTGGACATAAGCATTCCTGAAGAAGGGCTCATTCCGAAACATCGATTCTCCTGCTCGTTGGATGCTCCCTGACCTGCTGCCCTTTTCCAGCAACACATTTTTCTGCTCCACGTACAGTCTCATCAGCGCTCTGTGTAACTAATGCAGAATGATTTTACTGCTCGTCTGAACAAATTACTGCAGAAGCTGGAATCTGTACTGAAACTAAAAAATGCTAGCCATCACATTGAGTCAGACAGCATCCGTAAACAGAGAGCAAGTTAATGCTTTGTGTCTAGTTGACCCTTCATTGTCTGTATTCGGATTCCCTTTAAATGAAGACAAACGTAACTTTTACCTTCCCAGTTTGTATATGTTCCTTCCAATACCCTTTGCTTTAATGTTTTCTGCTAACTTACTGTGTGGACTGATTAAGATTCCTCCTGAATATCTGACTACATGGCATCCATTGCTTCTCTATGTTTAAGTCTACAAGATATATCTTCAAACAGAATGTTTCTAATTGATAACTTCCCTTTCATAAATGCAGAATAATTCTCTTGAAGTTTGCTATAACTTTCTCAGTGTCCAATATCACATTTGTTATGATAGATTGCAAAAGATTACTTCCAACGGATGACAAGTAAACTGATCTGTAGTTTTCCACTCTCACTCTTCTTCCCTTCTTAAATCGTTGGATTGCATTTATATCCTTTCAAATTGAATACGGATAAATATAGTCATCCACAATCCAATCCTTCTGTGTATTGCTGCTTTCTCTGAAATTACAGTGTGAAGTACATCTGGACTGTCAGATTTATCAATCCTCAATCCAGGTATGTTGTTATCTCCTACCACGTCACTAGTATGAATAATTTTAGTGTTTAGTTACAAATGGCTGTGGTATTTCTGGGTTATTTTTTGGATCTTCGTCCGTGAAGGCAGACATAATGTAACAGTTTCGTCTCCCTGTCAATTTTCTGTTCTCTACAATAAATTATCCCGTCCACACATTCACTGTGCCACACTTGGCCTTGTTTTCAGTTTCCTTTCAAATATGGACAGACACTTTTCGCCAGTATTTACCAAAAACAAAAAAAAATTCCAGCAAAGGAACAGGCCCTTTGGGCCTTCCAACCCTCCACCGATCGAGATCCTCTATCTAAACCAGTCAACTATTTTCGAAGCATCTGTATCCCTCTGCTCCCTATCCATTAATGTATCTGTCTAGATACATATTAAATATCGCTATCGTGACCACATTTACCACTTCCGCTGGCAATGCGTTTCAGGCATCTGCCAGTCTCTGTGTAAAGAACATTCTGAACATATCTCCATAAACCTTTTCCCTCTCATCTTGAATTCCTGAACACTAGAAATTGAGTACTCCACTCTGGGAATAAGCGTCTTGCTATCCACCCTGTCTATACCTATCATGATTTTGTAGAACCCAACTAGGTCCCCCAAACCTCCGTCAGTTTAATGAAAAAAATTCTAATTTACCAAACCTCTCTTCATAGCCAATTGCGTCCAATACCAGGAAACATCCTGCTGAAACTCATCTGCACCATCTCCAAAACATCCACATCCTTTTGGTAAGGTGGCGATCAGAACTGTGCGAACTATTCCAAATGTTGTCGAACCAAAGCCGTACACAAATGTAACATGTCCTGTCATCTCTTGTACACAATAGATTCCAACAGATTCCCTCCTGTGGATGACAAGTTAACTGGTCTGTACTTCGCCACTTTTTCTTTTCTGCCCTTCTTAAAATGGTGGAATGCAGGAAGCAAAGTATGCTGTATGCCTTCCTGACCACTCTATCGACCTGCCTCTCGAAGGAACAATGGATCTGAACACCCAGATCTCTCTGTACATTAGTTTGCCCAGGGCTTTTTCCATTTACCATAAAGTTCACTCTTGAATTGGATCTTCCAAAAGGTATCATCTCACATTTGTCCAGATTGAACACTATTTGCCATTTCTCTGCACAACTCTCCATTCGATCTATTTTCTGCTGCATTCTCTGACAGTCCCCTTTACTTTCTGCTACTCCACCAATCTTAGTGCCATCTGCAAACTTATTAATCAGACCACCTTTACCTTCCTTTAGTTCATTTACGTGTATCATAAACAATAGCGGTCCCAGCACTAAACCCTGTGAAACACCACCTAGAACAGTTCTTCATTTTGAGAAACTCCCTTCAACTGCTACTCTTTGTCTGCTGCTGCCCAGCCTGTTCTCCATCCATTTAGCTAGTAGAACCTGGACCCCTTGCAACTTCACCTTCTCCATCAGCTTACCTTATCAAATACCTTACCGAAGTCCATCATATAACATCTACAGCCTTTTCCTCACTATCAATTTTCACTTCCACAAAGAAATCTACTATGTTTGCGAAGATGTGACCTCCCCGGAACAAAACCAGGGAAGGTCTTGTTTGGAATCTGTCTGTGTTGTACTCTGGAATCAGACGGGTTTTATTTCCAAGGCAGAACTTTATAAAATGCTGCATTGACTGACTGCCTACAAAATGCATGTTCTTTTAAAACAAAATTGAATGCATTTGCAAATTCAAGTCTGCAAATTCATATTCACCCCACAGATTTATGTGTGTGTGCATGTGAGAAATGCGGAGTGTGTGTGCGGGGGTGGGGGAAGAATGAGAGAGAGCGCGCGTGTATGTGTGTGAGAGAGAGAGAAAGACCGTGTGCGCGTCTGTGTGTGCACATGTGCATGCAAGGGTGGCAGGTGTGTGTGTCCTCGTTAAGACACAGACCGATTTGGCAGATCCCTTTCCCCACACAGACTAACGCTCTGGTTTCCAAGTTTCCACACTCTGCAGCCTCTGCTCCATTTGTTGTTCATGTTACAGACCCAGGCACTGTAACTACAGTCTGGATTAGTGGTGCTGGAAGAGCACAGCAGTTCAGGCAGCATCCAAGTAGCTTCAAAATCGACGTTTCGGGCAAAAGCCCTTCATCAGGAACTACAGTCCCCATGCTCCATCCAGAGTTCGGTTACAAAATCCTCAGGTCTCCCTGAATGTCTGGGGCAGCTCACAGATAACCTCCAGCAAACCATCCCAACACCTCCACTAACTTTTGAATAACATGAGTCAGTCAGAAGATTTTCATAGAATCATAGAGTCATAGAGACGTACAGCATGGAAACAGACGCTTTCGTCCAACCCGTCCTTGCCGACCAGATATCCCAACCCAATCTAGTCCTAACTGCCATCACCCAGCCCATATCGCTCCAAACCCTTCCTATTCATACACTGATCCAAATGCCTCTTAAATGTTGCAATTGTACCAGCCTCCACCACTTCCTCCGGCAGTTCATTCCGTACACGTACTACACTGTGTGAAAAAGTTGCGCCTTACGTCTCTTTCCCCTCTCACCCTAAACCTCTGACCTCTATTTCTGGACTCCCCGACCCCAGCGAAAATACTTTGTCTATTTATACTATTCATGCCGCTCATAATTTTGCAAACCTCTATAAGATCACCCCTCAGACTCCGACGCAAGTTCAATGCCTGCCCCTTTACAGTAATACTCGAGGGCTTCCTCGTGTTACTGAAAGCACGATCAGCTGAGAGGGACCAACACAGGCGTTCAGTGGACAGGCACAGACTAAGTTTCAAAGACGTGAGTCAAAACATCTGAATCCCTCCTGTCCAACATGGATGATTAAACTGTCAACCATTTTTCTTTCTTCCATGTGTGGGAGTAGTGCAAGAGCACTGCAAGGATTGCATATATAACATGCGACACCGGGCACGCGGGGAAGTGAACAACAGCCCACACACACCATTTTACTGCTTCTGAGTTTCACAATGTCAGCACTCGATACATTAGGGAGCCAAAACTCAAAGCCAGGGAAAGATATGGACGGACAGAAAAATTCACATTAAAGGTAGAAACAGATAATTAAGGCAGAAATAGTCCATATTGGTGAAATATGGGGAAAAAGGACAGGGCAGTGGGACTAACTGGGGGGCTCTGCAGACTATGCCAATGTATTGGTTAGTAAAATAAACTACCTGCCCAGCATGGAGAGCTGTGCAGACCATGCCAGTGTATTGCTCAGTAAGCTGTACTGACTGCCCAGCATGGGGAGCTGTGTAGACTATTCCAGTGTATTTCAGCCTCAGTATTAGCCGGGGATGGGATGTAGTCAGAGGAACGAAATGCAACCTGTAACCAGAACAGAACACAGTGACCACAATGCTTTAAATATTTAAACAGCAAGGGCAGTGATGCAATGAATCATGTTTCACAGTTGAAACTGGACAGGTCAACATAATGACCCATGAGTAACACTGCCAAAAGCAAGGAGCGAGAGAGTGAATTAACAAGTTCATTGCTGCAGTTAGTAGTGGTTTGTAAAGTGAACATCTCGATTTAGTCTCAGCAGTAACAATAACAGCGACAATGATAGTAGAGTCAATGAAAGGACAGTATTACAGTCAATCATGATTTATAAAATTAATGACTGAACATTGAGACTTATCAGGGACACCAGCGAAAGCCAGGATTGGATAATAAAAATATTGAATAATGTAGAGTGCATATTTGATCTGCAGCGATAATGCGATTCGATCATAATATGTAGAAAGAAACCAAACATCCCAATATAAATTCCTGTCCATTCTTGAGACATTCAAGCCTAATGTCCTCAGATTCTGATTGATTGTTGGAACACTCCAGTCTAATGTTCTCAGATTCTGACTCATTGTTGGAACATTCCAGACACTTGTGCTCAGATTCTGATCTCTCCCCACTGCATCTCTTGAGCTGCTGATCCCTGTTAATGCTGTCGGTGGTGCTCCCACTCATACTGTGGAATAGCACATTCAACGGAACCCATTTATCATTAAAAGATGGAACCCCTCCACTGGGATAATTACAATCCATGGAGACTGGATTAATCACAGTCACTAAACAAACAGGCTCAGTTAACCCCTTCCATATGTAACTTTTACTATCCCAATAAAAGGGAACATTTACACAGTCTGGGTGGAATAGCTGGGCGTTGCTTAGGGATGGACCATAAATCTTTCAATCTTCTTCTTTTTTCCGTGTATGTGGGAGTAGTGCAAGAACACTGCAGGACTATTTATATTACATACTGTTTGTAAAGGAAGATAGAGATAAATAAACAGATCGGCTGCGTAAGGTGACCAGTGGAGACACTTGAATAGACAATAAACCAGTGTACACTATTTATTGCCCATTGGCGTTGTGCAGTGCTGCTACTTGTGACACCATTCAGAGCATTGAAACTGCTGCTCAGGAACAGTAGAAGGTAATTCTGTCCCCAGATGTCTGTCAGAGAGGAACAGGAGGAGACCATCAGCCTCTCGACCCTGTTACAGATGGACAGTGGGAGGCCATAAAGCCCCTCAGGTCTGTTGCAAAGGGATAGGAGGAGACAATTAAGCCTCTTGGGTCTGTTGTAAATGGACAGAAGGAGGCCATTCAGCCTCTGGGTCTGTTGCAGAGGGGCAGGAGGAGGCCATACAGCCTATTGAGTCTGTTCCAGTGGGACAAATGGAGGCCATTCTGCTTCGTGAGCCTGTTATTCAGTAACTACCAGTTTTAAAATACTTATGGAGAAGAACCGTCCTGACATAAATGGTAAAGTTCTAAATTGAATCAGGCCAACATTGAACATTTTATTTGGGCAATTTCAAAAGCTGTTTGGGAGGAGCTCGTGGCAGGAAAATGGGAGGCCTTCAACAAATGAGATTACAGAGTCTAGATAGAGTATGTTCCGGTTCATGAGAAATGCAAGGCTGGTCGGCAATTCTGGATGGCGAGCGGAATTGAGGTTCTGTTCAAGAAAAAGACGGAAGTATATGATAGGTACAGACAATATAGATCGAGTGAATGCTTTGAGGAGTACCAGGGTTGTAGGCTAATACTCAAGAGGGAAATCAGGAGGGTAAACTGGGGGCATAAGATATCTTTCGAAAATAAGGTAAGGGACAATCCTAAGAATTGCTACCAATACATTGAGCTCAAAAGAGTATTTAGGGAGAGGACAGGGCCCTTTTAACATCAGAAAAGTGACCTATGTGTGGAAGTACAGGAGAATGGTGAAATGCTACATCAATATTTTGCATCAGTACATATTGTGGAGTAGGATATGGAAGATAGAGAACCTGGGGAAATGAATAGTGATATCTTGAAAAGTGTCCATATTACAGAAGATGAGGAGCTTTCCATATTAAAATGTATTAAGGTGCATAACCCCCTCTGACCTTTTATGTGACTCTTGGATAGGCAACTGGAAGTAATTACAATGAAGGGCACATAAGTTAGTCTGATCTTAGAGGAGGAGAAACTGCCGGCACAACATCAACAGCTCAAAGGCCTGTACTGTGCTATACTGTTCTGTGTTCTATGACCTGATCAGGTGTACCCCTGAATCTGTTGGGAATCTAGGGAAGCCATTATTTGATATCTAGCTGAGATATTTTTATCATGGACAGCCACAGGTAAGGTTGTGCCATTGTTTAAGAACACTTGGTCAGGAAAAGTGCAGAAACTATAGACCGGTGGGCCTGATATCATTAGTGGGTAAGTTGTTGGAGGGGATTCTGAGGGACAGGATTTACTCGTGTTTGGAAAGGTAAATTCCAATTAGCGATAGTCAACATGATTTTGCTTGTGAGAAATCTTGTCTCAATAATTTGATTTAGTTTATTGAAGAAGTGACGAATAAGATTGATGAAGGCACAAAAAATAGAACTGTGGAATAGAATATGGACTTTAATAAGGCATTCAAAAAGGTTCCACATGGTAAACTGTTAAGCATGGTTTGATCGCATGGAATACAGAGAGAGTTGTAGATACTTCGCTCAAAAGTAAGAGATGAAGGTAATGCTGGTGCGGCATACTTTATTTGGCCTGGAGGCCTGTGACCAACAGTGTACCACAAGGATCTAATGAATTTTGTCATTTCTGTAAATGATTTGGATGTGAATATAAGTAGGAATGGTTTGTGAGTTTACAGATAACACCAAAATTGGTGAGGTGGTGGACAGTAAAGATGGTTAACTCAGAGTAAAATGGGACCCTGATAAGATGAGCCAAAGTGCCGAGGAGTGGCTGATGGAGTTCATGTCAGACAAACAGGTGGTGTAACATTTTTCTGAGCCAATTTGGGTCAGCACTTGTAGGCAGGATCCTGGGAAGTGTTTCCAAACACAGACAGCTAAATAGAAACTATAGAAACCCTGCAGTGTGGAAACAGGCCATTTGGCTCATCTCGTCTACACTGACCCCCCAGATAACATGCTGACTAACACACCCATACGTTACCCCGGTAATTCTACATTTCCCTTAGACAATCCACTTAACCTGCATATCCCTGGATACTGTGGGGCAGTTTAGTGAGGCCACTGAACCTATCCTGTGCATTTTTAGCCTGTGGGAGGAAAACTAAGCACCCGAAGGAAACCCACACAAACACGGCAAGAAATTGCAAACACCGCACAGA
This sequence comes from Chiloscyllium punctatum, assembly GCF_047496795.1. NCBI lineage: Eukaryota > Metazoa > Chordata > Chondrichthyes > Orectolobiformes > Hemiscylliidae > Chiloscyllium > Chiloscyllium punctatum. The sequence continues at coordinate 82,586,151 of NC_092754.1, forward strand.
GTGTCACCAAAGGATGAAATCGAACCCAGGTCATTGGTGTCCTGACACAGTATTGAGAGCCGGTTTGCCACCTAACGACCATCAGAGAGAGTGATTGATTTCTCCAGCTTTCTCTGGATCTGTCACATCAGGTGATGTCAAATTCCAGCGTGGTACCTCTGTCAAGCCCTCCATTACCTTCACCCCAGGATTCACATTCCAATGGACAGGGCCTTAAGCTGTGACTGACACATTGCCTGCACATCTGCCCTCACACCTTCCCTTCCTTTCCAGATCCTGTTTTCCATTAATACGGCAGCATGCAAGATAATTGCTGATCTAAAATAAAACAAAGAGCAGTATACTCGGGAGATCGGTAAACAGTACTCTTCTGATGACGACTCCCCAGATTTGAAACATTGACTCTGCTCTCTTCTGACAAAGGATTGCAAGAAGGTGACAACTGCAAATGCAGTGAATTCCTGATGAAGGGTTTCTATCTGAAACATAGTCTTTCCTGCCACTCGGATTCTGCGTGACCTGCTGTGCTCTTTGGGGGCCAAACTTTTCGACTTTCTTCCTTCAGCTGCAAACAGACCCGTAGAGTTTTTCCTGCAAACTCTTGGGTATCTAATTTCCTGTTTTTAACATACACAAAGATTTCCCTGCAATATTGACTTCCATGCACATCTTCCACCAGTGTTTGCTTCTCATTCTTGGTTCTAAGCTGCAGTCAAACTTCCTGTATAAACTGAACACCGTGGTGAGATGAATGGTTGATTCAGCGAGATTTTTCTTGAGGCATTTCTTGATGTTACAAAATCTCGCTGCATTTTGTTCGAAAAACGCATGGAACAGAAAGGCTGAGAAGGATATGGACCAAGTGCAGGGATATGGAGTGAATGTGGACCGAATGTCATGGAAAGATATGTTCACAGGTTTCAGAATTCTGAATGTAGACATGTCGATAGCATCTGGCAACATAAGCCAACATTACCAGGAATGCTGGGTGAATGGGATATTGGTGTGAGTTCAGATGATGGAGAGTTTTGCATGAGGATTTGTTCTGCAACTTTGTATCTGGGAGTGGGGTCTGCAGAATCTTTGACTCTGGGCTGAATCTAACACTAATTTCTCTCAGTGTCATTTTCATTGAGTGACAGAGGTTATGTCTGTATGAGACTGAGCTAGTTTCCTGGTGTTATTTGATCGAACTCACCTCATTTACTACTCACCCCACCGCATGATGTCCCTATCATTCAATGCCAGACTGATTCACCCACTCATCATGGTTGGAGGTACTCACCGTCGCCGGAAATCCCTGGATATCCCGTGATCCCTAGCACGGATGCCAAAAATAATGGCCAGTGGGCAAATAATTGAGCTTTCTCAGTTCGGAACTGCCCTGCCCAGTTTAGGCCGAGTATGGCAGATAACAGAATACATAATAGACAATAGACAATAGGCGCAGGAGTAGGCCATTCGGCCCCTCGAGCCAGCACCAACATTTATTATGATTATGGCTGATTATCCACAGTCAGTATCTTGTTCCTACCTAATCCCTGTAACCCTTGATTCCACTATCTTTTAGAGCTCCATCCATCCATAAGGGATAATTACACTATGGGTTTGTTGACAAGGGCAATGATGTCCTCGTGGATGGGGTAGTAGAGAGGGGGACCATTCTCTTCTCAAAGAGAGCCACACCACCAGACCCATCAAGCTCAAACACCCAGCCCAGTGCAGTATATGTGGTCTGAAGAAATGTCCAGCAATACAGGACAAGCATAAATAGCCTTCCCCACTCTGTCAGGAAAAGGGACACCGTATTCTCTCTGTTCCCTCACACTCACTGTATATCTGTTCTAGCACCTACCTCAGAACAACGCTCATCCTCCAACATTCTCACTGCTGCACTCAGCACATCCCCTTCCTCCTCTCTCTCTAGCCTTTGTTATACCCCCACAAATTTATAGAATGCTCTGGAGAGTGCTGATTATGGAATATTCCAGATAACGTTCCAAACAATTCCCAGTTTCAGGAGAATGACAGTGCACCAGTGTGGAAAACATCAGGGGAAGGAACAGCGTGTTTTTTTAAAAATTAAAATTACATGCACACGAAATTGAAATCCATCATGAGGCCATTCCATACTTCAAACGTGTTCTACCACTTAATAAGATCGGGAGTGATCTAACTGTCTCCTGAGCTCAATGTTAAAGCAACTTTCAGTCTTTCAGCCCCCGGCTTCCTGTCACTGACCACATGGCACTAAGGCATTTTTATCCGGCGTTTTCTCAAGCATGTGTTCCTTAGGCATTTCCCATGGGGGCGGACTCTCCTACCAACATGGGCGGCACGGTGGTTAGCACTGCTGCCTCACAGCGCCAGAGACCTGGGTTCAATTCCCGCCTCAGGCGACTGACTCTGTGGAGTTTGCACGTTCTCCTTCTGTCTGCGTGGGTTTCCTCCGGGTGCTCCGGTTTCCTCCCACAGTCAAAAGATGGGCGGGTCAGGTGAATTGGCCATGACAAATTGCCCGTAGTGTTAGGTAAGGGGTAAATGTATGGGTCGGTTGTGGGTTGGTGTGGACTTGTTGGGCCGAAGGGCCTGTTTCCACACTGTAAGTAATCTCATATGTCCCATCAGCTTTCTATTTTCATGCAATAATAAGCATACTTCACACAGACCAATCAGAAACTTACTGTTATTTAATAGTTGTCTATATCTAAACACAATTATTATTCTGGTTATTTTGTTTGTATTACCTTTTTGCATTCAGCTCAGGATAGCATCGAAAAACTTGTTTCCACAATTTCCAGCAGAGAACATTTTTATCCTCGGCTAGTACCTTGACCGTTACCTGGATTGTACCTTTTTCCTTGTTATGAAAGTTTCTCTTGCCCTTTGTCTGTGATTGTTTCTGTCTGAAACAGTTACACAGGCTCCCACTCAGTTGGCTGGACGGCTGGTTTGTGATGCAGAGGGAGGCCAATAGCGCATTTCAATTCCCCATACTGACAGAGGTCACCATGATGGGGACGTTCTCTCAGCCTCCAGGGCTCAAAGCCACTTTCCTGTTCACCCCTCATATCCCACAACTCGCTGATATGTCAAACACCAATCCAGCCCAACTGTAAAAACATTCAGTGACCCAGCCTCCACAACTCACTGGTGAGTGAAATTCAGACTTCACGACCTTCTGAAAGAAGACATTTTTTTGTATTTCAGTTTAAAGTCGATATCCCTTATTCTGTCTCTGAGTTTGAGACTCTGCCCAGGTGTGGAAATACATTCTCAGCATCTACCTTGTCAAGCCCCCTCTGTATCCTTTACGTTTCAGGAATATCACGCTCATTAATTTCAAGCACAATGAATAATCGCCTCACCATTTTAGATGTATTCAATAATTCAACCCTTTCAGCCCAGGAACCTGCGTATTGTATCATTCTAGTTAATTGCTGCATCACCACGCTGACTTTATGTTTCATACACAGGAACACTCCAATCCCTTTTTACTGCTCCTTTGTTGGGAGTCTTCTTCATTATATAACAGTCTGCCTTTTGGTTCGCAGTGTCATCCTCAAACTCGGATATATATTGCATTCAGCTCCCGCCGTCAGGCTGTCAGAATAGACTGTAAATAACTGATGCCATCGAACTGGTATTTGTGACACCCCAGTAGATATGTCTTTATCATAACAATCCATTAATCCTGACGCTCCGATTTCTATGTGCTAAACACCCGTCATCCCATGCTAACACATTGTCCGTAACACTATGAGCGTCTATCTTGTGTAAGAAGCTTTGTTTTGTGATACCTTGTGGAAGTTCTCTGGTAAGCCGCATGCCTATCAGTTCCCCTTTATCAAGTCCGCATGTTACATTTTCAGGGCTCTCAGAATAACTTTGCCGGCAAAATATAGTTTCCCATTCACAAAACCATGCTGACTCTGCGTGAAGTTTTTCTCAATGCCCTTCAATTCTTGCCTTAATAACAGACTCTTGCGGATTCCCAGTAATAATGGTTAGGCTAAATGGTTCCTGCTTTCTGTCTCGCTCCTTTCTCGAAGACAGGCGCCACATTGGAGGTTCTCCAGTTTCGCTGGAGAATACTCCTGGAATCCAGAGAGTGATGGAATCTTTCACACAGTACCACCAGTCACTCTGTAACCATTTAAAAAAAAACAACTGTGAATTACTGCTGACCGGTTTACCCTTACTCTTATCTGTTTGTCAAAAAACATTGTTCCTTTTGTTAGAGACAGTTCAAAAACTTGCCTCTTATTAACATTTTGTTTATATCATTGACATGCTTACAGTGCCTTCCCCTGTGAGGAACAATGCAAAGTACTGGTGTAATTTTTTGTCTGTTCCCTATTGACAGTTACCCAGTCACATCCTCCAAATGACCTCAACATACTTTCCAGACTTCATTTCCAACTCAGGTCACACACTCATTTTGAACTTCTTTTATAGACACAGAAAATTTTGTGATGCTTGTTTTTATATTTCTTGCCAATTTACTTACATTGTATCTTTTGTCCCCCCTTTTCCTCCCTTTCTCGATTCATACAGTCACATTACGCACGAACGGACCCTTTGGTCCAACTTGTTCATGTTTAACTAAACGAGTCCCATCTGCTTTCACGCGCCCCATATGCCTCTAAACGTTTCCCATTTATATTTGCCCAAATGTATTTTAAATGTTTTAGCTATGCTTTCATCTACCACTCTTCCTCTTGCAGCTCATTCCATACACACATCACCCTATATGTGAAAAGGTTGCACCATTGGCACTTTTGCATCTTCTCTCTTTCACCTTAAACCGATATTTGAATCCCTCCCCACTCCCCCCTCCGGGGGAAAATACCTTGGCTCTCCACCCAATCCATGCTTCTAATGATTGTATAAACTTCTATAACGTCACTTTTCAACCTCCTCCACTCCATCTAATACTAACTTCAAGAGCAAGCATTTAATCATAAGCACTGCAAATTTGAAACAATATTCAAACTGACAGGTAAACAGCACAGACAAAACTTCATACTGTGATTTGTTTTATCTCAAAGTAACAATGCTAAGACAGCATGAAATCCTTACCAGTGCCATTAGGAAGTCAAACATTTGAATTTGTTTGTCGAAAGAGGGTGATGATCCCTACACTGAAAGCGTATCTCTGGCCAAATCCAATAAGAAAAGGAATTCTTATACCACACGGTAAGCATGCAGTTGCCTTTAGCAGTGTGAGATGAAGGCAAAGTATACTTGTTGAAATTTGGATCACAGTATGAATTCAGTGCAAAGGCGGGGGGGGGGGGGGTGTTTTCAATAATGAAACTCCAAGAAGGAAACATTCCGAAGTGAGATGTGAATGAGAGATGTAAAACAACATGAATAGAGAGGCCGAGTCGCACTGAGACCAGAGGCAAATTGACAGCACAAAACACAGCTTGATGCTCGTGCAGGTAAGGCAGACTCAGATAGTAACCATTATATGAGAGAATGTGTTCTGTAATTGGAGACTGATAACCTGGAAGAAGGAAGGGGAGATGAGCAGGGAAGGAGATGGAGCAGCAATGGCTGGGCTTAATTCAGGAAGCATAGCTGAAATTCATGCCCCGAATCTGCTCATGGTCCCTGAAATATACAGCCTAAATCTGGGCACACACGAATGCTCGTTAATTTGTGATTGAATAATATCCTTGACAGATTTTGTCAACCACGAGCAGTTCATCTCCTTCCGAGTCCTTCTTTTTGAACAGAAACAATAATTGCTGAGCGTTATGGGATATCTGCTTGAATGTCTGCTCCTGTGTGTCCACAGACCTTCCTCTGGGTCTATTTCCACATCCCTCTTCAGACCAGATGTGAAATTTAATCGTCAATTTAAATGTTTGGTTCTTTTCAATCATTCAGGAGAAACTTCTGTATGTGGATGAACACATGATCTGTGGAGATTAGATTACTTACAGTGTCGAAACAGGCCCTTCAGCCCAACAAGTCCACACCGCCCCGCCGAAGCACAACCCACCCATACCCCTACATCTACATTTACCACTTACCTAACACTATGGGCAATTTAGCATGGCCAATTCACCTGACCTGCACATCTTTGGACTGTGGGAGGAAACCGGAGCACCCGGAGGAAACCCACGCAGACACGGGGAGGACGTGCAAACTCCACACAGTCAGTCGCCTGAGGCGGGAATTGAACCCGGGTCTCAGGCACTGTGAGGCAGCAGTGCTAACCACTGTGCCACCGTGCCGCCCATGGAGGCTGACTCCATTCTCCCAGTTTCTCTATCTATGTTGTTTCTGTTTAGATGATGTCACATTCCAGTGAACTGCCTCTGACATGACCTCCTTTTTCTTCAAACCAGAAATCCCCTAACTCCGGTGGACAGGGCCTTCAGCTGACACTCTCCCATCACCCACAGTGTCGCCCTTAGTCCATCCCCTCCTTCCCAGAACAATGATATATCTCCCATTGTCATCACTTCCTACTGCACCACAATCCACATTCATGGAATCATCCTCTGCCACTTCCACCACCTCCAGCAGGACTACACTGTCAAAACATATTCCCCTCCCGTCCACTGTCAGCATTTCACGGGAAACATTCCTTCTGTGACACCCCAATCACCCTGAACACTTCCCCACTCCCCCCCCCCCCCCCCACCCCCCGGCACCTACTCATGCAATTGCAGAAGGTGCAACACTTGCTCATTAGCCTCTTCACTCCTCAATGTCCAAGGCCCCAGTCACATCTTCCAGTTGAATCAGCATTCCACTTGTATTCGTTCAATCCAGTCTCCTGTCATTGCTGCTCGCAATGCAGTCTCCCTTACACTTGGGAGACCAAACAGAGACTGTTTTAAGGAACACTTCCACTCTGTCTGTTGGAATAATCCTGACCTTCCCCTTGCTTCCCATTCCAATAACCTACGTTGTTCTCATCTTATTTTTTTTGTTCCTGAGCTGCTGTAATGTTTCAAAGAAGCACAACCCAAGCTTTACTAACACCTCACTTTACACTTTGGTACATTACAGCCTGTAGGAGTTAATATTCAAATCCATAAATAAAAAGCCTGACTCCATTATGGCTGTTCTCCATTTTTCATACATTCTGCTTCCTGGTTTCCCTATGACCTTGTCTGTGACTTGTTTATCTCGCACTCAATAGAGAGAAGCCATTTCTCCCATTTACACTTTAATTTACACCCATTTTACATCTGTTTCTCTTTCACCACAATTAAAAGCTCATTCCTTTGTGGCATTGCGCCTCCACATGCTCTGTATCCCATCATCCCTCATCCACTTTTGTCAAAGGATTAAGGAGTTCTTTTCCGTTCTAAATAAGGGTCACGCTGGACATGAAACACAGTCTTTGTTTCTCCTTTCCCACAGTTTCTGCTAGATCTGCTGAATTTCTCCAGCAATTTCTGGTTTGGAACAGCTTGCAAGAGGTGTGTCCAAGCCGCTCAAATGCCCTGTCCAGCATTGAGCGCCAAACACCAGGGAGTGAACAATAACGCAAGATGCAGAAATTCATTGGTTCTGAAACGACATCAGACTGGCATCATTGACGCTACAGAGTTCTTAATGAAGACCATGGTGAGAAACAGAGGGAAACACATTCAATATAAAGACCGAAGGTGGCGCGACTGGAAGGGAAAAGATTCATATGAATGTTAGAATTAGAATTGCTAGTGTGTAAACAGGCTCTTCGGCCCAACAAGTCCACAACGATTCTCTGAAGATAAACCAACAGACCCATTCCCATATCCTACACGTACCCCTGACTAATGGATCCAAATTACGCATCCCTGAACACTATGGACAATTTCATAAGGCCAATGCACCTAAACTGCATGTCTTTGGACTGTGGGTGGAAACTGAAGCACCTGGAAGAAGACACAGGGAGAACGTGCAAACTCCACGCACTTAGTCACCGAAGGATGGAATCGAACTTGGGTCCGTAGTGTTGTGAGGCAGCCACACTAACCCTGGATGTACGGTGCTGTGTGGCGGAATATTCTTTGGTGTTCTGAGAATCATGACAGTTAAGAGGTGTGACATCATGGACAAACGCTCAGAAGAATGAGGATACAAAAATGGAAGTGTTACCAATTCCGAAACAAGAATAGGTCATGGTGAAGCGGTCACAGTGAATGGGTCTCGGTGTGAACTGGGGGATAGACGGCTGAATTGCAATGCAGCAATTGCAGCTCAAACTTGAGAATTCATGTGGGACTGTCGATCACAGCTGGAGAGAAGCAGAATTGTATTGAATCATAATCTATAACTGCATGCCCAGGATAATCCCTCAATCTACGATTCCCATTAAACTGATCGATGTTTCAGAAGCGAGTTGGGAATGTATTAGGGTCAGAACCATGTATGCCTAAAACTGATGACAATCCATTGAAAGCTACCTCACGTGACCACTGTACTTATATTCCAAGCAGCAGGACTATTATCTGACAGAGATGGCGAAATGATTACAAAGCAAATAGATCAGTTAGAAGCTCTACAGTTCTGCCACATCCAGACAGAAATGGAGTTGAACTATGAAACAACTGACGATTAAAGAGGCCTCCAAAACTATTATTTAAAAACAACATTGTTCAATGGGATTAGGGCGTCACGTTCAGGCCATCATTTATTGCCTAGAGGGTAGTTACGAGTCAACCACATTGCTGTGGGTCTGGAGTTACATGTGCCCAGAGCATGTATGGATGGCAGTATCCATTCCTTAAGGCCATCAGTGCGCCAGATGCGTTTGTCCTACAATCAGCAATTGATTCATGATCTCGGCATTAGACTCTTAATCCCAAACATGTATTGGATTTGACTTCCACCATCTACTGTAACAGGACTCGAACTCAGGTCTCCAGAGCATTACTGGGGTTGTTAGACTAACATCTCAGCAGCTATTGCTGAGGCTATTGCTCTACCATTTCTCGAAAGAATGGAACCTTCCTGTACATCAGTGTAAAAGACCAGGATGCCGTGTCTGCACCATCCTCAGCCAGAAGTGTTGCTTGAATGACACTCACAGAATCACAGATGCCAGTCTTCAACCAATTCGAACAGCTGCACGTGACATGAAGAAACAGCTGAACAAAATAGATACGACAAAGACAATGGGCCCTGACACCATTCTTGCAAAATGACTGAAGACCTGTGCTGCACAACAAGCCGTGTCCCTGGGACGCTGTGTCATTCCAGCAACTACTCTGACATCTCCCTGGCAATGTGTAAAATTACTCAGCTATGTGCCATCACCTAAGAGGGGAATAATTACAAGCTGGACTAATTACCAACCCCTCAGTCCCATAACAACAATCAAATTGATGAAAGTTCTTTCTGCCAGAGATGTCAAGCAGCAAAGAAATAACCAGATCAGTGTGGTTTCCCATAGGTCCCCATGTGGAGATGATGCTGTTATTGAAATGTCACTGGATTGCTAATCTGGACCAGGTTAAGGCTTTGGCAGCTGGTGGATGTTAGAAACAATTAATAAAATATCTAGATTTAAAATCTGGTGCCAGTAATACTGATATTGAAGCCCATGTCAATTGTCAACATAAATGTTCTTCCCCATTGTTCATTCAAGAATTCAAGTGAATCTTCCGTGCTTTTCTGGTCTTGTCAAAATGTGACTCCAGATACAAAGCCATGTGGTAAACTCATCAGTCGTCTCCGAAACTGCCAAGCAAGGCCGTTGTATCAAACTGTTCCAAGGTCTTAAATGATGAACTCGGACAGAACACCGGGCACCAGCCTGTGTATCGGAATAAAGGAACGGGAAACACAATCCTGTCGAACCTTCAGAGACTTCCTTCCTAACATCTGAGAGTTTGCAACAACATTTACAGAGCTTTCCCACATACTGCACAGAAACATCAGGAAAGGGGTAGGTCATCCAAAACATTGAGCATTCCCCACTCTAGTTTTTGGCTGAATATCTCATCAATTGACTTTGCCCAAACACTGTATACTCTATATCCATTGAAATGATTAACTATCTGGATAAAAAATGAAATAGGAACTTAGGTCCGTCAATTTGGTGAAGAAGTCAACAAAGGTATACACATAAGTCTCTTCACAGAGCAACAGGTTGACATCAATTCCTTTTGAAATGTTAACCATTATTCTATTTTTCCAAGCAATGTGCTCAATGTCACGTCTATCCACATTGTTCTTCACCTACCACGTATTTGCCCATTCCCTCCAATTTTCTCAATCACCTTTGAACTTTTTTAAAACCTGATCACCCACTCACAATCTCGATTTGAGGCCATCAGCAGATTTGTAAAGATTACATACAATGCCCTTGAACAAATGTTTGACATGCTTTCTGAATAGCTAGGGTCCACACACCAATTCCTGGATTATCATGCTAGTCGTTGATTTCCACTGCAAAATATATAGAACTGTTTATACTGATTCACTTTTTCCTTTAAACTCTCCCATTCTCAACCCATGCCAGTATATTAGATCTAGCTGTCACACACTGATATGGAGCAGGACAGACATCCTCAGATCATTTCAAGGAAGTACCGCAGACCCAACCTTTGCTCATTGACTTAAGCAGGTGTAAGGAGGATATTCCAGGTGTGATGCAACTGAATATAACACAAACACAAGAGGATAACAGACAGAATAACGTAACTATCTGAAAAATCAACAAATTATCTCTCAACCCCGTGAAACTCTTTTGCACCTCATCCAGTGTCAGTACATTCTTTCGCAAGTGAGGCAGCTTAAACTTCATACAATACTCCAGGTGTGGCCTCACCAGCACCCTATACAGCTGCAAAGTAACTTACCTGATTTTGAATTGAATCCCTTCAGCAACGAAAGACAACATACCATTTGCCTTCCTCAGTACTTGCTGTACCTGCAGACCAACCTTGTGTGATTCATGCACATGGGCAACCAGGTCCCTCTGCAGAGCAGCATGCTGCAACGTTTTACAATTTTAGTAATAATCCTTTTTTAATGATACTCCAAACAAAATGGATGCATTCCCATTTACTGACATTGTAATCCGTCTGCCAGACATTCGCCTACTCACTCAAAGTATCTGTGTTCCTCTTTAAAAGTTTCATTGATCTCTGCACACTTTGCTCTGCAACTCATCGTCGTGTCATCTGCAAACTTTGACAAACTGCAGATGCTCCCAACTCCACATCATTGATACAAATTGTGAATAATTGCAGCCCCAACACTGATCTCTGAAGCACGGCACTAGTCACTGATTGCTAGATGTGAATAGCACTCGTTTAGACCTACCAATTGCTTCCTGTTAGTCAACCAATCTTCTATCCATACTAAAACTTTACCATAACGCCTTCCATCTTTATCTTCTGCAGCAGTTTACTGAGCGGCACCTTTTCGAAGACCTTTTGGAAACCTAGATACATCACATCCACTGTGGCCACGTTGTCTACCTTGCTCATAATGTCTTCATAAATTTCCAAAAGACATGTTAAACATGACCTGTCCTTCAGGAACCAATGTTGTGTCTGCGAATTGGGCTGATTTGTATCAAAATGACTTGCTATTTCCCCCTTGATAATACACTCACGTATCTTCTCCATTACACAGATTAAGCTACCTGGTTTATAATTCCCCATCTCTTATCGACCAGCCTCTTTAAACAGTGGCGTCTCATTTGCTGTTTTCCAATTTGCTGGGACTGCCTCAGAGTTCAGCAAATTTTAGAAAATTACCACAATTGCACTTGATATTTCTCCCGCTATCTTTTGTAGTACCCTGGGATGCATTTCATTGGTGGACTTGTCTGCCTTTAGATCCATTAGCTTACCCAAAACTACCTCCTCTGTAATAATGATTATGGACATGTCCTCACCCACCCTCATCTCTTTGTCAATTACTGGCATGTTATAAGTGTCTTCCACTAGGAAGATCAATACAAGATACCTGCTCAATGCCTCGGTCATTTCATTATATCCTAGAACTAAATGCTCCCTGTCGTCCACAAAGGACCAACATTTATAATTAGCCACTCATTTTTATTTTATATATTTAGGGAATCATCTGCAATCTCTTTTCATGTTCTGTGCTAGTTTTCTTTTTCTTGTGTTCTATCCTACTTTTCTTTATAGCTCTTTTATTGGCTTTCTGTTGACCTTTAATGTGTTTCCAATCTTGTAGATTCCTGCTGTGCTTGGCCACTTTACATGCCTTCTCTTTAAACTTGATAGCGTCGCTTACTGCTTAAACACCCGATGCAGATTACCCCCTTTTTTAGAGTCTTTCCTTTTCACTAAATATAATTTTCCTAAGGACTTCGAAAAATTCTTTTGAAAATCCTCCACTGCTAGTCAACACTCACTATAAAGTCTTTGATTCCAATCGACTATAGCCAAGTCCGCCCTCATTCTATTGTAGTCTCCCTTGTTTAAGCACAGGGCCTTGGGATTGTATTTTATCTTCACACTCTCCATCTGTTATTTAAATTCAACCATACTGTGATCATTCCTTCCAAGTTGATTTCTAACTATGAGGTCATTAATTATTTCTGTCTCATTACACAGGACCAGAACTAGCACAGCTTGCTCCTTATTGTACGTGCTTTTATTTTAGAGCAGTCAAACCCAGACATGTTGGATTCACTGCTTTTTCATCTTTGAAAAAGAAAGAAGGACAGCATGATCTTGTTAAATGAGTAGCATTTTCACAACACTCGACATGAGGCTTCATCAAAACGTTTCTGAAAATGCCAAGTCACTGCATCTATTGCTTCGCCATAATTTATTTCCCAGTCGGTTTCTCAAATATGATTCACCTTTAATAAGTTGGCATTGAGTTTATCCATGTTCATTACTTTCAAATTAATTTAATTCTCAAAGTTCCCTGGCAAAGCATTCTTTCTAATAGACAATTGTTTTGTCCTGATTGCATCTTTGATGCTAAGCAGACTGTAAACCCCGACCTTCTCCCTGCCTCCTTTTGAAATACTGGGTTATATTTGCTGCACTCAAATCTGTCAATTCAATCATCAGGAATTTGGTAGACAGTAAGCAAAGCATTCATTAATACAATGGCCACTTCCTTTAGGAATCGTAGATAAAGATTATTAGATTTCAGTCCAAATATTTTCTCCAAAACTGATTATTTACTGATTTGATTATATTTCCTGTCTCTTCTCAGTAGACCTGGAATTGCTTGGAGGTTTTTTATTTTTTTCTTTCATGAAGGCAGAACTGAAGTGGTTGCTTCATAGTCTGCCATTCTCCTGTTCTCCATTCGCTGGTTTTGGATTGTAAGGAAGCTACAATTATCTTTGCCAACATTTCATCTTGATATATTGTACTTTGAGAAGCTTAATGTTTCACGCTTGTTAAATATACTCTTCTGAAATCTATTACTTCCTGTCTAAAGCTGTTCAATGATTGACCTTCCACATCCATACAATCAAAGAAGCATAGCCTGTGTAGCATCAAAAGTACAGCACGATCCATATTATTCCAGCCTTACTACATCAATCCCATAGCCATGAATGGTTTAACACTTCAAGTGCTCGCCAAAATACATTTTAGTGGTTGTGAATCTGTACTAAACCAACACCCGCGATAGCTCCCGACCACCCCCCACCCGCCTGAGGAGGTGAATTCTGGACCGCATCACCCTCTGGGTGAAAAACAATCCCTGAATCTTCTCTAAACCTCAAAACCTTCCCTTTAAACGTGTGCTCCCCTGTTCTTGGCCCTTTGACTAAAAGGAACTATAGACTAGTGTGTGTGCTGTCTATCGATCCTGCCCATGTCCTTCGTAATCTTATGCGTCTGAATCACGTCCCCCTCAGCCTTCTCTGCTCCAAAGTAAACAAATGGAGTTTATGAAACCTCTCTCTATAGCCGATATGCTCCATTTTTGGCAACATCCTGGTGAATCTCTGTACCCCCTCCAGAACAATCACATGCTTCATGTAATCGGGCTCCCAGAACCCCAAATACTATTCCATCTTGGCCTAACCAAAGTGCTACACAGCTCTTGTAATCTATGCCTCAATGAGTAAACACTATGCCTACTGTTTCCAATTATTTCTTACACAACCTTTGATCTTCCCCGGTTACGTTCACGGATGTGTAGAGAAGCACCTTCTGACCTTCCTGGTGTGCTGCCATTCATTGTGTACTCTCCTGCCTGGTTCATTCCTCCAAAGTACATCACCTCATATTAAGCAGGGTTACATCCCATCTGCCATTGATCCACCAATCTGACCTTTCCATCTGTATCTTCATATAACATAGGAACTTCCTCCTCTCTGCCAAACACCCAGCCAATATTTGTGTCAACACAGACTTCCTTATCACGCTGCCATTCCCCCTCCACAGTCACACCTAAATCATTTATATATACCATAAACAATAAGGGGCACAGCACTGATCCCTGTGTTAAATCAGTGGACACCGTTCTCCAGTCACACAAACAGCCTTCTACCACCAACCTTCTTTTGGCAAAACTTTCTCTAACACTGATCTGAACACACTGGTCTATAGTTCCCTCTTCTATCTCCACAACCCTTTCCATAAAGGGTCCTCTCCAGTCCTCGGGCACCTAACCTGTGACCAGATTCTATTTAAACATTTTTATCAGGGCCTTTCATCCCTTGTCTCCAACAGCAGCCTGAGATGTAACTGATCTAGACCTGGGGATTGGTCCAGTTTTAGACCCGCCAAAACCATCAATCCCTGCTCACATCTTACATCAATCTGTTCAAGAGCCTGCCAGTCAATCTTCTTGAAATCTGTTCCTGCCACCTCCTTTACCCAAGTAAAAAGATGTGAAGTTCTCATATAACAATCAATCAGCGTTCTCCAGTTTCACACACAGATTCCCGCCCTGATCCCAGACCAAGTCTCCTCAGCAGACCATTGTGCCATCTGAGAGATTAATCTGGATAATGCGCATTCAGTATATGTGATCAGTATATTTTCCTTAGATCAAGACATCAAAATTGTACAGGTACAGTCCAGGTATAATTTCACCATCTCTCTATGTTACTAGTGCAGAAAGTCTTTATTTCTAGTAGGAGCAAATCACTGCAGAAGCTGAATCTGTACTAAACCAACACATGCTAGAGATCACAGTGAGTCAGACAGCACTGTAAAGAGAGAGCAAGCTGACACTTTGAGTCTCGTTGATTCTCCATCGTCTGTATTTGGATTCCCTTTAAATGAACGCGTTTAACGGGGCACAGCACTGAAACCTGTGGCACACCAGCGTACACTGGTCAGCAGTCAAACAAATAACCTTCTACCACCACCTATGTTCTCCAATAGTTTCTCTAATGCTTAGCTTCCCCATTTGCATATGATCCTCCCAATACACTTTGCTTTAATGTTTTCTGATAACTTACTGTGTGTGCTGATTAAACCTCCTCCTGAATATCTGACTGTACCACATTCACTGATTCGCCATTGTTTATATCTACAAGAGATATCTTCAAAAAACTTGTAATTTATAACCTCCCTTTCATAAATGCAGAACAACTCTCTTGAAATTTGCTATTGCTTACTCAGTGTCCAATAGGTTGCAACAGTTTCCCTGCTGTTGATGACAACTAACTGGCCTGTAGTCCTCCACACTCCCATTTCTTCCCTTCGTAAATCATTAGAATGCATTTATAACCTTCCGAAGTGAATACAGAGAAATACAGTGGCCCCTATTGCAATCAATATGTATATTGCTCTTTTCACTGAAATTTAAGTTGGAATTATATCTGGTCTGTCAGACTTATCAATACTCATCCCAGCTCTGTTTCCAAATACTACCTTGTAACTGTATATGAATGGTTTTAGTCTTTAGTTACAATGGACCCATGGTTACTTGATATTTTTGGGGGATTTTCTGGATCTTCCTCTTTGAAGACAGGCGCAATGTCACTGTTTCATCTCCTTGTCATTTTTCTGTTCTCTACAATAAATTCTCGTATCCATTCGCTGTGCCACATATGATCTTGGTTTCATTTTCCTTTCAAGTATCAACAGACGCTTTTCGCCAGTATTTACAAATAACAAAGAAAATCACAGCACAGGAACAGACCCTTCAGCCCTCCAAGCCTGTGTCAATCCAGATCCTCTATCTATACCTGTCGCCTATATTCTAAGGTTCTGTATCTCTCTGCTCCCTGCCCATTCATGTATCTGTCCGGATAAATATTAAATGATGCTTTAGTCCCTGCCTCTACCACCTCCGCTGGCAATGCATTCCAGAACCCAGAACCATCTGCGCAAAGAACTTTTTGAGCATATCTCCAGTAAACCTTTCCCCTTTCATAATGAATTCTTGACCCCTAGTAACTGACTCCCCCAATCTGGGAAAAAAGCTTCTTGCTATTCACCCTGTTTACCCCTCTCATGATTTTGTAGACCTCAGTCAAGACCTCCCTGAACTTCCGTCTTTCTAATGAAAATAATCCCATTCTACCAAACCTCTCTTCATATTTGGTTCGCTCCATACTAGGCAACAACGTGGAGGAAATCCTTTGCACTCTTTTCAAAGCATCCAGATCCTTTCAGGAATGTGGCAACCAGAACTGTTCGCAGTATTCTGAATGTGGCCGAACCAAAGTCCTATACAACTGTAATATGGCCTGCCTACTCTTGTACGCAATAGATTCCAAAAAATTCCCTCCTGTGGATGATGAGTTAACTGGTCTGTAGTTCTCCACTCCTTAAATTGTTAGAATTCAGAAGGAAAGTATGCTGTGTGCCTTCTTGGTCATTCTATCGACCAGGAGAAAGTGAGGAATGCTGATGCTGAAGATCAGAGCTGAAAAATGTGTTGCTGGAAAAGCGCAACAGGTCAGGCAGCATTCTATCGACCTGCCACTTTCAGCGAACAATGGACCTGAACACCTAGATCTCTCTGTCCATCAATTTTCACCAGGGATTTTTCCAGTTACCGTATAATTCGTTCTCGAATTGGATCTTCCAAAATGCATCACATCACATCTGCCCATTCTCCACCCAACTGTCCAATCTATCTACATTCAGCTTTGCTCGCTGAAAGTCCCCTCATATTTCTGCTACTCTACTAATCTTAGTGTCACCTGCAAACTTGCTAATCAGACCACCTATACCTTCCTTCAGATCATGTAAGTATATCACAACAAACAGTGGTCCCAGCACGGATCCCTGTGAAACACCACACAGAACAGTTATCCATTTTGAGAAACTCGCTTCCATTACTACTCTCTGTCTCCTGTTGCCCAGACATTTCCATAATCCATCTAGCTTGTACACCCTGGACCCCTGCGACCTCACCTTCCCCATCAGTCTATCTCATCTAACGCCTTACTGAAGTTCAAGTATATGACAACTCCAGCCTTTTCTCCACTATCAACTTTGTCATTCCTCAAAGAATTCTATTACGTTTGCTAAGATGTGACCTTCCCTGCACAAACCATGGAAGGTCTTGTGTGGAGTCCGAATTGTTTTACCCTGGAGACATACTGGTTTTATTTCCAAAGCAGGACTTTATAAAATGCCACAATGATTGGCAAAACAAATTAAATGTTGTTTTGAACAAAATACAATCTATCCACAAATATAAATCTGTAAACGCAAATTAGCCTCCCAGATTTATGTGTGTGTGTGTGTGTGTGTGTTGGGGGGAGGGGGGGCGGGTGGCGTGCGAGTGAGAGAGAGAGGATGTGTATGTTTGTGTCCGTGTGTGTGAGAAAGAGGGTGTGTGGATGTATGTTTAAGGATGAGAGTGACAGCATGTGCTCACGTTAAGACACAGACAGTTTCTTCTGATCCCTTCCCCCACGCACCCCCAGTCCATGGTTTCAGAGCTTCCACACTCTGCAACCTCTGCTCCAATTGTTGTTCATGTTACAGACCCAGATTCTGTAACTACAGACCACATGCTCCATCCAGAGTTGGGTCACCAAATCCTCTGGTCTCCCTGAATGTCTGAGGCATTTCACAGAACAACCTCCAGCAAACAATCCCGAGCCCCTCCACTAACTTTTCAATAACAGGAGAAAAACAGGCTTCCCTCCACTAAAAGTGTGATATCTACTGCTTTATAATTATACTTCAGGTTCCTCCTCGTGTTTCAGACCACGTGATCAGCTGAGAGGGGCAAACACAGGCTTTCAGTGGACACGCACAGACCAAGTTTCAAAGACATGAATCAAATATGATGAAACTCCCTGTCCAACATGGAGCACAACTTGGGACACACCAGCACGTGAACGACAGCCCAGCCCACACACCGCTGTCCACCATGGAGCACGATATTGGACATACCGGGAACGGAACAGCTGCCGTATACACACACACACACACACACACACACACACCTGTTCATGAAGCACCTCAAGGGAAACACCAGGAAGTGAACAACAGACCTGTACACACTCCCCTGTCCAAGGAGTAACAAATGGGGCACAGTGGAAAGTGAACAATAGCCTGACACACACCATGACATTATTTCTGAACTTCAGAATGCCAGTATTCGATACAATACACAACCAAAAACCAAGGTCAGGGAAAGATAAAGATGGACAGAGACATTCACATTAAAGATAGAAACGGACAATTAGGACAGAAACTGAGCATGATGTTGAAATATGAGAATAAAAACAAGGGAGTGGGTATATCTAGAGCAGTGAGATCTTGGCGGCTCAGGTCACAAGAATGAAAACATTGAATAAAGGCATTGCCAGATCAGCTGAAAAAATTTGCTCCAAGAAACCCAGGGTAGAAAGTGCGTGAGTGTCGTCTGGTTTGTGACAGGAAACCAGGGGGCTGAATGATTGGAAGTTCCTGCAACGTGAAGCTCAGGAGACAGTCAGATCATACCCGAACTTATTAAATGGTAGAGCACATTTGAAGGGTTCAATTGACTCATTCTGGATTTTAATTGCATATTATTTTTAAAAAACACACTGTTCCTTCACCTAATGTTTTACACACTGGGGCACTGCCATTTTCCTGAAACTGGGAATTATTTGGAATATTATCTGGAACATTCCATAATCAGCATTATCCGGAGCATTCTACAATCTGTCGGGATATTAAAAAGGCAAGAGACACAGCGGGAGAGAGGGGGCACTGCATGCAGGAGTGAGAGTGGTGGAGCATGAGCCTTGTTCGGGTGTCGGTGCTGGAACAGACATACATTGAGTTTGAGAGACCAGAGAGCATACGATGACCCTTATCCTCGCACAGTGGGGAATGTTATCAATGTTTGTCCTGTATTGCTGGACATTGCTACAGATCGCAGATACTGCACTGAGCTGGGTAGTGAGCTCAGATCATGCTCGGTGGGTCTGTTGGTGTGGCCCACACTGGGAAGAGATGTACTAACTCATCCACTAGGATATCTGTGACCCTGTTGACAGACCGTGGTGTAATTGACCCTTATCTGCTATCCTCTTGGTAAATTGTACATGGCAGCTCTAACCTCAGGAATGCTCAATCGAGTGCCCATTATCCTTTTGAAGATGGTACCAGTGCCAGGAAAAATAGAATATCCAGGGGCATCCGGACGATGGTGAGTACCTCCAGCCAAGATAGGTGGGAGAATCGGTCTATCATTGAATGAGAGGAAAACCATGGGGTAGGGTGGGTAGTTAATGACGTGCGTTCGATGAGATAGCACCAGGAAAAAGGCTCGGCCTCGATGCAGACAATCCCCCTGTCACTCAATGAAAATCACTCAAAGATATATTATTGTTAGATTCAGACGGATGAGTTGAAGACTCTGCTGACCACATTCACAGTTACAGAGCTGCAGAACAAATCCTCATCAAAATCTCTCCATCATCTGAACTCACACCTATATTCTGTTCACCATCATTCCTGGTAATACTGGCTTATTTTGCCGGATGCTATCGAAATGTCTATATGTCAGCATTCTGAAACCTGTAAACACATCCTTCCATTACATTGTTGCTCAATCTCACCCTCTCTGTCTATACCCAAAACCACTTTCATTTACAGTTATGCACGGAGAGAGGCCCTTCAGCCAAAACTGGTCCATACCAACAAAAATGTCTGTCCACATTAACCCCATTTCCATGCACTTGGCTCATATCCTTCTCTGCCTTTCCAATTCATATATTGTTCGAACAAAGTGCAGTGAGGTTTTGTGACATCAAGAAAGACCTCAGGAAAGTTCTCGCTGAATCTACCATTCATCTTAACCCAGCAATCAAATTACACAGAAACAATTTGACTGGAGGTTATAAACAAAACGTACAAGCAAATACTTGTGGGAGATGTGCATGGAAGTGAATACTGCAGGGAAAGATGTGTACGCTCAAAACAGGAAATTAGACATACAAGCGTTTGCAGGCAAAACTCAACGGGTCTGGTACCATTTGAAGGAAGAAAGTCGACAGTTTGGCCCTCGAATATCACAGCAAGTCAGGGCGCATCCAAGGAGCAGGAGAGTCTATGTTTCGGTCATACGCCCTTCATCAGGAATTCATTTCAGAATTAATTTTTTCCTAATCCACTGTAGGAAGAGAGTGAGTCAACATTTTTAATTTGGGGATTCTTCATCAGAACAGCTTTTGTTTTCGATCTGAAGTATATGCAGCTCTTTGTTTTATATTAGATAATCAATTATCTTGCATGCTGCAGTATTAATAGACAACTTGATCTGGGAAGAAGGGGAAAGGGTGAGGGCAGAGAGCAGGTAATGTGTCAGTCACAGCTTAAGGCACTGTCATTCCGAATGTGAATCCTGGGGTGAAGGGAATAGAGTGCTTTTCGGAAGAACCGCACTGGAATTCAACATCTTTTGCACAGATGTGACAGATCCAGAGTCACCCTTTGGGTGATTCCTTTACGGTGTTTGCACCTTCTCCCAGTGCGTGCGTGAGTTTCCTCTGGGTGTTTCGTTTTCCTCTCACAGCCAAAAATGTCCAGATTAGATTCAGTGACCTCACTAAATTGTTCTGCAGTAACCAGGGATGTGCAGGTTCATTGGATTATCTATAGGAAATGTAGAGTTATCGTGGTAATGTTTGGGTTTGTTGTTCGGGATGTTATCTGAAGGATCAGTGTGGACTCGGTGGGCCAAATGGCCTGGTTCCACACTGCAGGGCTTCTATAATTTCTATGTATCTGTCTGTGTTTGGAAACCCTGCCCAGGATCCTAGCTTTAAGTGATGACATAATTTGCCTCAACAAAATGTTACACATTTCGTTGGTCTAACATGAACTCCATCAGCCACTCTTCAGCCCTGTAGCGTATATAATCAGCATCCCGTTTTATTCTGAGTAAACCATCTTCACCCTCCACTACCTCACCAATTTTGGTGTTATCTGCAAACTCACTAACCATTCCTATTGTATTCACATCCATATCATTTATATAAAATGACAAAATCCATTCGATTCTTGTGGTACACCGCTGGTCACAGGCCTCCAGTCCAAAAAAATATAACAGTTCACAAACTTTTCCTTCGTCTATTACCTACGAGCCAATTACCCCCGACTCTTCCTGCATTCCATGTGATCTCACCATGCTAACCAGCTTACCATGTGGAACCTTTTTGAATGCCTTACTAAAGTCTATATTCTATTCCACCGTTCTATTTCTGTGCCTTCGTCAATCTTATTCGTCATTTCTTCAAAACGCTAAATCAAATTAGTGGGACGTGATTTCCACACACAAAGTCATGTTGAATATCGCTAATCGGAATTTACATTTCTAAACACAAGTAAATGCTGTCCCTCAGAATCATCTCCAACAACTTACCGACCACTGACATCAGTCCCTCTTGTCTACAGTTTCCTGACTTTTCCTTACCAACTGTTCTTATACAATGACACAACCTTACCTGTGACTGCCCATGATACAAATATCTCAGCCAGAGACTGAACAATTACTTCCTTAGCTTCCCAACAGATTTGGGCTGCATCTGGTTAGTTCATGGATCATAGAACAGTGCAGCACAGTACAGGGACTTGAGCTGTTGATGTTGTGCCGGCAGTTTATCCTACTCTAAGGTGAGACTAACCTTCATGCACTTCATTGTACTAAAATCCATGTGCCAACTAAGGAGTCACTGAAAAGGTCAGAGCGGGTTATCCACCTTAATGCATTTTAAAATATCCAGCTCCTCATCTTCTGTAATGTGGAATTTTCAAGATAGAACATAGAACATAGAACAATACAGCGCAGTACAGGCCCTTCAGCCCTCGATGTTGCGCCGATCAAAGCCCACCTAACCTACACTAACCCACTATCCTCCATATACCTATCCAATGCCCGCTTAAATACCCATAAAGAGGGAGAGTCCACTACTGCTACTGGCAGGGCATTCCATGAACTTACGATTCGCTGAGTGAAGAACCTACCCCTAACATCAGTCCTATATCTACCCCCCATTCATTTCCCCAAGTTCTCTACCTTCCATATCCTACTCCACAGTAAATACTGATGCAAAATCTTTATTTAGTATCTCACCGATCTACTGTTCTTCCACACAGAGGTAACTTTGCTGATCTTTAAGGGGTCCTGCTCTCTTCAGAGTTACTCTTTTGACGTTAATGTATATGTAGAATCTCTTTGGAATGTCCATTACCCTATTTTTGAAAGACATCTTATGTCCCCATTTTGCCCTCCTGATATCCCTCTTGGGTATTATCCAACAGCACTGGTACACCACAATGGATTCACTCGATCCCTACTGTCTGTACCTATCATATGCTTCCGCCTTTTTTGAACAGAGCCTTAATTCTGCCCGCCATTCAGCATTCCCTACACCTACAAGCTTTACCCTGCTCATAGACAGGAACATGCTGTCGCTAGACTCTGTAATTCATTTGTGAAGGCCTCCCACTTTCCCACCAAAAGCTACTGCAAAGCAGCTTTTCAAAGTGCCACATAAATCGTTTAATGTTGGCCTGACTCAACATAAAACATTAAAATTATATTTGGACTATTCTTCTCCATAGGGATTTTACAACTGATAGTTCCTGCATAACAGGCTCAAGAAGCAGAATGGCCTCCTCCTGTCCCTCTGTACCACACTTGAGAGGCTGAATGGCCTCCGCTGTCCCATTACAACAGGGGTGTGGGGACAGAATTACTTCCTCCTGTTCCTGTGCTGCAATCTCGATGCTCTGAATGATGTCCCAAGGTTATGGAAGAATTTGACAACAGTGCACATAAACCAGAAGCAACATTACACAAAGTAAATGGACAATAAATATATACACTGGTTTATTGGCTCTGGAAATGACCCCACCAGTCACCTTATGCAGCGGGTCTGTTACTTTTTCACTGTCGCCCTTTATAAACCGATGTAATATACACCGTCCTGCAGTGTACTCCCACATACAAAAGGAGCAATAAGAATATTGAAAGATTTATGGTCCATCCCTAAGCAATGTCCATCCATTCCACCCACACTGAGTAAATGTTCCCTTTTATTAGGATACGAAAAGTGATGTCAGAAAGGCGTAAACTGGACCTGTTTGTTCATTGATTGTGATTAATGTTAGTCTCCACGGGTTGCAATTACCCCAGTGGACGGTTTCCATCTATTAATGATAACGGGGCTCCATTCAATGTGTTATCCACAGTATGGTGGGAGCATCACCAACAGTGTTCAAAGGAATCAGCAGGTGGTACTCCAGGTTCCTGAAGAAGGGCTTAAGCCCGAAACGTCGATTCTTTTGTTCCTTTTATGCTGCCTGACCTGCTGCACTTTTCCAGCAACACATTTTTCAGCAGGAATCAGCAGCTCCAGAGAGACAGGGTAGAGATTTCAGAATCTCAGCACAAGAGTCTGGAATGTTTCAACAATGAATCAGAATCTGAGAACATTAGACTGGAATGTCACAACAATGGGGGGAGGGGAGGGGGGGAGGGGGAGGGGGAGGGCGGGAGGGGGGAGGGGGAGGGGGAGTGGGGAGGGGAGGGGAGGGGGGGGAGGGGGAGGGGGAGGGGGAGGGGAGGGGGGGGGAGGGGAGGGGAGGGGGGGGGAGGGGAGGGGAGGGAGGGAGGGGAGGGGAGGGGAGGGAGGGAGGGGGGAGGGAGGAGATCTGTATTCAATAAAAAGAACTTATGAATTCAGAGTCTAATGATGACCATTACTTGATTGTCAGAAAAACCCATCTGGTTCACTAATGCCCTTTCAGGAAGGAAGCTGCCATCCTTACCTGGTCTGGCCTACATTGTGACCTCAGATCCACAGCAATGTGGTTGACTCGTATCTGCCCTCTGGGCATTTAGGGATGGGCAGTAAATGCTGCCGGGCCAGCGACACCCTCATCCTGTGAATGAATAAAGGAAAATAAAAATCTGTACCCAGTGTGAATCTGTGCATGTTCAACAATGTTGTGAAAATGTTGTAGACAATGATGTCTCAAATATCAAAGCCAAAGGCTCTGCAATCTCCTCCCTAGCTTCCCAGAGAATCCACGGATAAACCCCATCAGTCCTGGGGACTTGTCTACTTTCACTCCTTCTAGAATTGATAGCACCTGTGCGTAACTAACCTCAATCCTTTCTAGTCTAATATCTCGCACCTCATGTTTGTCCTCTACAATATTTTCCTTTTCCTGTGTAAACACCGATGAGAAATATTCATTTAGCACTTCTCTGATCTCTGCAGGCTCCACACTCAACTTCCCACTTCTGTCTTTGATTAGCCCTATTCCTACCCGAATCACCCTTTTATTCTTCACATACCTATAGAAAATTTCAGTGTTATCCTTTATTCTGTTTGCTGAAGACTGCTCGTGTCCTCCCTTTGCTTTTCTTAACTCTCTCTTTAAATCCTTCCTAGCTGATCTGTAACTCTCTATTGCTTCATCTGTATCATTTTGCCTCATCAACATAAAAGCCTCTTTCTTCTTCTTAACAAGAGATACAATTTCTGAAGTAAACCATGGTTTACAAACTCTCTCTGTGCCAGTGGGGTCACCCCACAGCCATTGACTTTCCAAAGAGAACAATCCAAGATTTTCGAACCTCTCCCAATCCAGGCAACATCCTGGTAAACCTGTTTCCACCATCCCAAAAGCCTTCACATTCTTCCTATAATGTGGTGATCAAAACGGCACACAATACCCCAAAGGTGGCCTGATCATAGTTTTATATTCACTCCCCTGACAGAAGAAGGCAAGCCTGCCATTCACTTCCTTCACCACTTTCAGGGATCTTTCAGCTTGCAACTGAAGATCCCTCTGTATATCAGAGCTGCTCAATACCCTTCCGTTTATTGTATACATTCCTCTTGCTTTGTGTCTTCCAAAATGCATCACCTCACACTTGTCTGAATTAAAATATATCTGCAATTTCTCCATAAAACTGTCTGACTCATCTCTTTCTTGCTGTACCCTTTGCCATCATTCTTCACGATTCACAACTTCAACAGTTTGTGCCATCTACAAACTTGCTAATTAAAACGTTTACATTTTCAAACTTTTTATTTATGTACATTACAAGCAACAGATGTCCCAGTTCTGATCCTTGTGGAACAGCACTAGCCATAGACCTCCAGCCAGCAACATGCTCCTGCACAACTGTTGCTGGGAGAAATATCAAAGAGGAGCCTTGAGTTCTGTGTTGAGCAGCATGACCAACGTTTATTCAGAGCTTCTTACTAATATATGATGGGAGAGGTCCCTCTCTGTCTCCCCCAGGTAAGTCCAGCATTTTGATGTGTTTACTTCATATGTTCCAGTAATATTTTTCCCCCTGACCTGAACTCCAGGGTTTGGAATGTCAGCTCGGATATTTCCATGTTTACTTTCCCAGTCTCTGATTCTCTCAGCTCATGCAGCTGCTTTGCCAGTTCTTTCACAAATGGTTTAACCCTCTCCTTGTCATTGCACATCTCCAGCCGTCCCACTACCACACATCTCCGGCCCTCCCACGACCATACCCTGTGGCATCTGCATAGTTCATCCAGTCACTAATTCAAAGGGGGACAGTCCCGTCCGCTTTGCTGGGGTTGTCCTCAGTTTCATTAGGCTGCTGGATAGTACTCTAACCCATCGCTGTCCTGTCTCTGAGAGAGCCTTATTCAGACTAGCTTTGAGTGTCTGCGTCATTCCTTCTACTGTCCCAGAGCTCTGGGGGTGTTATGGGGGATGGGATTTCTGTTCAGTATCAAACAGGGCACATAGCTCTTTAGCTATGTACCCTGTAACATTTGTCCCTTGTTCAGAATCTGCAGGGGAATGCTTTCACCCACTGAGTAAACCTATTTATTAAAACCCAGCAGGACTTCCTTCCCTGGGATTGGGATGGGTGTGTGTGTAAAATCCATCTGTAATTGTTCCCATGGGCCCCTGGGTCCCTGCTGCTGCCTCCACTTTATTGCTTTCCCTGGCTCACACTGTGAACAGACTACGAACCTTCAACAAAACCTTGCTGTATTTCTCCCTGTTCCAGGCAAGGTTTGTCGTGGATCATCTGATATTGCATTTTATCCACCCCAATATGGGCCAGCCCATGATATGTTTTTAATAATGTTTGTCTTATACAGTGTAGTGGCACTGCTGTGTCATCCAGACTCTGACGTGTCCTATTACTGCCCCACCCTTTTCCCATTCCTGTTTCTCCTGTTGTGGGACTGTTTCTGGGAATATCTTTAAACCTTCCTTTCTCACTTCTGTAGCTATGGCCATTGCCATCTCCTCAAACGTCTGCACTGTTTCAGTCAGTATTTCACATATAAGATTTTTAAAGGAATAGACACTCTGGAGGCAGGAAGCATGTTTCCGCTGATGGGTGAGTCCTGAACCAGAGGACACAGTTTAAAAATAAGGGCTAGGCCACTTAGAACAGAGTTGAGGAGAAACTTCTTCACCCAGAGAATGGTGGGTGTATGGAATGCTCTGCCCCAGAAGGCTGTGGAGGCCAAGTCTCTGGGTGCTTTCAAGAAAGAATTGGATTGAGTTTTTAAGGATAGTGGAATCAAGGGATGTGGGGAGGATACTGATTGAGGATGATCAGTCATCATCATAATGAATGGTGGTGCTGTCTCGAAGGGCAGAAGTGCCTACTCCTGCACCTATTGTCTATTGTCTATTCGCCTGCCTTACCCACATACTCACTGCTCCGTTGGTGTGAGGTTTCTACTTTCCTGTAAGCTATAATCTTCATTATTGCTGCTTCACTGGGAAAGTTAGCTGCTTCCACTAACTCTCTGACCTGTCCTTCTGCTCTATGTGCCCTAGACAGGGTGATGTACCCTCACCGAGCCCAGGCCATCAAAAGGTCATGAACTATACCAAAGGCATGCTGTCTGTCTGTGTATATGCTGACTGCCTGACCACTGGCTAATGTCCGCGCTTCTGTCAGGGCTCGTGATGGTTCTACCATTTCTGGGTAATTCTCCAAAAAGTCCTCCAATAATTAAACAATCCTAAAGTTTGCCTTAACCCCTTCACAATGTGCGGGTAGATAGTTTTGAAATCATGGTCTTTCGTTCCACTGGGATTGTCCCCCTCCCTTCCTGATTTGATCTTCCTGATGTGATGTCCCAGGTACATCTCTCCCGACCTTCCCACGCTCTGTGGGTTAATGTTAAGCCTGGCCTGCCTGACCTGACCCAATACTCTGTGTAATATCCGGATATGTTCTTTCTCTCCAACTGAGGTAATGAGGTGTTGGTAAGATTAAATCGACGTACTCCATCAGCCATGTATCGGTGGGATATGCTGGAATATTATGAGGTCCCTGAGGTAACTGGATCCAGGTCTACTGCTTTCCTCAGACAGTAAATACGAGCTTATTCTGACCGTTATAGGTCCACAGGAACCCATTCACAATATCAAGGCCTGAGACTGTATCCTGTTGCAATTTTAATCCATGAATTAAAGTGGTGTGGTTCACTACTGTAGGATACTCTTTTGTGGCGGATTTACTGAGGGAGGTCTAATCAATAGTGAGATGGGATGAGCCGTTTGGTTCTGTGAGTTAGTCTGGGATACTGTTGGTCTGACTATTCCCTGCTTCTCTCAATCTGTTACTGTCACAATTATTGCCTCCTCAGCCCCAGCTTTGTGTGGGGAGTGAGAGGGCCCTCGATCTTTACAGGATCTACAGATATTAACCCACATTCCTGTTTGAGTTACCCGCTCTGCTGTTTGGGTCCTAGCTATAAATCCCCAGATTCTCTGAGTGTTCCAGTCTCCCTGCAATGTAACTACTCTGGAGATGTCGCCTCTCCTTTGCTTCCTGTCCCGGGCCTGGCCAGATTGTTCCCATATTAGAGTTTGTGCCTCTACATCAATAGTTGCTCTGAACTGTTCTAAAATGGCAACTCCCAGAATGGTCCCTTCCTCAGTTTCACACTCCCATATCTGAATATATTTTGCCGTCTCCATGATCTGCATTGGGACAGATTTATTTCATCCAGCTTCCTTGATTCCCTTTCCAACTGCTCTCATTTTAGTAATTGAGGGGTGAGGGGCAAATCCGTGTCGGTAACTGATATAGATGCTCCTTTTATTAATATTTG
The DNA here is from genome assembly GCF_047496795.1 of Chiloscyllium punctatum. Classification (NCBI taxonomy): domain Eukaryota; kingdom Metazoa; phylum Chordata; class Chondrichthyes; order Orectolobiformes; family Hemiscylliidae; genus Chiloscyllium; species Chiloscyllium punctatum. The sequence goes on from NC_092754.1 coordinate 82,614,625, forward strand.
TTCTGCTGGTTCCCAAACACAGCGTCAATGAATATTCATTGTCCTACGTGAACAGAGGCACACACACAATGTGAACATCTATCTCTCTCTCTCTCTGCCGACGTTCCTTGTCTATGTGCCCTTTCCTGCTTCCCTTGTAACATTGTGGGTCTGGTTACCCTCCCTGTACTGCAGCTATTCCCCTGTGTTTCTGAGTTTGCCTCAGCTCCCATGGCCCAATTCAGAATGTGGTTAGAATGATCTCCCACTGGGAGTCCCATGTTCATGATTACAGTTAAATAGGGTCCCATGTCATCTTTAAAATACATCAAACCTATTTCATCATCACAGGTTGGGGTTTGGTAATCCCCCGTGGTCCTTACACACCTCAGGCTTCCTCTCTGTATGATCCTCGATAATACCCTTGGGTCCCTGAGTCAGCAAGGTTATTTTAGCCCATTCAGTCTGTCCCCTCCCCAGTGTGTCCCTGCAATATCTGTAAATGCCTGGAGGCACTCATCGGCTGTGACTGGGGGGTTCGGCTCACACCCTCACCCTCTCATTGCAGAGATAGGTTCTGCTGTACACGTCCGGGCATCTTGGCTTAACACCATCATCAGTGAGACTGTACCTCAACTAATTCATCCATATTCTCCTAATAAGGCCCATTATTACCATTTCTCTATCAGGCTGGGTGCTCATTCACCAACATCTATCGTACAGCCAGATAAACGGTTCAGTTTGGTTTCTGTCAGTTCCCTTTCTTGCCCCTCTCCTGTCTGTCCAAGTTTGAGATTTGATGCACAGCGGTGCCGTAGACACAGTCTTCTGGACCTTATAGGGCGGTGGGTCATCCCACCCATTGCCGTCCCTCTGTACATACGTGGATGCTTTGTCATCTAACCCGTTCCAGTCAGTGTCACCATCCTCACTGCCTTCTGAGGAGAGCGGGGCACTAGGTACCTCCCCCACTGTAACTACCACCTGGCCCTTTGGCTTTAAGGCCTCACGTCTGAGAGCCACCACCTTCACTTGTTCCTGTTTCCCATAATAATGTAACATATTCTGTCATTCCTGGAATAAAACAGAACATAATGTGAATTTGGTTTGACTTGAAACATTAATAATTTGACATTCACTTTACATATCTTTAAAGGTGAAAATTCTACTGTGATTATTTAAGTGAATTTAACGTGATCATACAGTGAAAATAACCCTCATAATCAACGATAATGAATGAACTGAATAATATGTGATTATTTGTACAAGTTCTTGCATTGAAAATTCAATTTTATTTAATGCTTGTCACCCATTACACCATGGGCATTTTTAATAGGGAATACAGTAATGGAAGGATATCAGAGAAAATGAATAGATTTTAATTTTAGCTTCACTGCAATTATGGACCAAAACAAGATTTGGAAATATGGGTAAACTACATAACAAAGTTTCCAGTGCCATTATTGACATGAATATTACTTTAGTTTGCAAGTTGTTTTGCACTAAGAATAATTGGAAATGAATTGTGATTATGAATTAACCATTTAAAATATATTTTGAAGAGAATAATCAGATTTTTTTGGAGGAAATTAGGAAAGGAAATAAATATGTATCCATTGGTATTAATAGTTTTAAAATGTTTAGAAGTTTACTGGGAATATTTGATTGAGAGAGGCTGCATGATTATAAAGACTAATTCACCTTTTTCATTGCATTGTTAATTTCACGAGAATCAGTTGTGGTCTAAGCTCTTGTTGTGTGCAATGGACTCGCAGGTTAATTAAGCTATTAGTGAGAGGCTCAGATCAGGTTTCCTTTGTCTGTAAGTCAGTCTGTAAGTGCGCAACACACCTGCTTTTCTGAGGGGAAACAGAGATTCTTTTCAAAGGAAATAAGTGGCAGTTCACACTGAGAATGGTTTCTACCATACACCATAAGCAGGGAAGTGTTTCTCTGAAGAATTTCATTGTCTATCTATAAATCTGATGGTACCTGTGTTTGTCAGTTTGTGGAGGATTCAGCCCCTTTGTTCTGAGCTGTTTTTATACAAGCAGTTGGTTCATTCTGTCTTTGCCAAGAATGTTGTTTACTTTCCCCTTTTACTGTGATTCTGCAGGTTAGAATATTCTGAGAGTCAATAATGTTCAATAACTGAACATTAAATGATTTTGACTCTAACAGAGCAGTGGCTTTGTTTTGAGCTCATTATTCACTTTCCATTTCCTGGTTGTGATGAATGTTACAGAAACAGCCTCTGAGCAATGTTTCCATTCCCTTGTGTTGGAGTCACTGACAGCCACGTGGTCAGTCAGTTTCAGGCTGATGGATCAGTTTCTCTGTCCTATTAGATGGTGGTCACTTGCTCAGTTTCCGATGGCTCACCTGAGCGTCAGTCCATCAGCTGCTGAAACCCTCCATCCAGCATTTGTTCCTTCTCACGATGACTAATCCAATACAGTCCCAGCTTGTCTCCCACACTCACCTCCACATACGCATGATCACCTCAGATTCTACTGTTGTGTCCTTGCAGCAAGTTGTGTAAGACACCTACTTCAGTTTTAACCTGATCGATATTATGTTCAGGAAGATCATTTCAAAATGTGGTTCACTGCTTTTAAACCTACCCGTGCCTTCAGCCTGTCCTCCCAGCGTAGTTCCACACCTCCCTGAGGTATCTGCATTTATCCAATTCCAGCTGTGTGGGTGTTTCTTCTTTTATTCTCCTCCCTGTTGGTGGCTTTAGTTTCATTTGCCTTGAACCTAAACTTGGTCATTCTCTTCCCCCATTCCCTTCAATTCTCCTCCATTCTATCAGCTCTCCTAATTTCTACCTGTTTGATCAAGGATTTGGTTTCCACCCTTATCGTTGCTGAACTGTTAATCCAGTGACCCAGGTAATATTCTGGGGACCCTGATTCGAATCCCATCACAGCAGATGTGGAATTTGATTTCAATGCAAATCTAGAATTATAAGCCTTTTGATGAAATTATTCTCAATTGTGGGGATGTATCTGCGAAGGTCTTTAAACGTCCCTTACTCACTTCTGCAGTTACTGCCACTGCCTCTTCCCCAAATGTCTGCCCTGTTTCAGTCAGTATTTCACTCGTCTTACCCACATACTTACTGCCCCGTTGGTGTGGGGTTTCTACTTCCCTGTGAGCTCTAATCTTCATTATTGCTGCTTCACTGGGAAAGTTAGCTGCTCCCACTAACTCTCTGACCTGTACTTCATGCTCTATGTGGCCCCCAGACAGGGTGATGAACCCTTACTGAGCCCAGGCCAACACATGGTCATGAACAATACCAAAGGCATGCTGACTGTCCATGTGTACATGTTGACTCCCTGACCACTGGCTAATGTCTGTGCTTCTGTCAGGGCTTGTGATGGTTCTGCCAATTCTGGAGAATTCTCCACAAAATTCCCACAGTAATTAAACAATCCTAAAGTTTGCCTTACCCGCTTCATGGTGTGGGGGTGAATAGTTTTGAAATCATGGTCTGTCGTTCTGCTGGGATTGTCCCCTCTCCCTTCCGGATTTGACCTCCCTGATGTGATGTCCCAGGTACATCTCTCCCTACCTTCCCAATCTCTATGGGTTAATTTTAAGCCCGGCCTGCCTGACCTGACCCTGTATTCTGTTTAATATCTGGATATGTTCTTTCTCACCAACTGAGGTAATGAGGTGTTGGTAAGATCAATGTGACTAACTCCATCAGTCATTTATCGGTGGGCTATAGTGGAATATTGTGGGATCCCTGAGGTAACTGGATCCAGATGTACTGCTTTCGTCAGCCAGTAAACGCCAACTTATTCTGGGATTCAAGGTGCACAGGTATGGACCAGAACCCATTCACAATAAACTAGGGCTGAGACTATATCCTTTTGCGATTTCAATCCATTAAATACAGTGGTATGGTTCGCTAATGTAGGATACTCTTTAGTGGCGGATTTACTGAGGGAGGTATACTCAATAATGAGGTGGGATGAGCCGTCCGGTTTCTGTGAGTTAGTCTGGGATAGTGTCGGTCTGACTATTCACTGCTTCTGTCAATCTGTTACTGTCACAATTACTGCCTCCTGGCCCCAGCTTTGATGGGATTCTGTTTGTGTGGGGAGTGAGAGGGCCCTTGATCTTTACAGGATCTACAGGTAATAAACCACATTCCTGGTTGTGTTACCCACACTGCTGTTTGGTTCCTAGCTATACCTCCCCAGATTCCCTGACTGTTCCAGTCTCTCTGCAAGGTAACTACTCTGGAGATGTCGCCTCTCCTTTGATTCCTGTCCCGGGCCTGACTAGGTTGTTCCCATATTACAGTTTGTGTCTCTGCATCAATAGTTGGTCCTAACTGTTCGAAACTGACAACTCCCAGAGTGGTCCCTTCCTCAGTGTCCCACCCCCATATCTGAATATATTTTGCCATATCCGTCATCTGCGTCAGGAGAGGTTCATTTCATCCAGCTTCCTCGAATCCCTCTCCAACTGCTCTCATTTTAGTAATTGAGGGGTGAGGGGCAAATCCGTGTCGGTAACTGATATAGATGCTCCTGTATTAATATTTGTTCTGCTGGTTCCCAAACACAGCGTCAATGAATATTCATGTTCCATAAGTGAACAGATGCACACACACAATGTGAACATCTATCTCCCTCTCTCTGCCTACGTTCCTTGTCTATGTGCCATTTCCTGCTTCCCTTGTAACATTGTGGGTCTGGTTACCCTCCCTGTACTGCAGCTATTCCCCTGTGTTTCTGAGTTTGCCTCAGCTCTCATAGCCCAATTCAGAATTTGGTTAGAATGATCTCCCACTGGGAGTCCCATGTTTATAATTACAGTTAAATGGGGTCCCAGTTTAAAAACAACAAACTGATATCATCTCAGAATGGGGTTTGGTAATCCCCCATGGTCCTCGCACACCTCAGGCTTCCTCTCTGTGTGATCTTCAATATTGACCTTGGGTCCCTGAGTCACCAAGGTTATTTTAGCCCATAAAGCCTGTACCCTCCCCAGTGTTTTACTGTAATATCTGTAAATGCCTGGAGACACTGATCGGCCATGCACTGGGAAGATCCGGCTCACACCCCCATATTCTCATTGCAGGGACAGGTTCTGATATACACGTCAGGGTATCTTGGCCTGAGAGATTTTGGCCTAACACCATCATCAGTGAGACTGTACCTCAACTAATTCATCCATATTGTCCCAATAAGGCCCATTACTACCATTTCTCTATCAGGCTGGGTGTTAACACACCAACATCTGTCATTCAGCAGGTGAACTGTTCATGTTTGGTTTCTGTCAGTTCCCTTCGTTGCTCCCTACTGTCTGTCCAAGTTGACCTTTGATGCCCAGTGGTGCCATGGACCTGGCCTTCTGGGCATTACAGGATGGTGGGTGATCGCACCCATTGCCGTCCCTCTGTCCATACATGGGCACTTCACCATCTAACCTGTTCCAGTCAGTGTCACCATCCTCACTGCCTTCTGAGGACAGCGGAGCACTGGGTACCTCCCCACCCCCTCCCCACTGTAACTACCACCTGGCCCTTTAGCTTTAAGGCCTCACGTCTGAGAGCCACCACCTTCACTTGTTCCTGTTTCCCGTAATAATGTAACACATCCTGTCATTCTTGGAATAAAACAGAGCAAAATGTAAATTTGGTTTAACTTAAAATAAGAATAGTTTGACATTCACTCGACATATCTATAGAGGTGAGAATTGTACTGTGATTATTTAAGTGAATTTAATGTGATCATATAGTGAAAATAAACCTGATAATCAACGACAATGAATGAACTCAATAATATGTGATTATTTGTTTCAGTTCTTGCATTGAAAATTCAATTTTATTTTAATGCTTCTCCCCCATTACACCATAAGCATTCTTATCAGGGAATAAAGTAATGGAAGGATATCAGAGAAAATAAATAGACTTTAATTTTAGCTTCACTGCAATAATGGACCAAAACAAGATTTGGAAATATGGGTAAACTACGTAAAAAAATTTCCAGTGTCATTATTGACATGAAAACTATTTTAGTTTGCAAGTTGTTTTGCACTAAGAATAATTGGAAATGAATTGTGATGATGAATTGACCATTTAAAATATATTTTGAAGAGAATAGTCAGATAAATTTTTTTGGAGGAAATTAGGAAAGTAAATAAATATGTGTACATTGGTATTAATAGATTTAAAATGTTTGGAAGTTGACTGGGATTATTTGATTGAGAGAGGCTGCATGATTATAAAGACGAATTCACCTTTTTCATTGCATTGTTGGTTTCACTAGAATCTGTTGTGGTCTAAGCTCTTGCTGTGTGCAGTGGACTGTCACTAATAGCTTAATTAACCTGCGAGTCTCAGATTAGGTTTCCTTTGTCTGTAATTCAGTCTGTAAGTGCGCGACACACCTGCTTTTCTGAGGGAAAACAGAGATTCCTTTCAAAGGAAGTAAGTGGCAGTTCTCACTGGGAATGGTGTCTACCACACACCATCAGCAGGGAAGGGGTTTTCTGACGAATTCTAATCTCTATCTATAAATCTGATAGTACCTGTGTTTGTCACTTTGTGAAGTATTCAGCCCCTTTGTTCTGAGCTGTTTTTATACAAGCAGTTGGTTCATTCTGTCTTTGCCAAGAATATTGTTTACTTTCCCCTTTTACTGTGATTCTGCAGGTTAGAATATTCTGAGAGTCAATAATGTTCAATAACTGAACATTGAAATGTTTAGACTCTAACAGAGCAGTGGCCTTGTTTTCAGCTCATTATTCACTTTCCATTTCCTGGTTGTGTTGAATGTTACAGAAACAGGTTCTGAGCAATGTTTCCATTCACTTGTGTTGGAGTCACTGACAGCCACGTGGTCAGTCAGTTTCAGGCTGATGGATCAGTTTCTCTGTCCTATTAGATGGTGGTCACTTGCTCAGTTTCCGATGGCTCACCTGAGCGTCAGTCCATCAGCTGCTGAAACCCTCCATCCAGCATTTGTTCCCTCTCACTGTGACTACTCCAATACAGTCCCAGCTTGTCTCCCACATTCACCTCCACATACTCATGATCACCTCAGATTCTACTGTCTGTGTTCTTGCAGCAAGTTGTGTAAGACACCTACTTCGGTTTTAACCTGATCTATATTATGTTCAGAAAGATCATTTCAAAATGTGGTTCACTGCTTCTTCAGGACCTTCCTGAAAAAGGGCTTATACCCGAAACGTCGATTCACCTGCTCCTTTGATGCTGCCTGACCTGTGCTTTGCCAGCAACACATTTTCAGTTGTAATTGTAGTAACCAGTTAATTACAAGTTACTGACAAAATATTTTAAGAGAAGCTGCTATTGGTGGTGGAAATGCTGCTGGTTGTTCTAAAAGAGGGCTGGGGTGAATACTGTACTCCATTTTGATGAGAAAGTTGAGCAATGTAAGATTCTTTTATCTTTGTTAATAAGAAGAGGCAGAGATTGTAGCTAGGACATCCACAATCATCCACCCTCACCATCACTGATGCTCAGTAGCGGCAGTGCCAATCAAGCGGGCTGCTTTATTCCGGATGGTATCAAGTTTCTTGAGTGTTGTTAGGGCTGCACTCATCCAGGCAAGTGGGGAGTATTCCATCACACTCCTGACTTGTGCCTGGTAGCGTTTGGACAGGATTTCAGAAGCCAGGAGTTGAATTACTCTTGTAGCCACTATGTTTATGTGCTGAGACCAATTCAGTTCCTGATCAATGATTATCCACAGGATAATGTTGATAGTGGGTGTTCAGTCATGATAACACCATCGAATGTGGAGGGATGGTGGTTAATTTATGTCTTATACGTGATAGCCTGCATTTGTGTGGCATGTATGTTACTTGCCACCTGTAAGCCCAAGCCTGGATATTGTCCAGATCTTGTTGTACTTGGACTTGGACTGCTTCAGTACCTGAGAAGTAAATTATTTATTAACACTAAATAATCACGAGATTATGCAAATTCCTTTTTCTATCAAATGTCATGGACTTTATCTTGTGGTCACTCTCATATTCACTTTCATTATCTTTCTATTTTCTTCTTAATTCAGACACAAATGTTTGAACATCGATCAGTATAAAATTACATAAATTGAAATCACATCACATGTTTCTACAAGTAAACTAATTGAATGAAATACATTACTTCTGTATTGTCTGCATTTTGACAAAAAAGAATTCTCTTCAATAACTATTGAATGGCTCATTTATTGTCCTCAATCCATCAATCGAGGTGTTATATTTCAGTCTTCAGTTTACCGATCTTAATGTACATCCAATCAACATCAGAGCAAAGTGTTTTTAAAATATTGAGTCAATTTATTTGTTCAGAATACAACATTTATTAGGAATTCACTATCCTTATAATAATTGCAGAATAATTTGTTTGTCTGTCTAACGTGTATCGTCAGATCCATATATTATTTTAATCCATATTTTAATTTAATGCATTGAAACAATACTATTGTTTTCAGGTTAACTATCCCACAATGGAACCAATCATTTTGCATGCAACACGCTTTGTAAACTTACTTTTGCTCATTTGAATAATCACAGTAATCTCAGCCTTATGAATTCAGAAAACTGTAACGACTTTTCACTGCAATAATTCCTGTTCATGTCTGCACATTGCACAGTCATGTAGCAAAATTAAATTTCTCCTTCTTACAAGTGTACTGATAGATTTTCGAAAATCTAAGTGTTGCTAATATCTAATTAATGTTCAGTTCAGTAGGGGGTATAATGGCTCAGTACATGAAGTAATGTGAACATATTGCAATGTACAATCTCACAATGATTGTGAACATCAATTTTTATTTTAACCATGGAAACACAGTTGAATTGATTAAATTATATTTCACTTCAATGCTCACATTCATTGTATTTCTAATCACAATGAGAGCAAACTATTTCATGTGACAAAATTATTTAAAATTCATGTCACTTTTTTATGGATACAAAATAGAATTAACACCCGTTTGTTCTTTCCTTTACCAATCACAGTGAAGTTTGAATTGTAGAATGCTAGATTGATACAGCACGGAAACAGGCCATTCAGCCTAACTTGGCATTCCAGCCAGGTTTCCTAAACGAAACTAGTCCCATTTCACTGTGTTTGTCCCATATCCCTTTGGACATTTTCTATCCAGTAAACTGTCCAAAAGTCTTTTAGATGTTGTAATTGTACCAGCCACTGCCCTTCCTCTCACAGCTCATCCCAATATGTGAAACAGACTGTGTGGAAAAGTTGCCCCTCAAACCCCTTTTAAATCTTTCCCCCTCACTTTAAATATTATTTACACCGTAGAATCTTTAAGACTGCAAAGTTATTAAAAGTTGAGAGGTATTTAGAAGCAGCGTAATAACATTCATACTTTAATCAGTGATGTGAAGCAAATAAATTGAAGATGTTGTGATCATTATAATGAACAACAGTTACAAGTTGAGACAATGTTGGTTGAAAAGCAATTCAGTCGACACTTAGATATTTTCTCATCAACTCTGAGGTGTTTTGACACATCTCTGTTGAAGGTGGGAATTGAACACATGGCTCCTGGTCTACTCGTACACACATTACCAGAGCCCTCCATAATATTCCCATGCAGGAAGTGCAGGACTATAATCACATACTTACTGTGTTTATTCACAAGGAAAACTGCTCAGATATTTATTGTTATAATTGGACTAGGATTGTATTAGACAGTTCCAGTGTGTAATGGACCAATAAAAAGAATTAGTAATTTCTAATAATGATGGAACGAAGCAACAATGGTGTTAAATAAACATAAATCTCATGATAATCAAGTAAGTCAATTTGTTTGAAGCAGTTATTCATCTACATAAATTAAAATTAACCTGCTTTTTAATGCACATGAATTGGAAAAAAAGCATTCGTCATTCAATGCGACTACTCAGCGAAAAACAACTTTCCTCATTTTCAAAAAAATGTGATTTCTAAGAATTCACGATTTATTGTAAAAGCATAGAACAAACACTTGTTAATTCTGGTTTATTTACACAAGGAACACGTGAAATTTAAATAATGCTTAAAATGAAATATACTTAGCTCTTATTGTAATAATCAGAAATGTAGCAATGTTAGAATTGAAATGAAATACAGTCAATACAAGAATGTAAACAAAACTGTGGATGCTGGAAATCACAAACAAACTCAGTAATTGCTGGAAAATAACTCAGCAGGTCTGGCAGCATCTGTGGAGAGAGTTAATACTTGGGCCCAGTGACCTTTCTTCAGACTGCACTTTTTCTTACAACCAATTCAATCCAGCTAAGATTCCACACTTAAAATTATTTTTGCTAAGATTAAGAGATTGTAGAGTGCAATATTGTTTGTATCAGTTGATGTACTGAGACATAGTTCCACATATACAGCTGGAGATATTGGATTTCAACAATGATTACCGGTTAGATTTTGGTAATAATTAGTTTTAAAATGGCTGATAACAAATTTAAGAATGATGAGAAAACTCTTATTGCGATGTAATTGTGCAATATGTTGGAAAAAAAATGAAATATTTATGTAAAAAATAGTTAGCAATCTCTTAATTCATAAGACTGATTAATGATCCTTCCATTACTACGAGAATTCAAATGAAAGAGAATGAGAGAGTTAGAATGAGTGTTGGGTGAGAGAACTTTGGTTGATTGCAGGTGTGTTGACCTGAAAAGAATGTCAATATTTCATTATGATACTGGCTCTAATAAATAATGGATTAAACGAAAATGTAAATCTCATGATGGTGTGATAATTGAAATAACGATTAAATAATTTTTAATGTGAGAACGCAACACTTAAAATGATACAATATTTTCAAAGCAGTTTGTACTGGATATTCATTAAGATCAATAAACTCAGAATTAAAATATTGGGTTAATTTTTTTAAAAATCGCACTTTAGAAGATTATTCATCAGAATTATTCTGTCATTGAAAAAACCTCATTTCTTCAAGAATTCTGCATTTCCCTCATTTTCTGTCTTTTTTCCACAGGGATCTGTACTGGAACCCTTCTGTTTGCGATGCAATTATATAGAAGTGACATGGATTAAAATCTAATTGGGTGAGTTAATAAGTTTGCAGATGATATAACTTTCAGTGCAGTTGGGGACAATGTAGAGTGTTGTCAAATAATGCAGCAGGAAAAAGATAAATTGCAGATATGGGCAGAGTCATTAAAGGTGAAGTTTAATCCATACAAGTGTGAGGTGTTTCACTTTGGAAGCTCAAACGTTAAAAAAAGTAGACAGTTAATGGCAGGACCCTAACAGCTTTATTATTCAAAAGGATCTTGGCGTTCAAGACCGTGGCTCCCTGAAAGTGACCATGCACGTAATTAGGTGGTTAGGAAGGCAAATGGCATGCTTGCCTTTATTGGTCAGGGAGCTAGTTACAAGAGTCAGGAAGTCATGTTGTAACATTTTAACACTTTGGTTAAGGCATACTTAAAGTATTGTATTCACTTTTGTTCGCCATGTTCCAGGAGGGGTATGGAGGCTTTGGAGAGGGTACAGAGGGCGTTTACCAGGATGCTGCCTGCATTTGGAGAGGTGAGAAAAACTCAGATTGCTTTTTTGTGAAGTGGCGAAGACTGGGGGAAGACTTGATGGAAGTCTGTACAATCATTAGATACGTAGATAGGGTTGACGGTCAGAAAGTTTTTCCCAGAGTTGAAGCGTCAAAAACTATGTGACATGTGTTTAAGGTTAGGAGGGAAAGTTCAAGGGGCATGTAAGGGGCAATTTGTTTTGTACACAGTGTGGATGCTGGAAAATTAAACTCAGAACCACAGTTTTGGTGTCTGGAATGAACTTCCAGGGTTGGTGGTGGAAGCAGATACATTCAGGCTCTTTAATGTTCATTTCGATAATTTGGAAGGATATGGCCCAAGGGTAGGCAGAAGGGATGAGTTTTTTTTTGCATTATGTTCAGCACAACGTTATGGGCCAAATGGCCCATTCCTGTGCTGCACAGATTTTTGAGAGAAAGCTAATGTCTATCTCATATGACATTTAATCTAATCAATATTTCGCCACTGGTGTCAGAAATAGGAAGGAAATAAGTAGATAACGAACTTGACTACAATCTAAAAATATAGTCAATTAAATTTACAGACGTAATTTTTTGATATTCTGAATTATCAGATTAGCAACTTTGATGGAGATGTGTTTAAAATGTTTGCAGTTATTGATGTTCTGACCCAAAATTATCCTTGTTAAACTGAAGATTGGACCAGAAACCTGTTAGAAAACTTGAAAATATTCATTAAGGTGAGATGCACATCATAATTTCTTACTGCCTATACTACAATAACAAAATCTTTCAGGTCTACACCAAAAAGCATTGATTTCCAGCCAATGCTCATGATAAATATCTGAATGCTACTCGTTTCAACAATCAAAGTAATCTCAGCCTCATCAATGAAGAGATATCTTAGACATTTCACTAATAATTACTGTTTATGTTGACACATTGCTCGTTCAAACATTAATGAGATTTCTCATTAATATTCAGTTCAATGATAGCATATTAATAATTTAGTTATTGTTAATATCTAATAATTGATCAATCCAGTAAGGGATATAACAGTGGAATTATGGCTCAATACATTAACTGATGGAAAGATATTGTTGTGTTCACTCTCTCAATTATTGTGAATATCGATGTGTATTTTGATTTGATTTGATTAGATTTTTCTTCAACATGAAGATTTATTGTATTTCTGAACAAAGTAATAGTTAAATATTTTAAAGCTAAAAAAAATTCAAATTTGTGACTTTTTTGTCAACAAGAAAAAAGAATTTACATGCGTATGTTTTCTTTATCAGAGTAAATTTTGAATTGTTGGAAGTTATACATGTGTGTAAGGAAGGGGAGCTACCTGCAGCTGAATAGTCACATTGAATGATTTCTTTTTTGCGATTACATCCTGCTGCTAATCATTCTAGTTATCTTTTCATTATCGGAAAAAACTGCTTTAAACATATTCCGCAGTTGTATTTTGCATGAATTTACAATAAGCGCATGGTATGTGTATTTATCTTTCGTTCAATTGCCATGATTTTAATTTTTAAGTAAGAGCATATGTGCTTAGTACCATATCACAGCAAACCCATTTGGAAATATTGAATCAATTAATGTGTCAGTGTTCTAAAATAGATTACTAATTCATTGTTATTCCAACAATCACACAGTAATTCAATTTAGGTTTTGTAACAAATATCGTGAGATTCACATTTCAATTTAAATCATTATTTCGTCGTGCAAATTTTACAAAGAAAAAATGATCTTTTATTCCAGTTCAACGCAACCACAAACCAAGCAATGATTCCTCATCCAACACTGACAGGAAACATCTGATATCTTCTCATTTGAATGTTCACAGAAAGCATTGGATTCAGATTCGGCCTTACAATGAAGATACGTCTGATTGTTTTAGACTCCAATTCTACATGTTGCGGATTGTACTATGACATTTCTAATCATTTTAAGTTTACAGTGACTAGTTTTAACACTAATTGTTACTTATATCTAATATGTAATCATTGATCAAATCAGTATAGTCGGCTTTAAGTGTGAAATTAAGTCTCAGTGACGTAAGCATATTGCATGGTACGGTTTCCTCATGGTAGCGAATGCTGATTTTTATTGTAATGCTGAAATCCTTGTTGATTTGCTGCTGTAGGGAAGCCCCGAGCAGCCTGCCTTGGAATTAAAACACAAAATGGTGGAGAGATAAATAAGACGAACAGTTTGTTTCAGTCTGAAGTTAAAAAAATAACATTGTGTACAATCCTACTCCAAGTCCATAAGTATGCCATTCCAGACATTCATATTCCAGATAGTGATAAGAGAATGCAGGCACACAGAAAAATGACCAACCCTGACTTTCATGAATGAAAGAATAATTGTCCCAGTGAATGAATAAACACCAACTGCAGGATAGAGCCCAGCTAACTTCCACAGCGGCTGTCAGGGAAACAGACAGGGTTTGATTGTCAGAAATAGTTACTATTTTTAAGTTGCTCAGAACATTTCAAAAGTTTCTAATTACATATTCTTGAGAATCGTAAATAAGGCATAGTGAGAGGCCCAAACGACTGCAGCAATTAATTTTGTAATGTGAGGAAATAAAATGCACAGAGATCCCAAGGCCTGGAGATTATAGCACCTGTAAAACATGAAGCAATAGGAAGCTCGGGCTATCCATAGCGATGTTCATCCAAGATTAGGTGTTCTACAGGATTGGGTGTCTGTATCATGAGGGAAGGACTGTAACCACATTGCATGTGGACATTGTAATACAGAAGGTGTGTAAGAATACTGTTTTTTACTATACACGTTACAGTGTGTCATGGACCTCCCTTCCTAGATTGGCCTCGAAGGATGATCCCTGCATTAACTGATTGCAGCATGAGTAAACATCTTCCACTTGCCTGAGTTTGGCCTATCTCCTCAGTCTTCATTCCCTGTCAGGGGAAATCACTCCTACAGCTATGGTGACATTTAAATTCAATACAAACACTTATTATCTGTGAAATTATTCCTTGCAGAGCGATATCATTTCATGTTAATTTTTTTAATTTTTGTTTTCAAGAAAACAATGGAGGAACATCCATTTGTTATTTAATTCAACTTATACTAAAATTTAAATTATTGAAAGGACTACGCATTGGGGTGGCAGGGGGAAGAACGATTCTTCAGCTCAAATGTCACATTAAGTGACAATTTCCGTTTTTCAAATCATGTGACCTCCAAAATGATGTTTATTTTAATTTCATTTTGAGATAGATTTATTTTCTTCCAACATTAGTTGTCAATGAACAATAATCTCACAATTATTAGTTTTTTGCTACAAAATGACTTCCTGTACCAAATGTCATTAACTCGATGTTTAGTTCATAATAATACTCACTTTCCCATCCTCATTATTTTCTTCCTAGTTCTGACATTTATCTAAACACTTATCATGATAAAAGTTACATTAATAAAATAGACATGAAACCGACCAAATAAAAGTTGAACGATGTTCAATTGTTGCTGAGATTTTTTAATTATTAAAGCCACGTTTTATATTTTAATTTTCAGTTTATTAATCTTAATGAATGTACAATCGACATCAGAGCAAAGTGCATTCAAAATATTAAGTCAATTTATCTATCAGGATTTTAGAAATTATTATCAATTACAATAATTACGCAATACTTTAACTTAGGCTTTATAACAAGTACAATGTGCTTTTAATATCTTCCATATTTCTTATGCGGGTGCTACAACATTAAAACTTGTTTGATAAGGCCAATACACCCACAAAAGACCAATAATTGCCATTGCAACATCATTTGTAAATATCTGACTTTTGCTCATTTGAATGATCACAGTCTTCTCAGCCATTGAAATTCAGAGAACACCAGTTAATTTACACTGCAATATTTCTCTTCGTTTCTTAACATTACTCAGTGGAATAGTAAGAGGAGATACCCCATTATTCTTAAATTCATTAATAAAATATTTCAAATCGATTTGTTGCCAAAACCTAATAATTGTTCAATTCGGTAAGGGGTGTACATGTGGAACTATGTTTTCATACAATAACTAATGCAAGGACATTGCAATGCGCAATCACTCAATCATTCTGAATATTGCTTTTCATTTTAAACTTGGAAACACTTTTGAATTGATTTGATTGGAAATCACTTCAATGTTAACATTTATTGTGTTTTTAATCACAATAACAATTGAATATTTTTCATGTGCAAAATCATTGAAATCCCCATGAATTTTTTGAAGCACACAAAAAAGGGTTGGCATCTCTCTTCTTTCATTAAACAACCACAGGAAATGGTGACCTCTTAAAAATCGTATATTTCAGAAAGAATGAAAGTTGTCTTCAGCTGAATAGGCACATTGATTGACCAATTCATCATTTTGTTCCAATTTATGTGTAGATCAAAAACATTGTAATTTGCAATTCAGAAAATGTGGAACTTATGAACATATAGAATAATTATATTCATTTTTATTTATAATGCACATTAATCACACAATTCTGTCAAGTTGTCGTTCCACAAGTGATCATAAAAATCATGTTAAATTAAGACATTTGTTAACTCCCATCATTATTGTAAATTACTACTGAATTTTCAGAAGATTGCACACAGTATCCAACCATTTCATTCCAATACAATTATCGCAATAAACATCTGATTAGTTTTCAGCCCTGCCCAGGCCTGGTTGGGAATGTTATGAAGGAATCTTGTGCAACTCTGGTCGTGTCTCTGTTACCAGACCAGAGGATACAATTTCAATTCCCACCTTACACAGAGCTGTGCCAGAGCAGCTCTGAATGTTGAGAAGAAAATATCTAAGAATCGAATGAATTGCCTTTCAATTCAACATTAGATATGTTTTCATTTGTTGTTCATTCCAATAATCACAGTATCTGCTATATATTTTTTTCAGTCCGCTAATAACAGAATGTATCTAATTCCACTCAATCAATATTCTTTGCAAAATATTTGATAATGTTGCACTCACAAAGATGAAATATGCAAAGTAAAGATATTCCTTGATTTTCTTTTGTTCTGAAACACTGAGTTCAGACTGCACATATAACTTGATGCTTCAAAGGGATAAATACGAGAAAAAAATTAAGTTCTTCATCAGTTAAATAAACAAATGCCACTTCCTACTATATATCAATTTTTAGTTATTGATCTGTTTGAGTTGTCTGAAATTTGTTTTTAGTTTTCCATTCATCTATTTATATTGAATGTAAGATTGAAATGTTGTGGAAATATCCGAGTGCATTCATTTGAAAATTGAATTTGCATATTTCTCTCTAATCCAGTTTATTGCATGATGAATTAACAGTGTTTTGTTCAGCAAGCCTAGTGAATACATTAAAATTATCTCATCTTAAATAAGAGCTTTCACACCCAGTTATCAGTCTGTTCCTAATTCATGTAAATATCTAAATTTATTGAAATCAATGTTCATACAAAACAGTGCACATAAAGCGACACAAAGATATTCATCATCAGCTGATTACTATTCAGTGGAATAACCTGAGTGAGTATCTTATTGTTCCTGGGACAAATGACAACAGTAAGCATTTATTTACTATTCTATGCAGTTAATGCAATTGATGTGTTATGATTCAGCTCAGTCGTTAATGTTGATTTACATTGTTTAAACCAATAATTCTACTTTATCTCGGATATTGACGATACTACAATAACGTTGGGAAGCAAATTTTTGTCAATCTAACAATCTTTAAGCTCCTTTTTTGTTGTGTGTGTACAAGAGACAATTCAAATTATAACCATTTTTATTACAAATTGAACAAATACTGCATTTTAAATTTGTGAAGTTCCCACATTTTTGCAAAAGGGTTAGCCTTCTCTGTATATGTCACATTTAAAAAACTGCTATTTCAAATCATGCGTGCTACAAAATGATTATTGTTTTCATTTCATTGGAAGAAAAGAACTGCTTTGACCATGTTGATTTTTTTGTCATTTCTATTCCAACATTATTCATCATTGTACAAAAATGACAATATTATTAAATTCGCATATATGCCACATTGACTACATTGTTCGGTTTCAAGCTCAGTTTCATGACTTACTAATTCTCTTCCTAATTCTGACAGAAGTCTTTAAACATTGATCATAATATTGATCATATAAATTGATGTAACATATCTCTTCAAGGAATCCGGTGTATGGAAATTCACAATTCTTATATTACGTACATTTTTTACTTAAAAAAAGAAGAATTTTCCTCAATAATTACTGAATGGCACATTTTTCTTCAATTCATAAAGGTAGGTACTATGTTTTATGCCACAGTTTACTGATCTTAATAAATATCCAATCAACATAACAGCAAAGTGCTTTTGAAATATTGAATCATTTTAATTCTTCAAAAGACAGCATTCATTATCAAGTCATTGCCATTACAATAATGGCACAATTATTTATTTTAAAAAAGTCTTTTGAAAAAGCATAGTGAGATTCACATTTAGATTTAATTCATTATGTCTTAGTACTAATAGTACAGTATGAAAATACCTTTATTTTTCAGGTCACCTACCCCACAAAGGAACCAATGACTTCCCATCCAACGTCATTGCAAATATCTGATGTTTGCTCATTTGAATGATCACGGTAATCTCAGCCTTAAAATTCAGGAAAATGTAATTACTTTTCACTGAATTAATTCCAGTTCATTTCCAGACATTGCTCAATCACTTGCAAAAAGAGATTTTTCATTATTCATTAATGCATTGACAGACTTTGATAATTCAATTGTTGCTGATTTATAATAAAAATAATACTTATTCAATCTAGTAGGTTGTGCAAATGTGGATTTACGGCACAGTACATGAACCACTGTAAAGATATTGCAGTGCACAATCTCTCAATCATTGTAAGTATCAATTTTTACTTTACCTGTTGAAACATAGTTGAATTCAATTAATTATATTTGACTTCAATGCTCGCATTTATTATGTTTGTAATCATAATACGACTTACGGATGTTTCCTGCAACAAAATCAAATGAAAAAGAATTAGCATCTCTTTATTCTTTCATTCAACAATGGCAATAAATTTTAATTTTTAAAATTTTGAACATTTTTAGAAAGAAGGGATATTGTCTTCCGTTGAATTCTTGCATTGACTCACGAATTCACAGTGTCCGCTACTTATTCTCTTTGGGTTCCTATGAAAAGGAATTAACTAGTTCTTCTGATTGTAATTTCCTGGAAAATATTTGAGAATGTTGTGGTTTTAAAGGTGACAAGGCTAAGTGATCGTAATTCATCAGTCATTTTGTTAGAAAGAGCTTGATTCAAGCATTTCGAACACGCGCACACACACACACATTGTTATTCTGCTGTGTAACAAGGGGAAAAACAAGTCGCTTTCTTCAGCGTTAAGTAAATATATGCCACTTCCAAGTGTTCATTAGTCAGCTAATTACCTACATTTCTTATTAAAAATTGCAATTCGTCTAAATATTGTTCTGACCTTTGATCAAATTAAATTTTTAATTATTGTTTATACATGAATTGCCAGGATTTTGTTTTCCAAACACCTATTCGTATTGAATGTATGATTGACATGCTTTGACAATATCGGAGAGTGTTCATTTGAAACTTATTTTTTCGTATCTTTCACTGATTTTACTTATTGCACAAGATTACATGGTACCTCAGTGGTTAGTAATGCTGCCTCACAGCGCCAGGGACATTGGTTTGATTCCCTCCTCGGGTGACTGTGGGGACTTTGCACGTTCTCCCCAAGTCCATGTGACTTTGCTGCAGTGTCCTCCCACAATCCAAACATATGCAGGTTAGGTGAGCTGGCCATGCTCAACCACACATGGTGTTCAGGGATATGTGTATCAGTCAAAAATAAATGTGAAGAAATGTGATCGGAAAAATGTTTGGGTGGGTTACTCTTTAGAGGGTCATTTTTTTCAAACAAATGGTCTGTTTCCACACTGAGGTAACAGGGGTGCTTTCATAGCGTTGCTAGCATTAAGGTGCGCCCCGAGATCTAAGCCAGGTTGGAACTGAAACGGATGAATCGACAGAGAGGCAAGCAAACCCATTTTACTTTTGTTTTCAACATCAATACAGTGGGGACCGAAACAGCATTCTAACAAGCTGCAGCATTGGATTTAAACAACAGAAATGGCAGTGGCGGGATTCGAACCCGCGCCCCTTTCAAGAGTGGAACCTGGATCCAGCACCTTAGACCGCTCGGCCACACTACCAGCCGGCCGCACTGCCCCTTTTCTTGCATTTCCAATTGTGCCCCTGCATAACAACAGATGCAAAGTCACATGAAAAGGGTTCCATGATCCCTCTCCGACTCGCACATCTGCTGGGATGTGCCCGGCTACAATGTCAATTTCGCAGCAGATAATGATAGCCCATCGATCCAGACAAAAATCAATGGTAAGCTGAGTCTATCTTCTCAGACTCTTTTCAGCTACAAATGTATCTGTGAGTGAGTGACAATATATGTTCGCTCATGATTTGGTCAAATAACCATGAGCTGCTTGACATTACTGCAATTTCGATTCTTGTTTTGCTAAATGATTTCACCAAACAGGACGACTTTCACGTTTACACGGAACACGAAACACACCGGACTACAAGGAAAATGCACAAAGCTGAGCAGGCCGTGTTCCAAATCATACCGTGCAGCATAGTTTCAGTCACTGTGTCTGTTTTGCAGAATAAGGGTCCCAATGAAAGTTCTCTACCCTACAACCGGAGGTCGCATTACATTCCGAGAACGACAGATCACATCGTGAGGAAGCTCTGACCTCGGAGCCAGTTCGAGATGCCACTTTCCGTGCCTTTTACCTTAACCGTGCAATTTGCTGCAGAGATGTTCACTCCTGGACATGAGCCACATGGATACCAACTGAGTCTGGTACCAACCTGTGCGGGAATCGACGAGAAGCGACTCAATACATTTTCCAACTTCCATGGTGCTTATTAGAAATGGAGTCTCTGTTCACCTCAATCTAAAAGGCACTTTCTGAACATAGTCACAGAACTCAAAAGGTAATTACCTCACCCCACCGCCACTCCGGAAGAGGTGCTAACTGCCCTTGATTGCTTTTTGTTCTCGATGTGAAGAGCTCTCACGCCTGAGTCACCTTCACGTCTCTGTTTGCTGAGTGAATCACAAAGAAGGAGCTTCACCAGAGCTGCAATTGCGACGCTTCCACACTCGCCCTCCCCGTTTACATTTTCCTGCTCGTCAGTGATTTAAAGAAAACCAAATGGATGAGATGTCATTCTGTAGCCTCTCTGTCGATTCCTCCGTTTCAGTTCCAACATGGCTTAGATCTCGGGGCGCACCTTAATACTAGCGACGCTATGACAGCACAGGTCCGGAGGTTCCTCTCAGAGTGTATGTTTGTTTCATTGCTGTTGCTGATCGAATGAGCCACTAACGTGCGAACTGCTCCAAAACATGATTCAGGACCTCTGGTGCCAACTCTCGCGCGTTGAATAACGACAGACAGCTTCCAAATGAAGCCTTTCAGAGTCGACTTTGGGGTACGTTTGACAGACAGACAAGTTCAGGAATCCGTGGTGCTCTGTGACACCAGCGCATCAGCTTCTTCCCTGCCTTTGAACCGGGCCGCCTGCGCAAGGAGTGCAAATGCGGTACTGCTTTTCGTGGAAGGATCAGAACGCGGCAACTACACTCTCAAACAGAATGGCATATGATCAGAACCAGGTTGGAGAAAAACTTTATAATGCTTCGCACAGTAATTTGATGGAGTTGCCTTACATTTCACGACTAGAGCAGATTCGTTCAAGCAAATTCGAAGGCAGGTTTGCAGATGGGAAAGCAAGCAAGGAAACCCCGTTTTTGTGCATGTGGAAGGCTGCAGTTGAAGAACGAAGCAGTTTCTGCCCAGTTTTGAACTGGGGACCTTTCGCGTGTTAGGCGAACGTGATGACCACTACACTACAGAAACCAGCCGACGCCGCCGTACTGCAGCTCAGTGGCATCCAGCACTGAAAGTTGAAGCAATTCTATGTTTCACCTTTCTGTTTCCAATGGCTTGTTGTTGTCCAGCGTAATTAACATCTTGAAAACGTAAAAAAAAACACGTGAAATTGATGACAATATATAGACAAGGATGTCGTCAATGTTTGGACCGTACGGCGAGATGGAATAAGCTGGGACGACTTTGCCTGCAGCGTAACGGCTGCGACATGATCTTATGGAAGGGTTGTAAACTGAGTATTTACGTGTTTTACCCAAGTTGGGGTGAGTTGAAAACTCGAGGTTTAAGGTGAGTGGTCTGAAATTGACAAAGGGCCTGAGGCACATTTCCCACACAGAAGGTTGTGCGTGTTTGGAATGAGCTACCAGAGGAAGTGGAGGAGGATATTACACTCAGAAAATTGTAAAAGTAATCGGATGAGTTTCTGGATAGGATGGGTTTAGCGGGATTGGGGCCAAATGCTGGGGAACGGGACTTGTTTAACTTTGGCTATGTGGTGAGCATGGACGAGATACACCGAAGTATCTGTTTCCACGCGGTCTACTCCAATACCGTCGTGTTGGTTACACCGGTTTTAAAGGATTACTTTTGAGCAGAGCTTGCCGTCGCAGTCTGTGGCACAATCGTTTAGTCTATTCGACTGCTCACGGGAAAGGTAGTATTGTGAAACACTGCAGAAACGAACGACTTCCTTACTTTTGCTCCGACTGACCATACTCCGTGAAATTTTCCCAGACCCACAGTTGAGGATTTTTGCTGCTGGAAGTTACCACAGAATCCCTGTTAACTCGTAATGTACTGAGCGAATCGCAAAACAGTAAGCATTTAACACGGAACACAAACAAAACTGGCATGCCGAATGCATTTTCAGACACAGAGATGCATGAATGCTGAATGTGAGACAGTCCGAGGGCATGAGTCATAAAGTAATCTCACAACTAACAACAGGGCAATTCCAAACTACTCTTTCAAACATACTGCAGCCTTAGTGCACCAACACTTCTCAGACAATGCTGAAAAGAGAGAAAGAAATAACATAATAAGAACGGGCCATAAAAAGTGAATTTCACCAATCACAGTCTCGATTAGATTAGCTTTCCCTTCCGATGTCTCCAGGACGGAAATAAAGGAAATGGGAGAAATTCAATAACATATGACATCGAAATTCATTGGATCGATTTTCCCATTGGCCAGAAAATCAAACAACGGCGAGTCGAGTCACCACATTACGAGTTAACAGGGTTTCTGAGGTAACTTCCAGCAGCAAAAATCCTCAACTGAGGGTCTGGGAAAATTTCACGGAGTATGGTCAGTCGGAGCAAAAGTAAGGAAGTCGTTCGTTTCTGCAGTGTTTCGTCACAACAGCGATGAAATAACAATCTCCATTCGGTTCCAGTAAACGCACAAATTACCTGGAACAGCAGAGGTGTTTGCGATTTTCCACGTGGCACTATTCCGCGGGGATAACTTCAAAATGCCCAAAGAGGCAAAACACACAAATGAGGTAAACAACAAAGTAACCACAAAATTTGGTGTCACATCATGGGGTAAATTTCCCTGCTCAAATTTCGTTCTAAATCAATCTCTGTCTAATTCCTAAGACCGATATTCGAACAGTGAATGGTATGTCAATAAAAACTGCTCTGGTCTCACAACTTCACCATTCCATACCCACCCCCTTATGTCTGTCTGGCAATAGTAATTGATCCCTCACTGTGTTACTTCAGCACACGGAGGGAACAAATAACTATAAGAACAACAGTCAAGTATGTGAGTAGGATTTGACCCGATTCTGTTGGACCCAATCCATTCAGCTGTAATTGAAATTGCTTCCACCTTTCCTGTGTCGCTCATAAGATTGCACCGCTTCGTGGTGAGTTTTGATGCATTGAATTGGACCTAGCATCCTTTCTCAGGTTGAAATATACAGGGATATAAAGACATGATGAAAGACACGGGCAGTGTTTACTGGACTACAAAGGCATTAGGAATGACACAGCCATGATACCCTGTCGTTAGAAATGCTGGAAATGAGGTTTACTGGGAAATAAAGCCACTAGAAACGAAAAGAGGGGGTTTACTGGGATGGTGGCATAGAAAAGGAATAATGCGGGAGAAATCAGGAAAGACTTAGTTGTGTCCGAAAAGAAGTTATCGAGCTGATGTGAAGTTGTTAAGAGTAAGTATGAGGGAAATTTCCTTGTTTAGGTGAGCGGAAACTAGAGGTTAGAACTTCAAACCCATCGGGGCATGATAAAGAAATTTGGAGTACTAATACTAGTACAATCTAATACTTTCGATTGGTTTAATGAGCTGTGCAGCTTACATGAAATTGAATGATATGAAACGATTTATACAGACTTTCCCAGGATGTAATCCAGTGCTGGGTCAGCGATTTGAGGAAGGTCATCAAGCTAAAACTTCGCCTCTGTTTCTCTATCCACAGATGGATATTCACGTGGGGAATATTTGCAGATTTTCTGTTAATACTTGGCATGTTTAACAAAGGCAAAACTTTTCCCCATGTCAGAAACTGCAGTTTTCAAATAAATGCTATTTTACTCAACATTGTTTTCAACTGCGCTTCAGTCTGATGGTCCAATAATCCCTGGTCAATGTCAGTAACAGCATCTTTAGATAAGCATTGAAGTTACAGCCTTGGCATGTTATGCACTTTTAAGTATTCAGCGCTGACCAACTGCGTGACTCGAGCTGCAGACAGCAAACCTGTCACGTGACCTACACGTCTATTGGGAACTTTAACTCAACTGCTCGACTTTTGCTGTGATTATTAGATTCCCTACGAAATGGAAACAGACCCTTCGGACCAAAACGTCCACACCAACCCTCCGAAGAATAACCCAACCAGAACCATTTCCCCTCTGACAAATGCAATATGGGCAATTTAGAATGACCAACTCACCTGACCAGCACAATCTTTGGACTGTGGGAGGAAACTGGAACACCCGGAGAAAACCCACGCAGACACGGGGAGAATGTGCAAACTCTACACAGACAGTCCACCGAGGCTGGAAGCGAACTTTTGACCCTGTTGAAGCAGCCTGAGAGAAAACATCACGATCTGATTTAAATCAGCAATATGAGCTGTCTGTTCTGGCTGTGAGAGTGGTGGGGTAAAGGGGAGGACATTCATATTCCGTAGTGTAGATTCACATTGCCCTCATCATGTTAATTTTAAAAACCCTCTGTAAGAAACAGCACAGAAAGAGAGGAACAGGAGTAAGCTATTCCAAGTACCTGTACTACCCGCCATTTGATATCATCATGGCTGACCAAACACGTCAATGTCTTTCCCCAGCTCATCCACAACAACCTGTCACAGAACGGGATAAAGACAATTAAGCAATCGAACAATTCTGTGCAACTTTGGGAGGGAAATGCGTTTAGAGACAGTGCGTTTCTGCACGAAATTTGCAGGTTTTGCGAGTGAGCATCTGGTTCTGGTGTGATCATGATTCCGTAAAAAGTCACAACCAAGAAGGTAAGGAATTTCGTCTGGTCAGTAGCAGGGATGAGAACTCCAGACGACAGGAATTGGTGATGAATCAGCACAACAGTCAATGATTCAGCTGAAAACGGAACTAAACTCCAATTCTGATGCGGTTCAAACTCACAAACTTTGAATAGCAAAGTTACCAAATTTGTAGAAATCTAACACGCTTTTCATTGCGCCACAGAGCTGCACTTGCCACAATTTTACTGCACCCAAAGTTGCGGTTGTCGTGGAGAAAATGTCAGCAATCACCAGGAGATGCGGCGAGTTTTTCAAGGAGTAGATCTTTTATTTGCAAACAAATACAGTGACATTCAGAAAATAAATTCTTGGATCCCCCAAAACGTGAGATTCTTGGCATAGAGTCACAGAGTCATTGAGATATGCAGCATGGAAACAGAACCTGCTGTCCAACTTGTCCATGCCGACCAGATATCACAACCCAATCTAGTCCGACCTGCCAGCAACTGGCCCATATTCCTCTAAACCCTTCCTATTCACATGGATCCTAAATGTTGCAATTGTACCAGCCTCCACACATCATCTGGCAACTCATTCCATTCACATACAACCCATTGTGTGAAAAAGTTGCCCCATCGGTTCTTTTCTATCTTTCCCATCTCAAACTAATCCTATGCCCTCTAGTTCTGAACTCCCCTACCCAGGGAAAAGACTTTGCCTATTTATAATGTCCATGCTCCTCATAATTTTGTAAACCTCAGCCTCCGACGCTCCAGGGAAAACAGCCCCAGCCTGTTCAGCCTCTTCCTATAGCTCAAATCCTCCAACCCTGGAAACATTCTTGTAAAGCTTTCTGAGCCCTTTCAAGTTTCACAACATCTTTCCGGTAGGAAGGAGACCAGAATTGCATGCAATATTCCAATAGTGGCATAACCAATGTCCTGTACAGCCACAACATGACCAACCAACTCCTGTACTCAACACTCTTAACAAAAAAGAAAAGCATACAAAACGCCTTCTTCACTATCTTATCTATCCGCGGCTCCACTTTCAAGGAGCTATGAACCTGCACTCCAAGGTCTCTTTGTTCAGCAACACTCCCTCGTACTTTACCATTAAGTGTATTAGTCCTGCTAAGATTTGCTTTCCCAAAGTGCAGCACCTCACATGTATCTGAACTAAACTCCATCATTTCATACCTTTTCTTTAATCATGTTTTTTTACCTTATCAGAATGCCCAACTGTGTTAGTCAGAATTACCTCACTCCAGCTGTGCAATAAACCAATAGTGTTAGTTTCCATTATCGTTCTACTTCTGCCACTATGGTTTTTCATAAATCTACTTAATATTATTCGACTGTCATCATTAGGTATTCTACTGCCACCTATGCTACAATGAACTTCCATCCCAGATTAACCTTTCATGATTAGATATTTAACTACCCCATCTACCACAATGTTTTCCTGTCCCAAGCTGACTCTCCTAACTACTGATTAGATATTTAATGTCATATCTTTCCGTCTACAAGCGTCTTAAGCAGGCTGACTGAACTATCAATTAATTATTTAAAGTCATGTCCTTAGTATGTACCTTCACGACTTGTCCCAAACTGCCATGTTGGTATTAGGTAGGCAGGGCTGACTTTACTAATTGTTATTCTCTCAGCTTGCCATTTTACCATTTCAACCCAGTCTGACTCTGCTAGCTGGTGTAGGAGCATTCCACAATTCTTATCCTATCCTGCCACACTGGCCCCATCCTGCAGCAGTGACCTTTTGACGAATGTAGCATTCCGCAGACCCCTTGTAACAGATCGCCAGTAGTTTCCATGTCTTTACCCTTCCCATGCTTTCATGCTCTGTATTTTCTTTACAGTGTTCGGTTCTTTCATCAGGCATCTGTTTTACTTCACCCCAATTTCCAGTACCTGGTCCTTATCCATGTGTGCTCTAAGTTCTCAAGTATTCGGCTAAATACGCCTGACGCTTAGCTTTACCACACGTTCAAACAGTGAATTAGAAATAAACAACACTCTCAGAGTGAAAACGTTCTTCCTATCTCTCCTCTGAACATCCTCTCCCTTGCGTTTGACGGAGATCCCTGGTTGTTAACTCTTCCCATAAGCAGTTTATTCCTATCACACATATCTATCCCTTTTATGTGCATCTTAATCACTTCCTCACTCAGCCTTCTTCGCTCTCAGATAACAATCCTGAGCTGAGCTCGTCTATCTTCGACATGGTGATACTGTCGTGCTGGAAAAGAACAGCAGGTCAGGCAGCATCCGAGGACCGGGAGAATCGACGTTTCTGGCATAAGTCTTTCATCAGGAATGAGTCTTCTTGGTGGGGGCTGGGAGATAAATGGGAGGGGGTTGGAGTTGGGTGCAAGGTAGCTGGGAAAGCGAATGATGGTTCAAGGCAGGAGAGAAGGTGATATGTTAGAGGGGGAGGGATGTATGGGTCCGGAGGGCGGTGCTGTGTTGGATTCTTCAGACTCTAATAATGTTGGGGGGGGGGGAGGAGAAATGAGGAAACCGTTGAAATCCACATTTACCACGTGTGGTTGCAGGGTCCCAAGGTAGAATATGAGGCGTTCATCTTCCAGGCGTCAGGTGGTTTAGTGGTGGCTTATGCCCGAAACGTCGATTGTCCTGTTCTGCAATTCACATGACAGGAGAGATGTGAAAACCAAGGACTGAAAAAAGGACAAATACTTATAGATACAGAGTTAATGGAATTAGACACAGTGCATTCACACTGCCCCCAATCTATCTTTCTAAATCCGCATTTATGATCCACCTATAAAAATAGAAATTGTTCTAAAAGCTCAGTGAGTCAGGCAGCATCAGTGGAGAGAAGTCAGAGTTAACATTGCGAATTAAAAAGAGTTCCGAGGAAGCGTCTGTTGACCCGAAATGGTCATTCAGTTTTCCCCGAGCAGCAATTCTGACTTTTGTCTCTGATTTACAGCACTTACAGTCCATTCAGATTTTGTTTTCATTGACCTGAATTGCACACCTTTGCATTGTGGGAAGGAATTGGAGCAGCCAGAGGAGACTCACAAGGGAGAGAGAGAGAGCATGAGAGTGCAAATTCTACAGTCAGTCACACAAGTCTGGAATCGCAAATGGGTTTCTGGAGCGGAAAGGTTCAGTTCTACCCACTGGGTCCTCCCAATATGCAAGCAATCATCCTGGGAGCGAATTGAACCGGATCTCACGTAGCAACAGGCGATGGTACTATCCAGGAAGTTTATGCAAAAATAAGCCTATTTGGTATTACTGGAAATTAACATTCGCTTAACTATCCGAACACTTTTTAAAACCACTTGGCCTATAGCCTCGTCTGTCTTGGCATCACAAAATTCACATCTGAATTTTTCTGAAAGTTATGAGGATTTCTGCCTCTCCAACCTTTGCATGCACTGAGTTCCAGATTTCAACCAACCGCTGTTTCAAAACATTTTTCTGTGCATTCACTCAAATCTTTCCTCTTCTATCCTAAACTCTATGCCACCCTCCCCTCCCCCCTTGATCGATCTCATCATCAAAGACAAACGTTTATTTCAGTCTACGCCATCCATATTCCTGATTATTTTGTACATCTCTATCACGTCTCCTCTCAATTTCTTCTGCTGTAGAAAAAACACCTCCAGACTATCCAATTTCTCTTCATAATTGAAACTCTTCTACCCAGACAATATCCTGGTAAAACTCTCCTGCATCATTTCCAGTGCTATCATATCCGTGGTATCATGTGAATTGCAGAACTGATATAGATGTGAATGGACAAGATAGAACCAAATGAGCGAGTGAAATAAATGATGTAGAAGTCCACAGAATGAGGTACTTCCAAATAAATCTTCTTTTCCTCACTGCTACACTGTGTCCTTTTCCTGAGCCTGATGTTCCAATAATCTATGGTCCATGTTGTAAAAGCGGCTCCATGAGAAATGATCTCACAACCACGGTGTCAAAATGGAATGATTGGTTTGAAAGTGAGGACGTGGTTCTTCTATGATGGTACAGAGGCCCATGAAATGCCAAAGCTGGGAGTGCTCCTGGTCAAAGCCGGGGAGGAAGGGCATATCTGTCTCCGTTCATTAGATTATTAAGATACAACAGCAGCATTAACCCGCACTGCAGATTGGCTCAGCTGAAGCGTGCTGGAGTCTTAAGTGAGAGGTCGATTAATTGAAAACATTCTCTGAAATGTTCCTTAACAATGCGCTGTTTTGTTATTTTGACAGTAAAAGCTGTTTTTGAATACATCGTCGTCAAATCAGCCTCTTGCTCCCAGTAAACATTCCAATCCAGTGTACATCACTTTCTTTCCGACACAGCCACATGTCATATTCGAATTCCCTCTGTGATAATTGGAATTGACAATGTAATTCTCTGAGATGTAGCAATGAAGCATGAAGTTGATGGTGTGGTGAACACAGACGAACAGAGAACAGAGAAAATTTACAGCCCAAGAACAGACCCTTTGAATGTCGAAGCCTGAGCTGATCCACTGTCTAAACCTATCACCAAATTCCAAACCAACTGTATCCTTCTGCACACCATCTACTCATGCATCTGTCCAGACGCACCTGAAATGAATCTACCGTGCTTGCCTCTACTACCTCTGCTGGCAACACTATCCAAGTACCTACCACCCTCTGTGTAAAATGATTCCAACGTCGAAATCTCTTAAACTTTTCACCTCTCACCTTGAACGCGTGACATCTCATTATTGAATCCATCACCTTGGGAAAAAGCGTTTCTCTATCCACCCTGGCTATAATCTTCATGATTTTGTAGACGTAAATCAGGTCCCCTCCAATCTCGTTTTCTTTAATGAAAACAAACAGTACCTACTCAACCTCTCTTCAGAGCTAGCACCTTCCATACCAGACAACATCCTCATAGACGTTCTCTGCACTCTTTCATAAACGTGCACATCGTTTTGGTAATTTGGAGACTAGAACAGTACATAGCATTCTAAATGCGGTTGAACCAAAATCCTGTATAATTTTAGCATGCCAGCTCTTATACTCAATGCCCCGTCCGGTGAAGGCAAGCACGCCAGATGCCTTCTTCTCCACTCGATCTACCTGTGCAGCTATATTCAGGGTGCAAAGGATCTGAACTCCCAGATCCCTCTGCTCATCAACTTTACCCAAGGCTGTTCCTTTCACAGAATATTTGGCTCGAGAATTAGACTTCCCAAAATACATTACCTCATATTTGCCTGGATTCAACTCCATCTGCCAATTCTCCGCTCAAATCTCCTGTCTATCTATATTCTCTTTCATTCTTTGACAATCCCCTTTGCTTTCTGCTATTCCACCAATCTTCGTGTCATCTGCAAATGTAATGGCGATATTTGGGTCAGCAACCCTTGGAAAATGGAGCATGGCAGCTGGTAGTAATTAGATTTGATGAATAAAATATGGAATATAAACCCGCTCAGAGGAAGAGTGACAAAAAGTTTTAATTTGCTGAAAACCCATTCTTTCATTTCCCTTCAAAAGGGAAATCTGCCATCCTTAACGAGACCTGTCAATATATGACTCTAGCCGGACAATAGTACGGTTCACCCATAAATTCCCTTTGACTCAGGTCAAGGAGAGTTAAGGATGAACAACAAGTGCTGTACAGACTATGATGGTCACACTCCATGGGAGAATAAGGAAGGATAAAAAAGATACATGGATGACGGGGATAATTGGGAGCCATCTCAGCGTGGACGCAAATTCAAATGCTTATCCAAACTAAACAGACACAAGGATACCCACGCCGCAATGAAGTCAGGTCCATGTGGGCGGGGTGTTCAGGAAGGGATTCAATTACCTGCTGAAGTGTAAACTCACTTGCTCAGTCACAACTTGGGCAGTTCATTCACCACTCCCACATGTGAGAAGGAATCAGTCAGGACACCAACCTGCAGAGTCACCATTAGGTTTACAAATGACAGCAAGGGTCCGATTCTGCTGTTATTTCAGGTGTTCATCCCATCCAAAAATGAACCATGTTTGGATGCCTGTTTCCAGTGGAGTACCACTGTTTCCTGATGTAGATCGATAATTCAAACTTAGTTGTAGGAGTCATGGTTTAGAAGTTAACAGAAGATACAACAATTGGTTGTATAGTTGACTATGATGAATAACTTTAGGGACCGCAGGGATGTAACAATCAGGTAGAAAGGAAAAATGCCGAATGTAACTGAATTCAGACCAATAAGTGGTAATGAATTTGGGGAGTTGAAACAATAACAGTGGGGATTCTGAGTGGTGTACAGGAAAAAAGCGATCTTGGAGTGGACATTCACAGATCTCTGAAGATTGTTGGACAGGGAGATCAGTTGTTGGAGAGGGTTTTTGGATGTTTTCTGTTGTTGACCACAGGCTGAGGATGATATTCGATCATTAGCAAGCGCCAGTTTCGTAAACAACCAAAGGAATGTGCACAAGTCTCGTCAATGCAATAGTCAATTTTTTAAAAAATGTATGATAAAAGGTGGAGGGCTGAAGTATCACACTTTGACCATCAAGACCGCTTCATCACTCAATGAATTTACCACTGATTCCTCTCCAAGTCATGCTGGTATGTTCCTTGGAGGGTAATTTGCAAACGGTGACGTTTCAGTTCATCTTCAACCTTGTATTATAGCCGGTAAATCATTTGAACATTGAAGGTTCTGACAACAAAACCTGGATGTCGTACTCCAGTGAATCTTCTAGGTGTGCACTCTGCTGCAATTGTGCCTTAGCAATTAAGGGAATAAATATTCAGGTATTGAAGAATGTACAGTTAAGTGACTGCATTGTAGTGGAGGGTGTCCAGTTGCTTCAGTGGTATTTCAGCGGCACCCACCAAGGGAAACGAGAGAGTTCTGTTAAAAATCTAATTTGTGCATCGCGGACGATGTAGGCTTCACGGAGACGAGAATTAAGTTGATAATCAAACAAAGTCGACCAACGGGCATGTTATTGTAGTCAACTTCTTTGTATGGGCGGTCAGTTTCCATTTCTCCTAAATACTAACTCCCGGGATGATTACACTAAGGAATTCAGTTACAATGAAGCAATTGAATGTCAATCGAATATGATTAAATTCTCATTTGTCAGAGTTATCATTGCTGCATTTTGGTCCTTCTGTGAATCAATCCGATTCCAACCACTTTCTGATTTCAAGTTCCAATTCCCATCTGCGCCTGAAATTTCAACCCGTTCCCTCGCCAAAATTTCTCCACCTGTCTTATAACTTCGTAAGGACGCTGTAAGGGCCAGCAGAGATTTACAAACATGTTGCTAACTCTATATAATGGAGCTTTGTGTAATGATTGGTGAGGCTGGGATTATTCTCCTTGAAACAAAGGATGTGGAGGGGAGCTGTATAATTACATAATAACATTAATAAACGTTCAATATTCATGGGATCTTGAAAGGGTAGATACGGGCAGGTGGCTTGTCCTATGCTGTGAGGAGAGCGCTAATGGACATGAACACAGAAATAGATATTGCCTATTTAATTCAGAAATGATGAGTAATTTCTTTGCTCAGGGGTCAGAGAGTCTGTGGCATTTTTGTGGCACCGACTGCTGAGACTGCGTTGTTGATTAATTTCAAACTGTGCAAGATAGTTAATCAGAAAGATGATGGAACTTTGTCGAGGTTATTGAGAAGAATCGTGTTGAAGATTATCAGATCAACCATGAGTTCGTTTAATGGTAGGGCAGACTCGATGGGCTGAATGGCATACTTCCACATTGTTTAACATTTGGTCTAACGCCTTATTTTATTCATAAGTTCAGAAATGTGAGGGGATGGGCTGAAGTGATAGGAAATGTTTATTAAACCGATCAGACAGATCAGGAACAAGCCTCATAAACTCAGGAAGAAGAAATGTGCTGTGGCCTGGGTGCAATAAATGACACTGGGCACAGCACAGGTGTCTGTGTCCAGAAGCTGTGATTGCTGAAGAAAGTTGGTGGACCTTATACAGTTGGCAAGTCAGTGATCACGCTGGATGATGGATCCTTGTATCGTTCACACACAGCAGAAATTTATGGAAGAATGAAAGGTTCGTTTCATTGGAGAAGTTTTCTGCGATTCCAATTCCGAGTGACTCTTTGAAATACTGATCAGTTCATTGTGTGAAGTGTTTGGTTAAAATACTCATGGACAACCCACTGGATAAAGTTGTGCTCCCAATCTCTTGTTATCTGTATCTCTTTCTTTCAATGTAACTTCATAGAAAGACAAGATGGAACGTGGGGTGGAAAGAAAAATGCGTTCTTTCTGATTACAACAATTTAATGTACAATTGAATAGAATGACTGCTCTCTCTCTTCATTTCGACTTTAATGTGGTGTCTGTTGCTTGTCAATCTCCCGTGCAGTAAAGGGCAAGAACAAGATTCGCGATCCAGTGTATACCAGAGTGTGAGGTGCAAAGGAAAACTGATGGAACGGTTTGTGAAGTTAGCAACCAGAGTGTGACTCGAATCCGTGAATGTGGAGAACAACAGTATAATAACCCACCACCATAATCGCTCGGTCCCCTCAGCACATTTTGTAGAGGGGTGACATGTGACCTCATCAGGTTACATGCAGTGAAAGCCATGGATGAGAAATTTACAGAGGGGAATCGAATCCACGCCAATGTGTTTCTGCTTTCAACAGAATTATAATGACAGCAAATTCCAATAAATAGCCATGCTCGTCAGAATGAATAGCTGTCAGTGATACGTTCTGAGTCAGAACTGTGTCAGAATCAAACAGAGAACAATACTTTTACGTCATATTCTCACCTTCATTTGACTCATAATTTCTTCAGTGAATTTCTCTCTCACGTGAAGAAGCAGCCATGGAGAGGGAAATAAAGGCGATGTTGTGGCTCAATGGCCTTTCTGATATGGCTGAACCGGAATTGGATTAAACCGCAAGAAACGCTGTTTGTTCGTTTCATTTTAGTTTTGCTGCAAACTGACAATGTCCATTATAATATCGCAAATGAATTCGATTTATCTCATTGGAACGATTAATGCTGTCTTCAAATTTGCTCCGTCTTTATCTCAGTTTAAGGAGAATACTTCTTAGAAAAGCAGAGGGTTAAAGTGCAGTTTTGTTGCTCGTTACTTTGGCAGATTTCACTGAGTATTAAATGGACCAAACATCCTGGTGTTTGTCCTCACATCTTTAACGCATGTGATTAAAGCACGAAGTTGATCTCCAAGCAACTGGTCACTTCCTATTCATTATGTAATATCTTCTCATCGCAATAAAAAAAATCCGCTCAGTTCCATTTATAATGCTTGAAATGGAATATTATGCCAAATCTTTCAAAACTTAGAGTTTTGGAACCGAATCTTATTCAGCTGCACATCTTCACGTAATGTCTTTACATTTAAAGTCAACCAAATTAGACATTGTTTCCATGCAACTTCCGACCGACTACACCCCACCCCTACTCCTTTACCTAGCCACACGCTGTCTCTCTCCTTGTGAAATTTATTCCTTGTATGTCACCAAATTTGCCTTTTCAAATATTTTGAAAGACAGATTCTCAGAGTGACAGCGATTCTGTTATCATCATTTCTTTGTCCTTCAAAGATTTTATTCGAAAGATTAGAATGCCTGACATCTAGATGTTTACTTACTTGAAAGAGGGAATTTTCCACCCATTTACTCTGTCCAAACATTTCATCACCGGAAAAAACCCCACTAAGTCTTCCTTGGTTCAGGGATAACTGTTCTCAATTTTCCAAGAAGACAAGTGAATAAAATCTCATCCTCAGTACACCTCGCCAGCATCTTCTCTAATGGCTTTACACCCCAGTAAACACCAACATTATCCTCTCCGATGGAATCGCAGAATCATACAGTGTAGAAAGGGCATTTCAGTCAATCGAGCCAGTGTCGACTCTCTGAAGAGCATCTCACCCAGACCTCGCTCCCCTCCCTATTCCCGTATATTTCACCTGAGGAAGAGTGAGCCCTCCCCCTTATGAATTCGAATAAACCTGTTGGACTATAACCTGTCGTCCTATGACTTCTGACCTTGTCCCCGCGTAACCCATTGCTAATTCACCTAACTTAGTTAATTCACTCCCTGGACACGAGAAGGCAATTCAACTTTGCCAATCAACCTAACCCTCTGACCGAACAGCAGTGTGAATTACTGAGTCAATGTTCCATCATAGTGAGCAATTGCTGTATCATTTTTTAATGGCTTTATACCCTGGTAAATCAGCCTCATCAAAGTAAATGAACCAAAATCAATGTATCGAAACACTACTCTGTCCATTACAATTTCATTCGTGCTGAGGGAAATGTTTCTGCAATCATATTTGAATGTTTTTACGCTGTTTCTTCCTCACCGTCCTGCTTCCAGTAAACACTTCAATCCAGTACAATCTGTCAAATGCTTTTCATTCCAACACAGATACAATGTACAGTTTGCTGACGTCACGTGTTTGCACTTTCACTGACACTCTGCCTCCCTGAGAGCTGTAGCCCTTCCCCACACTGATTCAGGCAGCACTACCCTTCCTGTGGCATGCACCATCGAGAATGGAAGGACAGGATTCAATGTCCGAACTTGTGAATGGAGTGACAGCTTTAAAAAATTTACACTGTTCCCAGCGGAGAATTGAGCCGTGTGACAGGCGGGGACACTAACCAGTATACTACCGATGACAGGATGTCAAAGGAGGGCCTTCAGCCAATTGTGGCCACACTTGAGAAAAACAACTGCCTAATGAACTGAATCGTTTTTTTTTTCAATGCTTATCCCACGTCCTTATGTGTCTTGACATCACAAGTTCACATCTGAATATTTCTTCAGGTAATAAGGGTTTTTGCCGCTCTGAACAATGCAGGCAGTGTATTCCAAATTCCATCCACCCACTGGCTGATAAAGTTTTTTTCACATCTTCTCAAACCTTTCTGACTTTCTCCTTAAATCTCTGGCCCCTGCTGATCGATCCTTCCGTCAATAGGAAACTCGTTCAGTCAAATCTGTCCATACTCTAACTCATTCATGTCTTCTCTACATGTCCTTTGCAATGCGACAAACAGTCCACTCTGCCCTGTCTTTCTACACAACTGAAACTCTTCCTCCCAAACAACATCCTGGTAAATATCTTCTGCAATGTTCTCAGTGTGATGACATCCTTACTATAATGTGACTTGCAAAACTGCACACAACACTCTTGCTGGAGCCTAATGAGCATTTGTTTTAAAATTTCTGTATTCGTATGAGGGCGATTTTGGCTAAGCAGAATTTATTACCCATTCCGAATTACCCAGAGGGCAGTTGAGATTCAACCATATTGCTATGAGTCTGAAGTCACATGGAGGCCGCACCAAATAAGGATAGCAGATTCCATCCTGAAATGACATCAGTAAACCAGATTTTTAGTTTTCAACAATTATCAATGGATTTGTAGTAGTCGTTAGATTCTTCATTGCAGATATTTGCTGAATCCAAATTTTACAATCTGGAATGGTGGGACTCAAGCCCGAGTACCCAGACTATTACCTTGGTTTCAAGATTATCAGTCCTATGAACTTACAGCGAGACCAACGAAGAAAGCCACAAAAGCTGGCCTTTTCAAATCCTTTTTTCCCCCAAAACTGCCCTCGGTGTTCTCCATGGGCCTGATGCTCCAATTGTCTCTGGCCTATGTCAGTAAAAACTGCAATATGGGGATTGATTTCACAACTGCGG
Organism: Chiloscyllium punctatum; assembly: GCF_047496795.1. NCBI lineage: Eukaryota > Metazoa > Chordata > Chondrichthyes > Orectolobiformes > Hemiscylliidae > Chiloscyllium > Chiloscyllium punctatum. The sequence goes on from NC_092754.1 coordinate 82,651,379, forward strand.
TTTCCAAATGGATCGACTTGTTTGGAGGTCCCGATGGTGGGATTGAGACACGTTCAGCGAACAGCAGTGACTGCAGCAGCAGTACAGACAGAACAGCATCAATGAAAAAGGGAGTGATAGATTGTTCATTGCCTCAGAGAAATGGGGGGAGGGACGGAAAGGATGTTTAATGATCGTGGGAAGGAGAGAAATCTCCGACAACGGGTGTGTTTGAATTCTGATATATGAAACGCAGAGATGTGAGAGAGCGGAATTTGAAGGTAAAGCAATTAATCTCTTATCGCATGTCTCAAAAAGGACAACGGAGAGAACACTTAGTGCTGTGATTTGGATTCGAACCGAGGTCGCTGTAGTCACAATGCAAAATACAGACAACCACGAACACAGAACAGGATACTTGCAAGCAGCAATAAGTATACTAGCAGAGGATATGTTTGGAAGAACACCAAATGTAAAATATCAGTACTCAGCGAACAGTGACAGACATGTGGGAACTGAGAATGAGCTGAATCTTTAACTTCGGTGTCCTCAGAGGCTGTGGAGATCACTTGAATGACAATGTTAAAAACTGAGATTGACAGATTTCGAGAAGCATCAAAGACTCGGGAGACAGTACGGGATATTGTTGAAATGTATGCTTCAATAGCATCTCAACTTAACATCGATGACTTCATCAGCTTCCTCAAGGCCATAACCAGTGTTGCAGATAATTACACATAAACCCAGTTCCCAGCCTCGGAATCAGAGAAACTGCAGCACAGCCGTCCAAATCCGGAAATGGGGATGGAATTGAGTGCGCGGAGTTTTTCTTTGGCTCCAGTGATGAAGTAGGTGAGCGTGCGGTCCTTCTATGATAGTATAGAGCCGCAAGAAATTCCTCGGTTGAGTGTGCTCCTGCTCAAGGGAATGGTTGTCCCGGTTTATTCGATTTACAGTGTATTAGACTAAGACAGCTGAGTGGCACAATTGGAGCGTGTTGACCCCTAAAGTTTGCAGTGGTGGGTTTAAAAGATGATTTTACTATTTGGATCTGTTTCCGACACTGGCGGTGGCAGCTGCATTTGCTTACATCAGTTCAGTATCAGTTTCTTCCACACAGTAAAGACTTCAACCTGGAGAAGGTGGTGTTGGGTGATATTTTAAACTTGTCATCCTTGGCGACTGGGACACGGAAAGGGTGATATTTAAGTTCGACAAATAAAACCTGGAATGCGAGCCTGACCTCAGGAACAGAGATCATGACTTTAATTTCTTGAAATCCCATTCATTCTTGTCCTTTTTTCAGGGGATTCTACCATCTTTAACCAGTCCTACCTACGAAAGTCTCCACGACCAGAACAACATTACCTGACCCTTAATTCAAGACTCCCCACCGTGTAGGGAAGCCAGCTAGTCGACTTCCAGTCCACACTGTCCCACCGAAGCGCATCCCACCAGACCCCACGGTATTTCCTATCCCATAAGCCTGAATTTCCCATTGCTGGTGCCTGTAACCGGCACATCTTTGCTCAGAGGGAGGAATAAAAACTCAAACACAGGGAGAATGTGCAGACTGCCCACAGACAGACACCCGAGGCTGGGATCGCACCCGGGTGTGTGGTGCAGCCAGGCAGCAATGAACAAAGGGTGAAGAATAATTGTTGTCCTGACCAGTGATACTCACACCCTGTGGATGAATGAGAAACAAGGAAAGCACATTCACAACATGAACAACATGATTTGCCTGTGTGTGGACACAATATGAAAGGATTGTTCACCCTGGGTAGAAAAGATTACGCTGATACCACAGAAAAGCAGGGAAATGTGGGAACTGTTGGAAGGGATTCAATTAACCACAGAAATGGAAACTCATTTAATCAGTAACAGTGGGTGGAGGCCGTTCTCCAGTCCCGTGTTGGGAAAGGATCACTGAGCAAAGCAACCTCTGGAGACTCCAGCAGGATTACATATCTCATCAGGTGATCAATTATGCTGTCAATGCTGCTGTTAATCCCAACCAACAGCCTGCACCATAGCGTCAGTCAGAAAGTCCTACAGCATGAAAACAGGCCCAACCAATCCATGCTGAACATTCTGCCAAACTAATCCATTGCCGTCTGCCTCCTCCTGTATCCATGGAGTGGAAATAATGTCCTAGCAGTTTTATTACTGCATCGTTAATCTAAAATCCCAAGTAATATTTTGGGGACAAATGTTTCAGGTCCTGGCATGACAGATGGTGGAGTTTGAATTCAATAAATACCTTGGATTAAAGTGTCTCGCGATGACGTGAATCAGTTGTGTGGAAAATTCCATCTGGTTGACTAATGCCAGTTCAGGAGGCAAACTGCCACAGTCATGCGTTCTGTCACACATGAGATTCAAGTTGCGTAATATTGTGGTTGACTTTTAACTGTCCTCTGGGAAATAACTGATGTACTAGGGTTGAATGAATAGATTTTATTTTAAAAATTTCACTTTGCCATTCATGTATGGACACATTTGTGCTTTAATTGTTGCAAATGCACCCTCATCCATCATTTCCTCAGGAAGTTAATTCCACACGTAAAACACTCTCTCAAGAAATATGCCTCACATGTCTTTTATTAAAAGAAAAATTCTCTCTTTTCCTCTGAAAAATAGGCCGTTTCGTTTTGAAATCCCCCTCCTTGGAAAAGTCAACTCGTTCTCTCGGACTTACCTCTCAATAAGTCATAAACTTCGATCAGATCGCCGCTCAAACCACTATTCTAGAGCGAAAACAGTCTCAACTAGGAGAAAGTGAGAACTGCAGATGAGAGACCAGAGTCGACAGTGTTGTGCTGAGAAAGAACAGCAGGTCAGGCGCCATCTGAGGAGCAGGCGAACCGATGTTTCGGGGAAGAACCTGATGAACGACACTTGCGTGAAAAGTTGATTCTCCTGCTCCTCGCATACTGCCTTTCCTGTGGTGAGTTTCCAGCACCTCAATCTCGAATCTGAAAATAGTCTCAGCCTATGCAGCCTTTCATTATAACTCAAACCTTCCTCACATGGCAACATGCGTGCATACCTTTTCTGACCCTGCTCCAGCTGAATAATATCATTCCTACAATTGGACGACCAGAACTGGACATAATGTTCCAGAAGAGGCCTCGTCAATGTCCTGCAAAACTTCAGCATAACGCCCCAACTCCTATACACAAAGGAGAAGTATGCCAAAAGCCTTTTAACAATCCGGTCTGTATGTAATGCAAACTGCAAGGAATTATGTACCTGCACCCCTAGCTTCAGTGTTCTCCAACACTACGTAAAAGCCCTTATCACTAACTATATCAGCCCTACTCTTTTTGTTGTCACAAAATGCAATACCCTCCGTTTATCCAGATTGAACTCCATGTTACATTTTTCAGTCCAATGACTCATTGGATTAAGATCCTTTTGAATCTTAGATAATCTTCCTCGCTGTCTACAATTCTGATGTCGCCGGCAAACCTACGAAGGATGCCTGCAGTGAGTTCCACTGTTTTCTCATGTAGATCAATGATTAATATTTACTTATTTAATTGTAGTGGCTGTGATTCAGCAGTGTGCAGATCACACAACAGTTAGTCATGCAATGAACCATGAGGAAGAGCCGCAGACTGCAGGGCGATACCAAACAATTGGAAGGAAAAATGGTCAAAGGAATTCATTCCAGGGAAGTGGGTGATAGTGAAGCAAATTCAAACTTCAAATCAGCCGCTCACGTTCTAGTTGTGGCACTCAGCTGTCTCAGCACGATGCACTGTAGATTGCTATGTCATTAAAAACGGGAACAAATTTTCCCTTCTGCCCTGCCTTAGACTAGGAGCACTCCCAATCTCGGAATTGCATGCGCCTCTAAACCGTCATAGATGACCGTACATTCAACGTTTGTGTCACTTGTGACATCGAGTATCTCTACGAACTCATTCCAATCCCGATTTCTAGTTGGATCTTTGCGACTGCGCCACTCAGTCCCTCTGATTCTGGGGCTGGGAGTTGGGACAATGTGGCAGAAGCGGTTACTGCCTTGTGTGGGGAAACTGGTGAAGTAGCCGATGTTAAATTGCATTACTATTGAAGTATACATTTCAACACAACCTGCACTCTCCCCGGAGCCTTTGATGTTTTGGAGAAAAAAAACATTTATCTCAGCTTTCAGTATATTAATGATGAAAACAACATAGCCTCCGGGGGCATCAATGTTAAACGGTCAGCCCATTCTTAGTTCCCACATATCTGCCAATGTTCGCTAAGCACTGATATTGTGCATTTGGTGATCTGCCTAACATTTCCTCTGCTACTGTACATATTGCGGGCTGTAAGAGTACCTGCGTGTGGGATGCCGTGATCGTATCGTGGTTAGTACTCTGCATTGTGGCCGCAGCAACCTCAGCTCAAGTCTGAGTCACGGCTGTAATTGCTCCATCTGCCCCTGCTTTTGTGAAACACAAAGGAATCAATTGTTTTAACATGGTATTTTTTCGTAGGTGATGATTTTCTTTCCTTCAAATTCTGCTCGCTCACATCTCTGTGTTTCAGCATTCAAATCCACCCGTTCTCAGAGATTTCTTCACTCCTACGATCACTAACCGAACCTTCCGTCCCATACACCCATTTTATTAATTTGGAGATGCCAGTGTTGGACTATGGTGTACAAAGTTAAAAATCACACAAAATCAGGTTATAGTCTTACAGGTTTAATTGAAGCACGAGCTTTCGGAGCTCTGCTCTTTCCTCATATAGTTGTGGAATCATTTCCTATTTCATAAAGACACTGCAGAATCTAACACTGACTCTCACATTGATACCATTCAGTCTATGATGCTGCGGTCACTGTTGCTGGGTGAACGTGCCCCAACCCCACCATCGGGACCGGCAGACCAGTTGATCCATTTGGCTACCGCTGTTGTGAGGCCAATCCTCTGGTCGCAGCTTTTACTGACATGAACTCGGGATTATTGGCAATTAAGCTCAGGAAGATGACAGAGGACAATATCCAGGAAAAGGGACTTCATTGGGAAAGATTAGTTTCACGGGTTTTCTGCAATGGCCGAGCTCTAGTCCCACTGGACTGTTAATTCAGACACCAAGCAAGTGAACCAGGGACCCAGGTTTGACTCCAACTATGCCAGGTGTTAGAATTGGGATTCAATAAACATCTGGAATTACGAATCTAAAAACTCCGATAAATCAATGGTCAATTGTTGAAAAAACAAGACCATCGGGTTCAGTGACGCCCTTTGGGGGAGAAAAATGTCATTCTTAACTGGTCGGGCCTCCATATGGCTCCGGACTCACTGCAATATGGTTGAGTCTCAACTGCCTGCTGTTCAATTGGGATAGCAATAAATACTGCCGAGCCAGTGACGCCCTCAGACTGCAACAGAACAGGGGGAAAAAAGTGCATTCGGCTCTTGCTAGAATACTGTGTGCAGTTCTGCAATTCACAGCATAGCATGGATGTGATCGCACTTGGAACGGTGCAGGAGAGATTAACTGGGATATTGTCTGGGCTGAAGAGTTTCAGTGATGAGGAAAGGTTGGACAGACTGAGGTTGTTTATCGCAGAGCAGAGAAGGTTGGAGAAGACACGACTGAGATGTACAAAATAATGAGGGATATGGATAAGATAGACTGAAAGAAGCGTTTCTTATTGATGGATGTATCGAACACCGGGGCCAATAGATTTCGGGAAAAGGCAGAAAGGTTTGAGTAGATGTGCAGAAAGGGTCAGAGAGGCGGAAACGGTCAGAGAGGTGGAAACCCTTCGCAACTGAACAAATTCAGATGTGAATTTGTGATGCCAAGACATATAAGACTATGGGCGAAACGATGGAAAACTCGGTTCAGGTCGTTAAGCAGTTGTGTTGGAAAAGTGCGGCCACAACAGGCTGAAGGGCCTCCTTTGATGTTGTTGTCCTCCACAGTATTGTGGTTAGTCTCCCCTCCTGTCACAGGGCTCAATTCTCCGCTGAGGGCATCGTAAATGTTTTAAACTTCTCGGTCTGTTCCCCAATGAAGGTTATTAATGCCTGGTCTTCCATTCTCGATCGGACATGTCACAGGAAGGACACTGCTGTCTGAATCAGCGTGGGGAACAACTGCAGCTCCCGGTGAGACAGAGTGTCAGTGAAAGTGCAAACACGTAACTTCTGCAAACTGCACATTGCGTTTCTGTTGCAATGAAAACCATTACATAGAGTTATTCCTGACTGATATGTTTATTTAAAGCAGGAATCTGAGGAAGTAAACAGAGCAAACCCATTCAGATCTGAGTGCAGGAACATTTCCTGCAGCACTAATGAGGTTGTACAGCATAGAATCGCGTTTTAATGCATTGAATTCGGGTTTATGGGCGCAGATTGTTTTCACTAGGCTGAGTTACCAGTGTATAAGGCCATTAAACATGATGCAGATGGTGGTCAATGTGATGGTACATTTGCTCAATAGTTTGCACTGCTTTTAAGTCTGTAGGTTAGGTGGATTGACCATGTTAAGTTGCGCTGATGTGCCCAGGGAGTGAATTCAGTAAGTTAAGTGAATGAGCCATGGGTAACGCAGTGATAAGGTCAGCAGTCACACAATTCCAGGTTTTATTCCAGCAGGTTTATTTGAAACGAGAAGCCAGAGGTGTGCAGGGATAGAGACGGGAGCTAAGTCTGGTTGAAATGCTGTTCAGAGTGTGCCTACAGACTCCATTGGCTGAATTGTACTTTCTGCATTGTAGGGAATCTGTAATTCTATCAGAGAGGATAGTGTCAGCGTTTAGTGGGGTGCTAAGGCATTAGAGACGATGCTTGACAGCGTTTAGTGGGGATGGAATTCTATTTATTTGTGTTTTCGAAAATTTGAAACTGAACGAAAGAAAACCGAATGTACGTTTTCCAGAGTATGTCCGGTTTGGAGAGAGGAATAGGTGGTAAATTCATTCTTTCAAGTTCGCAAATTTCTGAAAGTTCACGCTTTCAACACTAACGATGTCGGACAAAAAATGATGGGAGCAGAATTTCTGTCACTCAGAGAATTAGTTTCGAAAATATTTGGAAAGTTACATTTAGCGGCACACAAGCAGTGAGTTTCACCAGGAGAGAGACAGCCTGTGGCCAGGGAAAAGTATAAAAGTGGGGTGTGGGGGATGGAATGTGCGAGGAAACAATGTCTCATTTGGATGTCGTTAGATGTAAAGAAATATCGGAAACGTATGCAGCTGAATAAGATTCAGCAAAAAGAAACCTCGGAGTTTTGAAAGATTTCAATTAATATTCCACATGAAGCATTATAAATAGAACAAAGCAGATTTGGTATATTGTCAAGGAAAGATCTTCCATAATGAACAGGAAGTGACCCGTCTCTTGTAGAAAGATTACCTGCTTTAATCACATGCCGTAAAGATGGGAGGACGATCGGCATGATGCTGGGTTCATTTGATACCCACTGAACTCTGCCAAAGTAACTGAGCATCAAAACTGATATCTTGTTTTGTAGTTCAACCTTCTGTTTCTCTCTTCAGTATTTCCTTTAAGCTGAAATAAATTCGGAGCAAAATTGAATACAACATTAAATTCCAATGATAGAAATCCAATTCACTTCCTAGCTTTGCAATGAACAGAGTGAGGTTGTAGCAAAATTAATAAAATGAAACGAACAAAACTGCATTTCCTGCAATTTTACCCAGTTCAGGTTCAGCCATATGAGAAAGACCATCGAGCTAATACATCACCTTCATTTCTCTCTCCATATATACTTCTTCACGTGAGAAAAAACTATCTGATGAAATTATGAGTCAAGATTAAATGTGCATGTGAATGTGACGGGAATTTCGTGTTTGCTGGTTCATTCTGAGACAGTTCCGACTCGTAATGAATCAAGGACAAGGTATTCCTTCCAAGGACGAGGTCAATTCCTTGGATTTTGCTGGTACTATTATTCAGCTGAAAGCAGAAACAAAATATAATGGATTCTTTTCCGCTCAGGGAATTTCCTAACCCCTCGTTACACCATATGCAATTTGATGTGGTCACAAGTGAGCCCCTTTGCCATGGGCTGAAGTGGCCCAGAGGTTAAGTCGACGAGTTGCTCTTTCATTGTGCATGTGTGGATTTAAATCCTACTCCGATTGTTACTTTCATCATAAGCAGCTGTGGTTTTCCTTTGTGCCTCGCATCTTTAGTCTACATTGGATGGCGAATCTTGCTCTTGCCCTTCATTGCACCGGAGATTTGTGATAAATCGATACCACATCAAGGTTGAAATAAAGCAATTTGATTCTGTTGTAAGTTAAACTGGGATAATAAAGTTGAATGTAACATTTCTTTCATCCTTTCATTCCATCTTGACTTTCTCGAAATTTACATCGAATGAAAGAGAAACAAATAAGGAGAGATTGAGAGCAATAGTTTATCCAGTGGGATTGTGAATGAGAATTTAAATGTAACACTCCACACAAAGGTCTGATCAGTATGTCAAACAGTCAATTGGAATTGGAACTGCAGAGAACTTCTCCATTTAAACAAACTTTTCATTCTTTCACAAACTATTGCTCTGTGAATCATACCACGGTCCATCATCCAGCATGATCACCAACTTGCCAACAACATTAGATTCGCCAATGTTATTAGCAATCACAACTTCTGCACTTACCCACCTATGGTATGCCCAGTGCCATTTGTTGTCTCCAGGCCACAGCACATTTATTGTTCTTGAGCTTATGAGCCTAGTTCCTAATCTGTCTGATCAGATAGAGAAACCTGTTCGATTTCTTCATCCCATCCCCTCAGAATTCTAAACTTATCAATAAAATACGGCATTAGGCCAAATGTTGTAGGATTGGAAGTCGGCCATTCAGCCCATTGAGTCTGCTCCACTATTCAACGAACTCATGGCTGATCTGATAATACTCAACTCCAGTCTCTTGCCGTACCTCGACAGAGCTTCGTCATCTTTCTGATTAAATATCTGTCTGATACAGTTTGAAAATACACAACAACTCAGCCTCAACAACAGTTTTGGTTAAAGAGTTCCAACGATTCACTGGCCCCTGAGCCATGAAATTGCTCCTCATTTCTGAACTAAATAGGCAATAACTAATTCTGAGTTCATGTCCTCTGGTGCTCTTCATACCAGTGGGTAAACCACCTGCCCGTATCTTCCCTGTCAAGGTCCCACGAATATTGAACGTTTACAAATGTAATTATGTGATTATAGAACTCCCCTCCGCCTCTTTTGTTTCAAGAAAAATAATCCCAGCCTAACAAATCATTCCACAAAGCTCCATTTTCTCCAGTGTTGGCAACATCGTTGGAAAGCTCTGCTGTCCCCTGTAGCGTTCTTACGCATTATTAAGGCAGGTGGAGACATTTATGTGTTGCAACGTTTGAAATGTCAAGCACAGAAGAGAACTGGAAATTGAAATCAGTTAGCGATTCGAATCAAATTGGTGCACACAAGGACAAAATACAGTAATGATAACTCTGACAAATGAGAACCTAATCATATCCCATTGACAGTCAATGGTTTTACTGTAACCTAATTTCCCCGCAGATTACAACAGGATCTGGACCAGATGGGCCAATGGGCTGAGAAGTGGCAGATGGACTTTAATTCGGATAAATGCGAGGTGCTGCATTTTGGGAAAGCAAATCTTAGCAGGACTGATATACTTAATGTTAAGGTCCAAGGGAGTGTTGTTTAACAAAGAGACCTTGGAGTGCAGGTTCATAACTCCTTGAATGCGGAGTCGCAGTTAGATAGGATCGTGAAGAAGGCGTTTTTTATACTTTCCTTTATTCGTCAGAGTACCGAGTACAGGAGTTGGGAGGTCATGTTGCGGATGTACAGGACCTTGGTTAGGCCACTGTTGGAATATTGCTTGCCATTCTGGTCTCCTTCATATCGGAAAGATGTTGTGAAACTTGAAAGGGTTCAGAAAAGATTTACAAGGATATTGTCAGATTTGGAGGATTTGAGCTAGAGGGTGAGGCTGAACAGGCTGGGCCAGTTTTACCTGGAGCGTCGGAGGCTGAGGGGTGACCTTATAGAGGTATACAAAATTATGTTGGGCATGGATAGGATAAATAGACAATGTCTTCTTCCTGGCGCTGGGAAATCCAGAAATGGAGGGCATAGATTTAGGGTGAGAGGGGATAGACATAAAGGAGACCTAAGGGGCAACTTTTTCACGCAGAGGGTCGGACATGTATGGAATGAGCTGCCAGAGGATGTGGTGGAGGCTGGTACAATTGCAACTTTTAAGAGGCATTTGGATGGGTATGTGAATAGGAAGTGTTTGGAGGGATATGGACCGGGTGCTGGCAGGTGGCATTAGATTGTTCAGGTATATCTGTTAGGCATGGACGGGTTGGTCCAAAGGGTCTGTTTCCATGCTGTACATCTCTATGACTCTATGACTCCACATAAACACTTTGACAACAAATACATGTCCGTTGGTAGACCGTTTTTGATTATAAACTCAACTCATTGCTCCGTGAATCCTACACCGTTTGCAAGGCACCAATGTGATGACGAACTGAGCTCTATCCATTTGCCGAGATGGGTAGAAATTCAATTGCACTTAAGAAACTAGACACCATTCACGACAATGCAGTCACTTGATTGTACCCTATTCAATACCTGAGTATTTATTCCTTTCACCGCTAAGGCACAATTGCAGAGAGTGCACCAACTACACGATGCACTGCAGTAAGTCATCCGGGCATTTTTGACAGAACATTCAAAGCTCAACGGCAGCACTGACTAAAAGGACAAGGTTGGAAGATGCAACGAAACGCCACCATTTGCAAGTTTCTCTCCAGGGCCCATAGCACTCTGACTTGGAAATTCAATCAGTGATAAACTCATTGAATAGTGAAGCAGTCTTGATAGGCAAAGTTGCATACTTCAGCCCTCCATCTTTGATTTTAAAATTTAATAAATGTTGACTAAGGCGGTGACCAGACTTGTGCTCAGTCCTTCAGCTGTTCACTAAACTGGTGTTTGCTCAAATTTTACTACCATCCACAGCCTGTGCTCAACAATAGAAAATATCCAAAAAACATCTCAATCAAATGATTCCCCTCAAGATGAAAGTGGTGCTGGAATTGCACAGCAGGTCCAGCAGCATCTGAGGAAAAATCAATGTTTCACTCAAAAGCTCTTCATCAGGAATGAGACTGGGAGCCTATGGGGTGGGGAGATAAATGGGAGGTGGTGGGTCTGGAGAGAAGGTTGTTCAGAGTGCAGTAGGTGGATGGAGGAGGGAGTGAAGGTGATATGTCAGAGAGGAGGTGGAGCGGATAGGTTGGAATAAAGATACACAGGTGGGATAGATCAGGAGAACGGTGCTGAGCTGGAATAAGATGGGGAGAGCGAATGAGGAAACTAATGAAGTCCACATTGATGCCATGGGCTGAATGGTCCCAAGGAAGAAGATGAGGCGTTCTTCCTCCACGTGTCGGGTGGTGAGGGAACGGCGATGGATGCATTTCCTCGGGAGAGAATGAGGGGGAGTTCAAATCTTTGACCATGGGGCAGTGGAGTTGATTCTTGCAGGTGTCCTGCAGATGTTCTCTGAAGTGGTCTGTCCGAAGACTTCCGGTCTCCCTAATTTAGAGGAGACCACATCTGGAGCAGCAGATACAACAAATAACATGTGTGGAAGTACAGGTGAACCTTTTATGGATGTGGAAGGCTCCTTTGGAGCCTTGGACAGAGGTGAGGGGGAACATGTGGGTTCAGGTTTTGCAATTCCTGCAGTGACAGGGGAAGGTGCTAGGAGGAAATGGTCGTCCATTGGAGGGTGTGGACATGAACAGGTATTCACAGAGGTTAAGGTCTTTGGGGAAAGCGGATAGGTTTGGGGAAGGAAAATATATTCCTGGTGGTGGGGTCAATTATGAGGTAGCGTAAATGTCGGTGGATGATGTGATTTATGTGGAGGTGGGTAGAATGGAAGGTAAGGACTTTCCTCCGTCCTTGTTCTGTTCTTGCTGTGTTTGTCGGTATGGGTGCATGGATGGAGGTGTGGGACATGGCTGAGATGCGTTTGAGAGCATCGTCAACCACATGGGAGGGGAAGTTCCGGTCTTTAAAGAAAGAGGCCATCTGGTGTGTTCTGTGGTGGAACTGGTCGTTTGGGAGCAGATGCAGTGGAGGCGGAGGAGTTGTAAACACCAGATAGCATTTGTGCCGGAGGTGGGTTGGGAGGAGGTGTAATCCAGATAGCTGTGGGAGTCAGTGGGTTTGTAAAGAAACATCTGTAACACTGACCTCCAAAGATATTTTTGCCTCCTCACCACATCAACTTTCCGCCAAGACCGTTCCCTCCACGACAACCTAGTCAAGTCCACGCCCTCCAGTGACCCACCCTCCCCTCCCAGCACCTTCCTCTGCCACCACAGAAATTAAAAAATCTTAGCAACACACCCGCCACCTCCACCCAATGCCCCAATGAAGTCTTCCAGATCCATCAACATTTCACCTGCAATTCCACACATGTCATTTATTGCATTTGTTGCTCCCGATGCAGTTTCCTCTACAGTGGGTCCACCAGACACCTTCTCACAGACCGCTTCAGAAAACATCTCCAGGACACCGGCAACAATCAACCCCAACGCCCCTGACCGAATACTTCCACTCCCCCATCACTCTCCCGAGGACATGCAGGTCCTAGGCCTCCTCCACCGCCACTCTCTCACCACCCGACGCCTCGTGGAAGAACGTCTCATCTTCTGCCTCATGTCACTTCAATCCCGTTGCATCAATGTGGATTTCTCCATTTTCCTCATTTCCACTTCCCCATCTTTCTTTAGTTCCAACCTTCCACCTTGGCACCGTCCTACTGCCCTGTCCCAGATGTGTATCTTCCTTCCCACCTATCCGCTTCACCCTCTTCTCCGACCTATCACTCTTATCCCCACCTCCATCCACCTATTGTACTCTCAGCTAAATTCTCCACCCCTCCCATTTATCTCTCCAACCTCGTGGCTATCAGCTTAATCCTGATGAAGACGTTTTGCCCAAAATGTCATTTTATTCTGCAACACGGATGCTGCCTGACCTGCTGTGCTTCTTCAGCACTACCCAATCTTGACTATGATCTCCAGCATCTACAGTACACACTTCCATCCAACTGATTACCCTGTCCATTGATCTTCAGCGATCATGCATGTCCACTCCAAGATCTATTTGTCTATCTACACCACACAGAATACTCACTGTTATTGTTTCTTCTCCCCAGTTTCGTGAACACTCATTGGTCTGGATTTAATTCCATTCGCCCTTTTACCCTGCTACCTGATTGATGCATCCCTGCAGTCTCTGACATTCTTAGTTATAGTCAACTACACGATCAATTGGTGCATCATCAGCAAACGTCTAAATCATGTCTCCTACAACTAAGTCTAAATCATTTGTCTACATCGGAGAACAGTGGAACTCCACCGGAAACACGCATCCAAACATGATTGGGATTAACAGCTGCAATAACAGCAGAATCGAACTCCTGCTGTCATTTGTAAACTCGCTGGTGACTCCGTCAGTTGGTCTCCAAAGTGATCACTTCTCACATATGATGAGCGGTGAATGACCTGCGCACACTGTGACTGAGTAAGTGAGTTTACACCTCAGCGGGTAATTGAATCCCTTCCTGCAGTCACCCCATGGCCCTGACTTCTTGGTGTTGCGGGTATCCTTGTGTCTATTTAGTTTGATAATCAATTGAATTCGAGTCCACACAGACACAATTCCCATTTTCCCCGTTGCCCGTGTATTTTTATTCTTCCTTATTCTCACACGGAATGTGGCTATCATTGGTATGAGGAGCATTTGTTGTTCATTCTTAATTCTCTTTGAACTGAGTCAGAGGGCATTCATGGATGAACCGCATTGTTGTGGGTCTGGAGTCACATGTTGACAGGACTCGTTATGGTCGGCAGATTCCCCTTTCAAGGGGACTTGAATGAATGAGTTTTCAGCAATATAAAGTTATTATCTCGGTTCTTGAGATTGGGTTTATTTTTCAGATTTGATTCATCGAATTTAAATAAGAGCAGGTGCCACGCTCCAGTCTCTAAAGATTACTCGCCCAATAGATCACCGCTGCACTAACAACTCCCTGTTATATTTCTCCACTCAAAGAATGACATTGTTAATTCAGATTATCCCAGGTGGAGAGAGAGTAAGACGCGTTTCTGTGTTGGAATGGAAACAATGTACGCTGGATTGGAGTGTTCACTGGAGCAAGAGACTGATGTGGAGATGATGTGAGCAAAAGCAGTTCTTACTGTCAAAGTAACAAAATACCGCTTTGTTAAGGAAAATCTCTGAGAATGCTTTCATCGACCTCTCACTTAAGGCTCCAGGACGCTTCCTCTGAGCCAATCCTCAGTGCGGGTTACTGCTGCTTCTGAATCTTAACAATATACTTAATTGAGACCAATATGCCCTTCCTTTGATCAGAAGTCCTCCCAGCCTCAGTATTTCACGGGCTTGCATAAATATTCTGCATTGTGGCCGCAGGAAGCTCGTTCGAATTCGAGTCACTGCATTTTATTCCTTGTGACTCATGCTGAAGAAACACAGAAATAAATTAGCTGATTTTACATGAAATCAATCTCAAAGATTATGATATTTTTTCCATCAAACCCCTATGTCTCTCACATCTCTGTGAGTCATATATCAGGATTCAGACTCACCCATTCTCGGAGAATTCCCTCCCTCCCGCAATCACTTACCTCCTTTAAGATCCCCCTCTAATTTCCCTTACAATCACTTTCACATTGACCTCGTTCAGTCTGTGACCATGCCCAAGTCTCACCATCGGGACCTTCAAAACAGTTGATTCATTTTGATACCGCGGTTGTGAGATCAATCCTCATGTAGCAGCTTTTACTGACATGGACCAGCGATTATTGAAACATCAGGCTCAGGCAAAAGGTACAGGGCAGCATTGAGGAAAATAAACTTTAATCAAAAAACGCCAGTATTTGTCGACTTCCGCATCATTTATTTCATTTGTTCATTCGGCTCTGGCGAGATTATTGTGTGTAGTTATGTAATTCACATTATAGCAGGGATTTGATAGCACTGGAAACGATGCTGGGGAGATTCGCCAGGATATTGTCTGGGCTGAAGAAGAGAGATTGGACAAACTGGAGTTGTTTTTCTTAGAGCAGAGGAGATTGAGGGGGGCATGATTAAGATGTAAAATGTACTGAGGGATATGGATAGCATTGACTAAAATATATGCTTCACTTTGATGGAGATTTCGATCACGGAAGGCCATCGATTTAAGGTCAGAGACAGAAAGATTAGAGTGAATGCGTGGAAAAACGTTTTCAAACAGTGGGTGGTTGAAATCTGGAACACAGTGTATGCAAGGATCGAAGAGGCAAAAATCTACATTACTTTCTGAAGTATTTAGATGTAAATTTGTGATGCCAAAACATATAAGGCTATGAGTCAAATGATTTAAAAAGGAGTTAGGATAGTTAAGTGATTGTTATTGAGCAATACAGACACTCCGCTCGAAGTACGGGTTATTAATACCTGCACTTCCATTCTCGAAGGGACATATCACAGTAATAACTGTGCTCTCTGAATCAGCGTGGGGGAGTACTACTGCTCCCGGTGAGACAGAGTGACAGTGACAGTGCAAATACGTGACTTCTGTAAACTGTACCTAGTGTCGGTGTTGGAATGAAAATCATCACATACATTTTCTCCGTAGTGAGTGTTTATTGATAGACGGTAGATCATTCTACTGCCCTTTCCCTACGAACCCATACCACTGAATAACGGCACTATGTAGGACAATTTCTGTCTGTACACCTCGTCCAATCCTCTTTGACCCCCAGCACTTCCCATATGGAACCATTTTTCGAAATCCCAGAAGGTATAATGTTTCTCGTTTACGATGTCTCTCCTCACTGTGTAAGGTTCCAGTGATTTATATGTCCATCACTCAATTTAGCAAACTGCATTTCCAGCTCACAATGTGATATCGTCTGGACAGGGGAGGGAAAAACGGAGCGGGTGACAAACATGTGTACACCTTCCTTCTGTCTGTAAGCAAAAAAGACCTTGAGCCTCTAGGTTCCTGTCACTGCAACTTCCAACATGTTCCCATGCCTCCATTTCAGTTTGGTCAGCTGCAGAGCTCCCGCATAGCACAGCGCGATTTGGAAGAGCGGCACGTCATTTCCTGGTGAGACACCTTGCAATCTTCAATACCCATTATCCAGTTCAATCATTTTAGACCCTGTCCACCTTCTTTCATGTTCCTGCCCCACCTACACATACCATGCGTTCCAAAGGCGGATGGTTTGGCTCGACAATCTCTCCCCAGATGCACTAGACCTGCTGATTTTGTTCCTTTATTTCTGCTTTTCTTTTGATAACTTTATTGTGTTCTGATTGCCAGCCTTCAGGAACCGTGTGCTTGCACTGGAGGGTGGTCAGATGAGATTTACCAACGTGGTGCTTGAGCTCGACCATTCCCCCTGCGAAGATAAGTGAAAGTCAGGGCTGCAGGTGCCGGAGCTCGGAGTCGAGAGTGTGGAGCTGGAAAAGCACAGCACATCAGATAGTATCTGAGGAGAACAGAATCGATGCTTCGGGCACAAGCCACCGCCATTGTATTACCAGCCGATGCCTGGAGAAAGAACGTCTCATATTCCACCTTAGGACCCTGAAACCACATGGGATAAATGTGCATTTGAATAGCTTCCTCATTTTAATTCCCCCTACATTATCGCAGTCCAAAGCCTTCAACTAGGCACTGCTCTCTGGACGCCGCCAACAATCCCGCCTCTGAACTATCACATTCTCCCTCACCTTCATCCATCGATCGGTTTCCCAGTTACCTGACCGCCAATCCCATTCCCCTCCCTCAACCCCGACTCAAAAGCCTCATTCCTGATGAAGAGCTTATGCCCGATACATCGATTCTCCTGCTCCTCGGATGCTGCCTGCCTGCTGTGTTCTTCAAGCACTACACTCACGCCACTTCAAAGATAGATGAGCTGGACTGGGGCTCTTTATCTGAGAGCGGAGAAAGCTGACAGAGGAATTGATTAACGTGCACACAAAGGGGATAGATATGTGTGACAGGAATAAACTTCTCATGGGAAGGGTCAATAACCAGGGATATAGATAAAACGCGAGAGAGAGGATGTTCAGGGAAGATTTAGGAAGAATGTATACATCCTGAGAGTGTTCTCTGTCTGGAACTCACTATTGGAACGTGTGGTAAAGCTAAGGGTCATCAAAACACTTCAGGAGTATTTAGCCGAACACTTGAGGAGCTAGAGCATGCACAGATAAGGACCAAATACTGTAAGCTGGGGCAAGGATAAACATGTTTGATGAAAGACTTGAACACCATAACGTTGGGTGCAGTAAAATGGAGGCTAGTACAGCTCTGTGGCACAATGAAAGACGTGTTGGACTTTTACTGCACTATTAAGGTTGCGTTTCAAATTTTTTGGGTTTCAGTTACACCAGAATTGGAGTTTAGTTCAGATTTCAGCTGAATGAAAAATTGTTCTGCTAATTCATCATTTGTTCCCGTCGGCTGGTGTTCTTGTCCCTGCTACTGACTAGAGAAGATTCCTGGGTAGTGAGTTTTATGTTAATCATATCATTTGAAACATGATCAGCCCAGAATCGGTTTCTCACTCACAAAACCTACTGCAGAAGCCCACTGACACTAAACACATTTCCCTCGCACAGTTGCAGAGCGTTTTTCGGTTTATTCAGTGTCTTTTTCCTTTTGTGATGTGAATGCTGGGAAAAGATATTGATGTATTCGGTCAGCCATGGTGACATCAAATCGCGGGGTCACGCTGGTGGGCAAAATGCCCCCTTCCTATTCCTCACTGTCTGTGCTGTTTCTGACAGAGGGTTTTAAACGATAACATGATGAGGACCCTGTGAATCTACACCACGGAATACCAAGGACCTCCCTTTTAACGCACTGCTCTCACAGCTGGAATACACAGCTCCTGTTGTAGCTTTAGATCAGACAGTGGAAGATTCTCCCAGGCGCTCTATCAGACTGCATGCTTCTTCACACAGGTTTCCAACTGGACACATGGAGCAAACGGCCGTGTGGATATTGGGGATTCAGGGAAAAATTTCCCCTTTGTCTGGCTACAGTTCTGGCCACGGTAATAAACGGGAATTTGGGACATTCAGTATCTCACTCTGGATTCTGATCACTTTACAATTTGAACTGAAATTCAATTTACTCTGCCATGACATTCTTATATCTTCAATAGTCATGAAAACTGTGCAACATGTCCTTTGATGTAGCCCTGGTGAAATTGATGATGAGTGCAGTATGTTTCATGTTGTCTGTAGGAATTTGCAGAATGAAGTTAGTGAAGAGTCATTGAATCGTATTCTGCGCCAAATTGAAGCCGACCCAATGAGAAGCCCTGTGACAGCGATAATATAACATTGTCTGTAAACAACGCAACGACACATGGAAACCCAGTTTTCAATCAAGTCTATTTTGTGCAAGATTTTTCTGTGTCCCTTTTCCTGAACCTGATGCTCGAATAGTCGCAGGTCCATATCAGTTCCTACTCCACTTGCTTCGCTTAAATTTCAGAACCACTGCAAATGTAGAACAGGCGGGTCCCAGAGGTACGAGTAGGGCACTTTGTAGGCTTGCTGTCGGCGGCTCCAGTGGAGCAACCGATCAGCGCTTGGTACTTAACAGCGTGTAAACATGCCTCAGTAGTAATTTCAATCCTTATCTAAAGCTGCTTTTACTGACGTTAATCAGGAATTATTGGAGAACTGGACTGAAGTGTAGTTGACGAATGATTTCGAATAAAGCAACATCTATTCTAAAACTCCAACTTCCGATTTGTGGGATTGTTCTGTCTTTGCGAAAGGTATCAATTATTAACCGTAAAACTGCACATACTCCCCGGATGATTATCCATCTGTGGAGCGAGAAACAGATGTGATATTTTAGCTTGATGACCTTTTTCAAACCTCTGACACTCTTGATTACATTCTTGGAAAGGCTGTTAAACTCGTTTTATATAATCTTGTTTGCTGCAAACTCACACAGCTCATTATACCGTACGAAAAGAATTAGATATATAAATTTGGGTATACTGAATGTTGTCAGTGAATCTGGTAAAGTCATGACAAATAGTTTTTCTGCTGTGCAGAACAGAGGGTTCCAACAGGAATAAGGACGAATCTTGTCACTGGAGTTTTCGGGAGGAGATCAGGGAGTATTAAATGGACTCAGTCCAGTTCCTGGTCATTGTGAATAAATGTTCAAGGCAACAGATGGCAATGATAATGATGCTTGACATCGACAGGTCCATTCCTACTCACTAGAGTCACCATTGTATTGCAGATCACGTGAGCGGTGGAAATTATGATCCTTATGGCAACCTGAGACATTGCAACAATTAACCCCATGTTGTTAGTCTCACTCTATACCATAAACCAGTTAGCCAGCGGATTGAGCAAACCTGCCTCCATTCAATGCAAAGCTAAAACAAACAGCTCAGTACAGTAACAGTTTGTAATAATTCACGCAAAACCAGCTGCTACACCTTTCAAACACCACCAGTTCTTCTTACATTTAACATGTCCAGTTGCCAGTGCTATGTAATTTCTTTCCAATGCATGTTAAACAATTCTTGAGTGTGTCACTCTTGCCTCCCCATCCAGGCAGACCAGAATCCCTGTCCCAGTTAAATTCGCTCCTTGTGTGTCTGCACGTGGCCTTTCAAATGTGCTGGAATCATCTTCGGAATTTTTTTTTCTTTCTGAAAAACCATCTCCGATTTCAATAACTCTCAGAATGAAAAGTACCTGATGTAAACTTCTTTGACGTTCCTCGCTGGATTTAAAGCTCCAAGCTTTAGTTATACACTCACCTGTACGAGGGAATTCCCCTCCTATTTGCCCTTACCAACCTCACATCAGCTGTAAAACGTCCATTAGGATGCAACTCAGTCATTCCTGATTTGTGTCGTGTGATTCTACATCTATTCCACCATCCCATTGAATCCCTTCTTTTCTTTTCTCGTGGCTTTATATCCCAGTAAATCTCAGTTCCGTCTTCTCAAACGATTTTGTATCAAGGGAACTCTGACCATATCCTTCCTTTCCATATTTCATCCCGCCCCCACCCCCAACGCCCGTGTATTTCATCATGTCTTTATATCCCAGTAAATTTCGTCCTGAGATATGATGTTGGGTCTAATTCATCTCATGAAAACTTACCACATTATTGTTACAGGAAAGGTGTGGGCTATTTCACTTACAGCCGAATCGGTTGGCTGCAGCAACATTGGGTCAAATCGCAGTCACATAAGTGATTGTTGTTCTCAATTTTATTTCTTCTCAACGTCTGCTGAAGTAACACTGTGAGGAATCAATTAATATTGTAAGGCATACATAAGGGGGCGTGTTAAATCTGAGGTTATAGGAATATGGCAGTTTTGTTTAACATCGACCAGAGATGGTTCAAATCTCGGCACAGGAGATTGACAGAGACCGATGTTGAGCGAAATCGACTGTCTTGGCAAATGCTAGTGTTTTGAAGTTTTGGGAGTAATGTACTTTTAATGGTGCTGAAATGTCAGGCTAGCACAAGGAGTCCTGAACAAGGGAACAACATAACAATTGATCGAAACAACTAAGAGCTGTGTTACATGGAGACAAAAAACAAATTCGAATTCAGCCAACCATTTTCAATTATGCCCCAATCAAGTTTGAATGTGGTATTTTTTACAATGTTCAAACCATTAAAACGATCCGACGTTTTGTGGGACAAATATCGGACATTTTGAACAGTTATCCAGAGCAGCAAAGAACAGCAAAGAGAGCAGCTCAAAGACCAACAGATGTAGGATGTTAGTAAAATCTCCAAGAGGTGACTATCTGGAGAAATAGATAGCATAGAAAAAAAGCATCAACAACGACTTGGAAAAATAAATCTACAGATGAAGATACAAAGAGAAGATTCGACAAATTTGAAATTTTTTGTAAATGTTAATGGGATCGTGGACGGGGAAGGTGTTGTAGACCAGAAGGTTAAAAACCGGTTCAGAGAAAGGAGTTGTAAGTAGTTTTAAGTTGTATTTTCTCTGTCAAATGTTAAAAAAATAAAGTTTTTATTTTTGACTTTAAATAGTGATTTTTGGGATAGTTCTTTGCCTCTTGAATTTTAACAGAATACAGCACGGGGTGAATTCTTCCTGTTTTGCTAGTTTACATTAGCAGAGGGGGTTTACCCCGTCACGTAACACCAGATTCTGTGGTTGCTTTGGTATTTCACTCATTCGTGCATTTTGCCACATTACCGATTTTCAAGTTGTCCCGTCTACACAAAAGGTCCGTGCTTTTGCACCATTGTACAAAAGATGCAGTGTGTCTAAGCGACAGGCCTCCCTACAATAATATTCGACGCTGATTCAATCTATCTATCCTGATATTGACCCATGGAAACAGCAGTGCCCACTCTCCTCCAGTCAGGAAAACGTTCCCTTCACAGTTAATGTTACATCCCGCTCTCAAGGGGCTTTTCATTCCATCGCTTTCAATTCCTCAAATAATCCGTTTCAACAGATTTTGTCACTGAGTTATTTCTTTGTTTGTGTTCAAATCCTGTGAGCAGAGGGTCCCAGTTGGAGCATGATAAGCCCATAACACAGAGGGATGACCATACTCTGTGCACTGTACTCTGCTGTTCATCATTTCACTAACAGCAGGTAGACGTATTTATGCTCTGCAAATTTTCACGCCTGTTTTAAGAAGTAAGATAAACAGTTCCTGCTCCTGCTTTTGTTGTCACGCAGACCAAGATTGTTAATGCTGGGTACATGCACTGGCCGAGACTGTTTGCTCTCCCACATCCGTTTTCTCCCCAGGAGGTGTTCAGATGATGGTCTGCATCGCTTTCTTCTGTTCCCTTTCACTCTAGGATGGTGTGAGCTGTGAAATCTACTCTCTGAGCTGGCAGTAACGTGAGAAAGCTTATACATCTCAGGTGCAACCTGCCTGAGTGACAGGACTCGCTGCAGTAACATTCCATGCTGATTCAGACAGCAGAGCCCTCGCTGTGACTTCGAGAAGGACACAGACACAGATGAATGGGAGAGATTCTCTCTTTCCCTGCAGTTCTTCGCACTTCTATCTGTCTCAGATGGCATTATTTGCACAAGGTTCCCTAAAGAAAATTAAGTCCTGTGCATGCGCGATCTCTCTTATGTACAGCTTTCTAGAATTTCCATAACTCTCACTACCTCCAAACCCTCCCGCGCTCCACAACCCCGTGTTTGATAGTGGGCTGAAGAGAGCGTTCATGTTTCTCTCCCACAACACTAATTGCCAATTGAAGATGAGTTCGTCCAGCTGCCAATGATGGGAGCCCCCTCCAAAAGAAGTGGCGAGCACAGCCTCCGGGGAACCGGAAGTCAGAATGGCAAGGAGCTGTTATTAAAACTCAGTGTACCCTTCCCTCCGAAACAACAGAAAAACCCTATTTTTTAAACAAGGAAACTCACCTGGTTTATGGATCATGCTTCTGTTGCGGGTCTGGCTTGTTGGTCTTGGGTGTGATATCGCCTCGGGTGGGTTAATGTGGATTTTGCCGAGTGCACATCCTGTGCGGACTAAACTGAAAGCCTTAAAATGTCCAAACTTTTGTTTTACTTATGCTGTGATTTGCATATCCTTGATTAGTATGATCTGCCTTTACCAATCGCAAACAGAAGTTTTCACTGTACTGAGGTTCATGTGACAATCAATCAAAAAAATTCAATCAGTCGACCGCCATAGACATTTCCTTATTGTCTGGGGGCTGCATAGCCTCACTTTGCACTATGACATATTTTGTTATTCTGAGTGAAATCACAGTTAAACCAACAGAATGTGGCAAGTTAGTCAGAGGTTATATTGACACAGCCGGGACACATCTGCATCACAGTGTCACACAATAATAGTGAAGACCTTTTGAAATCGTCCTCTGAGAAACATGCCACAAAGCCAGACAAAAAGCTGAAGACTATGAGAAACTGCAATGGTCAGCTCTAACAGCGCGGCCCAAAGGGTGCGTATTGGGCTCATAACCACGAAATTAATGAATTGAAAACATCCTCTACTCGTTAACAATTCCATGTTTCAGTGTTCGTACTGTAACCGCCAGTGTTTCTCTATAATAGATCTCCATTCTACGCATTACATGTTGTTTCCCATTCCACTTCCTTTCATTCAATGTATCTGAAATGAGTATTTCATACCGATACACACGGTAAATTTACACAAATGAGGAAACACATTTGTGAAGTTCTGGAAGCTCTTTACCTGTTCTGTGTCGGTGTGCTCTGATCTGATTCGCAAAATCTCTTGCCAGAGCTGGGAATAAACTGGTGAAGGTTAGACACATCAGTTTTCGATTGCTCGATGTGCATGACGCCCTGCAGTTATTCCCCAAGCCGTTTCACACAGCAGTGTTCTCCCTGTGAAATGAAAAGCTGTGAATTATAATTTGATCAATTTGTTGGAGACAGAATTCAGATACAGGGACAGCTCCACATTAGTAAGGCATACATCACCAACTATGAATAACCACAGGGATACACAAGCGGCAGAGATTCGCTATGGACTCGATTGGCTGAACAGCTTCTGTCGGCGCGTGAGTGACGCCACACATTGATGCTGTCCCTCTTCCTGTCTCTGGAACAGTGTGGCTGATGGTGAAACAAAATCTCATTGTTAACTCTATCTTCTGCGTTAAACTGTCTGCAGCCCCGCAGCTCAGGGACGTGGGTATGGCTCTTAGTGAGTGAGACTTTCACTCGGATTGTTTTTATCTGGGAACGTTGGGGCTCAGATGATAACTGCTGCCCGATTGCATCAAAGAAGCCGATGTTATTGTTACAAATGCCTTTCTGCAGGATTGCTGTATGAAATGGATTTTGAACAGCAAACAGGCTGCACAAAAATGCCCTCACATAAATTTAATTGAGGGTAGAGATTCCGGAGTACACTTTTGTCTTACCCACCAGCTCAACATCTTTATCGCTTCTCAGATAAATGATATTTGCAGGAAGCTCCCAATCAAACTTGCTGATTCCCACCACTTGATGGAACTGGCTGTGCCAATGAGAGCGAGGTTTCGAGTGTGTCCGCGCTTGCCTCCCCTCACACTGCTTGTCGGTGGAGGGAAACAGCTGAATACTCTGCCGATGGAGACAACTTAGTGCAAACGGAAGAGATAAACAGCACTGTCCCGTGAACAAGGAGATGGAATGACAAGGCGATATTCTTTATAGACTTGGATGCTTAGAAATCTGCGAACACATTGGGATGTAGTTGGAGGCGGAGGAATTGGGAATAAGGGATGGTGTTTTTACACGGTCGACTGATCAACTGTTTGATAAAAAGATGTAAATCATTAAGTTGCACCCTTTGAAATACCTTTGAGTATTGGGGTCAGAAGTGTCATTGTAGTGGGCATGGCACAGTACCACAGGTGGTGAAAGTGAAACAAGTGTTAAAGGATGTTCACCCACAGAATCTTACTCTGAATAAATCCACCACCTGGATATTCGCACACTTCTGGGTGTGAAGATTTAGGAAGTGGGGACTTGAAATGATTGAAAACAGCGCGGAAAAGTTTGATGAGAATGGTGTTGTGTACGAGGAATGTCAACAATAAAGGCCATTTGGAAAGTTGGGACAGGTCTCCTTGGAGAGCAGAAGGCCAAAAGCTGGCCTTGTTAAAACATTCCAAGACATGAGTGGGTTAGACAGAGGGAATAAGGAAGGGGGAATGCTCCCTACGTCTGAAAGGATCGTGAACGATTCAGCAGAGTTTTATAGACATTAGTAAAAGAAGAAAAATGTACATGAGGAGAAATGTTTTCACACAGGGCGTGGCTAGGGTCTGACATTGATAAAGACGCAGTTTCAATCGAATTGTTGAAAAACTAATTCAATGTTCATATTGAATGTAAAAAATATGTAGAGTTACAGGGAGAAGGCAAGAGAATGATACGAAAAGATACATTTATCTCTGTAGAGAGCCAGCACAGCTAAGGTGTTTTGTTACACGTTTTTTATTCTGACTGGAATCACAGTTCGACCAACAGGATGGAGGGAGTTAAACAACAATGATATTGGCAAAGCCGGGACACATGACACAAAAGAATGTTATCCAGCACGTACATGTCACAGGGCGGATGGCGCTGTCACAAAGTCCTGCAGGATATCCTGCGGATCAGACACAGGAAATTTCAGTAATCGAAACGAATCAGCGGCTATGAAGGGTAGCCATAGAACCGGAAGCATTTGCTTCAGAACTCAATGACTAAAGAAGCTTAGGCTCGAGTTCCCCCACTGCAGTTTCTGTGGCTGCGGCGTATTCAAATAAAAAGCAGAACCGGGAGTTTGCTTTGTGGGGACAGGCGTCAGTGTCCATCTTGTCATGATCGTTTTTGCCTCCCACACGGTAAATCGCGGGCTCAAGCTGCTTTCGGTTCCAGGCAAGTTGAGGCATAAACAAAATGGGTAGGACTCCTACAGAGTTAACTGTGGTGTGGGAGAGGGCAGATTTTCTCAAAGTGTCTGTGCTGTCATGGCAGTGCTCGACTCCCGCACGGAAAACCGCAAACAGCTCTACTGTTGCTTTATGTTCCAGGCAGGTTAAGTATTTACTGGAACCGAAAGGAGACGTTATTTCATTGATGTTGCGAAACAAAGTTCTGTCGGAGCCGTTCCGCTGCAGGGAAAGTCGTCCCAGCTTATTCCACCTCGCCCTACGGTCTAAACATTGACGACATCTTGTCTATATTTTGTGATCAATTTCACGTGTTCTTTTTTTACGTTTTCAAGATGTTAATTACGCTGGACAGCAACAAGCTATTGGAAACAGAAAGGTGAAACGTAGAATTGCTTCAACTTTCAGTGCTGGATGGCACTGAGCTGCAGTACAGCGGCGTCGGCTGGTTTCTGTAGTGGTCATCGCGTTCGCCTAACACGCGAAAAGTCCCCAGTTTGAAACTGGACAGAAACTTCTTTGCTCTTCCACTTCAGCCTTTCACATGTACAAGAACGGGGCTTCCTTTCCCATCTGCAAACCTGCCTTCGAATTTGCTTGAACGAATCTGCTCTCGTAGTAAAATATAAGGCAACTCCATTTAATTACTGTGCAAAGCGTTATAAAGTTTTTCTCCAACCTGGTTCTGATCAAATGCCATTCTGTTTGAGAGTATAGTTGCCGCGTTCTGATCCTTCCGTGAAAAGCAGTACCGCATTTGCATTCCTTGCGTAGGCGGCCCGGTTCAAAGGCAGGGAAGAAGCTGATGCGCTGGTGTCACAGCGCACCCCGAATTCCTGAACTTGTCTGTCTGTCAAACGTACCCCAAAGTCGACTCTGAAAGGCCTCGTTTGGAAGCTGTCTGTCGTTATTCAACGCGCGAGAGTTGGCACCAGAGGTCCTCAATCATGTTTTGGAGCAGTTCGCACGTTAATGGCTCATTCAATCAGCAACAGCAATGAAAACAACATACACTCTGAGAGGAACCTCCGGACCTGTGCTGTCATAGCGTCGCTAGTATTAAGGTGCGCCCCGAGATCTAAGCCATGTTGGAACTGAAACGGAGGAATCGACAGAGAGGCTACAGAATGACATCGCATCCATTTGGTTTTCTTTAATCACTGACGAGCAGGAAAATGTAAACGGGGAGGGCGAGTGTGGAAGCGTCGCAATTGCAGCTCTGGTGAAGCTCCTTCTTTGTGATTCACTCCGCAAACAGAGACGTGAAGGTGACTCAGGCGTGAGAGCTCTTCACATCGAGAACAAAAAGCAATCAAGGGCAGTTAGCACCTCTTCCGGAGTGGCGGTGGGGTGAGGTAATTACCTTTTGAGTTCTGTGACTATGTTCAGAAAGTGCCTTTTAGATTGAGGTGAACAGAGACTCCATTTCTAATAAGCACCATGGAAGTTAGCAAAATTTATTGAGTCGCTTCTCGTCGATTCCCGCACAGGTTGGTACCAGACTCAGTTGGTATCCATGTGGCTCATGTCCAGGAGTGAACATCTCTGCAGCAAATTGCACGGTTAAGGTAAAAGGCACGGAAAGTGGCATCTCGAACTGGCTCCGAGGTCAGAGCTTACTCACGATGTGATCTGTCGTTCTCGGAATGTAATGCGACCTCCGGTTTTAGGGTAGAGAACTTTCATTGGTACCCTTATTCTGCAAAACAGACACAGTGACTGAAACGATGCTGCACGGTATGATTTGGAACACGGCCTGCTCAGCTTTGTGCATTTTCCTTGTAGTCCGGTGTGTTTCGTGTTCCGTGTAAACGTGAAAGTCCTCCTGTTTGGTGAAATCATTTAGCAAAACAAGAATCGAAATTGCAGTAACGTCAAGCAGCTCATGGTTATTTGACCAAATCATAAGCGAACATATATTGTCACGCACTCACAGATACATTTGTAACTGAAAAGAGTCTGAGAAGATAGACTCAGCTTACCATTGATTTTTGTCTGGATTGATGAGCTATCATTATCTGCTGGCAAATTGACATTGTAGCCGGGCACATCCCAGCAGATGTGTGAGTCGGAGAGGGATCATGGAACCCTTTTCATGTGACTTTGCATCTGTTTTTTTGCAAAGGCACAATTGGAAATGCAAGAAAACGGGCAGTGCGCCGGGCTGGTAGTGTGGCCAGATGGTAGTGTGGCCGAGTGGTCTAAGTCGCTGGATCCAAGTTCCAGCCTTGAAAGAAACGCGGGTTCGAATCCTGCCACTGCCATTTCTGCTGTTTAACTCCAATGCTGCAGCTTGTTAAAATGCTGTTTCGGTCCCCACTGTGTTGATGTTGAAAACAAAAGTAAAATGGGTTTGCTTGCCGGGGAATTAATGCTTTTGCACCATTACACAAAAGATGCAGTATATTGACACCCAACGCTGCTTGCACAGATATTGACCCCTGGAAACAGCACTGTACACTCTCCTCGAGTCTGGAAAATAATTTGCTGCATTCCCAGTCTTACGCCTCTTTTCATTTCATTGGCTGCTGTTCTTCACTGAATCCGATTCAGCAGATCTTGTCACTGAGTCATTTCTTTGTATGTGTTCAGATCATGTAAGTAAAATATCACAGTCCATAACCCAGAAGTCAGACCATACTCAGGGAACCGTACTCTGCTCTTGAACATTTCATGAACACCAGGGAGAAATATCGATGCTCTTCAAAATTTACTCACCTGTTTTTCAGAAGCAAGATAAAAAGTTCCAGGTTTCTGCTTTTGTTGTCACACGGACCAAGATTGTAAATGCTGGAACCAGTTGAGAATGTCCGCTCTCCCACATCCATTTTCTCCCTAGGAAGTGTTAACTTGATGGTCTGAATTGGATTCTTCTAAAAAGAAGATTATTTTTATCCATTGATTTCTGTTTGATGGGCCCACTAGGCTCCCTCTGGGCCTCTGTATATCGCTCTGACGACAGCAGTTTCCCGCAATCTTCAGATTTTTGTAGCAAGTACCTTCGAGGATGACATCAAAAGATGTTCGCTATGACTGTGTGATACTCTACCAATGGAAACAGCTCTATCAATGGAGGCAGCTCAGTCCGCTGGAATGGGATAATTTCTGCAGTGTGTCCTGCGGATCAGATACAGTGCACTTTATCATTCAGATCATACAGAGTGAGAGCGCTCGAAAAGGGCAATTGGACACTCGTACCTGTGTCTGCTCGGGAGTTACAAAATATGGGTTAATGCGGAAGCACTGCGGATTTGATTAGTTTCAAGTGTTTACGTGAGGCAGGAAGCAGAAAAAGACAGACTGTGAAGCGATTGGGATCTGAATACAGGAGCAGAAAATAGGTTGCACAGCACAGACGAGAGCTTTGAAGTATTGAATTCTGATTGATGGTCCGATCATGCTTTCACTAGGCCACGCTGATGCAGAAGATAATATGTCAACGTCTCTTGGAATTGAGATGTCATAGGCAAATATCACCGTTACACTGCTGTAAATTCCTTTTTCCAATGTGACGACAGTCTGTGTGTAAAATAGCTTAAATATTTAATCCTTTCACATCAACAATTCCATTCCATCTCATTGTGTTGTATTGTCTTCTTCCCACGTTACCTGTTATTGTGCCTGAAGTGAAGTTGATTTGCTCCTTCTGCGTGTCTTTTACAGTCTAAGTGATATGATGCATTTGTACTGATCCACCTTCTGACAGAATTTTCCATTTCACTTCAGCCCGCCCTAACTTCGGTATCTGATACCATTCCCATTGTCTGGGTGTTTAGCGCTCGTCTCAGATCCAGCCTACCCTCACCCAAAATAAATGCAAAACTCAATCACACTGAGATCACTGCAATCAGGGGCATCTTCACTCCGAGGTCATTGATTACTCCTGGGAGAAAGTTAGGACTGCAGATGCTGGAGATTTGAGTTGGGAGTGTGGTGCTGGAAATGCACAGCAGTTCAGTCAGCATCCGAGGAGCAGGAGAATCCACGTTTCAGTATAGCCCTTCAACAGGAATAAGGCTTATGAGTCGGGACTGAGAGATAAATGGTAGGGGTGCAGAGTTGGGCAGAGATAGTTGGGAAAGCGGTAATTGGATGAAGGTGAGGGAGAAGATGATAGTTCAGAGGGAACAGTGATGGAATGGGTCCAGAGGTCGGTGACAAGTTTGAGGCTTGGGACTTGGGGCAAGGGAAATGAGGAAATTGTTCAAATCCACACTTACCCAGTGAAGTGACGGAGTCCCAAGGCGGAATATACGGCGTTCGTCCTCCAGGTATTGGGTGGTTATTGTTTGGCGCTGAAGGAGGCCCAGGAGCTGCACGTCTTTGACGGAGTGGGAGGGGGAATTGAAGTGTTCAGTCACGGGATGGTGAAGTTGGTGGGTGTGGTGTCCCAAAGATGTTCTCTGAAATGATCTGCAAGAAGGTGTCCTGTCTCTCTGATGTAGAGGAGTCCACATTCGGTTCAACGGATGCAATAGATGACCTTGGATGTTGTACAAGTGAATTTCTAACGGATGTGGAAGGATACCTTGGGCCTTAGACGGAGATGAATGGAGTGATGTGGGCGCTGCTTTTACCCTTCCTGCGGTGGCAGGGAAAGCTGCCAGTAGTGGGGTGTGGGTTTATTGAGGGTTGTAGACCTGACGAGGGGCTCGTGGAGGGAATGGTCTTTTCAGAATGCTGATAAGGGTATTTAGGTAAATATATACCTGATAGTGGGGTCTGTATGGAGATTGCAGAAGTGCTTGAGTCTGATGTGGTTCATGCTGAGTTTGGTGGGGTGAAAGTTGAGGACCATGGGGTTCTGTCCTTGTTGCGGGAGGGATGGGATTTAAGGGCGGTTGTGAGTGAAGTGGAGGAGATGCACTGGAGATCAAGGTCAACCACGTGGGAAGGAGACCAACTGGGACTTTCTGAGGTAGAGTTGGTCATCCTGGGAAAAGATGTAGTGGAGGCGGAGGAATTGGGAATAAGGGATGGTGTTTTTACACGAGGTGGCGGAGGGGGTGTAATAATGGTAGCTGTGGGAGTCGGTAGGCTTGTAGTATATCTCTGTCATTAATCATTCGCTGGAGACGGTGATGCACAGGTCCAAGAAGTTGAAGGAAGTTGCCAAGGAGATCCAGGTGAATTTGACGTTGGGGTGAAAGGTGTTGGTAACGTTGGTGAACAGTTCAACGTCCTTGTGGGAGCAGGAAGTGAGGCCAATGGATTCATCAATATAGCGGAGTTACAAGTGGAGAGACGTGCCAGTGTAACTGCGAAAGACGGACAATTCCACATATCTGACAAACAGGCAGGCATAGCTCGGTCACATGCAGGTGCCCATGGCTACCATTTTGGTTTGGAGGAAGTGGGAGGATTGGACAGAACAGTTGTTGAGCGTGAGGACCAGTTTAGCCAGGAGGATGAGGGTGTCGCTGGAAGTGTACTAGTTGGGATGGGGTGAGATGAAGAAACAGAGGGCTTGGAGACTTTCGTCATGGCAGATGGATGTGCAGAGGGACGGGATGTCTAAGGTGAAGATGACGCGTTGTGGACCAGGGAAATAAAAGTCTTGGAGGAGATGAAGTGCTTCGGTGGTGCCACAAACGTAGGTGAGGATTTCCTGGACTGGGGAGACAGGAAGGTGTTGAGGTAGGAAGAGATGAGTTGGCTCGGACAGGCGCAGGTTGAGACAGCAGGTCATAGGAAGCAGGTAGAATCGGGCAATGCGAGGTTCATGGACAATGAGGTTGGAGGCTGTGAATGAGAGATTCTCCAGAGATGATGAGGTTGTGATGGTCTAGAGATTAGGTTACATGCCCGCATGCATGTTTGACGAGGTGGCCGAGAGGTTAAGGCGATGGACTGCTAATCCATTGTGCTCTGCACGCGTGGGTTCGAGTCCCACTCTCGTCGCTCTTTTTGGATTATCACAGCTGTCTTATTGAAATTGGAACTCCAATGGTTTGTTTATATGCATCGACGGTATTATAAAACCTCAAACAATAATTTGAGCCTGTTGGCTAACTGCATTGAAATGTAGATTGAAATGGGACAACGAAAAGGAACGCGATTTTCTTTCCCAAGTCAAGTTGCTGTGACCTTTTATCGTATGAAAGAGATCCAGGAAAACCAAATAACGAGAGATGCGATGTGCATCTTTAATGCAATGGTCCTTAATGAGTGTTTTGTCATATGAAATCTGGAGCAGGTTGGGTAGAAGTGATTCATCTTGGTGCGAAGAGCGCAGAGAGACACCACAAAATAATAGAGATATTTCAAAAGGTGCAGGGGTGGGTGTAGCGACACAAAAAAACTGGCTGTGAATGCTCAGGAGAGAATTGCCGATGTGGGTACCGTGCATTGGCACGGACAGACTTACACATTGGTCTCGCCCTTTCCCCCTTGTTCTCGCCATTGATGAAGGCTGAACATAAGACACAGATAAGCACAAAATGTGGGAAGCAAGCTCCCTCTCGTTATGCACACACTGGAATGCATCACATTGAACTATAAAAAACTGGAGAAGTCAGCATGTTAACTGCAGCAAGTGAACGTAAACTGTGGATCAATAACCACAGATTAATGCAACATAAACATGAAAAATGATTTAAAGTGTCTTTAAACGCATGTCATTAACAGACATTTCGTTCTAATACCCGACATGCCTTTCATGGGAAATCATGTCTCACAAACTTGATTGAGTTTTTTGAAGAAGTAACAAAGAAGGTTGCTGAGGGAAGAGCAGTAGATGTGATCTATATGGACTTCATGGAGGACTGATTAGGAAGGTTAGATCTCATGGAATAAAGGGAGAACCAATCATTTAGAAACAGAACTGGCTCAAAGGTAGACGACTGAGGGTGGCAGTGGAGGGTTGTTTTTCAGACTGGAGGCCTGTGACCAGTGGAGTGCCACAAGGAATGGTGCTAGGTCCTCGACTTTTTGTCATTTACATAAATGATTTGGATATCAGCATAAGAGGTACAGTTATTAAGATTAGAGATTACACCAGAATTGGAGGTGTAGTGGACAATGAAGAACATGAACTCAGATTGCACCAGGATCTGGACCAGATGGGCCAATGGGTTAAGAAGTGACAGAAGGAGTTTAATTCGGATAAATGCAAGGTGCTGCATTTTGGGAAAGCAAATCATAGCAGGACTTATACAAATAATGATAAGGGGAGTGTTGCTGAAGAAAGAGACCTTGGAGTGCAGGTTCATAGCTCCTTGAAAGTGGAGTCGCAAGTAGATAGGACAGTGAAGAAGGCGTTTTGTATGCTTTCCTTTATTGTTCGAAGTATTGAGTACAGGAGTTGGGAGGTCATGCTACGGCTGTACAGGACATTGGTTAGGCCACTGTTGGAATACTGCGTGCAATTCTGGTCTCCTGCCTCTTGGAAAGATGCTGTAAAACTTGAAAGGGTTCAGAAAGGATTTCCAAGGATGTTGAAAGGGTTGGAGGATTTGAGCGTTAGGGAGATTCTGAACAGGCTGGAGCTGTTTCCTCTGGAGCATTGGAGGCTGAGGGCTGACCTTATAGATGTTTTCGAAATTATGAGGGGCATGGATACGATAAATGGACAAAGTCTTTTCCCTGGGATCAGGGAGTCCAGAACTATAGGGCATAGGTTTAGTTTGAGAGGGGAAAGATATAAAAGAGACCTAAGGGATAACGTTTTCACACAGAGCGTGGTACGTGTATGGAATGAGCTGCCAGAGGATGTGGTGGAGGTTGGTACAACTGCAACATTTTAGAGGCATTTGGATTGGAATATAAAGAGGATGTGTCTGGAGGGATATGGACCGGGTGCTGGCGGTTTGGACGAGATTGGGTTGGGATATCTGGTCGGCGTGGCAGGTTGGACTGAAGGGTCTGTTTCGATGCTGTACATTTCTATGACCATATTTCAAGGTGGATGACAACAATACCAATTTTGTTTTGAAATTGAGATCTATTTCATCATTTTACACAGCGACCAAGTACAATTTAAATAATACAAATAACGTTCGCTCACACGGAATAAAACTGTGATTTTATTACAAACATTGTCCTTTTTAAGGAGCAGTAAATCAACATGAAAAATAAGATGTAATTTTTATTGAACATAGGTCAGTTAACACCATTATCTTAATTCGCATTGACTGCAATATGCACATGGTAAATAAGGTTAAAGATAGAAAGTATTTTGGAAATAATGATTCGGTGGTGACGAAAAATAAGATTAGGTTCTCATGATGCGGATATTCCACCAATGGCTCCAGTGGTGGAAATGGTCACTGGGCAGTATTTCTATGGTGGTATAGAGGTGTGTGAGCTGCCAGTTTTGGGAGATCACACCTCATCTGGAGCAGCCTCTGTTGACATGGACCAGGCAGCATTGTAACATCAGACTTGGAGGTCCAACCACACCTGGAGCAGCTTTTATTAACATGGAGCGGCAGGGAGCATTGGGACATCAGACTCCGAGATCCAACCTCATTTGGAGTAGCATCTGTTGACATGGACCAGGGAGCTTTGTGGGATCATTCTGAGAGCTCCACCCTCATCTGGAGCAGTTTTTCATGACGTTGAGCAGCAGGTAACATTGGGACATCAGAGTGGGAGCTCCAATCTCACTTGCAGCAGCTTCTATTGACATGGACCAGCAAGGAGCAATGGAATGTCAGGTTGGTAGCTGCAACCTCACTTGGAGCAGCTTGTATTTACATGGAAGAGGAGGGAGTATTGAGACATTAGGCTGGGGGAAACAATATTCAATTAATTTAATCTGAAGTAAAATAAGTTTCAACACCTCAGATGTTAATTGATTTATGAAGAATCTGTCGCTGGAAAAATAAAATTCTTTAGATATTGATGACAAGTCCTGCAAATATTCAACTCAGGAAAACGCATTACTACAGAGAGAAATGCAAGTGATGTTTCAGGTCTTTGACTTTTTCTTTCCTGGTCGACTCTACACTGGATTACATGACCAAAAGGACTTTTTCACTCATTTCATGTTATTTAGTTTCCTGCAAATACGGACAGGTCATTGACGTAGTCTAAAGCTGAAAACTATGGGAAATGCGATGTTGTGATTAGGCTGGAGTTTACCTCGAATTATGGTGGAAACACAGCAAAATAAGTTGTAATTTCCTCGATCATCAGTGACCTCATTGATTGGCTGATCAGATTGTGAATGGTAGTTTTATTTGAGGACCATTTGAAGTGAATCAATGATGGTGATTACTGTGTTTTTTATTCACCTTGGGAATGTTACCGTTATTGCTCATGTCCTCGTTCACACCACAGCTCTGCAGAGTGTAAAATCACAGCTGTGTATCTGGCCAGTGTTACAACCATTCGTATCGCTGGCTACGGATCAGATGGTTGTAAGTTCGAAATTTACTTGGCGCATGTGCATTGTGGAGATTCACAACACATCCAAGCTAATTTTCTTGGTGACACTGAGGTGGATAAAGTTTTTGGAATTTTCATCTCTACGAACGAAAATTCTTTCACTGTCTTCGATCAGTTAAACATTACCTAGAACAATCACAGTTACAAATCACACAGCACCAGGTTGCATCGAACAGGCATATTTGGAAGCAACATCTTCTTCATCAGGTGGTTGACAACTGTTGGACTCTAATCTGTCTTTGCATGATTTTCAGATTTGTCCAACACAGTCCAACACCAACACTTCCAAGTCATGGGTACCATCGACACTACTAACGATCAGTTAAAGTCCAGATGATCTTCCAAAAGATCACGCATATTGACACACACACCAAGCTTCTGCAGAAAAACACCCACCTGATGAAGGAGCGGCTCTCTGGAAGCTAGTGCTTCCAAATTAACCAGCTGGACTATGTCCAGAGATCGTGTAATTTTTAACTTTGTCTACCCAACTCAAACACTGGCACTTCCATATCATAGAGAACATCAGTCATGTCCCAGCGCTGTCAGAGAAGGAATCCTGAAATAGCAGCACACATTGCACATAAGTACGTTTCATTTTCAGAAACCAACCCACTCAATCGCTGCAGCTCCTGTGTATGAAAAGCACAGAAAAGAAATAGCTGAGATTCAGTTTTGACAATATTTTGAAACTCTTTGGGAAGTGGAATCAGAGGAGAATGAAGGATGAACTGTCCGACTGTGCAGCGAGAAGGAACGCACTTTTCACTTCTTTCAAGGCGAGGGTATTGACTGATCTAAGGCATTTAGCATATTCCTGGTAGACCTGCTCTCTCTGCGAGAGGAACAAGAAGTCCTGATATCCTGAACAGTAATGAAACCCAGGCCACTCAGTGAAAGCGCCGAATACCAATCACTAGATCACCAGGGATAAGGGCAGAAACAGTTGCACGGTTTCTTCATAACACAGGTTTTGGAATTATGTCACTGTAGATACGTTTTCCCTCAAAAATGAATGAATTATCGAGTGTTTACAGCATAGAAATGGGTCCCATCATCTCCCTTCCCAGCACCGGGTCTGTACCCTTGTAAACTCTGAAGTTTCACGTGTTCATCTCAATGCTAATTACCCTGGAACGTTTTAATCTTGTAAGGCACAATAAATGGGATTGAGGTTTGAGATGGGAAAAATGTGTTCACACCCAGTAGGGGAACTGAACGCCATTTTTACGCACAGACTGCAGCACGCAGACACATTTCCCCAAGAGTGAAACAGGCCT
Source organism: Chiloscyllium punctatum (assembly GCF_047496795.1). NCBI lineage: Eukaryota > Metazoa > Chordata > Chondrichthyes > Orectolobiformes > Hemiscylliidae > Chiloscyllium > Chiloscyllium punctatum. Next base: position 82,687,571 of record NC_092754.1, read on the forward strand.
CGGGAGAAAACAAGCACAAAGTAAGATGTCACCCTCTTGACTGATATTATCCCATTTCAGACTTCAACACCAGTGTCTGGTTACAGCAAAGAAAGGAAGCATTCAGCCCGTCACGTCCCAGTGTTCCTTGCCCATTGTTTCCCCATTACTCTGTAGTTTATACTGCCTCACTTCGTTCTTGCTGCAAAACTGGATCATTGCTCACGCCCGCTATTTCCTGTCCTGCTGAACGGTTTTCCTCAATTTCTTGGACAGAAAAACAGGAATGGATTATTTCAAACACTTTTCTAGTTTACAAGGCCAGTGTTATCACCACTGAGCCAGCACATTGCCAGTTCAGAGGTAAGGTCTCATACATTAGAAACTTCAATGCAACAGATGATTGGTTAGCTCCAGTGTTGTAAGCCAAACAACAAGACTGGAATGGAGCCGAGGGCATCATGCACAGAAGGATGGGAGAATAGAATGATGAATCTCATGGTGTCCAGGGTGGTGTTAACAGAAATCTTCCCTGGTAGTATAGGTGATGAGGATTCAATGCTTTCATTGTCATGGCTTGTTAAATGTTAACGTTTACAGTAATCAACATGAAATACTGCATGAACGTTCGAAGCACAATGATGTTGTGCAGAAGTCAGAACCGCTTCCCTGTATGTTACAGTTCCGCATCAGCAACGTCAGCTGCAATTGCCTGACGTTCAATCAGTTTAAATCAAGAACGGAGCGAGCGTCAGGAAAATGGAAGGGGCCTGGTAGTTTGAAGCTAACATGGTCATTCTAACACATGGGAGACTTAGCAAACAATGAAGGTATTTTTCAATGTACAATTTAGTTACATCACCCTGTAAAATTGTGCGATAAATTCAGTGTCTTACAACTGTGTACTCCACAAACACCTGATGAATGAGCAGCAGTCCAAAAGCTAGTACTTCTAATTAAACCTGTTGGACTAAACCTGGTGTGTAATTTTGAGAGAGTTAACAACATGCCTGGTGGAGCCAGATTCAATGTCGGTACTGAATATCGATTTTCCAGTTTACATTAGTATACTGATCACTCCGGATCAATTACCCATATTATCTGCCATTTGTTTTGTTCTTTGTTCATTTCACTCCGGTTCAGTGTTCCGGGGCGACACGCATTTTTATTTTGGCACACGTTACTCAGATCTGTTTTGCAGCTTCATATTAAGGCCAGCAATTTTAGGAACAGAAAGACACCATTCAGACGTCAAGTCTGTTCCGCTATTGAATGGTGTCATTTCTGATCTGATAACCTTGAACTGCACTTTCTTTCCTTTCCCCATAACGCTTGATTTCTGTTTGAAGATCTGCCAATCTCAGCCTCATTACACCTAATGACCCTTCCTCAACAACCTTCTGCGACAAGAAATTCCACAGAACCAGAACTGAGAGAATAACTGCTTCCTCATCTCTGTTTTAATTGTGACATCTGCATTCTAATACGAAGTTAAAAATCATACAACACCTGGTCATAGTCCAACAGGTTTAATTGGAAGCATGAGCTTTTGGAGAGCTGCTCCTTCATCAGGTGTTTGTGGAGTACACAGTTATAAGATACAGAACTTATAGCAAAAGTTTACAGTGTGATGTAACTGAAATTATACATTGAAAAATATCTTGATTGTTTGTTAAGTCTTCTATCTGTTAGAATGACCATGTTAGCTTTACTTCTTTCTTATGTAAATTGCAAACCTTTATTTGAAAGTTACATTCTCAGGTGAACTTTATTAAATAGTGTCAGCCCCGAGAATATTTTCAAGGCGTTAGTCCCTGTGTGCTGTGTCCGTGCCATAACGTTTAGACTGATGCTAATCTCGGCACAATAGTTAGCACTGCTGGCTCACAGCGCCAAAGATGCAGGTTCAATTCCCACCTCAGGCGACTGACTGTGTGGTGTTTGAGCATTCTCCCAGTGTCTGCTTGGGTTTCCTCCGGGTGCTCCGGTTTCCTCCCACAGTCCAAAAATGTGCTGGTTAGGTGAAATGGCCATGTTAAATTGCCCGTAGTGTTCGGTGTAGAGGAAGAGGTTTGGGTGGGTTGTGCTTCGGCGGGTTGGTGTGGACTTGTTGGGCCGAAGGGCCTGTTTCCACTCTGTAAGTAATCTAATGTAAGAAAAAACCCACTGCAGGCAAGGATGCTTTGAGGCCTGGTACATTTGTGAAAACGAGCAGAGGGTACAGCAACAGATGAATGGAACTGCACATCCATCACAAACAGGTGTGTCCCTTGCCAGCTGGAGAGCACTTCAGTGGTCCAGGACATTCGACCTCGGACTTTCGGGTGACAGTCGTCCAAGGAAGACTTCGGAACAGGCAGCACCTAAAAGTGCCCGAGCAGAAGCTGGTCGCTAAGTTCGGTACAAATGGGGATGGCCTCAACTGGGACCTTGGGTTCATGTCACAGTACAGGTGATCCCATTGCCCTACCTACACACAGAGACCCTCCTACACACACGCACACAAACGCATATATATGTTTGTGCGGTGAATTTGTACTTGCAGAGTTACATTCTACTTTGTTCAAAAACTGAATGAATCCATGTAAGTCTCAGTTAACTCATTTTAAAAAAAAATTAGAATCATTCTAAACATTATGGAAAAGACAGCAGCACAAGGGGGCTGACACCAATTGTTTAATGTTCACTTGAGAATATGACTTTAAAATAAAAGATTTTGCGCTTTACATATGAAAGAAGTGAAGCTAACATGGTCATTCTAACACATGGGAGACTTAGCAAACAATGAAGGTATTTTTCAATGTATAATTTAGTTACATCACCCTGTAAAATTGTGCGATAAATTCCGTGTCTTACAACTGTGTACTCCACAAACACCTGATGAATGAGCAGCGGTCCAAAAGCTAGTGCTTCCAATTAAACCTGTTGGACTATAACCTGGTGTGTAATTTTCAATTTTGCATATCCCAGTCCAAAATTATCATCTCCGAGTCATTCGATACGAGGCGCTTTGGTCACTGAACCAAACTTTCTGCATCCAACTTATTAAATCCTTGAAAAAACCTATATGTCTCAATAATGATCATTTTGTTGTACTGAGTCTAAGCAGGCAAAGGCAACTGATTTCAGCGTTTCTTCCCATTTGATTTCATCTCCAATATGAAATTCTCACTGACTCTGATGGAACTGCTATCTTTGCTGTTTTCTAATGTCAGGAATTCAGATTCAATTTAAGATTTTCGTAAGGAACAACAAATCTCTTTTCACTGACTGGAAATCAACATTGGGAAATAGCGGTGAGAGAGCTGAATTTCAACCCTTTCTTCATCAGCTTCCTTCTTCTTTCTATTAAATGGTTTAGATTCCAATACAGACAAAAGGTGCAGGTTGCGGAAGTCACGTGTTTGTACTTTCACTGACACTCTGTCTCGCCGGGAACTGCAGACCTCCCCCACACTGATTCAGACTGCACTGTCCTTCCTGTGACATGTCCCATGGGGAATGGAAGGACAGGCATTAATAAACCACATTTGGCAATGGAGCGACGCTTTTAAAACATTTACACTGCCCCAGCGAGAAATCGAGTTCCGATCTCCCGCATAACATGCGACGACATTAACCACTATACTAACGAGGACAACAGTTTCCAAGGAGACCCTTCAGCCAGTTGTGGCTCCATTTGTCAAAAACAACTGCTTAACGACCAGAATCGATTGGCCCATAGCCTTATAGGTATTGGCAGAACATATTCACATGTGAATATTTCTTCAGGTTATAAGGGCTCCCACCTCTCTGACGCTTACAGATAGTGTGTTTCTAATTCCAACACCCGCCGGCTTATAACACTTTTGCACACATCTACTTAAACCTTTCTTTCTCATTAAATTTCTGGCCCCATGTGATCGATCTCTCCATCGATGGAAACGCTTCTTTCAGTCTACCTTATCCCTTATTTTGTACATCTGAACCATGCCTTCTCACAAACTCCTCTGCATGGTGACAAACAACCCTGTCTCTCTTCATGATGGAAACTCTTTCACCCAGACACTATCCGAGTGAATCTCTCCTGCACCTTTCCCAGTGCGATCACATCCCTGGAGACATGTGAATTGCAGACAATCGTTTAGGTAGAGCCGGATAACCCTTTCTACATTCTGCAGCTTTTGTTGCCTTGCGGTCTGGAGTCACATGGAGGCCAGACCAGATAAGGTCTGCAGTTTCCTTCCCTCAAGGACGTCAGTAAAACAGGTGGGTTTTTTCAGACAACGGATTTAGCATGTTTTAATTCTAAGTATTTATTGTATTCACATTCTATCATCGTGGTGGTGGGGTTGGGATCGACCCCATCTCCCCAGAATATCACCTGGTTTTCTGTCTTAACAATCCAGCAATAAGACCACGAGGCTATCGCAGAAAGCCGGCGAAGCTGAACATTTCTAATCGTCTCTTTTCCTCTGTGCCCTTTTATTGAGCCTCACACTTCAATAATCTCTGCTCCATGTCAGTAAAAGCTTCTAAAAGAGGATTGATCTCACAGCCACGATATCCAAACAGAGCAAAAGATTTGAAGATGCCAATGAAGAGATTGGGACAAGGTCATCCAGCAACAGTGAGTGCAATGGCACAGACTGGACGGTATCAAAGCGTATGTTAGACTGTGCTGTGCCTCAGTCAAATGGAACGAGAGACGGAAAAGAGAATGAGGGAGAGTGGGAGGGAGAGACATCTTCAAGAACTTTTGGGTTTAAATCCTGATACATGAAACACAGAAATGTCAAAGAAGGAAATTCGTTGGAAAACAAAACATCACTTCGAAGAATATTATCATGTAAAAATAATTAACTTATTACCATGTTTAAAGAAAGTGAAACGTTGAGAGAACTGACCGCCATGATGAGGATTCGAGCCGAGGTCGCTGCAATTACAACGCAGAATATGAACTACTAAACTGTTCCAGCATCCCACAGACCACGCTTGCAATTTGCAACCAGTGTGGTAGCAGAGGAAATGTCAGGGTGAATGTACAATATCAGGACTTAGCGACAGGCATGTGGAAACGCAGAATGGGCTGAATCTTTAACTTTTACTTCCTCAGAGACTGTGAAGATTCCATGAATGAGAGTATTGGAGAATGGGATTAATGAAACTCTCCAAACTCATGGGACAGTGCAGGATATTGTTCAAGCGTATGCTTCAACAGCATTATAGTTTAACATCGTCTACTTCATCACTTTGCCTACACAAGGCAGTGCCAACTGCTGCAGGAAATTACACATAATTCCAGTTCCAGACCTGGATCAGAGAAACTGTGTGAAGGAGCCACGAAGAACCAATTGGAAATTGGGATGGAATAACAGGAGAGAGACGCGTGTATTTCCGAGGTTGAGATTGCTCCTGGTCAAAAGCAGGGCGGAAGCGAATACTTGCCAACATTTATTATATTATAGCCATAAGCAGTACATGTTGCTGAGACAGCCGATTGGCGTATCGAAAGCGTGTTGACTTTTGTGTGGCAAGGTTCGAAATTTCATTTTCCTGTTTGGATCAGTGTTTTTGACATTGGCAGTAGCAGCTGCTTTTGCTTGCATCAGCTCAGAATCAGTTTCTTGTTCCCAGTAAATGCTGCAACCTAGCGAAGGTGGTGTTGTGGTTAATAATAAACGAGTCATCCTTGGGGACTCAGACACGTAACTGGTAATGTTAAAGTTTGACGAATAAAACCTGGAATGAAAGCCTGACCTCAGGTACAGAGAACATGCCTTTAATTTCCTGAATTCCCATTCATGCATGTCCCCTATGCAGTGGATGCTAACATCTTTGCCCAATCCTGCCTACTTCTGACTCCAGGACAGGAACAACATAGCTGACCTTTAATCCGAGAATGGCGACCGTGATGGGAAGCAGGCCATCTGGCCCTTGCAGGCGACACCATCCCTCTGAAGCACATTTTATCAGACCCATACTCCATACCTATTCCATTCCCCTTCATTTCCCATGACTGATCCCAGTAACCCGCACACCTTCAGTCTGTGGGAGGAAACTCACACAAACAAAGAGAGAATGTGCAAACTGCACAAAGTCACACGAGACTGGGATCGAATCCATGTCTCTCGACCAGCGAGACAGCAGCGAATCAGGATGAACAACAAATGCTGTCCGGACCAGCGACATCCACACCCTGTGGTTATATTAGGAAGAATAAAAAATCATTCACTACATGGACAACGGGATTGGCATCTGCGTGGACATAATGTGAACCCATCGTTCATCCTGGGTAGATACAAGGACACAGATATCACAGAGAAACCAGGGCAATGCGGGATTCAATTATCTGCTGAAGTGGAACTCATTTACTCAGTCAAACTGGGGACAGACTGTTAAACAGTCCCGTGTGTGGGAAGGGCTCAATGAGCAAAATAACCTCGAGAGTAACCAACAAGATTATATATCCCAGAAGGAGATCAATTAAACTGTCACTGCTGCTGTTAATCCCAACCAGCTGCCTGTTCCAGAGCGTCAAAGTCATAGACTCAAACAGCATGAAAACAGGCATTTCACTCCAACCAGCTCATGCTCAACATAATGCCAAACTAAGCGAGCCGCATCCGACGGCTCCTGTAACTGTTGAGTGTTAATAATGACATTGTGATATCATTACTGCATTGTTAATATGAATGCCCAGATATAACTCTGTGGACTCGGGTTCAAATCCTGCCATGGCTCATGCTGGAATTTTATTTCAATAAATACCTAGACTTGAAGAATCTAATGATGATGTTGAATCAGTTGTTATAGATATGATTCACTAATGCCTGATAGGGAAGGAAACTGCCATACTTATCTGGTCTGGCTTCATGTGACTTCAGATCCTTAATATCGTGGTTGATTCTGAACTTTCCCCTGGGCAATAAATAATGGACTAGGCATGAATGAATAGCTTTTTAAAATCCCACCGAAACTTTCCAATTCATTTATCGATCCAAATATCCTGTAAATAGTGTAAATTGCACACATAAGCCATCCTCTGTTACAAAAGCCTCTCATGTCTTATTTTAAATCGCTCTTTTCACCTAAAACATTTGCCTTCTCTTCTTGTAGTTACCCCTCCTTGGAGAAAAGACGGTTACAGTTAACTCTATCCGAACTCACAATAATTTATAAATTTCTATCAGGTAGCCTATCAACCTTCAGTGCTCGAGTGAAAATATTCTCAGCCTATCCAGCCTTTCGTTATAACTCAAACATTCCCCACTAGCAATACGCTGGTATATCTCTTCTGAACCTACTCCAGCTAAATAATTTCCTTGCTATTACTGGACGGCAAGAACTGGACGAAGTATTCCAGAAGAGGCCTCACCCAATGTCCTATCAATTTCAACATAACGTACCAACTCCTACGCTCAACGGACTGAGCAACGAAGGCAATATGACAACTTTTTTTTAACAATTCTGACTATATTTGGAGCAAACAAAAAAATAATTATGTACCTGCATCCCTGGCCTCTGTGTTCCACAACACTACGCAACGCCCTATCACTAATTGTATAAGCCCCACTCATATTTGATGTAGCAAAATGCAATACCATCCATTTATCCAGATTGATCTCCATGTGACATTTTTCAGCCCAAAGGCGCATTGGATTAAGATCCTTCTGATATCTTGGATCACCTTCTTTACCGTCTCTAATTCTGTTGTCCTCTGAAAGCTTATGTTTCATGGCTTCTATGAGTTCCATTGTTTTCTCATATAGGTCCATGATTTATACTTATTTGTGTGGCCATCATTTAGCAGGTAGCAAATCATGTAACAAGTACTCATGTAGTTAACCATGAGGAAGAAAGCCATAGACTGCAGGGAGATTGGAAACAATTAGCAAGAAAAAGTGCTGAAAAGAATTGAATCCAGTGAAGTGGGTGATAATGAATTTGGGGAGGAACAATGATAAAAGTTTGAATACTGACTGGTTTACAGTAATAAAAGAGAAATTGGAGTCGGCATTCACGAATGTTTGAAGGTGATTGGACAAGGGATCAAGTGGTCTCGACGCTCTGGAGATATTTTCTGTTCTTCACTGCAGGTGGGAAGATAGAGCAGGGAAATAATGTGGAACTTTAGCAAATGCCTGTTCTGAGAAGAGTCAGAGGACCGGCCACAAGTCAGGTCATTGCATTAATCATTTTTTCGGAAGAATGTTAAAATAGAAGAAGGAGGGCGGAAATAGACAATTTGGCCCACCAACTCTGAATCAGCATTCAATCAGATCTTCGCTGACAATGCTGCACATCAGACTGGCACGTTCCTTGGAGTGGAAGTTTCAGATGGAGGTCATTTGATGCATAAGTCCGTAAGACAATAGAGCAGAAATTAAACCATTCAGGGCAGTGTGTCTGTTCTGCCATTAAATCATGGCAGACATCTTTCCAAACCCAATTCTCCTGCTTTCGGCCCAATGGGCGGCACGGTGGCACAGTGGTTAGCACTGCTGTCTCACAGTACCAGAGACCCGGGCTCAATTCCTGCCTCAGGCGACTGACTGTGTGGAGTTTGCACGTTCTCCCCGTGTCTGCGTGGGTTTGCTCCGGTTTCCTCCCACAGTCCAAAGATGTGTGGGTCAGGTGAATTAGCCATCCTAAATTGCCTGTAGTGTAGGTAAGGGGTAGATGTAGGGGTATGGGTGAGTTGCACTTCGGCGGGGTGGTGTGGACTTGTTGGGCTGAAGGGCCTTTTCCACACTGAAAGTAATCGAATCTAAAAAACCTTGATCCTTTTGACAACCACGCTGCTACATATCTCAGTCTTACATTCAATCAAAGACCTGGCTTTCACAGCCTTGTCTGGCAATGAATTCCATACATTCACCACTCTCTGGCTGAATAAGTGTATCTTATTACTTTTCTCAAATGTCTTCCCTTTTCTCCAAGGCTTTGACTTGTGGTTGTAATCTCTACTAAAAATGGAAACACCTTCCCAGCATCCACTCTGTCCAGACCATGCACGATTCTATAAGTACCATTTAGATTTCCTCTTATCCTTCTAAACCTCGTCTAATATAGACCCCGAGTAGTCAAACGTTCCTCATGTGTCAAGCTTTTCATTCCTGGGACCATAATCGTGAATCACCTCTGAACACACCCCAGGACCAGTGCATCCTTCCTGAAATTTGAGCACCAAACGTACGCACAGTAATCCAGATGTGGTCTGACCAGACCCTAAAAGAGTCACGGAAGTGCATCCCTGCTTTTATATTCAAGTTTTCCAAAAATAAATGTCATCATTGCAAATGCCTTCCTAACTACAGATTCGACCTGCAAGTTCATCATGAGAGAATCCTGGGCAAAACACTCCAGTATCTTTGCACAACAGACATGTGAAATTTCGCCCATTTAGACAATAGTCTGCATCTTTATTCTTTCTACAAAAGTGCATCACCTCACACTTTTCCACACTATGCTCCATTTGCCATTTTGTTTCTGACGCTCCCTACATGTCCATATCCTTCTGCAGCATCCCCGCCTCCTCAATGCTACCTGTCCTTCTGCCTTTGCATTGTCTGAAAATTGACACACATTGCCCTCAGGTACTTTATCTCAATCGCTACTGGAGAAAATGAAATGTTGTGCTCCCAACACAGCCTTGAGGAACGCCACGTGTCACAGCTGCCATCCTGAGAAGGATCCTTTTGCTCCCAATCACTGGTTTCTGTCCTGCGAGCGCACCTTGCCTCTGAAACCATGGGCCCTTATCTTATTCAGTAGCCTCCTATGCGACAAATATCAAAGGCCTTCAAGAAGTCCAGGCACATAACATCCATTTGCTCTCCTTAGTCTACCTTCCTCATTACTTCCTCTAGGAGGAATTCTTGCAGATTTGTCAAGCACTGTCTCCCCTTGGGGAAACCATACGGATTTTGCGTTATTTTGACATACACTTACAAGTATTCAGAAATTTCTTCCAACGCAATGGATTCCAGGACATTATCCACAACCAAGATTCGGCTGATTGGTTTGTAATTTGCCAGCTATTGTGTTGTTTCTTTTTTAAACTGGGTGTCATGATTGTGATTTTTCAGTCCTGTAGTCCCGTTCCTGATTCTATCGATTCCTGAAATTTCTCTACCATAGAACTATGGGGGGTACTCCATCTGATCCAGATGATTTATCCACTTTCAGGCCATTCAGTGTTTCTTGCAACTTCTCAGTGATGGCCACTCGACTTACGTCTGTTCCCCTATTCTTTGTAGGTTTGGGTATAACTCATGTCTTCCACCGTGAAGACTGGCACAAAATAATTTTTCAGTTGCCCCATTATTTCTTCATTCCATGCTACTATCTGTCAAGTGTCATTTTCCAGTGGCCTATTGTCCACGTCTACCTCTTTTTTGCGTTTATATCAATAAAGAAACAACTGCAGCCTTCCTTTATATGAGTAGTTACTTTAGATTTAGTCTTCTCCCTCCTCATTGGTTTTGTTGTTGCCCTTTGTGGGTCTTTGTGAGCCTCCCAATCTTCTGATTATTCACTGCCCTTCGCCACATTATATATTTTCTCTTTTGCTTTTATGCTATCGATGACTTCCTCAGGCAGCCATGGTTGCCTCATCCTCCCTGCACCATGTCTCATTTTCCACAGGATGTGTCTCTGATGTGTCTACCAAATTACGTTCGGACACTTCTGCCATTGCATTTCCACTTTCCTGCATTCTGGCGAGGTTCCTCTCCTCACCAATTTCATCCCGCTCCTCCCTCATGCCTCTGTAATTGTCTTTATTCAACTTTAAAACCGTTACCTCTGATTGTATATTCTCCCTCTCAAATTGCAGGGTAAATTTAATCATGTTATCATTACCGCCTCCTAAGGGTTCCTTCATCTTCAACTCCGTTGACACGTCTGCCTGATTGCACAACTCTAAATCCAGTATTGCCTGTTACCTACTTGGCTCCACCACAAGCTGCTCCAAAAATCCATCTCGTCGACATTTCACAATTGAATTGAATTGAATTTAATGTCACTTGTTCTGAGGCACAGTGAAAAGCTTTGTCTTGTGATCAATACAAGCAGATCGCAGTGTTAAGTAGCATCGATGTAAACATATAATAGGTTGGCCTTTGTGATTGTCCTGGCCGAGTTCACCACTCGCTGTGTCTCCAAACTTGAATGGTACAGATGCCATACCAGGTCGTGATACATCGAGATAGATTGCTCTCAATGGCGCCCCCATAAAAATTTTGGCAAATATATTCACAGTGGTGCTTCAAGTGATCATCATTTCTGAAAAAAAAAATTTAACCACCTCTCGCAAGATGTGATCATCACACATATATCCCTCTCCCATCCTGTCCGCCATCCACAGGGACCATTCCCTAGAGGAAACCTTGTTGCACTTTATCTTCACTCCCAACACCTTCCGCAACTCGCCCCATGTAGTCTTCCCACTGCATCGTTCCTTTTGTGACACATAATTGCATAGAACCTAAAAACCGAGCAGGAGTGGGCTGTTCGGCCCTTCAAGCATGCTACGCTGTTCAATGACATCATTGCTGATCCTTCTAAAGACTCAAATCTGCTTACGCGCCCTCTCACTGTATCCCTTATTTCATTTATTGTTCAAAAGAAGTATCGCTTTTAGCTATAAAAACCTTTATTGAACGAGCATCAACTTTTTCGCTGGGCAAGGTATTCCATATATTAACATCTGTCTGGGTGAAGAAGTTCCTTCTGAACTCAGTCCTAAATCTGCTCCCTCTAGTCCTGAGGCTATGCCCTCTTTTCCGAATTTCACCCGCAAGTGGAAGCATTATTTTCAATTCTACCTAATCTATTCCGTTCAAAGTAAGATTCCCCGCTCATTCTTCAAAATTCCAAAAGAAAGTAATTCCTAATCTACGCAGAAATTATAGGCGAACCCCCTCAACTTCGGAATCAATCTCGTAAACATTCTCTCCACCGCCACCCCCCACCCCGCCCAGTGCCAGTATATCCGTTCTCAAGTAAGGGGATCAAGAGTGCACGCAATACACCAAGGATAGCCTCACAAGCACCTTTTACAGCTGCAACGTAACATCTCTGCTTGAACCTTCATGAACCTACGTTGAATCTGTCCAATTTGTATTGAGGAGGCCCGCTATTTCTTCCTTGATAATAGACTCAAGCATCTTCCCCACTGCAGAAATTAAGCTAATTTATCAATAATTCCCAATCTTTTATCCACCTCCCTTTTTAAACAGTGGTGTCACACTAGCTGTTTTCCAAAATGGTGGGACTGCCACGCAGTCTAGTGAATTTGAAAATTGCCACTAGTGCACTTGCTGTTTCTCCCGCCATCTCCTTTCATACCCTGAGATGCATTCCCTCACGGCCAAGAGTCTTGTCCATCCTCAGTTCCATTAGATTTCCTAACACTACCTCTCCTGTAATAATGTTCGTTTCCAGGTCCTCACCTGCATTTGTCTCTTTGCCACTTCCTGGCATGTTATTAGCATCCGACACTGTGATGACTGACACAAAATACCTGTTCAATGTCCCTTCTCATCTTCGAAACGACCAACCTTTATATAACCACTTTTTTTTTGGTTTTATATTTGTATAGAAACTTTTGCTATCCATCTTTGTATTCTGTACTAATTTGTTATCCCCTCATGTTTATCTTTAAAGTTTTCTCAATATTCCAGTTTCATGCTGTTCTTGGCCACTTGGTATGCCTTCTCTTTCACTTTGATAGCCTCCCATATTTCCTAAGACACACAGGGCACATTATCCCTTTTCTTACAGACCTTCCTTTTCAGGTGAATATACTTTTGATGAGCACGTCTACAAAAACATCGTTTTTGGAAGTCGTCCACTGCTCGATATCTGTCCCACTATATAACCTTTGCTTCCAGTCTACTTTAGCCAAGTGCACTCTCGTTCAATTGTTGTGCCTCCTGTACATGCACAGGACCCTGGTATTGGATCTTCTCTTAACACTCCCCATCTGAATTCTAAGTTCTGCCATACTGTGATCACTCATTCCAAGAGGATCCCTAACTGTGAGATCATGAATTATTATTGTTCCTTTGCACAGTACCAGATCGAGGGTTGCTTTCTCCCGCGTCGGTTCCATTGCATATTGTTCAAGAAGACTATCACGGGTACTCTCATCAAACTCCTCCTCAAAGGTACTGTGACTGAGCTGGTTTGACCAAGCTACATGTAGGTTAATATCCCTAATAATAAAAGCGACCCACTTTTACAGGCATTGCTTATTTATTTGTTTATTGCATTCACCAGTGTGATGTTATTGTTTGTTGGCCTATAGAGTGCACCTATCAGTGACATTTTTTTCTTAGAATTTCTACTTTCCACGCAAATTAATTCAAACCCATTCTCCGTAGAACATATATTGTCTTTTCACACTGCCCTGATGTCAGCCTTGAATAACAGAGACACGCCACCTTCTTTAAACTGCTGTCTGACCTTCCAAATAGCTTCCTACTCCTGGATATTTTACTCACATTCGTGGCCATCCTTCAACCGTGTCTCTCTAATGGCTTTTAAATCATTTTCATTCGTGTTTATTTGTGCCATTAACTCTTCAACCATTTTATAAATGTGACGAGCATTCAGGTGAAGTGTTTTTTTTGTTAGATTTCTTGTCCTCATGATTTCTCTAATAATATCACCTTTTGCTTCTTGTCTGTCCTCACCTGTCCATTAACATCTTCCCTCCTTTGATTCCATTGGCTCAAACAGACCTTCCAGTCGAAGAAAAACATGAACTGCACTTCACGCAATCCACTCTGCTACAATCATTACTCGCAAAATGGCTTCCACTATCTTGGGAAACGAAGTATGGACTGGGTGACCAAACTGCAGAACATCCAAGGTCTGTCTTCAAGAAGTGTTCCAGCGAATCACAGAGGAATGCATATCAGGCCCTAGTCGGAAGGGCCAGGACGAAATACAATCCCTAGGGAACCGGGACTCTGCCCAGAATGGGTTAATGTGGGCCTTTGGGATCCCACCTCCTTAGGGAGATCTCAAGAGGCCCCACACAGACACAGCCACACATGGGAACCCTCCTCCCTTTCTCCCAGGAAACTGAACCTTTAGACCCCACCGCTGACCAATCGCCCAAACCAAATCCTATGAATCCCGTATTTACCCGGCGTCAAACAGCTGACGGTCACATGACACACGCAACACCCATTGCAACCACACAGCTGTTGGGCAGCACCAGAAAGGGGACTCTCCTTGATTCCACCTCAGACCCTGATACTTTTTTGAATGGGAACCTCCGGCAATCTGACATTCCCAGACTGGACACTGAGGAACAAACCAAATTAATCATCATGTGCCTTAATCCAGCGGACCAGTCAGTCCTACCTGAGGGCCAGCAGCGAGGGAGGGGGCCCCTTGATGAGATGAAGACAGTGGTCCTCATTGTTGTAGGGCAGGATAAGGCAGGCTCCAGCGAGGTGCTACACAACTGAGGAACAACAACAAGGGGTATACCCTATCAGTTTCTCCTGGCGACTCTGTGTCCAGTTTTTTAATGCGATTTCGGGGACATGACACACACTCTCTTAGCAATGAGAAACTGGTTCCGATGCCTTGTCTCCCATGTCTCAGAAAGAGGGAAGGACACATGTCTGGCATTTACATCCTCCGACCCCTCATAAAATGAACTTAATCCTCCACAAATTAATCGCTGCATGGGAAAAGGAGTTAAGCAGTCTAGGCTTCTTATAGCCCCCACTTCAACCTGGAGGACCAAATGAAGGGGCAGGAATAGAGCACGGAGCCCAGCCAGACTCATTCTCCATACATGTCTCCTGCCCCCCAAGACGAAGATAATTCCCACACATGAACTGCAAAATCAAACTGTGCCATGTAACCAATCCCAACATTTCATTTCTGACAGCTGGATACTTTAATTTCCCACCAAGTACCGGGAAGTCCAGGAAAGAGGGCAGCCCCTAGGGTACCATCCTGGCAGTAAAAGCTGGAGTGGAACAAGCCTGCAACATTTTCAGTAAGGATGACCGGTATAACCCCGTAATGCAAATAGCCTTAAAGCTCTCCAGTGACATGCGGGCACAAGCCGCCACGTGACAACCAAATCAGGAACAGCTCTTGTCTTTGGGAAACATCGATATACACCCTGGGGGTTATCCCAGCCCTCTCCACCACATCCTCCACACGGGGCCGACTTATTGTACTCTGCAAGGAAGGGGACTGCGGCCTGGAATGAGTGACAATTAGATTATTTGATTTTTTTTAATGCTATGTAGAACACAATGTCAGATAGTGGATGAAGATATTTATAGAAAATACTCTTGTTCTCTGTTTCGCCAGTACACTGGAGCGGCTATCACAAGGTGACCTTCTGGAGTGTTTATTATGTGTTGTGTATGAGGTTTATAATAACTCTATGGAAAGGTGTGGCACAGGCCAAAGGTGGAAGAATTTACCCAGCATCCCTGCGGTATGACTCACCAGGCAGAGCGGTGTGCGTTGGTGGGACCCTCTAGGTCCACTCTGCGGAATCAGTGGGATTTAGGTGGAACTATCACCCTGTGGTGTACAGAAAACCCCATGGGATTCCCACATTGAGTTACAGGAGAATGAAAATCAAAGGCAATCCTTGGGGATTCCCTGAGAATGGGTCCATGGCAGTGGGATACCTAGCATGCAGCCCAGACAAAGGGTCAGAGTTCAGACAACGATGTCCTGGGAAGGCCCGCCAGGAAGAATTCCTTGGGAACAAAATTATAATCCGGTTGAGACGAGGAGTGAAGTCTCGTCTCCCAGCTTGTCCCACATACACCCGGCCCTCGCATTGGACTCATCTTTAAACTCCCAGGTAAAATCCTGCTCAATAACATTCACCACAGACTAATACCAATCGTAATCATAACATCAGGGTTACAGTTACTGGAGTGGGGTCCATCCCCATTAAAATAATTTCATTCCCACCTGAGCCACACGATAACGGAATGTCAGACAGGGAAATATGAGGGAATATCCAGACCAGCAGCTAACAGACGAATTATCTGGCCACGGTACACGGGGCAAGAGTGTTACCAGTCAATGGCCTTGACTTGGCGAATTTGGAAAATAAACTCAGGATCCTGACCCAACAAGTTATCCGAGCCCTAGAACGACTGAACACAGACAATCAACAGGAGACCATAGGACAGCCCATGGAGAATTCGGCTAGAAATCACTTAGTCACCATCCTGGAGGGTTACTCCAAGAAAATTAACCAGTGTGTCAGTGTGCACTCAATGGGCTGAATGGCCTGCCTCCACACTGAAGGGATTCGATGATACATTTCTATGATTCTATGATATCCCTTCTCAGGTGAATGACGAGTGGTTTGACCAATGTACCGAATGGATTTTGTACAAACACCTGGCTGCCCTGACAACAAGCCGAACCAAGTTTTACAATTTGGTTTGAACCACATTTGCATCAACGTCTTTCCATTCAACAAGGGGAACAAGTAGCAGCCTACTGGCTGTTAAAACACGTAAAGATGGTCAACTTTAGCAAGGAATTTTGGGTATATTGGCCAAGAAAAACTCCCAAGTCAGAAAACCCAGACACACTGCGAAAACAGCAGCCAGGTGGTAATGACACCAGTATAATGTGAAAGGTAATAGTTATCCTGGACAGGCACATCTCCAACAAATTGGAGGTGTGGTGGATACCGAAGAATGTTATGTCAGATTACAACGAGGTCTTGATCAGATGGCGCAATGGGCAGAGGAGTAGCAGATGGAGTTCAATTTAGATAAATATGAAGTGCTGCATTTTGATAAAGCAAAGCACAGCAGGACTTATACACTTAATGATAATGTCCCATGAGTGTTTCTGAACAAAGAGACCTTTGTGTGCAGTTTCATAGCTGCTTAAAAGTGGAGTCGTAGGTAGATAGGATTGTGAAGAAGGCATTTGGAATGCTTTCCTTCATTGGTCAGAGTATTGGGTTTATGGGTTGGGAGGTCAGATTGTGGCTGTACAGGATGTTGGTTAAACCACTTTTGGAATACTGAGTACATTTCTGGTCTCCTTCCTATCAGAAGAATGTTGTGAAACATGAAAGGGTTCAGAAAGGATTTACAAAGATGTTGCAAGGATTGGAGATTTGAGATACAGGGAGAGGCTGAATAAGCTGAGATTGTTTTCAATGGAGTGTTGGAGGCTGAGGGGTGATATTATTGCTGTTTATTAAACCAAGAGAGGCATGGATAGGGTAAATAGACAAGGTCTTTTCCCTAGAATGGGTGAGACCAGAACTTGAGGGCATAACTTCTGGGTGAGGGAGAAAGATATAAAAGAGACCTACGGGGAATCTCTTCCACTCAGAAGGTGGTATGTGGATGGAAAGAGCTGCCAGAAGAAGTGATGGAGGCTGATACAATTCCAAAATTTATAAGGCATCTGGATGGTTATGTGAATAGAAACGGTTGAGAGGGACATAGACCACATGCTGGGAAAAGGGACTACATTAGGTTGGAATATCAGGTCAGCATGGACGAGTTGGACCAAACCGTCTGCTTCCGTCTACATCTCTATGACACTGTAACTTACCCAGCAAACAGAGGAGGGCCCAGACTGAAAGGCACTGGGTCCTATTACACAAAGACACAAACAGTAGCAGGCCGTCCAAATGATTGGCAATGCTTCAAACTAGTATCCGACTCGACTGATTTGCCAGAATTACAGAAAGTTCCAGAAAAAAACAATAAGCAGGGTTCACTTGCAGATCGTTTCTTGAGTCTTCTGGAGGCCATTTGAGGAGACCAGCACAGCAAGTGGCAGAGACCAGCTGATCACCCAGAGAGAGAGAGGGAGAGAGGGGGGATATCCGGCAGAGAGAGATAGAGAGAGAGAGTGAATGGGGAAGAGAATGAGAGAAGGTGAGTGGGAGAGGGAGAGAGAGAGGGTGAGAGAGGAGGGTAGGGAGAGAGAGAGAGGGAGGTAGAGAGGGAGAGTGAGAGAGGGAGGTGGAGAGACAAAGAGAGAGAGAGACAGAGGAAGGGGATAGAGAACGAGGGTGGGGAAGAGGGGGAGAGAGAGGGAGAGAGAGAGAAAGCAGCTTCACAGACCCAGAGAGAGAGAGAGAGAGAGTCAGAGCGAGGGAGAAAGCGAAAGAGCAACTATGTAAACTTACAACTGATTCGGGAAGTATTGTCAGCTTAAGGAGCCCAATAGGATTATACGTGGTATGTCCACTATTAAAGGGTATTGTAATAATACAATAATGAAGAAGGGACTGGTTCTATTGGTATCTGCTTATTTCAGACTGATTTGACCTTTTCAGTATTGTGTGACACCTGGGCACATTCATGAAGAACATTCGATAATTCATCGAACATGTTTGAAGGAGGAATTGGATTACACCTACGTCTCTGGAATTATCTCATAACCTTCCACTGAACCACCTCCAATGCAATTACGTCCCTTCGCAAGTAAGGAGACAGATATTGTTTGCAATACTCCAGCTGAGGTTGCACTAATGCCTTGTACCCTTTCAACTACACTTTCCAACGTTTATACTGTATTCCTTTCGTAATAATGATCAAAATTCCATCTGCCTTCCTTGTTAGCTGCTGAAGCTGCAATGGAAGAGTGTTTTCAGTGATGTTAGTCGATAGGCAGTTACAATAAATGTGAGGTTCGTGTTGTATCAGAATGTACAGGGACAACAAGGGTGAGGTTAATAATGTATTTGTCTGGACAGGAAAGCCAGTGTGTTTGCCTCACTTGGTCCTTCATGTCACTCCGGATTCTGGGAAGTAGGGAATGGTGAATAAATGCTGACCTCAGCAGCAATGCACACATTCAGTGTGTGGGAAGAATCACATTTCAATAAGTGAGTGAATTGTTCTTGTTTAAAGAAGGCAGCTCCTAACCTAGAATGCAGAAGGACAGTGCTGGAACATATTTTCATACTTGGAGTAAACAGACCCGATGCAGAATTGAAATAATTTGTGATCGGGTTCACGGCGTTTAAGTGGACAGTATTATTGCCAGCAGGTTCCAGATTAAATTTTTGTTTTATTTCTGTATGACGTACTGAACATCAACGCTCCTTTATAATTGGGATTAAACTTATTATTGTAATTCGTTTGTTCTTTGACACAGCAACAAAGGTGAGCAATGCTGTCACCTCGATCTCCCCAAGGAGCTTCCACATAGAAGAAAGGCAGCGTCTCTGGGAATGCAGTAGCTCAGAGTCTCAAAGAAGGAGCTTGTCAGCTGCCTGACCACCTCACATAGAAAGATGCATCTACTAATTGATCAAGTGGATGAGGTGTTCAATACCATCCTCGCTTTTATTGGCGTCCCTGGTATGGCATTATGAAATTTGCAGTTGTTTTTGTCTGCTGCTGATCTGCTCTCTGGTTTTATCTTTTGAACACTAACGTCTCCAGCTTACTGACTTGTCAGACTTATCCAGACACCAGGTCAGTGACAGCAATTCACTGAGCATTATTCTCGGTACAAATCTCTACTGACAGAGGCTCCCAACGTTACTGCTGCTGCAGCATTCTTTGATCTCAGTGTTCTGTCATCTGTTCTTGTTTCATACATTGTGAAGGTATGAGGAGAGTTCAGGCAACTTAGTTCTGAAGAAGGATCATTGGTTCCTCAATATTAACTGTGCTTTCTCTCCGACAGATGCTGCCAGTCCTGCTGAGCTATTTCTGTTTTTGTAATACAAATGAGGCCTGTTATTTCCAGAATTGTAAAAGGTTAAGTCATGAGCTGAGCGGTGTCCTACAAGAAAATGGAAAAATTGAACTATTGTAATTTGATTGGGAATTGTGAGCAATGGATCAAAATCTCTTCTCCTCACTATCACTGGTCAGTGGATTAAAGCCTTGACAGATTTCCCTCCTGCTTCCTGCACAATGAGATATTTGTGATGTACGGCTGTGTAGAATAACAGTGTAAATATCACAACAGTCTGAACATTCACACATTGTCACTAAGGGAGCCCTGCATGCTCTGTTATGCTGCACTTGTGTAAGTCACACAGTGTAGATTTATTTGAAATCTTACAATGGTTCTTATGACCTGTTTCCTGGTTCTGTTCAGGCTATGATCAGGGTTTGGTCCAATGCTCAGAGCAGGGTCTGAACTGATCCACGTGGAAGGGAAGAGTTTGGATTTTTGAGTGCCCAATAAACATTCCAATGATGCAGTTGGGGTCAATGTTTATAACTTGGTTCTGTATTTGCTAGAATTGGAGCTGAGAACTGTAAGAATCTATTATCATTCCCATCGTTAACTTGCAAGCAAATGAAATCACAGACTTCCTTGTGGTCTCCTTGGAGGGGCCATGAGCTCAGTTTCTGTCAAAGTGCCATAGTCTCTGCAGTGATTGGGCGAGAGGGTAATCTGGAGTGGGTGTGAAAGTCTTAAAATCCAACCACTGGCAGGCACAGAGTAGATAGGGGTTTGTTCGTAAAATCTTTATTGTTGCTCTCTGCACTAGGAAGGGGGAATTTCTGATCAGGGGGAAATTAACTACTTCTTTTCCTATTTGGCTTCCACAGTTAATTTTCTGGCGATTGTTATCCATTCCCAGGGAAGGTGTGGCGTTTCCCCTTGTACTACTCGGTACCTGGTGGTTATGGGTGCTGCTGATCTGATGGTCATTATGACTGAAATTATACTGTGGAGATTTCGCCGTTATTATTACCCACAGTGTTTCCTGGACATCACTCCTGTGTGTAGTGTTACTGTGGTCCTGTGTCGTGCAGCCAGGGACTGCTCTGTCTGGTTCACTGTCACTTTCTCCTTTGACCGATTTGTGACCGTTTGTTGTCAGAAGCTGAAAACAAAATAGTGCACTGAGAAAACTGCGACTGTAGTTCTAGCAACAACCTGCACCCTACTCTGTTCAAAGAACATCCCCTTCTATTTTCAATGTGAGACTCGGAGTATAATCAACAATGTGCCATTCTACTGTCGAACAAAGTCAAGCTACTTTACTGGGACTTGGTGGGTGGCATTTGATTGGTTTGATACAGTTTTGACCCGTTTACTACGAGTCTCACGTTGAAAATAGAAGGGGATGTTCTTTGATCAGAGTAGGGTGCAGGTTGTTGCTAGAACTACAGTCGCAGTTTTCTCAGTGCACTATTTTGTTTTCAGCTTTGATTCTGTCGCTCAATGCTCTGACAGTTAGGCACATTTCAGTGACCAGCCGAGTCCGGAAGAGGCTGAAGGGTGAGAGTAAAGGAGAGAATCACAGAGACGCAGAGATGGAGAGCAGAAGAAAATCTGTGATTTTACTGTTGACCATCTCTGGGAGTTTCATTCTCCTGTGATTAACCTTTGTTGTAGATATCTTATATTATGTAATTCAAGGAATCAATCCTGCTGAATACTCACCTTTTCTAATTAACTTCAGTGCTGTTGGGTTGATGTTGCGGAATCTAAGTTTTTGAACAAACACATTTATTTATGCAGCAACATTGCCCCGGTTCAGAGCGAAGATCAGTAATGCATTAAAATACCTGTTTACATGGATTCCTTGTGTATTCAGAAAATAAAACTCCTCAGTGAACCCCGCAGGAAGGGGCCTCTTGTTTCCAGACATTTCTTTTTATTCACTGGTGGGATTGGGGACATCACTGGCTGGGTCAGCATTTTTTACCCGTTCTTAGTTGCCCCTTGAAAAGGTTAGAGAGAGTTGCCTTCTTGAACCACTGCAAACCCACAATGCCCTTAAGGACGGAATTCCAGGAGGTGGACCACGCAACCCTGAAGGAACGGTGATATATTTCGAAGTCAGAATGGTGAGATGCTTTGGAAGGAAATTTATTCTGGTGTATCTGCTGCTGTTGTCGTTCAAGATGCAAGTGATAGTGGCATTGAAAGGTGCTGTCTAAGGATCTTTGGTGAATTTCTGCAGTGCATCGTATAAATAGCATAGAGTACTATGTGGAGGTGGGGGGCAGTGTGGATGTGTAGATGTGGTGCCAATCAATCAGCTGCTATGTCCTGGATGCTGTTCAGCTTCTGTACTGTTGGAGCTGCACCCATCCAGGCAAGTGGGGAGTGTTCCATCACACTCCTGAAAGAGTCCTATCCCAGTTCAGGGAGCATGGAATTGCAGATTCCCTAGCAGGGCAGAATCTAAAGGAATTATTCAGAGAATTTGAATTTCCGACTGAATATTTCCAATCAGCTTGGAACTCTCTTTATGTCTGTATCAAAATCAAATCCTTCAGAGGTTTCTGCTGAAAATTAATAGAATAGTTGTTTAGAAAATGTTCCACTATTAAATACATGGTCTCTGCACAATTCAATATACCCCATACCAATGTCACAAGCAGCGACCTATGAACTGTTTCAACGTGAGAAATTGTGGCAGGCAATTACATGACACTATTAGAACTCAGCTACTAAAAAAACTAATTTCTGCAACAAAATTGTCTCAATGCAGAGCAAAGTTCAGGTTGAAAGTAAAATGCCTAGTTGCACGAATTCCTTGTATTATGAAGAAATAGAACTTATTACAAATGCCTGGGATTCCTATTTTCCAGCATTAACCTTCCTAATTCCAATGAGCTGCTCCCTCAATACATTCCCAAAACAGAAATTTCCCCTCGTGGAGTGAAGAGTCGAAAAAGTGTAACATAACTCCATTGAGTTGAAAGTGGCGCAATGCCACCCTCTGCTGGCTACAATACGCCATTGCGGAGGTTTTGTTGGAGGTTGAAAGCCCTCAAGGATTCAATCACTGAGGGAGAGAGAGGGCAGCTCCTCAGAACACCAAGAAAATTGACAGACCCAACAACACACCCACTATCTCTCACACACACACACAAACACATATTCACAAGAGGCTGGTGTGGATGGGGTTGCAATTCGACTGGGAAATGAGGTAATGAGGAAATGATTTTTCTTTGAGCAGCATTCATGACATTTTTCACATCAAATAGAATGTCTCCACTGCAGTTGTATCCAGGCATTTCCGAGTGAATCATTTCATGAGGAGACAGGCTGAATTCTCCAGCATCGTTTGAAGCTGACATTCTCTTTCACTGATCCCAAATGTTAAAGATTAGATTCCCGACAGTGATGAAACAGGCCTGTGGCCCAACCAGTCCACACCGACCCTCCGAACAGTAACCTACCCAGGTACGTTTCCCTTTAACTAATGCACTTAACACGACTCACAATTTAGCAAGGCCAATTCACCTGACCTACACATCTTTGCACTGTAGGAGGAAAGTGGAGCACCCGGGAGAAACCCACTCAGACACGGGGAGACTCCACACAGATAGTCGTTCCAGGCTGGAATCGAACCTGGGACCCTGGTGCTGTGAAGCAGCAGTGCTAACTGCAGAGCAACCGGATCGAAAATACTCGATCCAACGCATTCAAATGCAAGGGTTGAAAGTGAATGATATCAGCACTGGGCATGTTCTGCTCCTTTTCATATCTAGGGACAACTTCACAAAGGATCAGGCAAAGCTACCGTGGGTTTCCAATGGCATTTTTTGAAGAATGAAATCGATATGCAATGTTAGCGATTCACACACTTTAACATTTTTCTGCCCCAAAATCTTCTGGTTGTGCAGTGGAAAGGGGACTTCAGCATAGGGCAGCATTCTATCACTTTGAACACAAGAGACAGTTAAACACAGTTGGCAATAGCAGATATAAAATAGTAACTGAGCTAAAATACTCTCATTAGAGACAGTGGAAGGGAGGCAATGGCAATGTGATAATCAGGATCTGTAGAGATGAGACAGAGATTCAGACCAACAGAAAGGAGCCATCGCAGTTTCAGAGGCATGCAACATTACACATGGAACAGAGCACAGAACAAAAAGAATGACATTGTGAATGAAATCTCAAGAAGTTGTAATTTTCCGTCAAAAAACAGAGATGTTACAGGTGGAGCCTGCAATTGGAAAGCTATTCGAACTCTGGTGTCAGAAAAACACCTGAAATCTGATGGAATGCCCGGGATGATGTGATGTCACTGTGTCTCTGTCACTGTGTGATATCACCCAGAGGGACACAGAGCATCTGGGTCTGTGCAAACTGGAGATACTCAACACACTGGGAAGGATGGCAGAGTTCCTGACCGGGGACCCAGGAGATTTACCAGGATGGTTTGGAGAATGATAGATTGCAATGATTAGGTTAGGGTGTAGAAATCGCCATGAAGGGGACATTTGACAGAGTGGGAGCAGTAGTTTCTGATTGGTTGGCAAATGGTAAATAAAGTGAAGCTGTTTCCATGAGCAGACCATAAAAGGATTAGAGGAGAGTTCCATCAATTTGGGGATGTTCCACAGGGAGAGGATGAGGAAGAATTTTTATATAAAGAATGTTAAAGACCTTGGACTCAATGCTGACCCATTAACACCAATAATGCTGAGATCCTGATACATTGATGGAGGGTCTTGTGTAAAAAAAACACATCGGCCTGATCAATGGTGGAATCTGAATTAAATCAATACTAGCATTGATCTGACAGAATTAATGTGGAGTGTCTCTCAATGGATTTAGACCAGACAATTCCAGGACAGAGAGCACATCACCTTCTCACAGAATACTGGTTGCTTCTGGAGAAATCTTCAGCTGAGTCTGGAAATCTTTCCATAGACTGATGTGAGACGTTGCCGATGCATAAAGGTCCAACTCTCGGAAGGACTTTTCTAGAAATACGCAACAGATCGGGCAGCTGGAAATGTACACAGTGAATACTTTAGCTCAACGAAATGTCATCAACATCTTTTTGAAGTAGGAATATTCGGCGGTAAGTAGACAAAGTAATTGTATGGGAGCAATTGTATGAGAGTGCAAACTAGAGTCGAAATCACAAAGTAAAATATTGTGGATGCTGCAGGAAGTGGTGTGGCGACTGTAGAGACACACAGAGCATGAAAGTTTGGACTTCACAATCACTGAGAGTCAGCTGAACTTGAAATGATAAATCTGCTTCTCTTTTCAGAGAGGGTATGTTCGGTTTAGGAAGACAGACTAAAACAATGGGCCGACTGTAAGAACCGAATATGGAGGGCAATCCTTTATTGAGTACACTGAATTGGTAACATTTAGTGTGGAATGCTCGACAATTCGGGAAATTGCACTCAGATCATGTGGCTTTTTATGTGTTAATCAGCGCCTGGTTAATACGTCTGCATACCTTTGCAATTGCATTTCATATTACTCTTCAACAGACATATACATATATGACAAATGTGTGAGTGTGTATACACACACACACATTTGTATATTGGAAACAATACAACCTTACAATTTGTGGATAACAATCAAAGGAAAGTTTTAACTCCAAACAAAAGTTTGAGACAAGTCCTGTGCTATATCCCTGCTTGCGGTTTCCTGATCTGCTCTCGACACTGAGAGCATAGTGATGCAGTCCAGGGAAATAAAATCTCTTCAGAATTTTCCCTGGTCTCCATTACAATGACAGATCTTCTGAACAATACAACAACCATGGCACTTTCTAATTTCCAGTCTATATTTTCGATGAGGTTGCTGCACACCATTCCTGCAAATACATTCACGTCTCTCTTCATTTATTTAGCAACTGGCATTTCCAGCTGGTTGATGGTCACTTGCTCCATATCCCTCCATTCCTTGCACATCCATCTGCTTATAGGGCTAAAAGCTCCTGAAACACCACAATCATATCTGCCTCCATTACCACCCCTGACATTACGTTCCAGACACCTACCACTCTCTTTAGAAAAAAAAACGTTGACCCCACATCTCCTTTGAACGTTCCCACTTTCATCTTAAATGTTTTAGACATTTCAGTTCTAGGAGAGAGATTCTGACTGTCAACTCTGTTGATGCAACTCATAATTCAATGGATTCTCCCCTCAGCCTCCGCTGCTCCAAGGACAACAACCTGAGTTTTTTCCAGAATCTCCTCATAGCTCATACCCTCTAATAAAAGCAGCATCCTGGTAAACCACTTCTGCATCCTCCACGTCCTCTCTATAATGTGGCGACCCGAATTAAATGCAACATCTAATAAGCCTATCTAAAGTCTGATAAAGCTGCAACATGACACCCTCACTCTCCATTTTTTCTTGCACTTTGTGTC
The DNA here is from genome assembly GCF_047496795.1 of Chiloscyllium punctatum. Lineage (NCBI taxonomy): Eukaryota > Metazoa > Chordata > Chondrichthyes > Orectolobiformes > Hemiscylliidae > Chiloscyllium > Chiloscyllium punctatum. The sequence continues at coordinate 82,713,645 of NC_092754.1, forward strand.
AAGTCCATGACCTTCTGTACTTTACCACACAGCTCCATCCTTTACAAACGTTACCTCACGACATTATCCATCCCATAGACCCAGCCCTACAGCGTCGCCATTCCAAACAAAACGCTACACTATCCGCACATCAAACCCTGGACAGTGAAAGTGACTCGCATTTCCAGATTAACCCACGTACTTGTCTCCCCCATCTTTAATATGTTGACTTTCCCACCTCTTCCTCAATTCCTGTCCACTCTGCTCCAAGCAGGCTGTCCCCAGAGTCCAGAACTGACTTCCCCAACTTCACTGCTACTGCAGGGAACCCAGACCCCCTCCTTGAGAATTTCATCGAACTGGTCCTCAATGACAGGATCGGCGAGGGTCACCATAGATTAGTTAACGGGACTTCAGGATCGAAAAATCTACCAGAACATTTGGAGATTAATGAGTAGTTTCTGTGGCCAACTATCTGGACTGTGGTGATACAAATTCCCTGATCCTGATTGTCTGCAACAATGTCAAAGTCCCTGACGCACTGTCCCAGAATCCCCTGACAGAATCCTGACTCCCTTGCCCTGACTGAGAACTCGTTCCCTGAGGCTTTGAGACGTAACCATTTGGTTGAAGTACTTGCAGTGTGTTTGCTGCTTTAGCTGCTGTTTCAAGTGCTTGACATTCCACCCACTTGACTGATCACCGTTAACAACAACGAGAAGCTGTCTTGCTTATGTCTGCGATAAACAGGGAGAAAGTGAGGGTTGCAGATGCTTGAGATCAGAGCTTAAAAATGTTTTGCTGGAAAAGTGCAGCAGGTCTACAACCAGGCAAGACAGGAGCACTGTGAAACATTAGGTTCTGGTTGAGGCATCAATGTGAAATAAAGTTGTGCCATTCCCTGAGCAGGACGTATCTCAGACGCTGGAAGATTTGTCATAACCTATTATTTTACAGCAATAATGAACTTTGTGGACAATTAACTCTGAATTTTGATGCAATGCTTTTATGTAACTCCTGCTCAATTTGTCAGCTCCACATTCTGTTGGACTGGTTAATGTGAGAATCAGCTCTCGGAGTAATATGCCTCTGACTTGGTCAGTCGTGATGCGGCACACAATTGTGTCCTACATCAGTGAGTATGCAATCTGATTCAACTCACAGGCCTTTGAACTAAGAAAATAAAGCCATCACAAACAAACCTATTGATTCAAGTTACTCTTGCACTCTGATGAAAAACATTCTTAAAGATTTACAAGGAAGTTGCCAGGGTTTGAAGGTTTCAGCTACAGGGAGAGGCTGAATAGTCTGGGTCTGTTTTCCCTGGAGTGTCGGAGGCTGAGGGGTGACCTTATTGAGGTTGATAAAATCATGAGGGTCATGGGTAAATAGACAAATTATTTTCCCTGGCGTGGGAGAGCGCAGAACTAGAGGAACAATTCCTGCCTCTCCACAAGCCAAATTCAGACAAACACTTGAAACGGGTCCTAATTCTGATCGAGTAATAACACTGTCAGGAAATATTGGGTCACTCTTATGAAGGGAAATCCTTAGAATAATCCATCCGCCTTGTATTAGGTGAACTCTGATCCACAAACCATTAAACTCCGATCACCCCACCAATTTAAATAAACAGAACCATGGTGGACCCGAAGTTCGATCGAGTCAATGAGCCACAAATATTTGGCTACAACTCCAAATATTCCAATTGCAATTTGCTACCTTTAATTGCAAATCAAAGTTCGTTGAGTCATGAAGTTGTACAGCACGGAAACAGACACTTTGCTTAAGCTACTGGTATCAACCAGATAACCTCGATAAATCTAATCCCCCTTGTCAGTATTTGTCAGTATCGTTCTGAATCCTTCCTGTTCATATACCCATTCAGATGCTTTCAAAATGTTATAATTGTACTCGCCTCCACCACATACTCTGCATGAAAAAGTTGCCCCTCCAGTCACTTTTAAAGCTATTTTCACTCAAATTAAACCTGTGATCTCTTCTTTTGGATTTCCCTACCCTGGGGAAAAGACCTCAATTATTCACCCTATCCATGCCCCTCATCGTTTTATAAATATCTATAAGGTCACCACTCAGCTTCTAACATTTCCTTTTGGAACATTGTCATGCACCTTGTTTAAGTGCATGTCGACAATGTCTGCTGCTCTGCCTTCATCAGTCTTATTTGTTACCACTTCAAAAACCTCAATCAAGTTAATGAGAATCGATTTCCCACAAGAAAAAGCCATGTTAACTATCCCTAATCAGTCCTTGCCTTTCCAAGTGCACATAAATCCTGTTCCTCAAAATCCTCTCTAGTAACATAATGATCACTGACATCAGGCTCACCAGACTATATTGTTGTTATGGTGCAGACAGCACGTTATTAAAATAAATAGTTTAATATTATATTTGCAATCAGCACGCAAAGTCTAAAATACAAAATGAATCAAATAACTGCCTCACCTGCTCTACTCCTCATAGTATTAATGAATATCGTCCAATTCAGTTTGTGCTCAGTCTCACTTCCATGATATTGACAGTAGTGTGATTTATGGAACCGTATCTAAATAGCAAGTGAGATCTTTTGGATTCTTTCTTACTGGGAATTGGTCATTAACTCTGACAGACTCGAAACATTTCTGCAGGTTGGGTGCAGTTCCCAATTACAGCCAGTGGTGTCCATTAACCTGTGGAAAAATGAATTTCCTGGGTCAGAGAGATGGAGACAACAGACAATAATTATTCTCCTTGTGTTGGATGGTTTGAGAGAGAAACATTAAGAGAAGGGATCGACTGCTATTACTTTTCCAGGGTGGGAAAAATGATTGTTAAAACTCTGAGAGAACATAAACATACCAATTTCCAGTAATGGTCACTGGACCTGAAATGTTAATTCTGATTTCTCCTCATAGATACTGCCATACCTGCTGAGCTTTTTCAGCATTATCTACCCTTGTGTCTGATTTACAGCAACTGCAGTTCTGTTGGTTTGTATTCCAAGATGGATTAAATAACTCAAGATAGTCAGCATGAAATTGTTGAGCGAAAGGCATGTCTGATGACCAGGACAGATTTTCTTTGAAGGATAATGCTACGATGGAAGAAGTGCTTGTGATGTCAAATCAAATCAAATCAATCCTGTGTTGGCTGAAATAGTTCAGTTCAGACACCATTAGTCTGAAGAGCTAGCCTGGTTCAAAGCTTGCTTTCGCAACACATTCATTTAGTTTCACTGACAAAAAAAAAATGGTGTCTTTCTACGTTGTAATCTGTCTCCAATTCCCTGACCCCATATTACAGTCTGATCAGCAAAGACATAGAACATAGAACATAGTACACAGCACAGGACAGCACATTATACGCCCTTCAGCCCTCGGTGTTGTGCCAGTTTTCTATCCTATTCTAAGGTCAGACTAACCTTCATACCTTTCACTATACTAACTTCCATGGGCCTATCCAAGAGTCGATGAAATATCCTGCATGTAGCTGGCTCCATACCACTGCTGGCAGTGCATTCCATGCGCCCACCACTCTCTGTGAAAAACACTACCTCTGACATCTCCCCTAAACCTTGCTCCAATCACTTTAAAATTATGCCCCCTTGTGATAGACATTGCTATCATGGGAAAAAGTCTCTCGCTATCCACTCTATCGATGCCTCTCAAAATCTTGCGCACCTCTATAAAGTCACCTCGCATCCTTCTTCACTCCAATGAGAAAAGCCCTAGCGTACTTAACATTTCTTCAATAGACATGCCCTCCAGTCCAGGCAGCATCCTGGTAAATCTCCTCTACACGCTCGCTAATGCTTCCATCTTTCCTTTCATGAGGCGATCAGAACTGAACAGAATATTCCAGGTGTGATTTTACCAGGGCACTAGAGAGTTGCTGCATAACCTCGTGGCTCTTAAATTCAATCCCCCTGCCAGTGAAAACCAAAACACCACGCGCCATCTTAACACCTCTGGCAAGCTGGGTGGCAACTTTGAGTGATCTACGGAATTTGACCCCAAAATCCCTCTGTTCCTTCACACTACTAAGAATCCTACCTTTAACTGCATTAAAATTCTACCTTCCGAAATGAATCACCACACTCTTCCCATTTGAACTCCATCTGCCCTCCAATAGCCCGCCACACTACCCACAACTCCACCAGCCTTTGTGCCATCAGCAAAGTTACTAACCTTCTACTTCCATATCCAAGTAATTTTAAACAATCAAAAAGAGCAGAGGTCCAAGAACAGACCCCTACAGAACACAAGTTGTCACCAAGCTCCAGGTTGAACGCTTTCTATCCACCTCCACTCTCTGTCTTCTATGGGCCAACCAATTCTGTATCTAGACAACCAGATGTCCCTGTATCGCATGACTCCTGACTTTCTGAAATGGCCTACCACGGGAACCTTATCAAACGCCTTGCTAAAATGCATATACACTACATCCACTGCTGTATCTTTATCAATGTGCTTTGACACATCCTCAAAGAATTCAATAATAATTGTGAGGCATGACCTTTCCCTCACAAAGACACGTTGACTACCTTTAATCAAACAATGGTTTTCCAAGTAATCATAGGTCCTGTCTCTCAGAATACTCTCTAATAATTGGCCCATCACAAGCGTAAGACGGACTGGCCTGTAATTCCCAGGATTTTCCCTATTCGCTTTCTTGAACAAAGGAATAATATTTACTACCCTCCATTCATCTGGCACTGCTCAACTGGACAGTAAGGATGCAAAGATCATTGCCAAAGGGGTAGCAATCTCTTCCCTCGCTTCCTGTAGAAACGTGGAAGGTATTGGGCGGCACGGTGGCACAGTGGTTAGCACTACTACCTCACACTGCTAGAGACCTCGGTTCAATTCCCGCCTCAGATAACTGATTGTGTGGAGTTTGCACATTCTCCCTGTGTCTGCGTGGGTGTGCTCCGGTTTCCTCCCACAGTCCAAAGATGTGCAGGTCAGGTGAATTGGCCATGCTAAATTGCCCGTAGCGTTAGGTAAGGGGTAGATGTAAGGGTGGGTCGCGCTTCGGTGGAGCGGTGTGGACTTGTTGGGCCGAAGGGCCTGTTTCCACACTGTAAGTAATCTAATCCTGTCTGGCCCAAGAGATTCAGGCTTTTGACAGTTGTCAGCACATCATCCTTCTTAAAGGAAAACTGTTCGAGCATATTGGCTGTTTCACGTTGTACTCACAAATGCCAAGGTCCCTCTCAGCAGTAAATACTGAAGCAAGGTATTCATTAAAGACCTCCACAACTTCCTCCAACTCCAGGCACAAGTTCTAACCTGCTCGGCCCGACCCTCACTTTGGCCATTCTCTTGTTCCTCACATATGTGTAGATTGCCTTAGGATTTTCCTTAATCCTACCCTCAAAGGCTTTTTCACGCCCCCTTCTGGCTCTCCTACGCCCATTCCTCAGTTCCACGCTGACGACATTGTAACGCTGTAGACCCCTCTCTGATCCTTGCTTCCTCAAACTAAAGTATTTGTCCTTCTTCATCTTGAATTGTTGTTCTACATCCCTTGTCATCCAAGGTTCCTTCACGCTGACATCCCTTCCTTGCCTCAGTGGGACAAACCTGTCCAGCACTATCAGCAAGTGCACCCTAATCAACCTCCACATTTCTGCCGTGCATTTCCCGAAGAACATCTTCTCCCAATGTATGTGCCCCAGTTCAGGCCGAATAGCAATGAAATTCCCCTTCCCCAATTAACTACTTTCCCATACTTTGGATTAGTGGTGCTGGAAGAGCACAGCAGTTCAGGCAGAATCCGAGGAGCAGTAATATCGACGTTTCGGGTAAAAGCCCTTCATCAGGAATACTCTCAGACAACCTGAAGGATGGAGAGATAAGTGAGAGCAGGGTGGGGATGAGGAGAAAGTAGCATAGAGTACAATAGGTGAGTGGGGGAGGGGACGAAGGTGATAGGTCAGGGGAGGAGGATGGAGTGGACAGGTGGAAAAGAACTTTCCCATGCTGTCTGTTCCTATCTCTCCCATGAATATAGGTCAGGGAGTTGTGATCACGATCATCCAAATCGTCTCCCACCGAGAGATCTGACACCTGGCCTGGTTTATTGCCAAGCCCCAATCCAGTATGCCCCCCCACCCTCCCGCTCTGGTCAGCCCATCTACATGTTGAGTCATCTACATATTGTTCTTGGATGTACATGATAAAAGTTGCTCCATCATAACGACTTCAGCTCAGGACATTCCAATTAACATTGGAGAAATTAAAGTCATCCATGACATCAACCCTGTTACTTCCTCCCAATCGACTCCTCTGTGTCTCTGGTGTTACTGAGGGCCCTGTAGAAATCTTCCAATAAAGTGACTGCCCATTTCCAATTTCTCACTTCTTCTTATAATGACTCTTTAGACAAACATGACAATTCCCCCTTTCTGCAGCTGTGATACTATCTCTGATTGCCAATGAAACTCCCCCACCTCTTTTACCTCTCTCTCATTTCTTCTGAAACGTCTAAACCTTGGACATCCCACAACTATTCCTGCCCCTGTGATATCCAATTCTCCGTAATATCCACAACATCATAGTTCCAAGTACTGATCCATGTTCGTCACCCTTATTGCTGATACTTCTTGCATTAAAATAGAAACACTCAAAACCATCACACTAACTGAAACTTTGCGCTATCATGTGCCTATCTCTCTCCACAGACTCTCTGCATGCTGTGTTTGGCAGTTTACTTGCTACTCCATCCTCAGATCTGAAGATCTGGATTCGACTACTCCTGCCAAACTAGTTTAAACCCTCCGATGAAGTCTATCAAAACTCCCACTCAGGATATTGTTATGCCTCCAGATCAGGTGCAGTCTGTCTTCCTTGTACAGTTCACACCTTCCCCAGAATGATCCACATATCTGAAGCCTTCTCTCCTACGCCAGCCCTGCAGCCATATGTTCAGCTGCACTCACTATCTGTTCCAAGCCTCACTGGCCCTTGATCCCGATAACAATCCTGAGGTTACTACTCTGTTCGTCCTGCATTTCAGTTACCTAACTCCCTATATTCCCTTTTCAGGTGTTCATCTCATTCCTATCTATGTCATTGGCACTGATGTGTACCACGACCTGTGGCTGCTTTCCCTCCCCTTAAGAATCCTGTCCACCTGATCCTCGACTTTACTGAACCTGGCGCCTGGGAGTCCTGCTCATGACCACAGAATCTCCTGTTAGTTGCTTTCACCTATCTCACTATCACTCTCCTATTCTCCCTCCTTCTGTAATTCCAGTCTACTCAGTCTCTCCATATAAGACAATCCACTCAACTCTGAAATGAAGCTGGTGAATCTTCTCTGCATTCCTCTAGTGTCAATACACCCTTTCTCATGTAAGGAGAATAAACCTGCAACAGTACCCCAAGGTATGACCTCACCAACATTGTATACAGCTACAACATAACCTCCCTGCATTTAAACTCAAACCCTTTAGCAATGTTGAACAATATTCTATTTGCGTTTCTAACTACATGTTGTAGCTGCAGGCCTATATTCTCTGATTCATCCCACAAGGACAGCCAGTTCCCTCTGCACAGCAGCGTGCTGCAATTTTTTACCATTCAAATAATAATCCATTTTACTGTTATTCCCACCAAAACTGATTACTTCACATTTATCAAGATTATACTCCATCTGCTAGACTAGTACCCACTCACCTAAACAATCTACGCCCTTTAAAGACAACAAATTAAATAACATGTACCTGTCCCAGTCAGAATCTAATACAGTGTCCTTATCTGAGACAGTATTAATGGGTCATAGAACATAGGATATAGAACATTATAGTGCAGTACAGACCCTTCGGCCCTCGATGTAGCGCCCACCTGTGAAACCAATTTATACTATTCAATTTTTATTCATATGATTATCCAATGACCATTTAAATGCCCTTAAAGGTGCCGAGTCTACTACTGTTGCAGGCAGTGCGTTCCATGTCCATACTACTCACTGAGTAAAGAAACTCCCTCTGACATCTATCCCATATCTATCACCCCTCAATTTAAAGTTATGCCACCTCGTACTAGCCACCACCATCCGTGGAAAAAGGCTTTCTCTGCCCACCCTATCTAACACCCTGATTATCGTTTATATCTAATTAAGTCACCTGTCAACCTTCTTCCCTCTAATGAAAACAGCCTCAAGTCCCTCGGCTTTCCTCATAAGACCTTCCCCCTACACCAGGCAACATCCGAGTAAATCTCCTCTGACCCCTTTCCAAAACGTCCACTCTTTCCTATAATGTGTTGACCAAAACTATACACAATACTCCAAGTGCAGCTGCAGCAGAGTTTTGTGCTGCTGCAGCATGACCCCGTAGCTTCGTAATTCAATCTCTCTACCAGTAAAAGCTAATACACCATATGCCTTCTTACCAACGTTATCAACATAGGTGTCAACTTTCAGGATCTATTCGTATGAACACCGAGATCTCTCTGTTCATCTACATTACCAACAACCTTATTATTCTTTTTTCCGGTTGCTTTTTCCAAAGAATCAACTCACACTTTTCTGCATTAACCTCTATTTGTCATCTCTCAGCCCAGCTATTCAGCTTATCTATGTCCTTCTGTAATCTCCAACATCTTTCAGCACTTTCCACAACTCCACCTTTCTTAGTGTCGCCCGCAAATTTACTAACCCATTCTTCGACACCCTCATCTAAGTCATTGATAACAATGACAAACAACAGTGGGCCCAAAACAGATCCTTGTGGAACACCACGAGTAAATGAACTCCAGGATGAACATTTCCCGTCAACTACCGCCCTCTGTCTTCTTTCAACTACACAATTTCTGGCCCAAATTCTAAATCACCCTCAATCCCATGCCACCGTATTTTGTGCCGTAACCTACCATGGGGAACCTCATCAAACGCAGTGAATTAAACACTGTCTCCCTCTCCCAGTCATTAATACTCTGTCAGTGAATTAAATACCATGTTTCTGTCCCAGTCAATATGACTGAGCCAGTCATTCGAATACCGTCTCCCTTTCTGAGACAGTATCACTGAGTAAGTGAATTATATACCGTGTCCCTGTGTGTTGAAGAAATTTGCCCAATAGGTTAGAGATCACAAAAACACAGCTCGAAGTGAAATTGCCAAAAAGTTTATTGCAAGCGATATCACTGGAAGAGAAATTGACTTAACTGACAGTCTGCACAGTTACATCAGATTTCTCTTCCCAGAGCTGAGGATGAGACTAGTTTTATAGTAATACTGCACAATGACACTGATTAAATGGGAAACTATAGTACATCTGGAAATGGAGTAATCTAGTTACAAGGATCCTAATTGCAAAACAGTTATTGGATGAATGCCCTGTTCCTTCACACAATGCAACATCCTGACAGTCTCGATAGTTCCATTCCTATTCACCTGTCGGTGTTAATGTCTCATCTGATGTGGTGAGATGCTTGCATTGTCCTGTTCCTGGAGCGTGGCCTTGCTAGTGCCTTTCTGTCTGACCCGTTCTTTGTATGGCTTTGGTTTGCTGGGTTGTGTAGCTCCCTTGTGGCTTTGGGAGAGCTGTGGTGCTCTGTCATTGTCTATGAGAGAATAAAGTGTAAGCCCTGCTCTGTGTGCTGTCTGATTTGGCTTGTGAGTGCTTAGGAATTCTGGGTGAACTGGTACAGTTTGACCAATTTTGTTTTTGTGGGCCAATCGTGTGTTAGCAAATCCTTTATTTTGTTTTGCTTAGGGGAGGGACGAGAAGGCCATCCTATTCTGCAGGGTCACAGTGCGGATGGCAACAGCCTCCGCATTCAGCTGGGTGAGTCCGTCTGCTGTGGAGTTTGCCAGCTCCTCTAGTGTGGCGGCGAGTTTGTGGGCCTCTACCTGCTTTTTTAAATAGATGGAACCTGCAGGTGGCCGATGTGTGTCAGTGTCAGCAATGGTCAGGGCTTGGAGCTCATGGGAGAGGTCGTAGGCTGGGTACAACAACCCTTTAAATTTGTCCAGGCAGTAACCTGCAGACATCCAGCAGGCTGGGCTGATGTCCCCATAGTTGGGCGTGGCCAGCGTGGAAACTTCACGTGGTCTGTCTGGTTCCAGCCACTACTCCGCCATGTCAGAGATATTTAAGGGGATTGAGGCGATGGGAATGACCCATGAAAGTTGAAAGGGACCCTAGTGCAGACCCAGCAGCGGTCTGATAAAATCTCTGGGCATACCATTGGGCCGGTTTGAGGAAGGTGTTGGCCCATAACTCACGGCGGGTTATGAAATGTGTTTGCCCTTGTCCCTGTTTACCAGCAAGCCGCAGTGTGATGGTCAGACAGATCAGGCCGAGGGTGCTGATGGTGATGGCTGTCGCGAGCAGTTGGATTCACCCTCGGTGGGTGGAGTGGTGTCTTCCTTTGTGTGGTCCCTGTTCACAGATTGTGGAGCCCTCTTGCATGTGTCCATTTGGCCCTCCCTTTCAGTTTCACAGCTTTTCGGCTTGTCATTAGGATCAGGTACAGGCCTTTCCAACAAGGGGGGAGAGAATCCTTTTCACGTGATTTTATCATGCCATAGTCCCCGGGTTGGACTGGATTGTTGGGCAATAATTGGGGTGTGGTCTTCACTGAGTGTAGGGGGCGCTCCCCTCAGTGCACCATCATGTGACGTAAATCCTTAGGGACCCACGGCATCTTAACTATGGGGGGATGTGTGGAACAGCCGTCGGGCCGTTGCAGAACAGTGCAGCCTGTTCCTCACCAAGCTGTAACTCTGCTGCCACTCCCTGTTGTCTCACAAAGTGCAGGCCAGTGAGTGCGAGGGGGGAGGTGAGGGTTCGAATGAGGATCCGTGAGTGCAACACATGGTGATACCGGGTCCTGAGGACTGGAAGCTGCACAGTAAAACTGACAGACAAAGCGGCCTGTCAGTATCACCCGCTGGAGGAAAGGTAAAGTGCGGGATCATGGGGCCGTTGATAACAGGGAAAGGCGGGGGTTAAGAAGAGCGCGGGTAGGGGTGGTGGGGCAGGACCAGGCAAAGCAGGAGCTTGTCTGGTTAGCGGGTTCCGGGCTGCAGGTGATTGCCGCCCGCAACATGGAATAGTGGGTGCTCGGAATCACCAGTGTGAGGCACTCCAGGGAACAGTGAATGCTGACATTTAGTTTGCACAAGGTAGTTGGCCCAGTAGGGCGACTGGGCAGGGAGCAGAATTGATGGCCATATCAGGGACAGTGGATGGTCCGATATTAAATTTGACGGGTTGGGAGAGTGGCTCTGTCTTGGGCACTCCCGAAACACCTAATGTACAGACAGTCTTGGAACACGGGGACAGTTTTGCAGAGGGAGGCGCAGACGAGTGAGTTGTCCGGTATCCACCAGAAACGATATGAAAGTGTTTTCCGATGGGGAGTTGGAGAGGTGTATGTAGACCACTTGCAAAACTTCCCTCTCGCGGCAGCACTAGCTTGTTTCGGGGCACAGGGTGAAGGGATCAGTCATTGGGAAGGCAGCCTGGCAAGGCTGCCACTGTGGGCTGGGGGACTGCATCTGCTGTGCCTGTGGGAGTGAGGGGGGATAGAGGGGCCAGGCCGTCCCTGCTTGGGTGGTAACCAGCAGCATCTAGCCAAGTGTCCTTGTTTGCCACAGTTCCAGCATGGTTCATTATAGAATCCTTTAGGTCTCTGTCCTAGTCTGGCTGTGTCCCCAGGGCGGTTCTCTGTACGAGTCTGGCTGTGCCCCTAGGGCAGGACTCTGTACTAGTCTGTCTGTGTTCCTTGGGCGCGTCTCTGTACTAGTCAGCCTGTGTATCCAGGGCGGGTCTCCGTATTGGTCTGGCTGTTTCCCGAGGGTGGGTCTCTGTACTAGTCTGGCAGTGTCCTTAGGGCGGGTCTCTGCACTCGTCTGGCTGTGTCCCTAGGGTGGGTCTCCGTACTAGTCTGGCAGTGTCCTTAGTGCAGGTCTCTGCACTCGTCTGGCTGTGTTCCTAGGGCGGGTCGCTGTACTAGTCTGGCAGTGTACCTAGGGTGGGTCTCCGTACTAGTCTGGCTTTGTCCCTAAGGCGGATCTCTGCACTGGTCGACCTGTGTCCACAGGACGGGTCTCTGTACTAGTCTGACTGTGTTCCTAGGGCAGTCTGGTTGTGCAATTCGGGGAAATGCCCAATCTGTTTTGGTGGGGTGAACAGTCCATTCCTATCCAGGTTAGTGAGTGTGGTTAGCTTCGCCCCCCGCCCCCCCCCCTCCCCAGGTTGTTGTTTGCCAGGTTAGGTTATGCAGCTTGTATGCATGGGCATATGTAGGGAGCATGCAATTGATTAGAGTCTGTATAGCCAGCTTCTCATTCTCTGTTAAAGGGATGCCTGCTGAAGAGTCCCAGATCTCCCTGAAGTGGGCAATGAGGTCTGGTAGGAGCTTGTCTGTTTTCTACAGATACCGGGTAACGGCACCAAAGTCTGCATGCTGTCTTGCACGAGTTTTTATTGCCTCTTTGACAGTGCTGTCCAGCCATCTATCCCTGTCTGCAGCAGTGTCCCAGGATTGGGTGGGGAAGGCAAGGGTAGGGCACATATTCGCCCATTGGGTACCATAGGACAGTTGTAACAGTGTCTGTACATCTTGTGGCAAACAGTTGTAAATTGTGGAAATTTGTAGCAATTATTAAATGCAAGTCGCCTTTTCAATGGGTCAGCGGCATCTTGCAACATGGCCGAGACTCTGCGTGGGTCCAGGGCTTATCAAGGGGAGTAGATCCAATGCATGGAATATGGAATTCAGTGCCCTGGGTTTTCAGGGCAGCAGCCATGCTGCGTGTGTGCCTGACATTATTGTCTGAGTGGGGCAGCAGCGGTGACTCAGAATGTTTTGTGGCTGCAGCGTCCTGCTGCGAGCTTCTCGTGGGCTGCTTGGTAACTTTAGCAGCGGCTCTGGGTCAACACAGCTGGGCCCAAGTCAATTTTGTTCCAGCTGTGGATCTATCAGTAGTAAAACAAGATTTTGATGAGCTATTTCTCCACATATTGTGCCTAACTTTCTCTGCCTGACCGTCTCTCTCCTGGCTAGAACAGGTTCGTGATAGAAGTCCTGACTCAAGGTGAATCATGCATAGACCAACTGAAGGTTTGTTGCAAACATTTCAGGTAATTAATTTAGCACATTTGACGACTGGGTTGTGTAGCTCCCTTGGGGCTTTGGGAGAGCTGTGGTGCTCTGCTATTGTCTGTGGGAGTGTAAAGCGTATTCCCTGGTCTGTGTGCTGGCTGATTCGGTTTGTGAGCTGCTTGGGAATTCTGGGTGAACTGGTGCAGTTTAGTCAATTTTGTTTTGGGGGCTTATCGTAGGTTAGCAAATATTTTCCCACAGTTCCTTTTAAATATTTCACCTCTCACCCTGAACCTATGCCCTCTCGTTCTGGACTACCCACCCCAGGGAAATGAACTTGCCGATTTACCATACCTATGCCCCTCATGATTTTATCAATCTCCATAAAGTCATCCTTTAGACTCGATGCTCCGGGGAAAACAGCCCCAGCCTATTCAGCCTCTCCCTGTAGCTGAAACCCATCCAACCCTGCAAATTGCTTGTAAATCTTTAAGAATGTTTTTCATCAGAGTTGCAGAGAAACTGGAATCAATATGTATGTTTTTGACAGCTTTATTTTCTCAGTTCAAAGCCCTGTGAGTTGAAACAGATTACATAAACCCTGATGTAGGACACAATTGTGTGTGGTATCATGAATGACAAAGTCAGAGGCATATTACTCCGAGAGACGATTCTCACATTAACCAGTCCAACATATACATGTGGAGCCAAAGTTAAATAAAAGCACTGCATCAAGATGTAGAATTACCTGTCCACAAAGTACATTATTACTCTAAAAAATTAGAACACTGCAAACTTTCCAGTGCCTGAGACACGTCATGCTTTTCCCTGGCTTTTTTGCACTTTGATGCCTAGACCAGAACCTAATGTTTCCCAGTGCTCCTGTCTTGCTTGGTTGTTTATCGCAGACATAAGACAGGCAGTTTATCATTATTGTGAACGGTGATCAGTCAAGGGGTGGACTGTCAGGCACTTGAAACAGCAACTAAAACAGCAAACACACTGCATGTGCTTAATCCAAATGGTCACGTTTCAAAGCCTCATGAACCAGTTCTCAGTCAGGGCAAGGGAGACAGGATTCAGTCAGGAAATCCTGGCACAACATGTCCAGGCACTTTGACATTGTTTGCGACAATCAGGATCAGGGAATCTGTTTCACTACATTCCAGAGAGTTGTCCTCCAAATGCTCCGGTAGATTTTTCAATCTTGAATTCCCGTTTACCAAACCATGCTGACACTGTGCGTTCCTGACATTGGGGACAAGTTAGATGAAATTCTGCAGTAGCAGTGAAGTTGGGAAAGTTGGCACTGGGGACAGTTTGCTTGTAGCAGAATGGACAGGAATTGTGGAAGGGATGGGAAAGTCACCATATGAGAGGCGGATGGAGACAAGTACTATTTTACAGTGGAAGTACAGAAGCTCAAGGACTCGACACAAAGTGCAGGGAAGAAATGAGAGCAAGGATATCATGTTGCAGTTGTACAAGACTTCCATTTGGTTTCACTTAGAGTGTTGCGTTTAATTCTGGTCGCCACATTACAGGGAGGATGTGGAGGGTGAAGAACATGTTTACCAGAATGCTGCCTGTATTCGAGGGTATGAGCTAAAAGGAGACTCTAGAAAAACTCAGATTATTTTCCTTGGAGCAACAGAGTGAGGGAACAATCTATGGAAGCGTATAAAATTATAAGATGCATAAATGGAGTTACCAGTCAGAATCTCTTTCCCAGAATTAAAATTTCTTAAACTATAGAGCATACATTGAAGGTGAAAGTGGAAAAGTTCAACTGAGATGTGGGCAAGATTTTTTTTCCACAGAGAGTCGTAGGTGTCTGGAACATAATGTCAGGGGTGGTGGAGGTAGACATGATCGGGGCGTTTCAGGGGCTTTTAACCCCATAAGCAGATGGATGTGCAAGGAATGGAGGAATATGGAGCAAGTGACAACCAACCAGCTAGAACTGCCAGTTACTAAATAAATGCAGACAGATGTGAATGTATTTGTAGGAATGGTGGGCAGCAAACTCATTGAAAACATAGACTAGAAATCTGACAGTGCCATGGTTGTAGTATTGGTCAGGAGATCTGTCACTGCCATGGAGATCAGGGAAAGTACTGGAGAGACTGTATTTCCCTCTGGACAGCATCACAATGCTCACCAGTTTCAAGAGAAGATCAGGAAATGCAAGCATGTATATACCACAGGACTCGTCTCAGACTATTGTTTGCAATTAAAACTTTCGTTTGACTGTTATCCACAAATTGAAATATTATATTGCTTCCAAGAAACAAATACCTTTTTGGACCTAGAAATATAATAGCAACTGCCTTTGTTAGGAGTGCAGACGTATTACCAAGGGGCTAATGAGCACATAAAAAGCCACATTAACTGAGTGCAATTTCCCAAATTATAGAGCATTCCACACTACATGTTAACAATTCGGTGTGCAAAACAAAGGATTGCCCTCCATCTTCGATTCTTACAGGAAGCCCATCGTTTTAATCTGTCCTCCTAAACAGAATATACCCACTCTGAAAAGTTAAGCAGATTTATCATTACAAGTTCAGCTGACTCTCAGTGACCCTGAACTCAAACTTTGAATCAACGCCGCACCACCTACTGCAGCATCCACGGTATTTTACTTTGTGAGTTAGACCAAGCTTGCTCATTTAATTGCTCCCGATCAGTTACTTTTTCTATTTACTGCCTACTTATCGCACTTCAAACAAATGTTGATGAAATTTCATTGAGCTAAAATGTTCACTGTGTATACTCCCACCTGCCTGATCTGTTGAGTATTTCCTGCAATGTCCTTCCGAGAGTTGGAGCTTTATGCATCGCAAAGTCTCACAACGTCAGTCTGCGGAAAGACTTCCAGAAGCAGCGGAAGATTACTCCAGAACCAACCAGTAATTGGTGGAAAGGTGGTGTGCTCTCTGTCCTGGAATCTTTTGTTTTAAGTCCATTGAGATATATTTCACATTAATTTTGTGACGTCAATGCTAGTATTGATTCAATTCAAATTCCATCATTGATCAGACCGATTTTTATTTATGCATGACCTCCATCAATGTATCAGGATCTCAGCATTTTTCGCGTTTGTGGGTCAGCATTGAGTCTAATGTCATTAACATTCATTGCATAAACTTTCTTGCTCACAATCTCCCTGTGGAACATTCCAAAAATGATGGAACTCTCCTCTAATTCTTTTATGGTCAGCTAATGGAAACAGCTTCACTTTATTTACCTTGTGTTAACCAATCATAAACTACATATTCCACTCTGTCAAATCTCTCCTTTCAACAACATAAACTCATCACTGAAATCTTTCATTCTCCAAACCATCCTGGTAAATCTCCTGGGTTCCCTGTCAGGAAAAGCGCAGCAGGTCAGGCAGCATCCAAGGAGCAGGGGAATCGACATTTCGGGCTTGATGAGCCTGAAGAAGGGCTCATGACCGAAACATCGATTCTCCTCCTCCTTGGATGCTGCCTGACCTGCTGCGCTTTTCCAGCAACTCATTTTCAACTCTGAACTCCAGCATCTCCAGTCCTCAATTTCCCATATCAGGAACCCTGCCATCCATCCCAGTCTGTGGGGGACCTCTAGTTCGCACAGACCCAGACCTTTGGGTTCCTATGGGCGATGTCATCACACAGTGACAATGACATGGTGACATCACCCCGTCCTGGACATTCTATCATATTTAAGGGTTTTCTCTGACACCAGAGTTCGCATAGCTTTCCAATTGCTCCACCTGAAACTTCTCAAGGTGTTTTTTTTTAAATGGAATTATTTCAGATTTTTGAGCTCTCATCTCCAATGTCATTCTTTTTGTGTTGTGATCTGTTCCATGTATAATGTTCCATGCCTCTGGGACTGTGATGGCTACTTACTGATGATCTGAATCTATGTACATCCATTGTTTTTTCTAACCTCTCCAGTTCCTGATCACCACATTGCCATTGCGTCCCGTACACTATCTTTAATAACGATTGTATTTTAGCTCAGTTAGGAATTTAACTGAGTGTCCCCCCTTTGCCCATGTGCTGCTAATTTACAATTTTTATCTTCCTCAGTTTCTCTCCAATCACAATTTGTTTCCTTGCCCTACAGTGCATTTCTCTTATGTTTCTGAGCTTATAATGATGCTTAAATTGCATACTATTCTTATTCCCATCTGAAAAATGAACTGTGTTTTATTCTCTCCTTAGATACTGCCCAATTTTCTGAGAATATCCAGCATTTCGTTTTGGATGACAGATTTCCAGCAGCTGCAGAATTTCTCCATGATTTGATTACAGATGTTGCTCCCTGACCTGATTCTAATAGACAGAGCAGTTCAGAGCCAGATGTATCAGGGTGAACATTGGTGGCAGAAGGTGATCCCTGGCATCCACTGTTGCTCTGATTACACCAAGTCACAGAATCTTTGAATGATTATCACATAGAGTGAGTCTACTGAGCACATCGTGTTTGCGGGAGTTTTCTGTAAGAGGCTATCAACTTGTTCCATTCCATTGTCATCTTCTTGTATCGGATTCAGCAGCTAGATTTTCAGGATGATCCGATTGAGCAGTCAGGTTTTACGGAAGATCATGTTGAGCAGGTTGATCCTAGAAATGATCAGACTAAATGGGTAGGTTCTGGGCAACATCAGGTGGCGCAGATAGATTCCAGGGAAAGTCAGCTGAGCAGGTATATTCTACGTAAGTTCAGATTGAGAGGTAGATTCTTGGGAAGATGAGGTGGAGCAGGTAGATTCTAGGCAAGATGCGGTTGAGAGGGTGAAATATAAGGAAGATCATGTTGAATAGATGTATTCTAGGGAAACTCATGTTGAGCAGGTAGATTCCAGAGAAGATCAATTTGCTGAAAACCCATTGTTCATAAAATGCAAAGCAACATTGTTTCAGCACGAAATTAGATGCTCTGAAGCTGTTGCATGCTGTTGTATTTGTAATCCTGTATTCTTTGAATTTTGTTTTCACTGTCAAGACCAGCAGATGTTTCCATTCCCCTTTGAATGACTGCAGTATGTGTAGTGAAAGCGCTCCCACAATGCTGTTAGGTCAGGACCTCCAGATGATTCACCCAGTGGTGATGAAATAACAACAGCTCTCCAGATCAACAAATGCCTTCTTCTCTCAGTGTGCTTCCAAAGAGCACAGCATCATGTGTAGGCCCAGACCGGGGGAAGGGTCCCTTCATTGAAAAATATCAGTCAAACATTGGGGTCTTTTTAAATGACAATCAGCAGCTACTGTGGTTGCTTCATCCTAGTTCAGATCCCACAAATTATCAGTTGCATTCAGCACAGATTCACAACATGTATTTGTGTTTTTGTATATTCTCTCTCACACTTCTTTTTAATTAATTCATGGCATGTGGACCGTGCTGGCCAGGTCAGGATTTGATGTCCCTTCCGAATTTCCCCAGACGGCAGATCTGGATTCATACCGAGCACAGAGCAGGGGAGGACGTCAGATTTCCTCCCCAAAAGGACATTAGTGAACCACATGGGGTTTTCTGACAATCAGCAATGGTTTCATGACCATTAGACGCTTCATCCCACGTTTTTAACAAAAATAGAATACAGCTCTGTCATAGCGGGATTTGAATCCAGATCCCCAGAATATCACCTGCGTCTCTGCATTAATTGTCTCATAATAACACCACAATGCCATCACTTCCATTGTTATAATAAAGTTTCAAATAATTTACAGTCCATCAGAGGGGAGGATGCGTCATTGGGTAACTGAATCCAAAGTAGACATCAGGATTTGTGAGAGTCACCAAGTTTATTGTTGTAAGCTGAATACCATCAGGTTTTAAACATGGAAGGAAGAGCACGGTTATGTGTTGAGAAACCAGACACAAGTTCTCAACAAACACAAGGTTTTAGCTGATCATGTCACCTGTCAAACAACGAGTGGATTCACACTGGGGACCAACTATGGGGAATGTGAGAATAATGCGAGGGGGGTGCAGATCACCATCTGAACTGGAAAGTCATCAATGCAGTCACACCAGGAGGAGACCATTCACCTGCTGCAAGTCGAATCAAAGACACCCTACAGTGCAGACAGACGCCACTCAGCCCATCGAAACTACACCAACCTTCCAATGATCATCACACCCAGACCTTACCATAAATCCCATAACACTGTACTTTAGCATGGCCAATCAAGCTAACCTGCACATCTTTGAAACGTGGGGGACGACCCATTTGCCAGCACTTGGTCCATATCCCTCTAAGCCCTTCCTATTCATATACCTATCCAGATGCCTTTTAAGTACTGCAAAGATACCAGCCTCCAACACTTCCTCTGGCAGCTCATTCCATACATGCACAACCCTGTCCATGAAAACGTTGCCACTTACGTCTCTTTTTTATCTTTCCACTGAAAGTTATGGACTCACCCACCCCAGGGAAAAAGACATTGTCTCTTTATCATATCCACATCCCTCATGATCTTCTAAACCTCTATGAGGTCATCCATCAGCCTCCAAGATTCCAGTGGGAACAGCCCCAGCCGATTCAGCCTCTCCCTACCACTCAAATCTTCCAAACCTGGCAACCGGTAAATCTTTTCTAAACCCTTTCAAGTTTCACAACATCCTTTTGATAGGAAGGAGACCAGAATTGCATGCAATATTCCAGACATTGCCTAACTAATGTCCTGTACCGTCACAACATGACCTCCCAACTCCTATACTCTCCCCAGGACCCGAACAATCCTATTAAGTGTAGAATTCCTGCTAAGATTGGCTTTCCCAAAATGCAGAACCTCTCTAAAGTAAACTCCTCATTCCACTGGCCCGTCTGATCCCACTGTAATCTGAGGTAAGCTTCTTCACTGTTCATGACACCTCCAATTTTGGTGTCATCAGCAAACCTATTAATTATACCTCCTATGTAGACGTCCAAATCATTTATATAAATGAAGGAATGTAGTGGATCTTGCACTGATCCATGTGGCACTTCACTGGTCAGCGGCCTCCAGTCTGAAAAACAACCCTCCACCACCACATTCTGTCTTCTACCTTTGAGACAGTTCTGTATCCAAATGGCTACTTCTCCCATATTCCATGAGATCTATCATTGCTAACCAGCCTCCCATGGGGAACCTTGTCGACCACCTTACTAAAGTCCACATAGATCATGTCCACCACTCTGTCCTCATCAATTCTCTTTTTTACTTCGTGAAAACACTCAATAAAGTTCATTAGTCATGATTATCCACACAAAGATATGCTGACCATGCCGAATCAGTCCTTGCCTTTCCAAATACATGTACATCCTGTGCCTCAGGCTTCCCTCCAACAACGAACTCACCACTGACTTCAGGTTCACTGGTCTATCTTTCCCTGGCTTGTCCTTACCACTTTCCTTAAAAAGTGGCACGATGTCAGCCAACCTCCAGTGTTCCAGCAATACCTTTGACAGCAACACCTGTGACTATTGATGATACATATATCTCAGCAAGAGCCCAGCAATCACTTTCCCAGCTTCTCACAGAATTCTAGATTGCACCTGATCGGGTCCTGGGAATTTATCAACTTGTATGCATTTCAGGATTTCAAGCTCCTCCTCCTCTTTAATACGAACATTTTCAAAATGTAACCATTCACTTCTCTACATACTCTACCTTCATTCAAGCCTGGAATTGGACAGTGTTCCCTTGAGCTGTAAGCCAGCATTGCTAAGCATTGTGCCACTGTGCTGCCCCTTATTGTCAGAAGGGATTCACGGGATCATCCTAATTGTCGATACATGACCATGTTCACACGGGGTGTTGGCTTTTAAATGTCCGAATTGTGGGAAATGGAGTAAAAGTGCTTGGAAACTGACACATCTTCAATGTGTACACACTGAGGAGAGGCCACTCTGATGATCTCACTGCAGACCTGCGTTGAGGCAACCAGCTCATCCCACCATATTCACACCAGGATGTGGCGGGGTGGGGCCTGTGGCAGGGGCAGGGGTAGGGACCATTCACCTGCTCAGATGGTGGTCAAGGATTAACTCATTTGTCCAGTTATCTGACACAACAGCGAGTTCGCACTGACCTTTGAAATATCCACACACTGAAATGCCTATAAAGTACGGCTATCCATGTGGTTATAAATGAGAGGCGATTCAGATGTCTATCAGAGGGTGTTTGGGTTCAAGTGTTCTTCCAACCTCAGTGTTCACCAGTGAGTTCACACAGAGGAGAGACTGTTCTCCAATCGGGACGATGGGAAATGATTTGCTTAGTCATCCCACTTGCAAAGACAGCCCTCAGTTCTCAAGAAACTACAGTGATTGAATTTTCTGAAGCACCAGCCCAGTTACAGCGGTAAATATTCTGGGTAAATGTCAAATAAAATACAGTGTCCTGTTCAACTGACATGTCATGTCACAGAGTCACAGAGACAGAATTAGACAGCACGGAAGAATACCCTTCGGTTCAACTGGACAACCAGATATCATAACCCAATCTAGGCCCATGTGCCAGCACTTGGCCCATATCCCTCTAAATCCTTGCTATTCATATACACATCCAGATGCATCTTAAATGGTGCAATTGTACTAGACTCCATCACTTCCTTTGGCAGCTCATTCCATACAAGCACCACACATTGCATGAAAAGTCGATCCTTCGGTCCCTTTAAATCATTCCCTTCTCACACTAAATCTATACCTTCTGGACTTACCCACCTCAGGGAAAATATCTTGTCTGTTTACCCTATCCATGCCCCTCATAATCTTATAGACCTCCATAAGGAGGCCTCTTCAGCATTCACACTCCAGGAAAAGCATCCCCAGATTATTCAGCCTTTCCCGGGAGTGAGTTACAGACTGAAAGCTAATCGAGGGGTTCATGGTGTTTGATGGGCAGAGACACAAATACATGGAAGTGAGTTTGAGATTGGAATCTTATTGAGGGATGCAGAGTAGTTTACATTTAGAATGAAATATGCATGGAAGTGAGTTACAGATTCAATCTCATCAAGAGGTTTACAGATCTAATAATATATACCTGGATGTGAGTTGCAGACTGGAATCTAATCCAGGAGTTTGGGATGGTTCATGGACTGAGTCCCAGAGATTTGAGAGTGAATGACAAATTGGAATCTAATTGAGCTGTTCGGGATGCTTTATATAAGGAATAGCACAGACCCAAGAGTAAGTAACAGATTGGAAACTAATTGAGGGATTTGAATTGAGTTATATACAGATTAACAGATACCTGGGAGTGAGTTACAAACTGGAATCTATTTGAAGTGTCTGAGATGTGTTATATGTTGAAGAACAGATACCTGAAATTAGTTACAGACTAGAATCTGACTGAGGAGGTTGGGTTGCTTTATATAAATAAAATAACTGATACTCAGGAGTGAGGTACAGACTAGTTAAATATCGAGGAGGTTGGTATGGTTTATATGTAGAATAACAGATACTCAGGAGTGAGTTACCGACTGGAATCTGATCGACGAGGTTGGGTTGGTTTATATATGGAATAACAGATGACCAGGAGTGAGTTATACATAGAAATCTGATCGAAGAGGTTGGGTTGTTTTAAATATGCAATAACAGATACTCAGGAGTGAGTTACAGACTGGAATCTGATTGAGGTGTTTGAGTTGAGTTATATCTGGGATAACAGATATATATGAGTGAGTTGCAGATTGGAATCTAATCGGTGTATCAAGGGGTTTACTAAAGTTACAGAATGGAATCTAATGGATATTTGGCTGGTTTGTGTATGGGAGAACAGGTACCCGGGCATGAATTACAGACCAGAATCTAATTGAGGCGTTCAGAGTGGTTTATATATGGAATAACAGATACTCAGGAGTGAGTTACAGACTGGAATCTAAGCAAGCTTTCAATGTGGTTTATGTATGGAATAACAGATATACGTGAGTGGGCAACAGATAAGAATCTAATCAATTGATCAGTCTTTATTTATATAAAAAAGAAAACCAAGTGTGAGTTACAAACTGAAATCTAATTGAAGGGTTTGAGATGGATTATGTCTGGATTAATAAATATCCGGGAAGAGAGATACAGTCTGGAATCTAATCAAGGAGTTTGAAGTGGTGAACGTAAATAGATACACGGGAGTGAGTTACATGTTGGAATCCTATCGAGGTGACTGAGGTTGGTTTTATATGTAGAATAGCAGAGACTGGGAGCCAGTAACAGACTGGAATCTAATCAAGAGTTTGAAGGTGATTTGTATATAAAATACCAGATAGCTGTTTCAGTTTTTGTATATTGGAACCTTTCAGAAGCTTGCAAAATAAGGCAAACATTGCTGGAATGTGACATTGTCTCAGGCTTTTACTGTAAACGGCTTCTGGAATTTGCATTTTAATCACCTTCAAAGAGCCTTCTCCATTTCCTACCTTTAAAAAGAGAATCCACAGTTTCACGATAATTTTGAGAAACATTGCCCACAGGGACAGTATTTCACCATAAACTGAAACTTGGAGATATGTAACAGAACAGAAATGAACCAGCAGCTTTCTGTGTTCCTGCTCCCAATGTAACATTTGACCGTTTAGTTTATCTTGTCTTCAGTCTAACATCACTTCACATCTCACATTATTTCAGTTCGAATGCTAATTCATCAGACTCCCATATCTAAACCATATCCAACTATCCAGAGGAGATAGAGAATGGGTTAGTTTCAGAGTAAAGACCCTCTACACTGTAACTTCCCAAATTCACATGCCAGATTATTGTGGGGTTAGATACTGATTCAATCACCCACTTTCCCTATCCAATCCCCATCAAATACACTTAGGGCATCTCCATCACTGGGTTTGATACAGAGCATGCGTCCCTCGACACTTCCTCCTTCTGAATCTCCCAGAGTCTGGGAGAATAGGATTAGATACAGAGTAAAGTTCCCTCGATATTATCCCCATCAACAACTCCCAGGACAGGGACGGCTTGGGGTTAGTTAGAGTAACTCTCCCACTACACTGTTCCTATCAAACACTCTCAGGACAAGGGCAGCATAGAGTTAGATACAGAGTAACAGCCCCTCTGCACTGTCCCTATCCAAACTCCCAGATATAAAATGTGGCTGGATGCAGAGTAAATCTCCCCCTACACTGTTCCTGACATACACTCCCCGGACAACAACAGTTCGGGATTAGGTACAAAGTTGGGCAGCGAAGACAATGAAGATGGTACCTTGAAATTACAAAGTGACTTTGATAGACTGGGCTAGGGGGAACATCTCTCTCAGTGCAAGCGTGTGTAGTACAAATCGGGAGTATAAAGGATTTTTACAGGAATGATCCTGGAATTCATGGGTTGCTTTCTGAGAAGAGATTGTACAAAGGATGTCTGTTTCCTCGAGAATGGAGAAGGTAAAGGATGATCTGATTAAATCCTTCAAGATATAAACAATGTGAGGCAGGGTAGATCAAGCAAAACGATTCCTGCTGGTTGCAGATTCAAGAACAAGAGGAAACAATGTCTGAGAATTAGGGCTCAGAGCATTCAGGAGAGATGTTAGGAAGCACTTTGTTACAAAGGCTAGGAAAGTTTTGGAACCCCCTTCAACAAACAGCAGTGGATGCTGGATCATCTGCAAAGGATAAATATTCGTTCAGTGAAGGAATTGAGGGATGTGGGCCAAACGAAGGAACATGGGGTTAGGCCACAGATTACGAAGAACCTTTTATCTTAGCCAGCTGGACACACTTTCCTCATTCCTGAAGAAGGGCTGATGCCCGAAACGTCGATTCTCCTGTTCCTTGGATGCTGCCTGACCTGATGCGCTTTACCAGCAACACGTTTTCAGCTTAGGCCACAGATTAGCCATGATCCGATTGATTGATGGGACAGGATTGAGGGGATGAATGGTTTATTCCTGTTCCAATGCTGTAAAATGAAGGCACCCCTGCACTGTCCCCAACAGGCACTATCAGGAAAGGGACATGATGGGGTTAGATACAAAATAAAGCTGCCTTTACTGTATCTCCATCAACCACCCCGAGAAAGGGACAGCAAAGGGTTAGATACAGACTGAAGCTCCATCGACGATATCTGAATCAAAACTTCAAAAGCAGGTATAATCTTACAGGGCATGCTGATTTAAGCAGAGTCTGTACTCTCCCCAACTTACACACAGACAACTGACACAACAAGAATGGAACTACTCCACAAATTAAACACCAAGTTATTTGTTTGATTTTCTCTGATCTGTTCTGATTTCGTTAGATTGCTGGTTCTGAACATCCATATGGAGAATTGACCTAATCCCATGGTGCCACATCTTGCTCCCAAACACAGCATCTGATTCCAATCCAGAGTGTGATACAGGAGCCTCTCAGTATCAGAGAGAGGTGAGTCTTGAGACTGACCCAGCTGTGTGAATGTCCTGTGTTCATCTGACACCCAGGGATTGGTTAGTGGAGCTTTAATATTTGTCAATCCAAATATTATTTTGTCATTCTGTATCCCTGTGTAACTGTGAGCGATTGTGTGTGTCAATGTGTGTGCCCATGTGTGTGCACCTGTGTGAGTGTGTGCGTGTGCGTGTATGTCTGTGTGCACGTACGTTTGTCTGAGTGTGCATCTATGTGGGCATGTGCGTGTGTGTGTTGTGTGTGTGCATGTGTGTACGTGCATGTGTGTGGGCGTGTGTCTATGTTTGTGTCTGTGTGCGTGTATGTCTGTTAGTGAGTATGTGTGCGAGTGTGTGTCTGCGTGTGTGTTTGTATGAGCGTGTGTGTCTGTGTGTCTGTACGTGTTTGTGTGTGAGGGCATTTGTCTGTGTGTTTGTGCGAGTGTGTGTGTTTGAGCGAGTGAGTGTGTGTGTCTTTGCGTGCGTCTGTTAGCAAAGGTGTATGTCTATGTGTGTGCATGTGTTTGTGTGTATCTCTGTCAGTCTGCCTGCCTGTAACTCGGACCCTGCAATATTGAGTCAGGTCCTCCTTCACTCCAGGACTTAGGTATTCAACATTATTTTCTGTATCCTTGTTCGCAAATGACAGGTTGTGTCAAGCTTGTGGCCTGTTTGCTGATTATTCCAAGGGCAAGGGACAAAGGAATTGAGGAAGCCTACCTTGGCCTGCAGACTTACCCTGCAGGAGCAGCGAGTGATGAGCAAGGCGAAGGGATTGTTCATGTTCATTGGTTCACGGGATGTGAGCATCACTGAGCATTTATCCCATCAGCCCTTGAGAAGGTGGCAGTGAGCTGCCTTATTGAATCACTGCACTCCATCAAACTAATATAGTTGAAGAATCAGAATGTGGCAGAAATTAAATTCTAGCTTTCTGTATTTCTGCTCCAAATTTAAAATTCAACCATTTGGTTTATACTGAGTTAGGAACTGGAATCTCATCGATGGTCTCAGCGAGTTAATGTTTTGCATAATACACCGCAGAGTGAGTTTTGGTCTGAAATCTAATTGAGTAATGGGGGGATTAATATACAGAGTAACAGGTACCAAGAATAAGATACAAGTAGGAGTATAGTCAAGGTTGTGGTGTGGCTCACAATTGATTAAACCAATATTGGGCAGTTAAACACAGACTGGAATCTAACTGAGGAGTTTATGGCGTTTAGATATGGAATCATAGATGCTCAGGAGTGAGAATCTAATGGAGAGTTTTGGAGACTTGTGCTATGTGTAGAATATTATTTAGAGATCGGAATTTTATGAAGGGGTTTGGAGCATTTAGTTAGAGAATAATGGACATTCAGGAGTGAGTATCAGGCTGGAATCTTATGGAATGTTTCTGTGTAGTTTATATACAGAAGAACCACGATTATCCGAATGAGATGGGTGGCCATGATTTCGCTCGGATAATTGATGATTCGGTTAATTGCTTCAATGCCTTTCCTATGGGGCTCCGAGTTTTATGAAGTTTCCTTTTCCTCGCTTTGCTTGCCTTGCTCCATCTTTCCGTCCCAGGGTTTGTTTCTGAGCAGAAGCACACACGTGTGTAAGGGACCTGCAGCATTGCTGAAGCCACTGCCCACATCTCTCTCCCCATCAGTTCAATGGGGGTTGACACAGCGAACGCTTGCTAACTCTGCTACCTGTTCAGGACACTAGGCAGCAGCACACCGAGTGTGAGACTCTGCACGCCTCCACGCAACCCCCCCCCCCCTCTTTGTGGCCCCTCGCCCCACCAACCCTGCCCCCGTCCGACCTCCCAAACCCTGTCCCATGTGACCACCGCATTCCCCGCACGCCGTCCAAACCCTGTACCCCACCCCTTCCAACCTCAAAGATCCGCCCCATTCCAACCCTCAACCAGCCCCCTTCCAAACTCCAAACCCGTCCAACACCCAACCAGTCCCACATTCCAACTCCCCAACACTGACCCCGTCCGACCCCCAACCTCGACATCGTCTGTCTTCCCAACCACGCGCCGTCCAACCTCCAATTCCTGCCCCATCTGACCCGCCTCAAACCCACCCCATCCGATCCCCAACCCAGCCATTTTCCGTCCCCAAACCCATCCCCATCTGACTCCTAAACCTCGCCCACGTCTGACCCTACATCTGACTCCGGATCCCTGCCCCGTCTGAGCCCCCAAACCACTCCCATCCAACGGAAAATGCTCACTTTCTTTTAATGGATGGTCCAGGTGAACATTAATCAATGCAGCCATGCTTTAAATTAAACATGAGGGCACTGACACAGATCATCAACAATGTAATAAGGTATAAAAACCATTAATTCTAATTCTGTTATTCAGGACTAATAGAACTGGCTTAAAAATATTGACTATTATAAGTATATTCTATAATTGAGAGATGAGAACTGAACAATTGGCTGAGATATTTCACTGTTAATTAATAAGAACAGACAGATTTTCATATCACAAAAATGATTCAAATCTGCTTAGGGTTGTGTACATTAAATTGAAACAGGAATGTTCTATTATGCGCATTTTCCATTCTGCTATTACATTACAATTTTCTTCCTATTGAGTATGAGATTTGTTCAGAATATTCAGGAAAAACTGGAAACTTATTTATTCAAAATCTAACTTTATAATATAACACATGCACAGTTTCCAACTTTGAAGTCCATTATATAAATCTGTTTTGAGTCTCTCAATTCAAATCCTAAGTTTGGTTCCTTAGGCTATTCTGATCAATCATTGCCCATTTCTACTGTTATCGGCTGCAAAATGACGGCAGCTGCTGGTCTACTCACAATGCTTTTTGAGAATGTGTTCAGGTTCATGGTAACAAAATGCTTCTTATGCACAAAAATTATTTAACTAAAGAAACAGATCTTAAGAAAAGCAAATTTGTTCCAAAATAATGTTGAGCTGAACTTCAATTCTCAGAGAGGAAGGGATATTGAACTGGAATAAAGCTACGACTGGCATTCCATACTCACAGACGGAAGGTTTTCTGAGAGAAAGTGTTTTCAGCCAGTGGGTGGTGCAGGTCTGGAATGCTTGCCTGGGAGGACAGTGAGTGGCGGGTTCAGATATGCCCTTCCTTGAAAGTGGTGTCACAGGTAGCCAGGCTGGTGAAGGCAGTTTATGGCACATTTCCCTTCATTGATCAGAGCACATAGCATAGGAGTTGGGACGTCCACAAACGTGGTAAGGCCACTTTTAAGACACTGCATGGCGTTCGGGATGCTCGGCTTTTGGAAGGATATTAGCAAAGTCGTAGGAATTCTGAAACGTTTATTTTTAGATTACTTATAGTGTGGAAACGGGCCGTATGGCCCAACAAATCCACACCGACACGCCAAAACTCTACATTTGCCCCTTTAACTAACTTGACACGTAATTCCAAATGGCCAATTCACTTTACCCGCACATCTTTGGACTTTGAGAGGAAACCGGAGCACCCTGAGCACTCCTACAAAGACAGTTGGAGAATGTACAAACCACGCAGTCAATCGCCTGAGGCGAGATTTGAACTGGGGTTTCCTGGCGCTGTGAAGCAGTAGTGCTAAACACTGTTCCACCGTGCTGCCCACGACGTAGTCACCAGGAATAGACAGTTTAAGTTACAAGGAGTGGCTGGAAATGCTGGAACGTTTTCCCTGGCTGCTGTGGTGCCAATCAAGCCGGTTGCTTTGTCCTGGATTTGTCAAGCTTCCTGAGTGTTGTTGGAGGTGCACCCATCCAAGCAATTAGGGCGTATTCCATTATACTCCTGGCTTGTGCATTATCAAAGGTGGATAGACTTTGGGGTGCCAGGAGGTGAGTTAGTCGGCACAGTATCCATTGTCTCTGACCTGCTCTTGTAACCACTGTGTTTATGTGGTGAATTCAGTTGAGGTCTGGTCAATGGTAGCCCCAAGAATGTTGACAGTGGGGGATCCCGTGATGATAATAAAATTCAATGTCATGGGCAGTGGTGAGAGTATATCTTATTGGTGATGGTCATTGCCTGGCATTTGCGTGGCGTGAAGGTTACTTGCCACTTGTCGACATCAGCCTGGATATTGTCCAGGTCTTGTTGCATTTGAGCCCAAATTGCTTCAGTATCTGTGGAGTTGCGAATGGTGCTGAACATTGTGCAATCATCGGCGAACATTCCCACTTCTGACTTTATGACAGAGGGTAGGTCATTGATGAAGCAGCTGAAGATTGTTTGACCTCATGACGGACTCCCCAGGAACTCCCCACATACGTTCAAGACACCACCCACGCCCTCCACCTCCTCCAAGACTTCCTATTCCCCGGTCCCCAATGCCTCATCTTCATCATGGACATCTAGTCCCTCTACACCTCCATCCGCCATGAACAGGGCCTCCAAGCCCTCCGTTTCTTCCTCTCCCGACGACTCCAACATTACCCTTCCACCGACAGTCTCATTCGTTTGACCGAACTGGTCCTCACATTTAACAATTTCTCCTTCGAATCCTTCTACTTCCTCCAGACCAAAAGGGTAGCCATGGGTACACGTATGGGCCCCAGCTATGCCTGTCACGTTGTTGGCTAAGTAGAACAGTCGATCTTCCATAATTACACCGTCACCAATCCCCACCTCTTCCTCCGCTACATTGATGACTGCATTGGCGACACCTCAGGCTCCCGCGAGGAGATTGAGTAATTCATCAACTTCACCAACACATTCCACCCTGAATTTAATTTTACCTGGATCATCTCTGACACCTGGCTCCCCTTCCTGGACCTCACCATCTCCATTAATGACGACCGACTTGACACTGACACTTTTTACAAACCCACCGACTCCCACAGCTAACTGGATTACACCTCTTCTCACCCTACATCCTGCTAAAATGTCATCCCGTATTCCCAATACCTCCGCCGTATCTGCTCCCAGGAGGACTAGTTCCAACACAGAACACAACAGATGGCCTCCTTCTTTCGAGACCGCAATTCCCTTCCCACGTGGTTAAAGATGCCCTCCAACGCATCTCATCCACATCCCGCACCTCCGCGTTCAGACCCCACCCCTCCAACCATAACAAGGACACCCTACAACCATAACAAGCTCACCTTCCACCCTACCAATCTTCGCATAAACCAAATCATCCACTGACATTTCCGCCACCTCCTAAAAGACCCAATCACCAGAGATATATTTCCCTCCACACCCCTTTCCACCTTCCGCAAAGACTGTTCCCTCCGTGACTACCCGGTCAGGTCCACGCCCCCCTGCAACCCACCCTCCCATTCTAGCACCTTCCCCTGCCACTGCAGGAACAGCAAAACCTGCGCCTACACCTCCTCCTTCACCTCCGTCCAAGGCCTGAAAGGAGCCTTCCAGATCCATCAAAGTTTTACCTGCATATCCACAAATATCATTTATTGTATCCGTTGCTCCCAATGCGGTCTCCTCTACATTGGGGAGACTGGACACCTCCTGGCAGAGCGCTTTATGGAACATCTCCGGGACACTTGCACCAATCAACCACATCGCCCTGTGGCCCAACATTTTGAACCCCCCCTCCCATTCTGCTGAGGACATGGAGGTCCTGGGCTTCCTTCACCGCCGCTCCCTCACTACCAGATGCCTGGAGGAAGAACGCCTCATCTTTTACCTCGGAACACTTCAATCCCAGGGCATCAAGGTGGACTTCAACAGTTTCCTCATTTCTCCTTCCCCCACCTCACCCTAGTTCCAAACGTCCAGCTCAACTCTGTCCCCATGACTTGTCCTACCTGCCTATCTTCTTTTCCACCTATCCACTCCACCCTAACCCCACCCCCGACCTATCAGCTTCATCCCCTCCCCCACTCACCTATTGTACTCTTTGCGACTTTCTCCCCACCTCCACCCTCCTCTGGCTTATCTCTCCACGCTTCAGGCTCTCAGCCTTTATTCCTGATGAAGGGCTTTTGCCCGAAACGTCGATTTTACTGCTCCTCGGATGCTGCCTGAACAGCTGCTCTCTTCCAGCACCACTAATCCAGAACCAGCGCCAATCCTTGCAGCTCACCTGTGGTCACAAGCCTCCAGTCCGAAAACCAAACATCATCCTCCACCTTCTGTCTCCTAATTTCAAGCCAATTTTACATCCAAATGGCAAGCCTTCCCTGAATTCCACGTGACCAAAACTTCCTAACTGTGGTAATAAGTTCTCTGAACATTTCACTGGAAAAATAATTTAAATTTATCCATTCAGACACGATGTGGTGAAATGTGATTCACGATTGTCGGAAGGAAAGATAAAGTCTGAATGCTTATGTTTAAAATGGTAAGAAATTATGAAACATTGCCATCCTTTGGCAATGACAGGACCCGGTACACAATGATCAGAAAGTTAATGTGACGGTGCAGTAAAAAAGGTGGACAAAAGATACGTTCCCTTTAATTGCCAGGTGATTGGAATAGGACAGTGAGGAAGATTTGCTGTGATTATCCAGGAGTTTGGGTATGAAAATGGATACTTGGCACACACACAACACACTGAACAAAGGCCAGAGATGTTGGGTAAATGTGGGAGTGCTTGGTATTTTCGATGTTCATTGTTTCTTAGTATGCAGGAACAATGTCGAACTATGTCGTTGACAGTAAAAAAGGGAAGCTAAGAGCTGTTAGCAGCATAGTGTTGAATGTCAGAAAGTTATTGGTACTTTGGTGTGGAAGATGGATGGATGCAGTTGAAGTCCAATGTGGAGAGGTGTGAGGTGATATTTCGGGCAGAAGAAGAGTAAATCAACAATTTGGCTCCAAATCAAAAAGGGGTTTAACAGGAGCAGGATGTACATGTACAGGATGTTGGCAGGATAGGCTGAGAGAACATCTCATAAAGAACATTGTCTCCTGGTCCTTGTTCACAGTGACAGAGACTGTGAGAGCAATGATATGATGTTGTGTTTTTTATAATGCACCAGTTCAGGTTCAGCTGGAGCATTGATTCCTGTTCTGGAAACCACACGATCGGAAGGATTGTGGAGACTGTCGAGACAAGTTGAATCAGGTTTACAAGAAAGCTTTCGGGGATGTGCATGCTCAGTTAGCATCATCGCTTAGACAAGTGGAGCTGAGGAAGAGTCGGCTGAGGAATTGCAAAACCTGCGCCCACACGTCCTTGCTCAATTCCGTCCAAGGCCCGAATGGTGCCTTCCACATCCGTCAAAGCTTCACCTGCACATCCACCAATGTCATTTATTGTATCTGTTGCTTCCGTTTCAGTCTCCTCTACATTGGGAAGACCGGACACCTTCTCACAGAGCACTTCAGACAACATCTCCAGGACACCCACACCAATCAAACTTACTGCTCCATGGCTGAAGCTTTCAATTCGCGCTTCTACTCTGCCAAGGACATGCATGTCCTGGGCATCCTCCATCGCCCCTTCTCACCACCCAACACCTGAAGGAAAAACGCCTCATCTACCGTCTTGGGACACTTCAACCCAATGGCATCAATGTGGATTTCACCAGCTTCTTCCCTTCTCCTACACCCCCACTTTATCCCAGTTCCAACCTCCCAGCTCAGCACCACCTTCATGACCTGTACCACCTGTCAATCTTCCTTCCCACCTATCTGCTCCACTCTTCTCTCCGACTTATTACCTTTACCCCCACCTCGACACATTTATTGCAGTTCAGCTACCTTCAACCTACCCCCACCCTATCCCATTTATCTCCTCATCCACGAGGCTCCCAGCGTCTTCACTGATAAAGGGCTTTTGCCCAAAAAGTCGATTTACCTGCTCCTTGGATGCTGTCTGACCTGCTCTGCTTTTCCTGCAACACTCTAATCATGATAATAACACCAGGATCACTTCTCGATGTTTTAGCAGAGATCATGTCTGTATTTGTCATCTTTAATATCTGATCCATCCATGAATTAGGGACTAAATATTATTTTGAATTTTGCAGGAAGAATTTGGATTATGAGTTTGCTCAACCAACTTCGTACATCGTCCTTGTATTGCAGTGTTTCTGAGAATCGTGCACCCCTCATAAAAGAATCCAAAAAGTAGCTTCATTAGTTCACTTTTTTGTGTGTTAGCTTTATTTCTCATCTACCGAGTCTGTGTGTAAGAAAGCGTACTGATAACCTTTTGGTCAAGTCAGACTCGCATTCGTGCAAATCAATTTGTTCTCGGTTGCTATTCACCTGTTACTTTCTGCATGTTCAGCACTTACTCTCAATGTTAACACTTCATCCCTGGTGCATGCCGCCCGTTCCCACCAACTCCCAACTCCGAACAGCAGAAGTAAAACAAAGTTGCCCACCAGTAATGTCAAATGGCATTTCAGAACACAAAATGGAGAAGATGAAACTATTGAAGTAATCAACAGTTTGGATTTTGATGATGACGATGATGACTCAGATTTATTGAACGAGAGATTTTGAGAAAGCTGTGAAGCAGGAAAAGATCTGATGTTTTTAAAGCACATCGACTCACAGAGATATACAGTACAACTCGTCCGTGCTGACCAGATTTTCGAACCAATTTTGTCGTCCTATTTGACAGCACTTGGCCCATATCCCTCTAAACTCTTCATATACTCAACCAGATGTCTTTAAAATGTTGTAATTGTACCAGCCTCCACCACTTCCTCTGGCAGCTCATTCCGCATAGACACCATCTTCTGCATGAAAACATTGCCCCTGAGGTTCCTTTAACTTTTTCCTCTCTCACCCTAAACCGATGACCTCTCGTTCTGTACAACCCACCACAGGGAAAATACCTTTTCTGTTTACCCTATCCATGCCCCTCATGATTTTCTAAATCTCTATACGGTCAACCCTCAGCCTCCGAAGCTCCAGGGAAAAGAGCCCCAGCATATTCAGCCTTGCCCTGTAGCAAGGGAACATCCTTGTAAATCGTTAAGAATGTTTTTCATCAGCGTGCAAGAACAACCAGAATCAATAGGTGTGTTTGTGACGGCTTTATTTTCTCAGTTCAAAGGCCTGTCAGTGCAATCAGATTGCATATTCACTGATGTAAGACACAATTGTGTGTGGTATCACGAATGAACAAGTCAGAGGCATATTACTCTGAGAGCCGATTCTCAAATTAATCAGTCCAACAGATACTTGCAGAGCTGGCGAAAAATACAGTGCATCAAGATGTATAATTACCAGTCCAAAAGTACATTATTACTCGAAGAACACTACAAACTCTACAGCGCCTGAGACACGTCCTGCTCGGAGACTGGCACAGCATCACTGTCTGACCTTTGTTTTTTTACACTTTGATGCCTCGATCAGAACCTCATGTTTCACAGTGTTCCTGTCTTGCCTGTTTTTTTGTCGCAGACATAAGACAGGCACCTTATCGTTGTTGTTAGCGGTGACCAGTCAAGGGGCTGATCTGTCAGGCACTTGGAACAGCAGCTAAAGCAGCAAAAACACTGCATGTGCTTTATCCAAATGGTCACGTCTCAAAGCCTCAGGGAACCAGTTCTCAGTCAGGGCAAGAAAGGTAGGATTCAGTCCGGAGATCCTGGAACAGCATGTCCACGCACATTGACATTTTTTGGGACAATCAGGATCAGGGCATCTGTGTCACTGCAGTCAAGAGAGTTGGCAACACAAACTACTCATAACATTCCCGGAATGCTCCAGTAGATGTTTCAATCTTGCATTTCCGTTCACCAATCCATGCTGTCACTGTCCGTTCCTGTCATTTGTGGATCAGTTCCATGACATTCTCAAGGAGAGATTCGGGGGCCCCTGCAGTAGCTGTGTTACTGGGGAAGTCAGTTCTCGGCAATGGGGGCAGCCTGCTTGTAGACTGGCATTGTGGAAGGGATGGGAAAGGCACCATATTAGAGGCGGAGGGAGACTAGGACGTGGGTTACTGTGGTAGTTCGAGTCACCTTCACTGTCCTGGTTTTGGTGTGGTGGTTGCCATGTGATGGTTGGCACGGCGACACTATAGGGCTGGGGCTTGGAGACGGGTAACGTTGTGAGGTAAGGTTTGTAAAGGATAGAGCTGTGTGGGAAAATATAGAAGCTCATGGACTCGACATAAAGTGCAGGGGAGAAAGAAGAGTTAGGATGTCATGTTGCAGATTTATCAGATTTCAGTTCGGCTTCACTTAGAGTGTTGTGTTGAATTCTGGTCGCCACATTACAGGGAGGATGTGGAGGGTGCAGAAGAGTTTTACCAGCATGCTTGTTGTATTAGATGGTATGACCTATGAAGAGACTCTGGAAGAACTCATGTTGTTTTCCTCGGAGCAGCGGAGGCTGAGGGGAGACTCCGTGGAAGTGTATAAAATTATGAGACACATAAATAGAGTTGACAGTCAAAATCTCTTTCCCAGAATTGAAATGTCTCAAACTGTGGAGCATGCATTTAAGACGAAAGTGGGAAAGTTCGAACGAGATGTGTGGCAAGGTTGTTTTTCCACAGAGAATAGTAGGCGTCTGGAACATAATATCAAGGAGTTAATGGAGACAGATATGAGAGGTGTATTTAAGAGTCTTTTAGCCCATAACCAGATGAATGTGCAAGGAATGGACGGATGTGGACCAAGTGACCATCAACAAGCTGGAACTTCCCGTTGCTTAATAAATGAAGACAGAGGTAAATGTATTTGCAGGAATGGTGGGCAGCAACCTCATCGAAAACATAAACTAATCTGAATCTACTCCCAATCATTAGACTTACTATTGTTTATGGAGTCCTTATCTGACATTTCATTTGACTTACTGCAAAGCGATCTGTAACTTATTTCACCATTGCACACGCTGATAACTTTGACAGCACAGGACAATATCTAACACTTTGATAAAGAGTTTATAAAACAAGATTCACACCAGTCCAAAAAAGTAAAGAATTCAGTGGAGGAACATGGAAGATTTTGAATTTACAAGTGAGAATTGACAAACAAGAATTTGGAGGGCAATGTATCTGTGTTGGATCTGGTAGTCACCAGATAACCAGGGAATATTGGGATTTGTTGGGATATGCAAACTAGGAGAATAGAAGAAATTTGAACAAAAATAAAGACATGGATTTTGTAATTTGGTATCCAGCTGATATGGCACTTGAATAGAAGGGTACAGTGGTGACAATGTTTCAAGCAGGCAGGGATTTCGCAGCCGTTTTGCAGAAGCAAACAATTCTTCATGATGGTGCAAATATCTTTTTGAATTTATCACATTTTTTTTTGAAGCCACAATGGAAACAGGGTTCTTCCAGAGTCACTAAGAGACACTAAAGATTTTAATGGAAGCAGTAAGGATCTTCACACACCTGCCACATCCAACTTCATTCCCAAGTTCGCATCCCACTTGCCTTTGAGCCCTGTAACTTGGCCTTGTATTCCCCACCAACATAGCAACTGAATCATAGAAAGAAACAAATTAAGATATGGAGTAGTATCAACATCAGGCCGGGAAAACTGAATGGAAACAGAAAAAGTAAAGTATTGCTGAAATACATTTGTAAACAGTATATCTTTAAATCTTTGTTACAGGAAACCTCTTCCATTTTTTAACTTTGGTTCCGATGAGTGAATCAGAGAATTCAGTGAGGAAGCGTGGGTCAGAGGACTTTTGTTGCTTTAGCCACTCTGACGTGCAGTGAATGCCGATACTTTCTTTCGGGTCATTTATATTTGTACTCGCTTCCCTCACTGAAAACGGATTACTAGGGAAAAATATATTTGTGCATATCGAGCTCCTCTTTCGGTTATGCTTCTGTTGGTCAACTTTCTATGAACAGTTGCTCCTTGCTAACAACACTTCACACTGGCTTCGCTCCGCCTGTCTCTTTCATTCTGGAGTCATTCTCTGCCCATTAGCAAAGGAGTGTTATCATGTTGCTGCTCCTCCTTCTCCTTTCAGTCCAATCCTCATGTGGACCTCACGTTCCATTATCTGCTGCTTCTCATGTTGGCACTTTGTTACTTGGATTTATTCATCAATTTAATTACTTTTATAGCTGGATATTTCACAGCATACTTTAACTGGTCTCTGAAGTTTTTCTGAATCACCACATAAATAAAAGCATTTGTGCAGCAACTTAGGTTCCGTAGCATTAAGGCAGCTTGAAGAAAGAGACGAAAAGCAGCACGATGCAAGGAATGACGGACATGAAAAATATATAAAAATACATCAACTAGAGAAGTATGAAGCTGGCAGATATGGAAAAGAGTAAAATTACAGAATTCCGTCTGTTGTCTATTTCTAGATCATTCGCTGTGTTTCTCTGACCCCTCAGTCCCTTCATTACCCTCATAGCCTCAGAGATGTGCCTGACAGTCAGAATATTGAGAAAGAGAATGAAAGTGAATGGGAACATGGGTGTTAAGAATTGTTCAAAATATTTAAAACTTGACCACTGAAGGCCATTATAATAACTGAACCTCGTTTTACAATACGATGGAGCATCATTGATGATCTTTACAGGTTTATATCGAAAGTAGTTGCGAATATTTTTTACAGAAAAGAAAATACAGATTGTTGCGAGAACCCTCATTGCGGTTTTCTC
Organism: Chiloscyllium punctatum; assembly: GCF_047496795.1. Classification (NCBI taxonomy): domain Eukaryota; kingdom Metazoa; phylum Chordata; class Chondrichthyes; order Orectolobiformes; family Hemiscylliidae; genus Chiloscyllium; species Chiloscyllium punctatum. The sequence continues at coordinate 82,751,572 of NC_092754.1, forward strand.
TATGCAATACTGAGATTTCATCTGATGAAAACAAATAGCGACAAATCGATCAAAAGAAAAAGCGGCAGTGAACCAGACAGAACAATCAATGGTCAAGCAGCTCAGGGCATAGTGAACGCAACAAACGGGAGTGATGTCCAGGAAACATGGTGGATAATAATAAAATGGAAATCGAAGAATTATGACCTCAAATGCAATGAACAGGAGATCAGACGTTGCCATGGCCACCAGATCGAAATTTCTGCATGAAGAAAGACCACTTTTGCCCCTAGTCAAGAAGACAATCGTCACGAGACTTACTATAAGAGAGAGAAAGGGAAAAAAAAGGAACTTGAAGTTACTGATCAAACATTTCTGTGCCTGAGCCCAGACTGTATGTGATGAATTTTAACGCAGAGATAATTGTTGTGCCATGTCACATGAAGTTTACAAAATTTGAACTCCTGAACTGTATCATTTGCACTTTTGAAAGGCATAGGGAAAAAAATGAGAAGCAGATTACTCCCAGAAATACAATTGTGTACATAACATTTTATTGTGGTTGACAGGGGTTGATTACAGCAGCTTTAGATGTTACTCTGACTGGCTGGAGTTGTCCGTAAGACCAGAACATCAACACAAAGATATGCAGGATCAATAAAACAAAGAATGGGATACACCTAACAGAGACATGGATGACAAGATTTCTGTTGAGCCTCCACAGTTGAGATTGTCCCTAGAATTGTTTATCCCATGTGATATGAATGGCAGTATAGGGCATTGAATCACTGTATAATATCAGGAAATGATGGCCTCCCAAATATGAATAAATAAGTAATACGGCATTGAATCCCATGCTCTGAACACCCTGGCAGTCTGAGCTATGAAGATATTTACCAGTGAATCCAACCAGCATGACCCAGATTGTATACCCACCACAATCAGAATTTAGTAAGAGCTGACCAATCCCCACGCCCCTACCACTCACCCCACCACCGAACCCAGACTGTATTCCACAGTTCTCACTGAAACAAACCTCCTCTCCTTGTGAATAGAGATCCTCCTGCAGATTCAGAGAACACACTGGGGCAAGGAATCGCCATTATTCAATCAGTACTCTCCGAGGACCTCACAAGAATTAGACCACAGCTCGTTCTCCAAGACCCAAACAGTGTACTATTATTTGGATTCGAAAGCAACCTCTCTGGATTCATATAAAAATTCTTAAGATGGGGGGTAGTGATGGCCTAATAATTTTATCACTGGACTATTAATTCAGGAACTAACACAACGTTCTGGGGAAATGGTTTCAATACCTGCCACAGCAAATAATGGAATTTCAATTCAAAAATAATGTAGACTTATAATTTTGAAGTGAGGCAATACAACGGCTGTCAGTTGTTGGAAAGGAAATCTTATCTCATTCAGTAATGTCCTTTATGTAGGGTAAACAGTCATTCTTACCTGGTCTGGTCTACATGTGACTCTAGATCTAAAATATCCTGGTTGACTCTTACCTGGTCTCTGGGCAATTAGGAAAGGGTGGTAAGTGCTGACCGAGGCAGTGACACCCACATCCCTTTAATTAAAAAAATAAAATGGAGCTTCCCAATACACCTCCAGCTCCCCGGTACAGAAGGATGCTCCCTACTTAGATCACTCCCTGGCATTTGAACATCCCTGTTCAGAATGTGTTGTCTCAACTCTGAAAGTCGCAAAATTGATCCACATTTGAAGACAAGAGATCCGACACTTAATTCAGTGAAGGCATCTGGAGCAGGGAACACCAAAGCATCGATCACTACCCAGCACAGACAACTGAAGCAAAAGGTTTTGAGACCAGCAAGAGTTGGGAACGTCATTGGATTCAGAAAAATAAACTATAACACGGTTGATGCATTGGAATAAATGATACCCTAAATTCGACAGAACCTCATCACCAAGGATCAACCCTGTGGTTGGGGACTCCAGAACTGGAGGGCAGAGGCTTAGGGTGAGAGGGGAAAGATATAAATGAGACCTAAGGGGCAACATTTTCACGCAGAGGGTGGTACGTGTATGAAATGACCTTGACTTTTCTCATGTTAGCTGTCATCCAGAACATTCCCTTCGACACGAACCACTCATCAGTTTCAGAGATATCCTCGTGGGATACTGGCATTTTTAAATGTTGACATGGAATGTGAGCTTTCATTGCCATTTCACAGCTCTAATCACCTTTGTGATGATTTTTGAAATCTGCCTTATTGAGCGTCTGCATTTCCTGGATTTCCCAGTAACAGTGAAGGAATGGTAATATCTTAACAAGTCATAATGAAATCGTCCTTGAAAGACAACTTTCATGTGATGGTGGTTCCATGCATCTGCTGCCTTTGGTCATGTTTGTGAGGTGCTGTTGAAAGAGAGTTGCTGTGGTCCTAGTCCGCATCTTGTAGGTGGTGTTCGTTGCTGGTTATGCGTGTCATTGTTGAATGGAGTGAGTACTGAATGTGATGTTTAGCAACCCGATTCATTGTGTGTTTGTCATGCACAATGTGGAGCTTTGTGAATGTTGCACTCAGTGCTGCATTTCAGCTGCCCCCAGGCGGATACATGGAGAGCATTCACCTCACCTTGAGCTATGCTCTGTGCGTGGTGGACATGTTTTGGATAGGCAGACAGGGAGCTTATCACCACAACTATCAGATTATCTGACATAACTCTATGACTACAGCAGTTGTTTGGCTGAACCAACTCATTTTCTTGACAATGATAGGTCCAAATTGTTGATAGTTATGCATTCAGAGATGTCACAGGAAGGCAATTGGAGATGGATACTTCTTCCGCTTGATGGTCATTTCCTGGTGTTGTCATTTATAAACTCAAACCTGGATGCAAGCATAAGAGGTACACTTAGTAAGTTTGCAGATGACACCAGAATTCGAGGTGTAGTGGACAGCGAAGAGGCTTATCTCAGATTACAACAGGATCTGGACCAGGTGGGCCAATAGGCTGAGAAGCGACAGACAGAATATAATTCACATAAATGCGAGGTGCTGCATTTTGGGAAAGCAAATCTTAGCAGGACTTGCACACTTAATGGTAAGGTTCTAGGGAGTGTTGCTGAAGAAAGAGACGTTGGAGTGCAGGTTCATAGCTCCTTGAAAGTGAAGGATAGTGAAGAAGGCGTTTGGTATGCTTTCATTTATTGGTCAGAGTCGGTCAGTATTGGTCAGTACAGGAGTCGGGAGGTCATTTTGCTGGTATACAGGACATTAGTTAGGCCACTGTTGGAATATTGCGTGCAATTTCGATCATCTTCCTATCGGAAAGATGCTATGAAACTTGAAAAGGTTCAGTCTTATTATTTTGATTCTTGTTATTGTTATTGTGTTGGTACTGAGAGGTGAATCCTCTGGAAATTTTTAAAAACCGATTCAATGTGACGCCATATTGTTACACCATGGAGTGCAGTACTCCGTCAACTTCGTGAAATCTCTGTTTTTCTACCAGGTCCACAAGGCTCAGAACGGTGGAGATTGCATGGTTCAACAGGATTTTTCATTGATGAAAGACAGGTTGGTTTGGTGTAACTGATGTGTGAATTAGGATATTTGATATTATTTTGTTGCTCCAAGGGTCAAATCGGGATCAAGAACATCCAGCCATACGGACTGATAGTTAGTCCTGCAGTTGGGAACTTCAGTTGACCTGATGTCCAGGCCTCAGGGACTCTGAGTTGTATAATATATCTGGGGCCATCAGTTGAATCATGTCCATCAGTTGCAAACTGCTGAAAGAAGACGAATTATGATGTGTGTTGTTGAATACTTTGATTGTCAAAAAGACATGTGGGTGGTACTGTCTGTTGATCCTGATTTGCGTGATGTTCTGTGCCTCACGGCCGAGGACATCATTGCACCGACTGTCACACGGGATGTCTGTCCAAACAGTGATTGTGGTTTACAGGTTCGGTGGTTTATTGGAGATCACATTTAGATGCTGAGTAAACTCAGACTGTTTTGTGGCTATTGAAGGATGGGAATTGCGTTGGGGGTGGGAGTGAATTAGTATTGAAGGGAATTATTATTGCCAGCTCACACTTGAATGTTCATTACTGTTTGCAGTAATGACTACACTGAGCTGTTCATGCCTACAGCACATTGTAAATATCAGGGTTGCTGCATCAATATTGCTGGCTGTGACATATCTGACACAGTGTTATCCTCATCAGGGGGGTAAAACTGTGATTCAATCCCTCTGATGCAATAGCGACCTTTTTCTTCAATTCCAAAATAGTTCATTGGAGGGAAAATGTTTTTTTTGGACGTTGGGTAGGAAAATATCAAACAAGTTTCATATGGTATCCGATAAGACTGAAATATTCAGTGAACATGAGGGTCATAGTGCCAGAGGTTAGTCAGTACAGAAAATTGAGTGAACAATAATAACAACAAAAAACAGATATTGCTGGAAAAGGTCAGCAGGTCTGTCAGCATCTATGGAGAGAAATCAAAGCTAACATTTCAGATCCAGTAACTACAGCTGAAAGGTTAAATGTCATTTTTCTCAATAGATGCAGCCAGATGTGCTGAGCTTTTCCAGAAATTTCTGTTTCTGTTTCTAATTTCCAGCATCTGCAGTTCTTTCAGTATTTTTTAGAAGACATAGTGTCCTGGAGCACGAGCATTCTTCATGGGCTGTCCTTGGAGATTTTTTAAAAATTCTTCTCTTGAAGTTCATTCTTTACTTCCCCAGAGTATCCTCCTCACTGATGTCGGGTGTTGTTTGATCCAGTGCTCTGGATGATGGATATATTTAACCCTTGAATTACTGAGCACTGGACAGCGGCAATGTCAAGAGTGTGGTGCCGGAACAGCACAGCAGGTCAGGCAGCAACCGCGGAGCTGGAGAATCGATGTTTCAGGCATAAGCCTTTCATCAGGAATGAGGCTTGTGGGCCGAGGAGGCAGAGAGATAAATGATAGGGGGTAGAGATGGGGGAAAATAGCTGGGAATGCGATAGATGGATGGAGTTGGGGGTGAAAGTGATAGGTCGGAGAGGTGGGTGGAGCAGATAGGTGGGAAGGAAGATGGACAGTTCAAGAGGGCGGTGCTGAGTTGGAGGGTTGGGACTGGGATAAGGTGGACGAGAGGGAAATTGGTAAACTGGTGAATTCCATATTGATTTTGTGTGGTTGCAGGGTTTCAAAGCGGAAGATGAGCTTTTCTTCCTCAAGGCGTTTGGTAGGTAGGGTTTGGTGATGGAGGAGGCACAGGACTTGGATGCCCTTGGGGGAGTGAGTGGGAGAGTTGAAGTGTTCGGCCGTGAGGCGCTGTGTTGTTGTGGGTGCCCCAGAGATGCTGTCTGAAACAATCCGCACGTTGGAGCGCCGTCTCTCTGATGTAGAGGTTTCCACATTGGGTGAACCGGAAAAAGTAGATGACATTGTTGGAAGTACAGGTAAATTTTTGTTGGATGTGGAAGAATCTTTTTGGGCCTTGGACGGACGTGAGGGAGGAGGTGTGGGCGCAGGTTTTGCACTTCACGTCTCTGGGACACCTGCACGGACTAAACCCACCGCCCTGTGGTTGAACACTTCAACTCCCCCTCCCACTCCGTCAAGGACATGCAGGTCCTGGGCCTCCTCCATTGTCAAATGCTAAACACCCAACGCCTGGAGGATGAACACCTCATCTTCCTTCAATTCTTGATCTTTGAAATTGTATCAAATTTGGAGTGGATCATTTCACATTTATGATAATGGACTCAGCATGGGGGTATCCAATTCCAGAGAAATACCTAAAAAGGGAGCTATGGCTGCAGCAGGGAGCTGGCTGCGAATGGGAAACTCCTGTCGCTATTTTTTCATTGAAAGTATGTCGCTGGTTAGGTCAACATTCACCACGCTCACATAATTGCCCGGGGGCCAGTAACAGTCAACCAGGTTGTTGTAAGGCTGGAAGCACATATAGGGTAGATGAGGATAGGATGGCAGATTGCCTTCCCCAAAGGACATTAGTGAATAAGATGGTTTGTCTATTTGACAACCATCAACCATTTCACCAGCATTATTCGACTCACTGAAATTCTACGGCATGGCAAATGTTGAACCAAGCTGCACAGATTATTACCTACGTCTATGAATTAACAGTCTCGTTATCGGTCCATTCGGCTTTTGCAATGGTAGATATATTTCGCAATGGTGTGAATCTACAGAGATTTAAGGGTGGCACAGTGTCATTGAAGCAGGGTCTGTCCCCATTGGGAAAGAGGGAGTGTGAGGGACCATCCAGAGAGCTGGGATCAACCTGAATGGAGTGTATCACTATTTTAATCTTGTCATGTCTTTCCATTCATTCTGTTTATCTCTCTCTGAGTTTTCCTCTTTTCATGCTCTCTACCTCTCACATTCCATATATCTCTCTCAATCTTTTTCTCTTTCACCATATCACGTTCTCTCTTTCTTTACTGATCGCCTTTTATTTTTGTCTTTTTCTCTCCTTCTTCTTTCAACCTTGTGGATTTTTTCACTCTCTCTTCCTTTCTTTCTTTTTGTTTCACTTTCTCTCTCTCTCTCTCTCTCTCTCTCTCTCTCTCTTTCTTTCCTTCTTATTTCTGCCTTTCAATCCTGAAACTGCAGCCCTCCCACCCCAATTTTACACACCCCACCCTGGAAAGTTTTGCTGTCTCACAAACATAGCACCTTCCTCTTCCATAGTCCCTGTATAATTGCCCTCCTTTGTTTGTCTTCATCTCCCTTGAACCACCCATTCTGACGTTCCTACATCACACCCCCAGTGAATGTCAGAGACCCTCTGTGTCTCCATCCATCCACAATACTCCCCATGTCATGTCTCATCCCCTGTGATGGATGACAAAGGGATTATGAGCAGAGACTAACCTGTCTTTTGTCTGCCTGCTATAATGTCATATAGTCTCAGATTCACACAGCACTGAAACAGATCCTTCGGGCTAATCTGTCCACAGTAACCATCTTCCAAAATTAAAATGTCCTACCTGCCTGATCTTGATACGTATCCTTCCAAACCTTTCCTATTCATTTGTTTATCAAAATGTGCATGTTGGAAAGACAAATCCAGGCAGGACTTATACCCTTAATGGTTAGGTCCTGGAAAGCGTTACTGAACACAGAAACCTTGGAGTACAGGTTCACAGTTTCTTGAAAGTAGAGTCACAAGTAGATAGAATAGTGATTAAAGGCTTTCCTTTATTGGTCAGAGCATCGAGTATAGGAGATGAGAGGTCAGGTTGCGGCCACTCAGGGCATTGATTCGGCTACTTTTGGAATACTGCATTCAATTCTGGTCTCCCTGCTATAGGAAGGATGTTGTGAAACTTGAAAGGGTTCAGAAAAGATTTACAAGGATATTGCCAGCTTTGAAAAGTCTTAGTTTTCGGGAAAGGGTGAATAGGATGGGGCTCTTTTCCCTGGAGCACCTGAGGCTAAGCTGTGACCTTTTAAAGCTTTATGAAATCACGTTGGGATATGAATAGATTAAAACAAGAGGACATTGGCTTCAGTTGAGAGGAGAAAGAGTTTAAACGGAAATAAAAGGCAACATTTTCACACAGAGGGTGGTGCTTGTATGGAATGAGCTGCCAGAGAAAGTGGTGGAGGCTGGTACATTTACAACATTAAAAAAAAATCCGAATAAGTATGTCAATTGGATCGGTTTAGAGGCTGCCAAAAGGGACAGGATTTATTTAGGCTATCTGGTTGGCATGGGTGGGTTGTACCAAAGAGTCAGTTTTCGTGCTGTACATCTCTATGCCTCTGTGCCTTTTAAACATTGTTACTGTACGTACATTCATCACTTTCTCATTCTGTACATTCCAACACGCAAACCACACGCTGTGTAAAATAGTTGCCCCTCATGTTCTTTTTAAGTCTTTCTCCTTTCACTTTTTAATTTGAGCCCCAGTTTTGATATTCCACCTCCCAATGGAAAAGACCTTGACATTTCCCTTCTCTATGCAACTCATGGTTCTATAAACCTCAGTAAGATCAGCCCTCTATTCCCAATGTCCCAGTGAGAAAAGTTCGAGCCTTTCCAGCCTATTTTTATATCTAAAACTCTTCATTCCCGGCAACATCTTCGCAAATCTTTACTGAACCTTCTCCTTCATGTAACAGGCCACCCGGAATTGCACACATCAATCCAGAATAGGCCTCACCAACACTTTGTAAAACGCCAGTATAGCATCCCAATTGCGATGTTCAATGATCTGAGCAGTGAAGTCAAGCATACTAAAAGCCTGCTTAACCACCCTGTCTACATATAACTTACAATTCAAAGAACGAACCCCGAGGCCTCTCTGTTCTACAACACGACCCAGGGCCCTACGCAGGGTCCGATTCTTGTTTGTTTTACCAAAATGCAATTCCTCTCATGTTTCCAAATTAAACTCCATCTGCTACTCCTCAGTAAAATTCTTCACTGAACACTTTATTCCTGATGAAGGACTTTTGCCCGAAACGTCGATTTTACTGCTCCTCGGATGCTGCCTGAACTGCTGTGCTCTTACAGCACCACTAATCCAGAATCTGGTTTCCAGCATCTGAAGTCATTGTTTTCACCTACTTCTCCACCAATTATGGTGTCATCCGCAAACGTACTAACCATGCCTTCTATATTCCCATCAAAAGCATTTATATAAATGACAAACAAAAGTGGATCCAGTACCGATCTCTGTGGAACACCACTGGTCACAGGCATCCGATCAGAAACATATACCTCCACTATCACAATGCTTACTAGCATAAGTCAATTTTGTATACAATTGGCAAACTCACCCTGAATGCCACGTAATCTAAGTTTTCTAATTTGATTACAGCCTTGTCAAAGCCTTTGCTGAGGTCCAAGTAAACAATGTCGACTGCTCTGCTCACATCAATCATTTTGATCACTGAAAAACATTCAAGGAAATTTGTGAGACATCAATTTCCTCCACAAAACCATGTTTACTAACCCTATTTAACCCTTGCCTCTCAAAATACATGTAAATGCGATTTTTTCGAATCACCTCTGTCAACGCCATCGAAGTCAGACTCATAGATCTATAGTTCTCTGGCTTCTCCTTCCAACTTTTCTTAAAACATGGTACAAAATTATCCAACCTCCAGTCCTCTGGTATTTCACCCGTGTTTATACATGATACAAATATTTCCTCCATAACGTCCCAACATGTCCTGGGATACACTAGATCAGATCTTGGAGATTTATCTATCTTCAGCACTTTTAATTCTGTAATGTAATTCCTGATTTCAAAACAACAATATTTACTTCCCCGAGTTCTCTAGCCTCCATTCCTTTCCCAACAGTAAAAGCTGATGCAAAATATTCATCTCCTGATGATCAACACAAAGATAGCCTTGTTAAACTTTAATGGGTCTTGCTCTCTCTGAAGTTGCTGTCTGGCTCCTAATGCCTTTGTAGAATCTTTTTGGATTAGCCTTAACCTTATCTGCCCAGAATATCTCATATCACTCTTTGTCTTCCTGATTTCTTTCCTAAGAATGCACTAACACTCTTTGTAGCCTTCAAGATATTCAGTTGATCCTAATTCTAATAAAATGTATGTTTTTTTTTAATTCTTAACTCGAACTACAATACTTTTATTCAAGCATTGTTCCTAAATCTTACCAGCCTTGCCTTTCACTCTAACAGGAGCAACACGCTCTGAACTCTCCTTACCACATGGCGCCAAATTAGGAAAATTAGACTCCCCTGCGATTACAACATTATTATTCTTACATACATTTGAGATCTCAACATACTTTCTTCTCGAGTTCCCTCTCAGTACTGGGGGGTGGGGGTGGGTGGAGATGATGATCCCTTTCTTATTTCTCATTTCAAATTATAGATTTTCACTTAATGGTCCCGCAGTGATAGCTACACAATGTACACTAGTAATTGAGTATCTGTGAATTTTTGTCTAAACACAATAAACTCCTCAGGTAGATTCCAACCTGCAGTGCCCTCCCCAGAACTGGTTAATCATTGTGAACTACACCTTACCTCGCCTATACTCCTTCCTGTAACTCACTGCCTGGGACCTCTTACTCTGTATATTAATCCCCCTCCACTCTTGCTCAATCAAAAATGCTACTCCCCCTCCTCTCTTGTCTCACATTCTATCGTCTTGTCATTGCCTCAGCTACTTTTCCGTAATCGCTCTAGCAGACGAGTTGAAAGTTTCCATACACACTCTGAGTTCATTAGCCTTATCTGTATCGAAATAAATGCAGTTTAATTCCTCAGAATTACTTGGCTCCGAATTGCTGTTGCCTACCTTTTCTAATTAACTTTTTCTTTTCTGATTCAGAACCATCTTCAACTTTCTATCTGTTTTCACTGTTACACAGGCAAGCTACACCCTCTCCCCTCCCCAAAAAAAGGGTTCACAGCCTCTCGAAATAGAATTCACCAAGATATAGGTCTTTTCCCTTTTCAGGTGATCCTTTCTTTTTGAACCGGCCTTTTCTGTTCAAGATGAGATCCCGATGATTCTAGAAACGGAATCCCTGCACATTTTCAGCCATTAATTTATCTGCCCTGTTCTTCCCTCATTTGAAATTGGGACCAGGAGGAAACCAGAGATTACGACTTGTGATGTTCAGTTTCTTTAAACTTCTTCCCCAACCTCTTTTACTAACTTTGAAAAGCCCGAACCCATTCCCTGACGGTGTCATTCCCCTCAGTATATACAACAAATTCCATCTTCTCACTCTCCCCTTTGAATATCTGATTCAAATGTTTTTAGGTGTCTTCACTCGAGCACAAGAATACCAACATACCATCCTAGGTTCACGCCTACAGCTGCTAAATCTCTTCTGCGTCCCCGTGAAGGGACGTCTCCTGTAACAATTGTTCTTTTAATCTTAACAAACCCATTTAACATGATTCATTCTTAGCGCTCAAGAAATGAACATTATTTTTGTATTCATCTGAGAGACTTGAATTCCATCGCCAATTTTTGTGGGTGCGCCATCGAGAGAATTCTGTCTGGATTTATCACTACCTGGTATGGCAACTGTACCATTCAAGATCGCAGACGATTACTGAGAGTGGTGAAGTCGGCCCGAATAGTCACAAAGGCCAACCTCCCATCTATCGAATCCATCCAAAAAGCCCACTGTCAATGAAAGGCTGCCAACATTCTCAAAGATCCATCCTGGCAATGTTTTTCTACAACCTTCACCATCATGGAGTAGGTACAAAACCCTGAACAATCGCACCAGCCGGTTTCTAAACAGTTTCTATCCTACTGTTGTCAGAATACTGAATGGACGCACAAACTCTTCACATTTGCCTGTACCTGTGTTTTTTTTTTGCCGCTGTTTACCTATTATTTACTTATGTATGCTGCTTAACTCTGTGATCTGCTCACAAGACAACGCTTTCCACTGCGCCTCAGTACACGAGACAATGAATAAATGCAATTCAAATTCAATTCAATTCAAGATGGAATATCTGTTAGAGAGAGGAATCGCTGCATGAGAATTCTGAACTACCCCCTTACTTTTCCAGATAGTCAGTTATCTATCTGACTGATCCTGCTGCGTAATCACTTCTGTCAATCTACTATGATGTTGAGGAGCCGTTGTTGGACTGTGGTGTACAAAGTTTAAAATCAAACAACAACAGGTTATAATCCAGCAGGTTCATTTGGAAGCACTAGCTTCTGGAACTTCACAGGTGCTCCTTCATCAGGTAGTTGTGGAGCAGGACCGTAAGACACTGAATTTATCACAGAAGATAACAATGTCATTCAACTGAAATGGCACATTGAACAATTCTAGATAGCTGTTAAGTCTATCATCTTTTAAAAATCTCAAATTTTCTCGGGAATGTGACTTAAAAGTAGTTCTCCGATTTACATATGAATGAACCGAAACCGGAACCCATCCTAAACGATATTAATTCCAGTCTGTACCTCACTCTTGGGCATCTGTTATTCTAAGTGTAAACTACCCTGAAACCTTCGATAAGTTTCAATGCTGGATCTCACTTCTCAATGTCCGTTATTCTATAAATAAATGTTCGAATTTCCTTGATAAAATTCCAATCTCTAACTGATTTTTATTTACCTGTTAATCTCTACATAACACCAGTCTCCGAAACTCTCCATTAGATTCCACCTATATTTCACTCCTGCGTGTCTGTGATTCTATGTCTCAACACCCTAAACTCCTCAGTTAGATTCCAGTCTGCACCTCACTCCCCAGTTTTGGTTAATCAATTTTCAACCACAACGTACCCTTGACTATAGTCCTATCTGTTACTCACCCCCGATACCTGTTACTCTGTATATTAATCCCACCATCCAACAATTAGATTTCAGGCTGAAACTCACTCCACGGTGTGTTATGCAAGGCATATACTCGCTGAGACCATCGATGAGATTCCAGTCCCTAACTCTTCATAAAACTAATAGTTCAGTATTAAATTGGGAGCAGAAACACAGAAAGCTAGAATTTAATTTCTGCCACATTCTGTTTCTCCAAAACGTATTAGTTTGATGGAGTGCAATGGTTCAATAAGGCAGCTCGCTGCCACCTTCTCAAGGGCTGATGGGAATGGGGGTAAATGCTGGGCCCAACAATGATGCGCACATGCAATGAACCAATGAACATGAACAATCCCTTTGCCTTGCTAACCACTTGCTGCTCCTGCGGACAAAGTGTGCAGACGAAGCAATATTTCCTCATTTCCCTAATCCCATGCCCTCGGAATAATCGGCAAACAAGGTTAATACTTTGTGACACAAGCACTTTGGATTACTATGATGTGTGACCAAGGATGCGGAAAATACCTAATTTTAATACCTAAGTCCTGAAGAGAAGGAGTCTTGACTCAACATTTCAGGGCCCTACTAACAGGCAGACAGAGTGACAGACAAACAAAATCCCTTTCGGACACGCACACACACTCGCACGCTTACACACACGCTAACGGACATGCACATGGACACACACACAGACACACACATACACGTGCACACACACATGCAAACACAGACAAACGCGCGCACATAGACACACATGAGCACGTGCAGACACACAATGATGCGCGCACACACACGTAGACACACACACAGACACATCGACATAGGCGCACGCACTCACACACACATTCACACACATACACACATACGAACATAGACACCCGCACACACATGCACATACATAAGTCCACACACACACACACACACACACACACACAGGCACACATGCGCACTCGGTCACACGGTCACACAGAATGACAAAATAAATTTGGTATTGTCAAATACTAAAGCTCCACGAAATGATCCTTGGGTGTCAGATGAACAGAGGACATTCACACACCTGGGTCAGGCTCAAGACTCACCTTCCTCTGACACTGAGAGGCTCCTGCCTCACACTCCGGATTGGAATCACATGCTGTGTTTGGGAGCAGGATGTGGCACCATTGGATTATGGCGACTGTCCATATGGATATTCATAACCAGCGATCTAATGGAATCAGAACAGAACAGAGAGAATCAAAGAAAGACCTTGGTGTTGAATTTGTGGAGTTGTTCCATTCTTATTGTGTGTGTGCCTGCACGTAAGATGGGGAGAGTAGAATGTCAGTTTAAATCAGCATTCTCTTGTCACATTATATCTACCTTTTAAAGTTTTGATTCAGATTTCATCGAGGGAGTTTCACACTGCTGCCCCTGCCCAGGGAGAGGTTGATGTGGATACAGTAAAGGCAGCTTTATTGAGTATCTAACTCCATCTTGTCCCTTTCCTGAGAGGGAATGGGACAGAGTAGCGAGATCTTTATTTTTGGAGCATTGGAAAAGGACTAGGCCATTCAGACCCTCCATCCTGTTCCATTATTCATTGAGATCATGGCTAATCTGTGGCCTAACCCCATATTCCTTCCTTTGGACCATTCCCTCAATACCTTCATTGAACACATATTTATCAATTGCAGAGGATTCAGCATCCACTGCTATTTGTGGAAGAGAGTTCCAAGCCTTTCCCACCCTTTGTATAACAAAGTTCTTCGTAACATCTCTCCTGAATGCTTTTGGCCCTAATTCTCAGACTTTGTTCCCTCTTCTTCTCGAATCTGCAACCAGCAGGAATCATTTATCTCGATTCAGCCTTTCTCACCCTGTTTATATCTTGAAGGCTTTGATCAGATCATTTCCTCACCTTCTCCATTCGAAAGGAAACAGGCCTCATTTGTATAATCACTCCTCAGAATGTAACCCCTGAAGTCATGGGTCATTCTTGTAAACCTCATTTGTGCTCCTTCTTTGTATTCCACACACCTGCTTGCACTGACAGAGATTTTCCCCTTAGCCCAGTCTATTAATATCCCTTTGTAATTCCATGGTACCGTCTGCAATGTCTACAACGCTGCAGAACTTTGTACCAAACCCCGTGCTGTTGCTGTCCTGGCAGTGTATGTCAGGAACAGTGTCGAGAGAGATTTCCTCTGCATCCAGCCCCATGTTATATCAGGGAATTTTGAAAGGGGACAGTGCAGAGGGGTCTTTATTCTGCATCTAACTCGATGCTGTCCCTGTCCTGGGAGTGTTTGATAGTAACAGTGTATATGGAGATTTCCTCTGCATCCAGCCCCATGGAAGTGTTCGATTGAGACAGCGCAGAGGGATCTTTACTCTGTATCTAATCCTGTGCTGTCCCTGTCTGGGAGTGTTTGATAGGAACAGTATAGAGTGAGATTTACTCTGAATAACCACAAGCACTGTCCTGGTAGTGATTGAATGGGACAGTATTGAAGGACATTTAATCTGCATCTAATCACAATCTCCAAGACTCGGGGAGATTTAGATGGAGGAAGTATAGAGCGATATATACGCTGCATCTAACTCAAAGAGCTCTCTCCATTTCCTACCTCTACAAAGAAAATCCGCATGTTTATGATGCATCACTGCGGGGCAGGATTGGGGAAGTGGGTGATTGACGCAGTATCTCACCCCACACTATACCCAGCCTGGGAATTCCAGAAGGTATGTTGCTGAGAGAGCTTTTCCCTGAAACTAACCCATTCTCTCACTGCTCTGGACTTTTAAATGGGACTGGTTTAGATATGGAGAGTCTAATGAATTGGCAGTCGAACTGAAATAATGTGAGATGTGAAGTGATGTTTGTTGGAGGCAAGATAAATTAAGCTGTCAAATGTTAAACTGGGAGCAGGAACACAGAAAGCTGTTGACTAATTTCTGTTCTGTTACACATCTCCTAGTTTCAGTTTGGAGCTGAAACACTGTCCATGTGGGCAATGTCTCTAAAGCTGTTTCCTGTCCCACAGTGATGCATCATAAACACACGGATTATCTTTGTCGAGGTAGGAAATGGAGAGAGCTCATTGAAGGTGAGTAAAATGCAAAGTCCAGATGCTGTTTACAGTAAATACCTGAGACAATGTCACGTTCCAGCAACGTTTGCCTTGCTTTGCAAGCTTCTGAGAGGTTTCAATACACAAAAACTGAAACACCTACCTGTTATTCTATATACAAACCATCTTAAACCCTTGATTAGATTACAGTCTCAAACCCCTCAATAGGATTCCAATATGTAACTCACTCCCATATATCTGTGGCTGTTTCCGTTCACCACTTCAAACTCCTTGATCGGATTCCAGACTGTACCTCACTCCTGGGTATCAATTAGACCTCAGTTTTAACTCCAGACAAAGGTTTGAGACGGGTCCTGTGCTGTATCCCTGCTTGCATTTTCCTGATCTGCTCTCGACCCTGGTTAGCATTGTGATGCTGTCCAGGGGGAAATACAGTCTCTTCAGAACTTTCCCTGATCCCCATGGCAGTGACAGATCTCCTGAACATTCCTATAAACACATTCACCTCTGTTTGCATTTTTGTAATAACTGGTAGTTCCAACTGGTTGGTGGTCACTTGCTCCATATCCCTCCATGCCTTACACATCCATCCGCATATGGGGCTAAAAGCCCCTGAAACACCCCATCATATCGGTCTCCATTACTACCCCTGACATTATGTTCTATTCATATACCACTCTCTGTGGAATAAAAACTTGCCACACATCTCAGTTGAACATTACCACTTTCATCTTCAATGTATGCTCCATAGTTTAACACGTTTCAATTCTGGGAAAGAGATTCTGACTGGCAACTCCAGGTATGCACCTCATAATTTGATACACTTCTGCGGATTCTCCCGTCAGCCTCTGCTGCTCAAAGGAAAATAATCTGCGTTTTTCTAGAGTCTCCTTTCAGCTCATACCCTCTAATACAGGCAATATTCTGGTAAACCTCTTCTACACCCTCCACAACCTCCTTGCAATATGGCGACCAGAATTAAACGCATCACTCTAAGTGAAGCCAAATTAAAGTCTTATAAAGTTGCAAGATGACATCCTGACTCTCCATTCTTCCTTGCACTTTGTGTTGAGTCCATGAGCGTCTGCACCTTCCTGCACAGCTCCTTCATTTACAAACTTTACCTCACGACATTACCCATTCCCAAGCTCCAGCACTGCAGCATCGCCATACCAACCATCCCACAATACATTCACGACATCAAAACTGGGACAGTGATGGCGACTTGCACTTGCACAGTAACCCATATCCTTGTCTCCCTCCGCCTCTACTGTGGTGACTTTCCCACCCCTTCCACAATTCCTGTCCATTCTGCTACAAGCAATGTCCCCAATGCCCAGAACTGACATCCCCAACTTCTCTGCAACTGCAGGGTTCCCCCGAAACCCTCCTTGAGAATTTCATGGAATGATCCCCAATGGCAGGAACGGGCAAGTGCAGCATGGAAAGGTTAATGGGAATTCAAGATTGAAAAATCTACCAGAGCATTTGGAGGCCAACTCTCTGGACTGTAGTGATGCAGATTCTCGGATCCTGATTGTCCCAAACAATGTCAAAGTCCCTGTACATGCTGTTCCATCCTGTCTCCCTTGCCCTGACTGAGAATTGGTTCCCTGATGCTTTGAGACGTGACCATTCGGATAAAGCACATGCAGTGTGTTTGCTGCTTTAGCTGCTGTTCCAAGTGTCTGACAGTCCAGCCCCTTGACTGATCACCACTAACAACAATGATATACTTCCTTGCTTATGTCTGCGATGAACAACCAGGCATGACAGGAGCGGCATGGGGCGGCGAAATAGACAAGTTCATTTCCATTGTGTGTTTCTGTTCACTGAGCTGGGAATTTGTGTTGCAGACGTTTCATCCCCTGTCTAGGTGACATCCTCAGTGCGTGGGAGTCTCCTGTGAAGCGCTTCTGTGATCTTTCATCCGGCATTTATAGAGGTTTGTCTCTGCCGCTTCCGGTTGTCAGGTCCAGCTGTTCGTTGCAGTGGCCGGTATATTTAGTCCAGATCGATGTACTTATTGATAGAATCTGTGGATGATTGCCATGCATCTAGGAATTCCCCGGCTGTTCTCTGTTTGGCTTGCGTTATAATAGTAGTGTTGTCCCAGTCGAATTCATGTTGCTTGTCATTTGCCTGTGTGGCTACTAAGGATAGCTGGTTGTGTCGTTTCGTGGCTAGTTGGTGTTAATTGATGCGGATTGTTAGCTGACTTCCTGTTTCTCCTCTGTAGTCTTTTGTGCAATACTGGCATGGGATTTTGTACACTACGTTAGACTGCACAAAACACTACATTGAACAAACAGGCAGACAGCTAACGATCCGCATCCATGAACACCAACTAGCCACGAACTGACACGACAGTGAGAGGGGAAACATTTAAAAGGAACTGTGGGAAAAGAATTGATAACCCACGATAAGCCCACAAAAGCAATATTGCCCAAACTGTACCAGATCACGCAGAATTCGCGAGCAGTTCACAAGCCGAATCAGACATCAAACTGACCAGGAAATACACTTTAAGGGTGTGGGTTTGCTCGCTGAGCTGTAGGTTTGATATCCAGATGTTTCGTGACCTGGCTAACTAAAAGACACGATCCTCTCTCCCTCGTAGTCCTACACACAGATGGAAAAAAAACACCAGTTCGACTGGGACAACACATTTATCCTGGAACAGGCTATGCAAAGACATGCCAGAGAATTCCTGGAGGCCTGGCACTCAACCACAACGCCATAAACAAACAGATAGATCGAGATGCCATCCACCAACCCCTCAGAAAACGAACAGGAAATGACATCACCACAAACCCCAGGAAGCCCATCCAGGAGAAAGATGTAAATAGAAAGCAGGAGACAACAGCTTCGCTTCAATTGGAGGTCGCCACTGATGATTTTACCTAGCCAGGTAATGAAATGTCTGGATATCAAACCTACAGCTCAGCGAGCAAACCTACACCCTAAACCTCAACCTGAACTACAAACGTTCACAAACCTTGCAAATACGCTGTAAGCTCCCACGGACAATGACGGAGCACCACAGCTGTCTCAAAGCCCCAAGGGCAGTTACACAACCCAGCAATACCAAAGCCACGCAAACAGTGGGTCAGTTAGTAATGCACCAGTAAGGATATGCTCCACAAACAGGACGGAAGCACTTCACATGAGACATTAACACTTACCGGCGAAGAGGAATGGAACAATCAATACTATCAGGACGTTGCATTGTGTGAAGGAATGGGACATTCATCCGATAAACTGTTTTACAATTAGCATCCTTGTAACTAGATTACTTCATTTCCAGATACTTTGCAGTTTCCCCATTTCTTAACTAGTGTCATTGTGCAGCATTACTATAAAACTGGTCTCATCCTCAGCCCTGGGAAGGGAAATTCTGATCTACATGTCCAGACTGTCAGTTCTGTGTCAACCTAGTCAGTTTCTCTTCCAGCGATATCGCTCGAAATAAACTGTTTTTTCAATTTCACTTCGAGCAGTCTTTTGTGATCTCTTACCTATTGGGCAAATTTCTCCGACAGTTTGGCGTGAGTCGGCAGACCGTTTTTTTTTCTCTCTCTCAAGAGGGTAAGCAAGCCTCACGTTTTAATTTCGTCGCTGGCAGCCAGCCCTACCCAGGGGGTCATCCCAGAGAAAGGCTGGATGACTGTTCACGATGGCCACAATTCTGACCTATGGTGAACTGGCTTCAGCTACTGCAATTTGAAATTTGAGTAGTGACCCTGGTCTGTGCTGGTGGGCACTGGACTCCTAAATTGCTCTCAGAACTCGGCATGTGGAGGTAGTCTGGAAAACGGCCAAATTAGTTTTCAAATTGAACTAATTGGTAGCCGGCTACTGCTGCAGTTTTGCATGTGAGTAATGACTCTGGCCTGTGTGGGTGAGCACTTGGCTCCAAAATTGTTAACTGAATTTCAGGCTACCTCATCTGGGCCTGTGAAAATCGTCTGGTGGGAAAGTAACTTAACTGGCAACCTGTAATTCGGTACTTAACAGTCTGGCTTGTGGAAGTCGTCACCTGTGCTAAATTCATTACCTGAATTTTTTGCAACAAACCTTCAGTTGGCCTACGTGTGATTCACCTTGAGTCAGGACTTCTATCACGAAGCCAGGAGAGAGACGGCCAGGCAGAGAAAGTTAGGCAGAAAACGTGGAGTGACCACTCATCAAATTCTCGCTTTACTACTGATAGATCCACAGATGGAACAACATTGACTTGGGCACAGCTGTGTTGCCCCAGATCCACTGCTAAATGAAGTGGCTGCCTTTGTTACCAAGCAGCCCACGAGAAGCTCGCAGCAGGGCACTGCACCCATTGGGCATTCAGAGTCACGACCGCTGCCCCACTCAGACAATAGCGTCAGCCTCACACGAAGCACGGCTGCTGCCCTGAAAAACTAGGGTACTGAATGCCAGCTTCCAGACATTATGATTGGATCTACTCTCCTTGCTGTGCCCTAGACACACGCAGAGCTCTAGGCCATGTTGCAAGATTCCGCAGACACATTGAAAATACCACTCACACTTTATAATTGCCTGCTACAAATGTCCACTATTTACAACTGTCTGCCACAAGACGTGCAGACCCTGTTACAACTCGCCTATGATACCCACTGGGCCACCATTTTCCCTAACATTAACGTCCCCAACCAATCCTGGGACACTGCTGTAAACCGGGACAGATGGCTGGACAGTGTTGTAAAACAGGTCATAGAAATTATTGCCAGACAGCATGCAGACTTTGGTGCTGCGATCCGGTGTCTGCAGAAAGCAAACGAGCCCCTGCCAGACTTCATTGCCCGCTTCAGGGAGTTCTGGGACTCCTCAGCAGGCATCCCCTGAACAGAGAATGAGAGGCTGGCTGTATTGACGCTTGTCAATGTCATGCTCCCTACATATGCCCATGTGTACAAGCTACATTAACTAATCTGGCAAACAATGTCTTCGGGGGACACACTAACCACACTCACTAACCTGGAGAGGAATGGACTGTTCACCACTTGAAGACAGATAGGGTCGTCCCCCCGAATTGCACAACAGGACCGTCCTCGGAACAAAGCCAGACTAGTACGGAACCTGCACTGAGGACACAGCCAGAGCAGTCCAGAGACCCGCCCTTGGGACACAGAGAGACTAGTACAGAGACACGACCTGGCTATACAGCCAGACTAGTACAGAGACACCACCTGGGTATATAGCCAAACTAGTACAGAGACCCGCCCTCGAGATACAGCCAGACTAGTACAGAGACCCACCGTCGGAAGACAGTCAGACCAGTACAGTGACCCGCTGGAGGGACACAGCTAGATTAGTTCAGAGACCCACCCTAGGGATAGAGCCAGACTAGTACAGCGACCCGCCTGAAGGGCAAAGGCAGACTAGTACAGAGATCCGACCTGGGGACACAGCCAGATTAGTACAGAGACCCGCCCTCGGGACACAGCCAGACTTGTATAGAGACCTATAGGACTCGATAAAGGACCATGCTGAAATTGTGGCAAACCAAGACATTTGCGTAGATGCTGCTGCTTACCACCCAAACAGGGCTGCCCATTCCCTGCCATCCTCCCTCACTGCCCAAAGGCACAGCAGCTGTAGCCCCCCACCTCACAGTGGCAGCCTTGCCAGGCTGCCTACACAATGGCTGATCCCTTCCCACCCTGCCCCTGAAACAAACTGGGTCTGCCGCGAAAGGGAGATATTGCAAGCGGTTTCTATATGCCTCTCCAACTCCCCATTGGAAAACGCTTTCATTTCCTTTCTGGTGGATTCCGGGGCCACCTACGCATCTGCGCCTCCCTCTGTGGAACTGTCTCCGAGTTTAAAGACAGTCTGTACAGTTGGGGTTTCGGGAGTGGCCTTGACAGAGACACTCTCCCAAACAGTCAAATTTAGTATTGAACCAACCACTGTCCCTGATGCGGCCGCCATTTCCACTACCTGCCCAGTCGCCCTCCTGGGCCAACAGAACTTATGCAAACTAAATGCCAGCATTCACTGTTCCCGGGGTGCCTCACACTGGAGAGCCCAGACACTCACTATTTCATGTTGCGTGTGGCAATGACCCACAGCCCAGAACCACCGAACCAGACAAGCTCCTGCTATGCCTGGTCCTGCCCCAGCACCCCTACCCGCGCTCTTTGTAACACTCTTGTTTCCCTGTACTCAACGCCCCTTGACCCCCACTTTATCTTTCCTCCACTGGGTGATACTGACAGGGCACTTTATCTTTCAATTTCACTGTGCACCTTCCGGTCCTCAGGACCCGATCTCACTGTATGCTGCACTCACGGACCCGCATCACACCATCAACTCCGTGCTCGCCCTCACTGGCCAGTACTTTGTTGGACCACAGGGAATGGCAGCAGAGGTACAGCTTGGCGAGGGATACCAGGGATAATATAACAACTGCAGAAAGGGTGGTCCTCGTGTTTGTCAAAAGAGTCAGCACAAGAGGAAGTCAGAAATGGGAAAGGGGTAGTCACTTTATTGTGAGGTGTCTACAGGGCCCTCAGTAACAACAGAGACACAGAGGAGCAGATTTGCAGGAAGATGTTGGAAAGATGCAGAAGTAACAGAGTTGGTGTCATGGATGACTTAAACTTCCCTAATGTCAATTGGAATGTCCTTAGTTGATGTCGATTGGATGGAGCAATTTTTATCAGGTGCATCCAAGACCTATATGTAGATGACTCAATATGAAAATGAGCTGACGAGAGGGGGGCCATATTGGATTTTGTGCTTGGCAATGAACCAGGCGAGATGTCAGGTCTCTCAGAACACTTGAATGATAGTGATCACAACTCCCTGTACGTTACTATAGTCATGGAGAGGGATAGTAGCAGACAGAATGAGAAAGTAGTTAACTTGGGGAGGGGGAATTACGTTGCCATTAGGCAGGAACTGGGGCACACAAATTGGGAAGATGTTCTCAGGGAAATGCACAGCCGAAATGTGGAGGTTGTTTAGCGATCACTTGCTGATGGCGCTGGATAGGTCTGCCCCAGAGAGGCAAGGAAGCGATGGTAGATGAAGGAACCTTGAATGACAAGGGATCTGGAGCATCTAGTCAACGGAAGAAGGAAGCTAACTTTATGTTGAGGAGGTAAGGATGAGACAGGGGTCGAGACGGTTACAAGGTAGCCAGGAGGGAACTGAAGAATGAGCTTAATAGAGCCATAAGGGGGCATGAAAAAGCCTTTGAGGGTAGGATTAAGGAAAATCCGAAGGCCTTCTACTCTTATGCGAGGAACAAGAGGATGGCCAGAGAGAGGTAGGACCGATCGGGGTAGTGAAGTGAACCTGTACTTGGAGTGGAGGAGGTTGTGGAGGTCCTTAATGAACAGTTTGCTTCAGTATTCACTGCTGAGAGGGACCTTGGCATTGGTGAGGTCAACTTGAAACAGGCTGCTATGCTCGAACAGGTTTATGTTAAGAAGGAATATATGCGGACAACTGTCAAAAGCGTGAGATTTGGCCAGACAGGATACACCAAGGTTTCTACAGGAAGCGAGGGAAGAGATTGCTGCACCTTTGGCAATGATCTTTGCATCCTCACTGTCCACTGGAGCAGTGTCAGATGATTGGAGGGGGCCAAGAAAGAGAATATAGATAATCCTGGGAATTACAGACCAGTCAGTCTTCCGACTGTGGTGGGCAAATTATTAGAGAGGATTCTGAGAGGAAGGATTTATGATTACTTGGAAAACCATTGTTTAATTAAAGGTAGTCAGCATGGATTTGTGAGGGACAGGTCATGCCTCACAAACCTTGTTGAATTCTTTGAGGATGTGACAAATCATATTGATAAAGATACTGCAGTGGATGTGTTATATATGGATTGTAGCAAGGCAGTTTGATAAAATTCCCGTGGTAGGCTCATTCGGCAAGTAAGGTGGCATGGGAAACAGGGAAATCTGGCTGTCTGGATACAGAATTGACTTACCCATAGAAGATAGAGTGTGGAGGTAGATACAAAGCATTCAGGCTGGATTTTGGTTGCCAGTTGTGTTCCGCAGGGATCTGTTCGAGGACCTCTGCTTTTTTGGATTGATTGAAATGACTTGGATGCGGAAGTGGAAGGTTGTGTTAGCAAGTTTGCTGATTACAAAAAGGTTTCGGGAGTTGTGGATAGTGTGGAGGGCTACTGGATGTTGCAATGAGATATTTACAGGATGCAGAACTGGCCTGATAAATAGCAGATGGAGTTCAAATTGGATAAGTGTGGTAATTCATTTTGGAATGTCGAATTTAAATGAAGAATACATGGTTAAAGGTAGGATTCTTGCAAGTGAGTATGAACAGAAGGATCTTGGGGTCAATATCCGTAGATCCCACAAAATTGTCACCCAGGTTGATAGGGTTGTTAAGAAGGTGTATGGTGTGTTGGCTTTCATTGGCAGGGTATTGAATTTAAGAGCCACTAGGTTATGCTGCAGCTCTGTAGAGCCCTGGTTTGGTCACACTTGGAATATTCCGTTTTGATCGCCTCATTATAGGAAAGATAAAGCTTTCGGAAGGGTGCAGAGATTTACCATGATGCTGCCTGGACTGGAGAGCAAGTCCATTGAAGAAAGTCCATTGAGTATGCCAGGGCTTTTCTCATTGGAGTGAAGAAGGATGTGAGGTGACTTGACAGAGGTGTGAAAGGTTTTGAGAGGCATAGATAGAGTGGATAGCCAAAGACTTTTTCCCATGACAGAAATGTCTATAACGAGGGGGCATAATTTTAAGGTGACTGGTGCAAGGTTTAGGGGAGATGTCAGAGGAAGGTTTTTCACACAGAGAGTGTTGGGTGCATGGAATCCACTGCCAGCACTGACAGTAGAGCCAGATACATTAAGGATATTTAAATGAATCTTGGATAGGCACATGGAAGTTAGTACAATGAAGGGTATTAATGTTAGTCTGGTCATGGAGTAGGATAGAACGCTGGCACAACATCGAGGGCTGATGGAACTATAATGTGCTGTACTATGCTGTATACATTACTCCATGTCTTTGCTGATCAGATTGTAATATGGTTTCAGGGAATTGGATGCAGATTACACCATAGAAGGATATCACTTTTTTGGGTCAGTGAAACTAAATGAATGTGTTGCAAAAGCCAACTTTGAACCAGGTCAGATCTTCGGACTAACGCTGTCTGAACTGAACTATTTCAGCCAAGCGCAGGGGCACTAACCTTGCAATTGATTTGATTGTCATAACAAGCACTTCTTCCATTGCACACCTTCCTCCTTCAAAGAAAGTCTGTCTATGCTATCAGACATGTCTTTCTTGCAATAAATTCATGCTTACTATCTTGAGTTATTTAATCAATCTTGGAACGCAATTCAACAGAACTGCAGCTGCTGCCAATCAGAAACAAGAACAGAGGATGCTGGAAAAGCTCAGCCAGTCTGACAGCATTGATGAGGAGAAATCAGAATTAACATTTCAGGTCCAGTGACCTTTCATGGAAATTATTATTCCTATGATCTCTCAGAGTTTTAACAATCCTTTTTCCCACCCTGAAAATGTAATAACAGCCTGTCCCCTCTCTCACTTTTTCTCCCTCAAACTACCGAACACAAAGGGAAAAAATATTTTCTTTTATCTCCATCTCTCTGACCCAAGAACTTCATTTTTCGAAAGGTTAGTGACCACTACTGGCCGCAAGTGGGAACTGCACCCAACCTGCAGAAATGTTCAGAATCTGTCAGAGTTAATGACCATCCACAGTAAGAAAAAATCCAAATGATCGCACTTGCTATTCAGATACATTTCCGTAAATCCACTGCTGTCAATATCATGGAAACGAGACGGAGCATAAACTGAATTGGTCAATTTTCATTAATACTAGGAGAAGTAGAGCAGCGCAGAAGTTCTTTGATTGATTTTGCATTTAGAACGTTGCTTTCTGATTGCAAAGATAATATCAAACTGCTTATTTTAATAGTGTACCCTCTGTACCATAATAACAATATAGGTCTGGTGAGCCTGATGTCAGTGGTGGGTAGGTTGTTGGAGGGGATTTTGAAGGACAGGATTTACATGCAATTGGAAAGACATGGACTGATTAGGGATAGTTAACATGGCTTTTTGTGTGGGAAATCGTCTGTCATTAAATTGATTGAGATTTTTGAAGAGGTGATAAAGAATATTGATGAAGGCAGAGCAGCATATGTTCTCCACATGGACTTCAGCAAGGTGGGTCACAATGTTCCACATGGGATGTGAGAAGCTGATGCTGACCCTTTAGACATTTATAAAATCATGAGGGGCATGGATAGGGTGAATACTCGAGGTCTTTTCCCCAGTGTAAAAGAGTCCAATAGAAGAGGTCAGAGGTTTAATTTGAGAGAGGTTATATTTAAAAGGGACCTGAGGGGCAACTCTTTTCCTTCAGATGGGGGTGTGTGTATGGAATGAGTTTTCTGGAGGAGGAGGTGTAGGCCGGCACGATTATAAAGTTTTAAAGGCATCTGATTGGGTATATGAATAGGAAGGATTCAAAGGGATATTGGCCAAATGCTGGCAAGTGGGACTAGATTTATCAAGGTTATCTGGTTGGTGCCAGTGACTTTAGCGAAGAGTCTGTTCCCGTGCTGGACAACTGCATGACTCGATGAAGCTTGATTTACAGTTCTAAGGTGGCAAATTGCAATTGGAATATTTGGAGTCGAATCCAAATCATTTGTGGCTGATTCACTTGATCGAACTTCAAGTCCACCACGATTCTGCTCAGTTCGAATTGGCGTGGTGGGCAGAGTGTAATGGTTTGGAGTTCAGACTTCACATAATACCACATGGATAGATTAGTCTAATGATTTCCGTTCACAACACTGACCCAATATTTCCTGAAAATGATATCACTCGGTGGGAAATAGAGCCCGTATCAATTGTTTGTCTTGATTTCCCTTGTTGAGAGGCAGGAATTGTTCGCATTGTTAACAGTTCAGTTTGTTTCGACCAGAGAATGGAGCTGCACAAACTGCAGGCTCATTAACACTACAGGCAGTTGCAGATGTCAAGGGAACAGATGGCGGTGAGGATGGGAGGAGTGGTCGAGGTGTCAATCTCTTTTTTCACGAAGTGTCACATTTCATCAAAGTATGTCGGCAATCCCACTCACCTTAACTGCGTGGTTACCATCGGCCGTGCACAGCCTGAGGGGAGACTGGAGCCAGATACAATCGTGGCTTTTAGGAGGGAATCGAATAATTATCTGCAGAGAGATTTGCAGGGCATGCATCGGGAAATGCATGGCGAGTGGGACTAGGGAATGAACACGTACAGAGTGACAGCTGGTGCAGATAATGGGAGGCTGCAGTGCCTCACTCTACGCTGCACCATTTTCTGTGTACAGTTCTGTGCCAGTGGGTTGCTGCAATCTCACTGACGTTCTGTCAGACACACAACAGGCTTTTTTGTAACGTACACTCAGACACAGCGCATTTGATTGGTACATTACTGCTCATCTACATTCAATATCAAACAGTTTCAGAGAAAAGATGAAAAGAAGCCACTTGGATAAAACTATACTTTAGTCAGAAAATCTGGAAGGACGAGGCTGCACTGAAACTGTCAGCCGTGATCTATAAGTCTTTGATCACAGTCAGGCTGATGGTGAATATAGGAAGCAGCTGAGATCTATGGTAGTCACGGTGAGGTAGTGTTGTCTCTTGGCCTTTTGGTTAAGTGCAGATGTAGATTTGCTGACGTGCTGCAGGTTTGACACAGCGGGGTTACCAGGATCAAGAGTGAAGTTAAAGACTCATCAGAGCTAGTGAAGATTATCGCTGGATCGTGATTGGACATTGGAGGATCGTTTGGTTGTGTTCACCTGCTCTTGGTGGATCTTTATGCTGGCATCGGGGACCAGCCAACCTCAGAGCTATGGCCTCAGCAGCTGCCAGCAATCCAGGCCAGGACATTGGCAGCACAGTCTGAGTGACTGTGAAGAAGGTGGAGGATCGTACACCTGCCGATTGGACGGTGTTCGTCAAGAAGGTTCTGCTGGACTGCTACGGGTTTGATGCAGCAGACGTGTACTGACTGAAGGTTTCCCTAGGGCAGGCTATTTCGATTTCACCTACAGGAATGTGAAGCAGTGGGAGCAGGTCCTGAAGGTCTTCAAGGAGAAAAAAGGGGAGCCTCTGTTCTCTATCTTGTCGGTCCCATTTGTGTGCTTCTTGCACAGAGGAGTCGGGTAGTTGCGATTCATATGTACAACCCCGACGTCCCAGCAGTTGACATCCTGACCTTCCTGAGAAGGTATCACCAGGTTGAGGAAGAAAGCACTGATGTGCTCGACCCTTTTGGGATCTGAACCAGCAAGCAGAAGGTCAGGATAACTCTAAGCGTTGACGCCAGTGGAAACATCATCCACCCACTCTCCAGCTTTGTAATCAGATGGGGCAGAGAGTACAAGACGTATGTAGGGCAGTTGAAAGTGTACCGAAGGTGCGGGAAGTCAGGCCACATGGTGGCGGACTGTAAGGTCACCATTTTTCGGAACTGCAAGAAGGAGGTTCACCAGACCAAGGAATGCAAAGAGGACAAGAACTGCAACCTGTGCGACAGGCGGGCCACGTTAACAAGGTCTGCCCAAGACGAGGAGCCACCGCCTATGCACAGATGGTTGGAGGTGGCTATGTGAGCCGTGGACTGCAAAAAGCCAGAAAAGTACCACAAACCAGCAGGAGAACGGTGTCTGGGGCAGCCAGAAGGATGGAGTGCAGCAGACGGCAGCCAGCGGGGAGGTGCAGCAGCTAATCCAAGCGCCCACAGGACAGATGGAGGAAATGGAGGAGGAGCTAACCAAGGAGGCAGAGGACTGGATTCTTGTAAAGACAAGGAAGAGGAACCCTGGCGAGGTCCCGCAAAGCTACCAGCAAAGCGAGAAACAACACCGGCATGAGGAGGATACGGCCAGCTCTTCAGATGGTGAGGACGGGCGAAAGGAAAGTCGGCACCAGAGGAAGAAGCAGAGTGCCACGTGGAGAAACGAAGGCAGCTCCCCCAAACTGGAAACAACGAACCCTCTGGGAAGGTTGGTAAAGATCACACCCCACTCGGTGAAAACCAGGAGGTACCCACCGCCCCACAGTTCCAGGTACCTGGGAGCACCGATCCTCGGACAGCCCCACTGTCAGACAGAGAATGGGAATGTGCGAACCCTGGTCCCGACACAAAGAAACCAGAGCAGGCAAATGTCCGCAGCGTGGAGCCAGACATCTGCCTCAGCCCTGGGAGTGTTCAGCAGTTTGCGTTCACCACACTGGTAACCTCATAAACTGTTAAAATGGGCATAAACATTGACAGTATTAATGTGCGTAGTATTAAATCTGCTACGCAATATGTCCATATGCAAGTTTTCCTGGCCAACATTAAAGCTGATGTCCTGTTTCTGCAGAAGTGTGGGATACCACACCTCAGCAGCTACAGGAGATGGTCGAGCTCGTGGGCTCATTGTCGTGGGGGGGGGGGGGGGGCGGTGAACGATCGCTGTGCCTTCGGCCTGGGAATCCTGTTGCGAGGAGACAACTTCACCATCTCCGAGGTAAAGGAGGTAATGGGCGAGCGCCTCCCCTTCTATGATGT
Organism: Chiloscyllium punctatum; assembly: GCF_047496795.1. Classification (NCBI taxonomy): domain Eukaryota; kingdom Metazoa; phylum Chordata; class Chondrichthyes; order Orectolobiformes; family Hemiscylliidae; genus Chiloscyllium; species Chiloscyllium punctatum. Next base: position 82,780,525 of record NC_092754.1, read on the forward strand.
CATGTATGGAAACATTCACTTGAGATTGATTAATGTGTACCCTCCAACGGGAAAGAGTGAACGGTTGGCCGTCCTGCTATGGCTTCTACTGTTGCTGGCTACGTCCAGGCAGGTCATTCTGTCCGGAGACTTCAACTGTATCATTGATGCATTTGGACAATCCGGCGGGTTGGGGAGGGCAGTAAACTGGACATCATATCCAGAGTCCTGTTGGAAACGGTGAAAGATGCCAAACTGCACGATGTCTTCAGCACCCCTGCAGACGGAGCGCTGCGTAGATACACCCGGTCACAGGCAGACAGGTCTATCTGCTCAAGGATAGATTACCTGTTCCTGTCAAGAACGTTCTCCATTAGATCCACCGACATCAAGCTGGTGTTCTTTTCTGACCACTGCCTCCTGCTGGCCGACTGTCACCTACAGGACGAGCAGCGGGATGGTAAGGAACGTGGAGGCTGAACACCAAGCTGTTGACACTGGGAAAAATTGAGGAGCTCAAGAGGGATTCCGCAGGTTGGAGAACCGTGAAGCCCCTGTTTGAGTCTCCAGTGGACTGGTGGAAAACAGTAAATGGGAACATCAAGAGGTTCTTCATTCTCAAAAGTATTCAGGAGGCCAGAGAGAGGTGGGAAAAACTGTCCCAGCTCCAGGAAAGTATGCAGAAGCTGCTCCTGCTGCAGACAATGGGGGTTCGAAGTTACGGAGGACCTTCAGGAGGTAAAGGGCCAGCAAGCCTCACTGTTTGCCTCGGAGGCCTCCAAGATAATCTTCCAGCCCAGGGTCCGCTCTGTGGTGCTTGGACGACATGTGCTCACGTTTCTTCAACCAGGAGTGGCACAAAGGGAGCTTCGTGCACAGCAGCCTGAACGAAGAAAGATGGATCATGAATGTCAAATCAGGCTTACGTCATGAGGATCAGCAGGTACTTCTATGCCAGTCTGTATGACGCAAAGCCAACCGACAGCGCGGCGTCCCAGTCGTTCCTGTGCTCTATCGCGGTGATCTTATGAGAAAGAACATGGGAGAGGCTGGAGCAGCCGCTATCTCTGGACAAGCTGACCAAGGCCCTCGAGTCCTTTGAAAAGAATAAAACTCCCGGAAGCAACGGCATACCGGTCGAGATCTATTCTGTTCTATGGGACTTGATTGGCCAGAACCTCCTGGAGGTGTTTGTCAGTATGTTTCTGGCAGGTGCCATGAGTGAATTCATGAGGAAACGCATCATCAGCCGCATCTACAAGTGGTAGAGGGAGAGGGAGGAAATCAGAAACTACAGACCAATCTCAATATTAAATGCAGATTACAAAATCTTGGCATATGACATCGCCAGCGGGGTGAGGTCTGCTCTGGGATCGGTGATCCACCCTGACCAAACGTGCAATGTAACAGTCAGGAAGATCACTGAGTCTCGCACTTCTCAGGGATACGATCGACTACGTGCAGGACAGGGGGTTGGACATGTATCTCATCAGCCTGGTCCAGGTGGAAGCCTTTGACAGGATATCACATACCTATATGAGAGATGTTCCCACCAAAATGGGCTTTGGGGAGGGAATCCGTAATTGGATCAGACTGCTCTACAGCAAGATTGACAATGCAATCTCCATCAATGGGTGGGAATCAGATAACTTCCCAGTCAGATCTAGAGTCAGGCAGTGCTGTCCTCTCTCTTGACTTGTTTGTGTGCTGCATAGAGCCAAATTCCAAGTCCATCAGGAAGGATGCGAGCATGAGAAGGGCGATTATTAGTGGCAAGGGGGACTGCAGGTTAAGACCTCCCTGTACATGGATGATGTCGCCATTTTCTACTCTTGTGCATATGTTCCAACGGGCTTCGGGGGACCAAGGTAAATCGAGGCAAGTGTGAGGCCATGCCCTTCGGGAACTGGATAGACCAATCCTTCATTCACTTCACCATCAGGACTGATCACCTCAAGATGCTGGGTATTTGGTTCGGAGGGTCTGGGGCATGCGCCAAGTCTTTGGGGGACCATGTCAAGAAAGTGAAGCAGAAGCTAGGCAGATGGAAGTGATGGTCGTTCTCCACTCGGTCATCAGTGTGAGGCACTGTCAGTGTTGTTTTCTGTGGCACTGTTCCCTGAACCTGTGTCGTCGCAGTTACCCGGACCATCTTCCATTTTATGTGGAGATCAAAGATGACCAGGTCCAAAGGGGCTCGATGTACAAAGCTCTGTGCAAGGGGGTACAAAACACACCAAATGCCACCTTCACCTTGATGTCAACCTTTGTGTGTGGCTGCATCAAGCTGTGCATGGATCCCCGTTACGCAGACTCAAAGTGTCACTACCTACTGAGGCTCGACGTGTCCCTGGTGTTGTGAAGGATGAGCCTGGCTTCACTGCCGCGGAACACTCCAAGTAGTCGGACCGTTCCCACCACCTGTCCTTCGTAGAGAAATTTATGAAGGAAAACACCTTTGACCAGAAGTCCATCAGGAAGTGGTCAGCACGTAGTGTCCTTGAGACCCAACTGGAAAGGCGAGGGCTGATCCTGTTGACCGGTTCCCTTAGCAGACTGTCAAACTCATTTCGCACAATGCCTCATCGCCAGAACTTTCCTACAAGCACCAATACATGGCTTGGCTGGTCGTGAGAAGTTCTCTGTCTGTGAGATCCTTAACGCAGGGACTCTGCTGCACTTCCACGCTGTGGAGCGGATGAGACTGTCGCACATCTCCTTCTGGAATGTGCCTACACAAAGGAAATCTGGAGACGAATGCAATGAATTATGTCGAGGTTCATCTCGAGGAGCCTCCGTGACGTGGGATTCCATGCCGTATGTGGTCTGTTCCCCGAGACATACACCGAGACGAACATCAACTGTGCCTGGATTATCATCAACTCGATGAAAGACGCTCTTTGGTCTGTCCGAAACCTGTTGATCTTCCAGCTGAAGGAGCTGACCGCGAATGAGTGTTGCGGACTAGCACATTCCAAGGTCCAGAACTACGTGTTCAGGGATTCGGTTAAGTATGGGGCAACTGCCGCCCAGGGGCGGTGGGGAAACACCGTCGTGTAACATCTGCCTGCCAAAGAAGAACGGTTGGTCCCATGTAGTAAGTGGGTTCCGATGATGCCTCAGCTAAATATATGGATGGCGAATGTGCTCTTCATTAACAAATCAAAAGAGCAGGTTTAGTGGTTCACGTTTGTGTGTATTCGCTTTATTTCTCGTGTGACGAGTCATTGCGTAAGAAAGCGTACAGACAAATTTTGATCTATCGAGTCAGACTCCTTTCTCAATTACGATTCATCTGTGTTTTACAGCAGGTTCTGTACTCACTCTCAATGAAATCACCTCATCCCTGGTGCATGCCAACCTTTCCCAGTAACTCCATCACCAAAAGAGTTGCCCAGCAGCTCTACCTAATTGCAAACGTTCTCAGAAAAAAAAAATGGAGAAGATGAAGCTATTGAATAATTCAGCAGTTTGGATTTGGATTATGATGAGGATGACGCAGATGTATTGAATGAGAAATTTTGAGAACACAGACATGGCACTGGATTCTAAGATACAGTGGTAACAATGTTTCACCAATTACGAACTGGGGCAGGGATCTCAGAGATGTTTTGCAGAAGCCAACAATTCTTCATGATGGTGCAAATATTTTTTTTGAATTTACAACATCCTTTTATTTGAAGCCACAATGGAAAAAGGGTTCTTACAAAGTCACTGAGAGGTACAAAACCTTTTCGTGGAAGCAGTTAGGATATTCGCTCACCTGCCACATCCAACCCTATTCCCAAGTTTCGGATCCCACTTGCCACTGAGCTCTCTGACTAGGCCTTGGATTCCCCATCAACACAGCAACTGATTCTTGGAAATAATCTAATCAAGAAAGGGAGTGGTATGAGCATCAGGCCAGGGAACACTGAATGGAAACAAATAAAATATTTCCGAAAAACGTTTGTAACCAAAAGACACTTTTTAGCAGTATATTATTTAATCTTTATTACCAGAAAATTCTCATTTCTTTAACTTTTGTCTAGCTGAGAGAATCAGAGAATTCCATAAAGAAGATGGTCAGAAGCCTCTTGTTTCTTTTCCCACTCTATCCTGCAGTGAATGATGTTACTTTTCTTTGGGTAATTTATATTTGTATTCACTTCACTCACTGAGAACGGATTACTTGGAATGAATGCAGCTGCTCTTTCGGTTATGCTTTTGTTGTTCAGCTTTCTATGAACAGTTGTTTCTTGCGAACAATTTACAATGGCTTTCCTCCTCCAGTCTCTTTCTTTCAGCCTCGCAGATGGAGGCTTTCCTTGTCCTTTTGAAAAGGAGTGTTGTCATGTTGCTGCTCCTCCTCCTCCTTTCAGTCTAATTACTCACGTGGACCTTTTGTTCCACTATCTGACGCATCTCATGTGGGCTGTCAGTTATTTGGACTTATTCATCAATTGAATTACTTTTATAGCTGGATATTTCACTGCACACTTCAGCTGGTCTCTGAGGTTTTTTAGTCTCCACATAAATAAAAGTATTTGTGCAGTCACTTATATTCCGCAGCATTAATGCAGCTTGTAGAAAGAGACGAAAAGCAGCGTGATGCAAGGAATGACCGACATGAAAGATAGATAAAATATACATCAACCGAGAAATATGAAGCTGGCAGATATGGAAAAGAGAAAAATCACAGATTTCCATCTACTCTCTATTTCTGGAACATTCTCTGAGTTTATCTGACCTCTCAGTCCATTCCACACCTTCATAGCCTCAGAGATGTGCCTGACAGTCAGAATATTGAGAAAGAGAATGAAAGTGAATGGGAACATGGGTGTTAAGAATTGTTCAAAATATTTAAAACTTGCCCACTGAAGGCCATTATAATAACTGGACCTGGTATAGTAGTACCATGGAACATTGTTAATGATCTTTCCAGGTTCATTCGGAAAATAGTTGGGAATATTCTTTAAAGAAAAGAAAATGCAGATTGTTGCTAGAACCCTCATTGCAGTTTTCTCGGTGCAATACTGAAATTTCATCACATGAAAACAAATGGCAACAAATCGATCAAAAGTGTCAGGGAACCAGACAGAACTATCAAAATTCAAGCAACTCAGGACATAGAGAACGCAACAAACAGCAGTGATATCCAGGAAACTCGTGGATAACATTAAAATGGAAATCAAAGACGGACAACCTCAAAAACAATGAACAGTACATCAGACGTTGCGATTGCCACCAGATAGCGATTGCTGCATGAAGAAAGACCACACTTGCTCCAACTCAAAAGATAATCGTCACTCGACTAACTGAAAGAGAGAGAAAGATTAAAAAGAAGACTTGAAGTTACCAATTAAATATTTCTGTGCTTGAGCCCACACTGGCTGTGAGGGATTTTAACAGAAAGATAATTGTTCCATGCCATATGCAATTTTCAGAATAGGATCTCATGAAATGAATCATTTGCACTTTTAAAAGACAAAGGGAAGAACATGAGAAGCAGATTACTCCCAGAAACACAGTTTTTGAGGTTGTAAACGGTTGTTCCAACTGCTTCCGACTGGCTGGAGTTGCCCCGACTGGCTGGAGTTGTCTAAAAGACCATAATATCAACACAAAGACACACGGGATCAACAAAGCAAAGAATGGGAGACACCTAACATCAACATGGATGACAAAAGTCTTGTGGACCTTTCACAGCTTAGATGCGATGTGAATGACACGACAGGGCATTGGATCAGTGTATAATATGTCGGAATGGATGGTCTCTCAAATATGAGCAAACAAGTCATAGGGCATTGAGCCCCTTGCTCTGAACACCCTGACAGTCTGAGATATGAAGATATTCGCCAGTGAACCCAACCTGCATGTACCAAATTGGATACCCACCACAATCAGAGGAACTTCAACATCTGGTAAGTTCTCCCCAATCCCACGCCCCTACCACCCAACCAAACACCTAACCAAGACTGCATTCCACAGTTCACACTGAAACAAAGCTCCTCGCCTTGAGAATCGAGGTCGTCCTCCCAGATTCATAGAACACACTGGGGCTACGAATCCCCATCGTTCAATCAGTACTCTCCGTGGACTTTGCCAGAATTAGACCACAGATCGTTCTCGGAGACCCAAGCAGTGTACTATTATTTGGTTTCTGAAGCCACCACTCTGGATTCTGGCAAAATGCTAAAGATTCGGGGAAGTGATGGCCTAATAGTTATATTACTGGACTATTAATTCAGCAACTAATACATCATTCTGGGGATCTGGTTTCCATATGTGCCACAGCAGATAGAGGGGTTTCAATTCAAAAATATTGTAGACTTATACTTTCGAAGTATGTCAATACAACGGCTGTCAGTTGTTGTGAAAATAATCTCATCTCATTCAGTAATGCCCTTTCGGGAGGGCAAACAGTCATCCTTACTTGTCTGTTCTACATGTTACTACAGATATAAAATATCCTGGTTGACTCTCACCTGGTCTCTGGGCAATTAGGGAAGGGTGGTAAGTGTTGACTGAGGCAGTGACACCCACATCTCTTTAATCAATAAAATAAAATGGACGTTCCCAATTCACAGCCAACCCCCTGGTACAGATGAATGCTCCCTTCTTCGACAACTTCCTGATATTTGAACATCCCTGTACAGAATGCATTATCTCAACTATGCGCTTCACAAAATTGATCCACAGTTGTAGACAAGAGATCAGACACTTAATTCAGTTGTAGGTACCTGAAGTAGGGGACACCAAAGCATCGATCACTACCCAGCACAGACAACTGAAGTGAAATTATCTGTCACTGGCTTTGAGACTAGGAAGACTTGTGAAAGGTATTGGATTAAGATAACTAAACTATGTCACGGATGATGCACTGGAATAGATGATGCCCTAAATTCAGCAGAATCTCATCACCAAGCATCAAGCCAGGACAGTGTTCCTATCACCTTTGTGATTGTTTTAGAGATCTGCGTTATTGGACATCTGCGTTTCCTGGAATGCAGTAAAACACACAGTGTTGTGGGGGGAGAGTAGCTGAATATTTATCCAGTAACAGTGATATCTTTACAATCAGAATAAAATCTGCCTTGAAAGATATCTTTCATGTGATGGTGTTTCCATGCATCTGCTGCCTTTGGTCATGTTTGAAAGAGAGTTAATGTGGTCCTAGTCTGCATCTTGTAGGTTTATTGCTGGTTATGCGTGTCATTAGTGAATGAAGTGAGTGCTAAATGTGATGTTTAGCAACCCGATCCATTGCGTATTTGTCCTGCACAATGTGCAGCATTGTGAGTGTTGCACTCAGTGCTGCGTTTGACACATGGAGAGTGTTCATCTCACCTTGAACTATGCTCTGTGTGCGGTGGACATGGTTTGGATTGGCAGGCAGAGAGCTAATTGCCACAGCTATCATAGTATCTGACATATCCCTGTGGCTACAGCAGTTATATGGTTGAACCAAGTCATTTTCTTGACAATGATAGGTCCAAATTGTTGATAGTTATGCATTCAGTGATCTCGCAGTAAGGCAAATGGAGATGAGTAATTCATCCTGTTGATAGTCATTGTCTGGTGCTGTCAATTATAAGCCCAAACTAGATGTTATCATATTATATTGAAAGATAGAGCTTGTTCAAGGAACAGCTACTGCGTGTCCTCGAGAAGGATGCACCTGTCAGGCAGGGAGGAAGTGTACGTGCAAGTTTAGTGAACCGTGGGTTACTAAAGAAGTTGAATCTCTTCTCAAGAGGAAGAAGGAGGCTTATATAAAGATGAGACGTGAAGGCTCAGTTTGGGGCGCATGAAAGCTTAACGTTAGCCAGGAAGGACCAAAAGAGACAGCTGAGAAGAGGCAGGAGGAGACATGGGTTCCAAGCGATCGATTGCATTAGGGGACTCTCTAGTCAGGGGTACAGACAGTCGCTTCGGTGGCCAGCAGAGAAAAAATCAGAATGGTGTGTTACCTCCCTCATGCCGGGATCAAGGATGTGTCAGAGAAGGTGCAGGATTAGAGTGGTGCTGGAACAGCACAGTAGTTCAGGAAGGTTCCGAGGAGCATGAAAATCGATGTTTCGGGCAAAAGCCCTTCATCATGATTTTCCTGCTCCTCGGATGCAGCCTGAACTACTGTGCTTTAATCCAGAATCTGGTTTCCAGCATCTGCAACCATTGTTTTTCCCTCAGAGAGGGTGCAGAATGTTGTAAGTGGGAGCGAGACCAGCAAGACGTCATTGTACACATTGGATCCAAACGGCATAGAAAGGGTAAAGGATGAGATTCTGAAGGGACAATACAAAAAGTAAGACAGGAATTTAAAAAGGTGGTCCTTGAGGGTAGTAATATCTGGATTACTCCCGGTGCTACAAATTAGTGATGGTAGGACGAGGAGTATCGAGCAGATGAATGCGTGGCTGAGGAGCTGGTGCATGGGAGAAGGATTCATATTTCTGGATAATTGGATTTGTTCTGGGGTAGAAGTGACCTGTACAAGAAGGATGGATTTCACCTGAATTGGAAGGGGACTAAGTATACCGGCAGGGAGATTTGCTAGAGCTGCTTGGGAGGATTTAAACGAGTCAGGTTGGGATGGGGGTGGGACCCAAGGAGATAGTGAGGAAACAGATCAATTTGTTACAGTTTGAACAAACTGGTACAGTTAAGAAAAGAGGTGGGTCAAGCAGTCAGGGCAGGCAGGACCAAAGCAGAGAACAATGAAGCACTGATAAATTAAACTGTATTTTTTTCAATGCAAGAGGCCTAACAGGGAAAACAGATGAACTCAGGGCAAGGGTAGGAACATGGGATTGGGATATCATAGCAATTACAGAAAATGGCGCAGGGATGGGCAGGACTGGCAGCTTAAGGTTCCAGAATACAAATGATACAGGAAGGACAGAAAGAAAGGTAAGAGAAGAGGGCAAGTGTCATTTTTAATAAGGGATTACATTACAGCTGTACTTGGGGAGGATATCCCCGGAAATACATCCAGGGAAGTTATTTGTTGGAAACCGATCAATAGGAAAGGGATAATCACCTGATTGGGATTGTATTATCGACCACATAATAGTCAGGGGGAAATTGGGAAACAAATTTGTAAGGAGAAAGTGAGGACTGCAGATGCTGGAGATCAGAGCTGAAATTGTGTTGCTGGAAAAGTGCAGCAGGTCAGGCAGCATCCAAGGAGCAGGAGAATCGAGGTTTCAGGCGTCAGCCCTTTTCATTCCTGAAGAAGGGCTGATGCCCGAAACGTCGATTCTCCTGTTCCTTGGATGCTGCCTGACCTGCTGCGCTTTTCCAGCAACACATTTTCAGCTCCAACACATTTGTAAGTAGATTTCAGTTATCTGTACGAACAATAGATTAGTTATGGTAAGGGATTTTAAATTTCTAAACATAGACTTGGAATACCATAGCGTTAAATGTTTAAATGGAGAGAAATTTGTTAAGAGTGTACAAGACAATTTTATGAGTCAATATGTGGATGTACCTTCTAGAAAAGGTGCAAAATCTAAGTCTAACTCTTGGCAAATATGGCAGGGCAGGTGACTGAGGCGTTAGTGAGGGAGCTCTTTGAGGCCAGCGACTATAATTCTATTAGTTTTAAAATAGTGAAGGAAAAGGATAGACCAGATCTAACAGGTGAAGTTCTAAATTGGAGGAAGGTTGATTTAGATACTATTAGGCAAGAACTTTAAAAAGCTAACTGAGTGCAGCAGGTAAAGAGACGGTTGGAAAATGGGAACCCTTGAAAAATGAGGTAACGATAGTCCAGAGACAGTATAGTCCTGTTAGGGTGAAATGGAATGTAGATGATGAGAGAAATTGGGGGTTTGCTTAAGAAAAAGTAGGAAACATATGTCAGGTATAGACAGGACAGATCAAGTGAATTCTTCGAATAGTTTAAAGGCAGTAGGAGTACACACAACAGGGAAATCAGGAGAGAAAAAAAGAGAAATGAGATATCTTTGGCAAATAGAGTTGAGGAGAATTCAAAGGGTTTTTGCAAATACAGTAAGAATAATAGGTAAGGAGGGCGAGAACAGGGCCCCTCAAAGATCAGCAAGGCAGCCTTTGAGTGGAGCTGCAGGAGATGGGGAGATACCAAAGGAGTATTTTGCATCAGTGCTTACTGTGGAGAAGGATATGGAAGAAATAGAATACAGTCAAATCTTGAAAGATGTCCAAATTACAGAGAAAGAAGTGCTGGATATCTTGGTACGCATAAAGGTGGACATATCCCCAGGAACTGATTAGATGTACCTTAGAATTGGGAAGCTAGGGAAGTGATTGCTGGGCCGCTGGCTGAGATATTTGTATTATTGATCGTCACAGGTGATGTGCCATAAGACTGGAAGTTGGCTGACGTGGTGCCACTGTTTAAGAAAGGTGGTAAGGACAAGACAGGAAACAATAGACCAGTGAGTCTGCTTCGGTGTCTGGGCAAGTTGTTGGAGGGAATCCTGAGGGATAATATGTACATGTATTTGGAAGGGTAAGGTCTGATTAGGGATTGTCAACATGGCTTTGTGCGGGGAAAAGCATGTCTCACAAACTTGACTGAGTTTTTCGAAGATGTAACAACGTCTATATGGACTTCAGTAAGGCGTTCGACAAGATTCCCCAAGGGAGATGGATTAGCAAGATTAAATCACGTGGAATACGGGTGAGACTAACCATTTGGACAGAGGATTTGCTCGAAAGTAGAAGTGGTGGAGGATTATTTTTCAGATTGGAGGCCTTTGACCAGCGGTGTGCCACAGGGATCAGTGCAGGCTCCACTAAATGTTGTCATTCATATAAATGATTTGGAGTGAACATTGGAGGTATGGTTATGAAGTTTGCAGATGATACCATTGGACTGGGAGGGGGTGTCAGGAGACTGCTGGATCGGCATTACGGTCTCCCCTCGACTGGGAGGAGGTGATGGTGTACTGCAGGGTTGACAATGCACTCACTCCTGGACTGGGACAGGTTGCCCGGAGACTGGAGAATTGACATTACAGTTTCCCCTGGACTGGGATGATGTGTCCAGAGACTGGAGGACTAATACTTCAGTCTCCCCAGGACTGGCAGTCGGTGTCAGAAGACCAGAGTTTTGACACTACAGTCTCCCCTGGACTGGAAGGAAGTGGCAGGAGACTGGAACGTTGACGGAACAGTCTCCTCTGTACTGGTAGCAGGTGTCAGGGGACTGGAAGATTGACATTGCATTATACCCTGGACTTGCAGGAGGTGACAGAGACTGGTGGATTGACATTGCAGTCTCCCCTAGACCAGGAGGAGGTGTCAGGAGACTGGAGGATTGATATTAAAGCCTTCCCTGGACTGGGAGGCGGAGGAAGGAGACAGGAGGATGGATAGTATAGTCTCACCTGAACTGGCAGGAGGTGTCTTGGCACTGCAGGGTTTACATTACAGTCTCCCCTGGACAAGGAAGAAGTGCCTGGAGACTGGAGGATTGACAGTACAGTCTCCACTGAATTGGGCGGATGAATCAGGATACTTGAGGATTGACATTACACTCTACCCTGGACTGGGCCGAGGTGTCAGGTGACTGGAGGAGTGACATTACCGTGCACACTGTATTGGGAGTTGGTCTCAGGAGACTGGAGGAGTGACATTGTAGTCGCCCCGGATAGGGAGGAGGTGTCAGCAGACTGGTGGATTGATATTACAGTCTACCCTGGACTAGGTGGAGGTGTGACGAGACTAGAGGATTGACTTAACAGTTTCCCCTGGCCTAGGAGGGAGGTGTCAGGAAACTGAACGAATGGCATGACAGTCTCCCCGGACTGGCAGGAAGTTGTCAAGAGGCTGTGCGATTGACATTACAGTCTCCCTCGACTTTTAGGAGGTGTCAGGAGACTGGAAGATTGACCATACCGTCTCCACTGGACTGGGAGTAAGTGTAAGGAGACAGGAGGATTGACATGACAGACTCCCCTGAACTGGGATTAACTATCAGGAGACTGAAGGGTTCACATTACAGTTTCCACTGCTCTCGGAGGAAGTGTCAGGGGACTGGAGGATTGAAATTACATTCTCCCCTGAACTGGGAGTTGGTGTCACGAGACTAGAGGATTGACATTATAGTATCCGATGGACTATGAGAAGCTGTCAGGATCCTGGTGAATTGACATTACAGTCCCACCGGGACTGGGAGGAGGTGTCATGTGACAGTAGGGTTGATATTACAGTATTCTCTGGACTGGGATGAAGTGTCAGGTGACAGGAAGATTGACAATACTGTTTCCCTTCGAGTGCGAGGACGTGATAGGAGACTGTATTGTTGACATTACTATCTCCCCTGGATTGGGAGGAGGCGCCTGGAGACTGGAGGATTAACATTACCCTTTCCCTGGACTGAGATGTGTTTTCAGGAGACTGGAGGATTGACATTACAGTATGCCCTGGACTGGCAGATGGCGGCAGGAGACTGGACCATTGATGTTTTTGTGTCCCCTGCACTGGTTGGAGGTGCCCAGAGTCTGGAGGACTAAATTTACAGTGCCCCCAGGAATGGGAGGATGTGTCAGGAGACTGGAGGAATGACATTACAGTCTCCCCTGGACTGGCAGGAGTGCTCAGGAGACTGGAGGATTGACATCACCCTTTCCCCTGGACTGGGATGTGGCGTCAGGAGACTGCAGGGTTGACATTAGAGTCTCTTCCTGGGATTGTGAGGAGGTGCCTGGAGACTAGTGGAATAACACTACTGTCTCCAGTTTACTGGGAGGAGGTGTCAGGAGATTTGAGGATTGAAATTACAGTCTCCCCTGGGCAGGGATGATGTGTCAGGAGAGCAGAGGAATGATATTACTCTTTCCCCTGGACAGCGAAGAGGTGTCAGGAGACTGTAGGATTGACATTACAGTATCCCTTAGACTGGGAGGTGGTCTCACTCGACCGAAGGAGTAACATTGTAGCCCCCCCCCCCGGATTGGGAGGAGGTGTCAGGAGACTGGTGGATTGACAGTGGGAGAGGTGGGAGGAGACAGGAAGATTGATATTATAATCTCTGCTGGACAGGGAGAATGTGTCAGTAAACTGGAGTACTGACATTACAGTCTCCACTGGATTGGGCAGATGTATCAGTATACTTGAGCATTGAAATTACACTCTACCTGGACTGGGCGGGGGTGTCAGGTGACTGGACGATTGGCATTATCGTCTCCACTGAACAGGGAGGAGGTGTCTGAAGGCCGGTTGATTGATATTACTCACTTCAAAGTTCGGGAGAAGATTTGGAGCTCGGGTGCTCGTTGTTGTGTTTCTGTTCGCCTAGCTGGGAATTTGTGTTGTAGACGTTTCGTCCCCTGTCTAGGTGACATGCTCAGTGCTTGGGAGCCTCTTGTGAAGCGCTTCTGTGATGTTTCCTCCGGCATTTATAGTGATTTGTATCTGCCGCTTCCAGTTGCCATGTTCCAGCTCTCCGCTGCACTGGCTGGTATATTGGGTCCAGGTCGATTCAATCAATAAGCACATCAACCTGGACCCAATATACCGTTCACTGGAGCAGAAAGCTGGAACTGACAACCAGAACCGGCAGATACAAATCGTTATAAATGCCAGAGGAAACATCACAGAAGCGCTTCACAGGAGGCTCCCAAGCACTGAGCATGTCACCAAGACAGGGGACGAAACGTCTGCAAAACAAATTCCCAGCTTGGAGAACAGAACCACAACGATATTACTCTCTCCCCTAGACTTGAGGGATGCGCCCAGAGACTGCAGGATTGACATTACTGTCTCCCTTAGACTGGGAGGAGGGGTCAGGAGACTGGAGAGATGACATTAGTCTCCCCTGCACTGGGTGGAGGTAACAGGAGACTGGACTATTGAAATTACTGTCGACACTGGAGTGGGCGAAGGTGCCAGGAGACTGGAGGACTGATATTACTCTTTCCCCTGGACTGGGTGGAGGTGTCAAGGGACTGGAGGACTGACATTGCAGTCTCCTCTTGACTGGGAGGAGATGACAGGATACTTGAGGGTTGACATTACCCTCTCCCATGGACTGGGAGGAGGTGTCAGGAAACTGGAGGATTGACATTACCATTTCCCCTGGACTGGGAGGAGGAGTCAGGAAACTGGACGAATGTCATGAATCTCTCCCCTGTCCTGGCAGGAGGTGTCACGAGGCTGGACGATTCACATTAGAGTCTCCCTTGTCTGTTCGGAAATGTCAGGTGACTGGAGGATTGATATTACCGTCTACCCTGGACTAGGAGGAGTTGTAAAGGAAACTGGAGGATTGACATGACAGTCTCCCCTGGACAGGTAGGAGGTGTCAGGAGACAGGAGGATTCTCATTACAGTCCCCCATGGATTTAGGGGAGATGTCAGGAGACTGAAGTGTTGACATTACAGTTTCCACTGCTCTGGGAGGACGTGTCAGGGGACTGCAGGATTGAAATTACAGTCTCCCCTGGATCTGGAGGAGGTGTCAGGAGAATAGAGGATTGACATTATAGTATCCCCTGGACTGTGTGGATCTGTCCCGATCCTGGTGGATTGACATTACAGTCCCACCTGGACTGGGCTGATGTGTCAGGTGACAGGAAGATTGACAATACTGTCTCCCTTGGACTGGGAGGTAGCGATAGGAGACTGGAGGGTTGACATTACAGTCTCCCATGGATTGGGAGAAGGTGTTAGGAGACTGTTGGGTTGACATTACAGTCTGCTTTGAACTTGGAGGAGGTGTCAGAAGACTGGTGAATTGACATTACAGTCTCCACTGGACTGGGACAATTTGCCCCGAGACTGGAGGATTGACATTTCAGTTTCCCCTGGACTGGGATGATGTGTCCAGAGACTGGAGGACTAACATTCCAGTCTCCCCAGGACGGCAGTAGGTGTCAGGAGACCGGGGTTTTGACATTACACTCTCCCCTTGATTGGGTGGAGGTGGCAGGAGACTGGACCATTGTCATTTCAGTCTCCCTGCACAGTTAGGAGGTGTCGGGAGACTGGAGGATTGACATTACATTATCTCATGGACTGGGAGGTGGTCTCGGAAGACTGGATGAGCGACATTGTAGACTCCCCAGGATTTGGAGGAGTTGTCAGGAGACTGGTGGACTGACATAACAGTCTCCCCTGTACTAGGAGGAGATGTCAGGAGACTGGCGGATTAACATTACAGTCTCCCGGGGATTGGGAGGAGGTGGGAGGAGACAGGAGGATAGATATTATAGTCCCCCCTGGACTGGGAGGAGGTGTCAGGGGACTCCGCGGTTTGCATTACAGTCTCCCCTGGACAGGGAAGTGCTGCCCAGAGACGTGAGGTTTGACATTACAGTCTCTTCTGGACTAGGAGAAGGTGTCACTCGACTGGAGTATTGACATTACCGTCTCCACTGGATTGGGCAGATGTATCAGGATACTTGAGGATTGACATTACACTCTATCCTGGACTGGGTGGAGGTGTCAGGTGACTGGAGGAAGGACATTACAGTCTCCGCTGGACAGGGAGGTTGTGTCAGAAGGCTGGATTATTGACATTACTCTCTCCCTTGGAATGGAGGGTCGTGACCAGAGACTGGAGGATTGACATTACTGTCTCTCCTAGTCTGGGAGTAGGTGTCAAGAGACTGGAGAGATGACATTACAGTCTCCCCTGTACTGCACGGAGGTAATAGCTGACTGGAGGTTTGACCTTACCGTCTCCACTGGACTGGGAGGAGGTGTCAGGAAACTGGACGATTGACATGACTGTCTCCCCTGGACAGGTAGGAGGTGTCAGTAGACAGGATGGTTGGCATTACAGTATCCCATGGACTGGGAAGATGTGTCAGGAGACTTGAGGAGTGACATTACAGTCTACCCTGGACTGGGAGGATGTCTCAGGAGACTGAAGGATTGACATTATATTATCCCCTGGACTTCGAGGAGATTGGCAGGATCCTTCTGGATTGACATTACAGTTCCACCTGGACTGAGAGGAGGTGTCATGTGAGAGTAGAGTTGATATTACAGTATCCCCTGGACTGGCATGAGGTGTCAGGTGACAGCAAGAGTGACAATACTGTCTTTTCTGGACTGGGAGGAGGTGATAGGAGACCTTAGGGTTGACACTACCGTCTTTGCTGGATTGGAAGGAGGTACCTGGAGACTGGAAGATTGACATTACCCTTTACCTGCACTAGGTTGTGTTCTCAGGAGACTGGAGGATTGACATTACAGTGTCCCCTGGACTGGAAGTAGGTGGCAGGAGACTAGATCATTGACGTTTCAGTCTCCCCTGGACAGGGAGGAGGTGTCAGGCGACTGGCGAATTGACATTATAGTATCCCCTGGAGTGTGAGGAGGTGTCGGGAGATTATTGGATTGACATTACAGTCTCCCCTGGACTGGGAGGCATTGTCAGGTGACTGTAGGGTTGATATTGCAGTATCCCATGGACTGGGAGGAGGTGTCCGGAGCCTGCAGGATTGACACTGCAGTCTCCCCTGGACTGGGAGGAGGTGTCACGGCATTGGAGGATTGGTATTGCTGTCTCCCCTGGAATTTAGGATGTGGCAGTTGACTGCATCATTGACATTACAGTCTCCCCTGCACTGTGAGGAGGTCTCAGGAGACTGGAAGATTGTCGTTACAGTCTCCCCTGCACTGTGAGGAGGTCTCAGGAGACTGGAAGATTGTCATTACAGTCTCCCCTGGAGTGGGAGGTGGTGCCCGGAGACTGGAGGATTGACATTACTGTCTCCGCTGGACTGGAAGGAGGCGTCAGGAGACTGAAGGATTGACATTACAGTCTCCCCTGGACTGGGAGGAGGTGTCAGGAGTCTTGAGATTTGAAATTACTCTTTCATCTGGAATGGGAGGAGATGCCCAGAGACTGGAGGATTGACGTTACAGTCTCTCCTGGACTGGAAGGGGATTTCTGGAGACTGGAGGATTGCCAGTACAGTCTCCCCTGGAATGGGTCGAGGTGTCAGGTGACTGGAATATTGATAACAGTCTCCTCTGGACTGGGAGGTGATGTCAGGAGACTAGATGATTGAAATTACAGTCACCCTTGGACTTGGAGGATGTACTCAGGGACTAGGGGATTGACATTGCTGTCTCCCCTGGACTGGGAGGAGGCGTTAGGAGACTGGAGGATTGATATTACAGTCTCCCTGGACTGCGAGGTGGTGTCCAGAGACCGGAGGATTGAAATTACTGTATCCCCTGGACTGGGAGGAGGCGTCAAGAGACTGGGGGTTGATACTACAGTCTACCCTGGACTGGAAGGAGGTTTCAGGAGACTGGAGTTATGACCCTACAGTCTCCCCTGGACTGGGAGGAGGTGTCAGGAAACTGAAGGATTGACATTACTGTCTCCCCTGAACTGGGAGGAGGTTTCAGGAGACTGGGAGGGGTTGACATTGCAGTCTCTCCTGAACTAGGAGGGGGTGTCAGGAGACTGGATCAGTGACATTACCCTCTCCTCTAGACTTGGAGGAGGTGCCCAGAGACTGAATAATTGACATTACAGGCTTGTTTTAAAGAGTGTTGTTAGGTCATTCCTGGCAGTTACAGCCCTGTCATTTTTAGTCTGACGTTGAGAAAGCTTTTGGCAACAATTATTTCGTTTAAAGCTCAGGCTCACTTGGAGAAAGGTGGATTGGTTAGGAAACGTGAAGGGGAAATTTTGCACTGGTAACTTGCGAAAGGCTTTTGAATTTACGGAAAGTGTAGATGAGGGCAACGTTACTGATGTGGTGTTATATGGATTTCCATAAGACTTGTGAGGAAGTTTACAGTTCATTGTACAAGTGGCATTGGCAACTTGGACACAAAATTGACATCAGTGCTAGGGTAGAGATTATAGTACGCAGAAAAATACAGCACAGAACAGGCCCTTCAGCCCTCGATTTTGCGCCGACCCGTGAACTATTCACAGCTCGTCCACCTGCACTAACCCATCATTATCCATTTGCTTATCTAAGGAATGTTCAAATCTCCCTTATTTGGCTGAATTGACGACATTAACAGGTAGGGTATTCCGCCGCACGAGAAAGTAATGGCCAATAGATATCTTTCCAGGTGGAGGAATGTTTGGAGTGGAGTTCCCAGGGGTCCAATATTGAGACCAGCATGTTCCAGAAAGGAGTAATGATAAGGATGGAAAGGTAAGGGGGACTTGCATAACAGGGAGTTTGTAAATTTCGTCACAAGTGAAAACAGAAGCTTATGTAAGGTTTAGGAAACTAGAATTGAACAGGGCCTGTGAGGAATATAAAGAAAAAGAGGCCAAAACTCAAACAGGTAATTAGGAGAGCAAGGTGGGGCATGAAATGACCTTGGCAATTAGAGTTAAAGAGAATCCCAAGGCATTCTACACATACATTAAAAATAAGAGAATAACTCAGGAGACAATATGACCAATGACGACACAAGGATAAAGGAGGAAACGTGTACTTGGAGGCAGACGACGTGGTGAGGTCTTAAATGAGTATTTTGTATTGCATTCACCCAGGAGAATGATATGGGGAATCGTGAGATTTGTTTGGAGCATGCGAATATGCTGCAGCATTTTGAGATCAAGAAAGAAGTAGTGCTGGGACAACTGAAGAGCATAAAGGTGAATAAGACCCCAGGTCCTGATGGTATCTACCCCAGGATATTGAGTGAGGCAAGAGATTTCTGGGGCCTTGACAATGGTCTTTGTATCCTCATGAGCCACTGGAGAGGTCCCGTGGCCTGGCGATGTTGTTCCTCTGTTACAGCATTGTGTTCAATTCTGGTTGAGAATTGGCAGATGGAGTTTAATTGAGATCAATGAGAGGTGCTGCAAATCTTAGCAGGACTTATAGACTTAATAGTAAGGTCCTCGGGAGTGTTGCTGTCCAAAGACCCCTTGGAGTGCAGATTCATAGCTCGTTGAAAGTGGAGTCGCAGGAGAATGAAGATGTTGTTTCATATGCTTTCTCTTATTGGTCAATGTACAGAGTACTGGGAGGTCATGTTGCGGCTGTGCAGGACATTGGTGAGCCCACTGTTAGAATATTGCGTGCACTTCTGGTCTCTTTCGTATCGGAAAAATGTTATTAAACGTGAAAGGGTTTTGAAAAGATTTACATAGATATTTCCAGGTTTGGAGGATTTGAGCTACAGGGAGAGGCTGAACAGGGAGAGAATGTTTTCCCTGGGGCGTCGCAGTTTGAGGGGTGACCTTATACTTGTTTACAAAATTATGAGGGACATGGATCGGCTAGATAGACAGTCATTTTCCCTGGGTTGGGGGAATCCAGAACTAGAGGGCATAGGTTAAGGGTGAGAGGGGAGAGATATAAGGGGCAACGTTTTCAAGCAGAGAGTCTTATGGAATGAGCTGCCAGAGGATGTGGTGGAGCCTTGTACGATTGCAACATTTAAAAGGCATTTGGATGGGTATATGAGGAGGAAGGGTTTGGAGGGATATGGGCCGGCGGCTGGCAGGTGGGATCACATTGGGATGGGTTTTCTGGTCGGCATGGACATGTTGGATCAAAGAATATGTTTCTGTGCAGTAGATCTCTGACAGTATGGATCTAAATCAAGGAAGGGGCAAAAAGAAATACCGCAGACAGGGCACTCCCCTACTGCATCGGGTGTGCCTGCAGACAATGATGAAACTCTCGGGGTGGTCACTTTGGATTTAATGGGGCAGAAGCAGTTACTCTCCGATTTTTCTGAACTACGAGAAAAGCTTGAAGCAGCGGTGGAACCACTAACCGCCAAGCTGAAAAAGAATGTGCAGGAGATTCAAACACTCTACTGAAGACGAGAGGCAGTGGATGAGAGGACCGTGGCATTGGAAACCATGGCGGAGGTGTCCTGAGGAAGGATCCGAAAGCTGGAGGACCAGGTTTGGGTCCATCAGGAGCAAGAGGACGACCTGGAAAATAAAAACAAAAGCAAAAACGTATGGCTCGTGGGTCTTCTGGAACATGAGAGAGGCGAAGACCTTGTCAGATTCCTGGAGATGGGGCTGCCGAAGTTCTTCGGACTCGAGTTGGAGTCGAGCCTGTTGAGTGTGGAGCGGGCCCAATAGATCACAATGTGCAGGTCTGGGTCAGACATGCGCCCCGCGCAGTGCTAGTGTGATTCTTGCATTGCATATAAACGAACAGTTCGTGATTGAACTGCAAGAAGAATGGGAAGAGATCCATAGGTTTTGACATACAAAGGATCAAGGCTCACGTTTTTTTCAAGATTTCTCAGGAATCATAATTAAGAAGAGAAGGGTATTTGATGACATTAAGAGAAAGTTAATGCATCTGAACATTCAATATCCCTTGCGGTACCTGGTCATGTTGCATTTCACTCATGGAGGGACAGTATTAATTTTGATTCAACAGAAAAGGCGGTGGACTTGGTGAATTCGGTGAATTAAAGGACTCGGGTCCGGGTGGTAGGTGGGGAGGGAACACTTTTGCGGACAATGGTCTGGGGCTTTTTCAGAAAATATTGTTTGCACCGTGTTTTCTCCTCTCTCCCTTTACTTTTGTGGTTATTGGCTTTATACATACTGCCTTGATGCAAAATCTGAATTCTCACATATATCAGGCGATTGGATAATATCTGGGTATTACCTTTTATAACTGTTATCCTTTTGTTTTTGGATCTTTGTGGCTATACATGTGGTTAAGGTGTGTGGGGGTTGGAAATGGACATACCCTGTAAATTCTCAGAATGTAAACAACAGATTGTTTTTATTTCACATTCTTCAACTCACAATTTGTGACTTGGGCTAGGGTACGGCCTCAGCTAGAGAGAGTTGGGATTGTAGCATGGATTTGGAGGAGTGCCTCCTATGAGAAAGGGGGGAGATCTCTAGTGAACTGGGGGCTATTTGGATGTTTGCTTTAGTTAAATGTCGTGGTTAGTTTTTTAGTTGTAGTAGTTTTCAGACTTTATAGAGTCACTCAGGCATATTTATGAGGCTCGCTCGTTTCATATTCAATGACTAGAAGGAGACGGTTGAGAACAACAACGGATGCTGGAGGTCCGGCTGCTGATAGCTAAGGAAGTATATTATAATAGGCACTCTCTTGTCAAGCTGCAGCAGTTCACAGCCTTCTGGCCTACTCTCGACTCATTGCAAACACAGGTGCCAAAAAAAAAATCTCCATTGCTAAACAAAGACCGTTTGAATTTGGAGATAAGCCAGGTAGATAGCTGGTATATCTGGCTCGAAAGAAAAATGCTTCGCAATTTATTATGTCTGTTAGAGAGAAGGCTGGCACAGTTACCCGTGAGTTGAAGAAGATCAATGTTAGTTTTAGGGAATACACTGCAAAGTTATATCATTCAGAGGGAGGCGAGCACGGTGCAGCAAGAATACAGTCCTTTTTTGAGAATCTGGACCTCCTCTGCATAAACGTGGAACAAGTTTCCGTGTTGAATGTGTCTATGCTGGACAGGAGGTGCAGGAAGCAATAAAGCAACTCCAGGGTGGCAAAGCATTGGGGCCAAATGGATTCCCAAATGAATTTTATAAGTAATTCACAAATGTGTTGGTGGAGCCACATCTGGGGATGTTTGCTATTTAAATATACAGGATTGTCTGCTGCCCTCTCTGAGGGAGACTAATAACTCGCTCATTTTAAAGCAGGGGAAATATCCTAACGCATGTGCTTCGTACAGACCAATTTCATTGTTAAATGTAGACTTTAAAATTCTACCCAAGATGCTGGGTCCAAGGTTGGAAAAGATGTTGTCCCACTTTATAAAAGAAGATCAGACATGTTTTATCAAGGGCCGTAAGTCCTCCAACAATATCAGGAGGGTACTGAACAGAGTGAGGATATGCCAGCAAATATTGATAGCGGGTTTGGTGGTCTCCCTAGACGCAGAAAAGGCATTTGCCTGGAAAGAATGACCATACCTGTTTGGGCCCGAGAGCTCTTTGGTCTGGGGTGCCAGATGGGTGGCGGTTTTGTATAATGATCCTACGGTGATAGTCAATACTAAGTCAGATAAGTTTAATATTGCACGAGATAGTCAAAAGGAGTATCCTCTTTCAGCATTGTTATTTACCATGGCAAATGAACCGTTAGCTGAGGCTATCAGGAGGGATCCTGAAATAGTGGTTCCAGGGGTAGGAACAGGGGAGCACAATTCACCCTATACGCTGATGACATCCTTTTCTTTTTGGCTAATCCAGATGAGTCAGTTCCTTGTTTGATTCAAACAATTTGTTTGGCAGTTCTTTGGGTGACAGGATCACTTTCCAAAATCGGGACCCATGCCGGTGGAGGGATTAATGGAGGTTCCTGATCTGAAGAATGGAAGTCAATTCCAGTTTATATAGTCGTCAAAATGTTTTTTTGTATTTGGACATTTTTATTACCCCTGCCTTTCGCCAGCAGTATAAAGCTAATTATGTAAATTTATTGGACAGGGTAAAACAAGATTTGCAATGGTGGGAGGGAACCCGACAACATGGTTCGGCTGAACAGCCCTGATCAAAATGAATGTACTTACTCGCCTGTTGGACCCTATGAGATTGCTCCAATTTTTGCTACCCAGACGAGGTTACGGAGACTTGATGGTTGGCCAGGGCCCTGTATTTGGTGTCACAGGTGCCCCCTAATTAAATTTACAAATTGCAGCTCTTACAGGGTGATGGATGGGTGGACCGTCCGGAATTGAAGAGATATCAAATAAGCGTCCTGTTGGCATATGTTAATTTCTGGATACGGGGGGGATTTGGAATCGATCTGGCTTGATGTTGAAGCCTCGCATTCGAGATGTCCCCTGTTTAATTTACTGCTCATGCATAAGATGAAATCTATGACCAAACAGTGTAAGTGTTTTTAAAATATGGTGAAAGCTTGGAGGATAATGAGGCAAGTCGAGGGTATTTGGTCAAAGATCTCACCATTTACGCCTTTTCAGGACCCCAAAGACTTAAACCTGGGGCAATGGACTTTGGCTTTAAAGTATGGGAGAATAAGGGAATATCTGATCTGGGCGATTTATTTGAGCGGGAGGTCATGATGTCATTTAGCCAGCCAGAAATATGGATTGCCTTATAGGGACCTTTGCTGGTACTTTCAGATAAGGGATTTTATACAGATGAAGACAACCCTGCTAGCTCAGTTTTCAGTGCTCCGGAGTACGGGTTCACTTTCAGGTAGTACTTTGTATCATCTGCAGAAGGGACATGTGTAAAGAGGGGACATGCCTTAAGAGAGGTGGAAGGACTCTGTAGGACGGGGAATCGAGAGCTAGAGAGGATATCTCATTGGAAGAATGGGTCGGTATATGAGAGAATGGAAGGCAAATGCCATTATGTAAGGAAGTACAGGCCATGCAATTGAAGATTTTGCACAGTGCTCATATGGGGCTAGACAGGCTAGTTAAGTTCAAGAGAGGAGTGTCAACAGGGTGTTCCAAATGTAACATTCGTTTAGGCACTCTCACAAACTTCTAATGGTCATGGTGTAAGATCCAGGGATACTGGAGAGCTCCAGTAAGGGAGCTAAAGGACATCCGAGGGATTGAAGTTAATGTGGGTCCGGTATTTTCTCTTCTGGCATTGCCAAATTTGCCTTCCTTGGGGGAAGACGGAAATGTGTAACATTCTTGCTCAGTGTGCGGGGAAGAACATTTTAATGAATTGCATGTTTGAAAAAAAACCCCAAGTCTTATAGGTGTCGCAGGCTGATACTGCAACATCTCGCCAAGACTGCATCACAAATATGGTGCACCACAAATCACAGCAGTTTTACAAGATGTGGCGGGCCTTTCTAAATTATATTGACAAAGACTTATCAGCAATATTAATTCGGACCGTGGTATAGCCTTGGGAATCCCTCTGGGTGCCTATGGGATCTTGGGAGGGGGAAAGGAATATGGGTACAATCTCTGGTGCTCCCAAGGATGGGAGCCTCAGTGGAGGTGTGAGGAGTGAGATAGAATAAATTGGTGTGATATAATTTAATTTAAATTAATTTGAAATCGTTTAATTTAATTGGCTTGTAGTTTAGTTTATATTAAGTCGATATGTTTGTTCTGGTCATGCTGCAGCTGTACAAAACTCTGGAGCGGCTGCACTTAGTGTCTTGCATACAGTTCTAGTCGTGGAATTATAGGAACAACGTGGGAGCGTTAGAAAGGGTTCAGGGGTGATTTACTGAGATGTTGTCTGGTGTGGAGGCAAGGTCTTACAAGGAAAGGCTGAGGGATTGTGTCCTGATTCTGTCTGTTCCCATTTTGCAGTCTCCCAAATTTTGCACCTTTGCCGATGTCTCTGGTCGCTGTCTAATTGTCCTGCCCTGTTTATCTTCATTTCCCCTGAACTTCCTCACCCCCCCACCCCCCACCAATGTAGTTCCTCCATTACACACCCACTGCATGTAAAAGCCGCTCTGCATCTCTGTCCATCCACAATATTGTTGCCATGTCCCAGCTCCTGGGGTGGAGGGTAAAGTGAGCATTTGCAGAGGCGATGCTGTCTTTCAACTGCCTATGCCATGATATAGTGTCATTTTGTCAGGAAACAAAGCCTCCGCTCCTACCAGTCTACACCAAACATAATCCCAAACTAAACAAGTCTTATCCTTTGTGCTTGATCAATATCCCTCCAAACTGTTCCTCTTCACCAACTTATCCAAACGTCTTTTAAACGTTAAAAATCACACGACAACAGGTTATAATCCAACATGCTTACTTTGAGTTACAAACGTTTGCAGCACTGTTCCTTCATCAGGTAGCTAGGAAGGCAGGATCATAGGACACAGAAGTTACAGCAATAGATCATAGAGTCAGACAACTTTTGGATATACTGAACAAACTGAGATTGCTGTTTTCAATGTCGTAAATCTACCTGCATCCACCACTTATCCTGGCAGTTTATTCCATACACAAACCATTCGCTGCAGTGATGAATTTGCCCATCATGTCCTTCGTAAATCTTTCTCCTCTCACCTAAAACTGTAACCACAAGCTTTGAACTCCCCCAACGTAGGGAAAAGATCCTTGTCAATCACCTTGTCTGTGCACCTCATGGTTGTATAAACCACAATAAGATCACCCCTCCATCCCCAATGCTCCAGTGAGAAAAGTCCTAGCCCTTCCAGTCTGTTTTGATATCTCAAACCCTCCATTCACAGTAACATTTTCTGAACCATCTGCAATTTAATAATATCCTACCTAGAGCAGGTTGGACAGAACTGGACACATTAATCCAGAAGAGGCCTCACCAATATCCTGTACAACCTCAATTTGGCACCCCCCCCCCGCCCAGTTCCTATCCCCAAAGGTCAGACAATGGAAGAATGTATGCTAGATGCCTTCTTAACCATCCTGTCTACCTGCGATGCAAATTTCAAAGAACTACGCATCTGAACCCCTAGTTCTCTCTGTTCTACAACAATACCTAAGGGCATTACCATTAATTGTTGAAATCCTACCCCTCCTTGTGTCTAAAATGCAACAGCTCACATTTAACCAATTTAAACTCATTCTGCCACTCTTTAGCCCATTGGCGCAAATGATAAAGATCCTTTTGTAATCTTCGGGAACATTCATCACTTTCCACATTCCCAACAATTTTGCCATTATCTGCAAAATTACTAACCATGCTTCAGACGTTCTGATCCAAATCATTTGTGTAAATGACAAACAAAAGTGGACCGAGTACCAATCCTAGTGGGAAACTGCTGGTCACAGGCCTACAGTCCAAAAAACAATAATCTGTCTCCTACATAAAACCAATGTTGTGTTCAACTCGCAATCTCACCTTCAATCCCTAACTTTCCTCATCTACCATGCCTGGGTCATTGCGTAGTACAGCACAGAAACATCCATGCCGACCAGTTATCCCAAATCAATCCAGTGCCACTTGCCAACATTTGGCACATAGCACTCCAAGCCCTTTCCATTCATATAGCGATCCAGATACCAGATTTTATTCTTGGTCGTCAGTTCAAGGCTCTTTCTTTTACTTCAGATGACCACTTCCTTCAGGATCCTTGCTGCATTGCAGTCCCTGTCAAACCCAATAGGTTTGATCCTCCCTGCATTTCTATCCAACTGCTTTATCTAGCTTTTCAGCTCCAAAAATTTATTCCTCGGAGAAAGGAAATCCCTCACCTCTCTTTAAAAACAGCAACCCTTATTTTCAATGCCGCATCTATTAATTCTGGACTCACACACAAGTATTTTTCCCCATCTCTACCTTTCAAGACCATTCAGGGTCTATAAACTCCAGTGCAAACAGATCCAGCCTGTCCAGTCTTTCCTCATAAGGCAACCCATTCATTTCCAGTTATCAGCCGAACTGAAAAATAACAATATTACATTTATGTTCAATTCCTTCTGTAATAAAGGAGAACATTCCATTATCCATTTTAATCGTTTGCTATGACTGTATGCTCATGATTTGTGGTTGATGTACTTGGTGACTTAGATCCCTCTACATCTTGGCATTCTGTAACTTTCCTCGATTTAAGCAATCAATACTTTTCTTCACTATTCTCCATCTGCCAGTCACTTAATCTATCCGTATCTCTCTGCACCTTTGTGATATCATATTGACAATATACATTCCTAATTATCTTTACTCATCATTAAACTTAGCTGTCATGCCTTTTTTAAAATCTCATCTGCATTGGGACTATAAATTGTAAGACAATTGAGGTTTCAAGCAGTGATAACTGCGGGACCCCACTTGTCACATCGTACCAGGCTAAAAAAAGACACATTTGCGCATATTCCATGTTTTCTGTCTGCCAGCCAACCTTGTCTCCATACTGACATCTTACTCTCTTACAACGACCTCCTATGTTGTGTAATAACCATATGCACGGAACCTTTTCAAGTGCCTTCTGAAAATCCAAGCACGGTACATCGAAGGGTTCCTTTGTTCACAAAATATGTTTCTCTATCAAGAATATTAAAGTTTAATAAAATCAGTTTCCATTTTTAAAAGTGCATTTGGCTCTTTTATTTGTATCATGGTTGGGGAGAATGGATTTCCCAGATATTAGAAGATGCCAATTATGTTCTCATCTATCGTTTTTTCGTGTTGGGCCTGGAAAAATCCAACATCAATATGGTTAAATATTGATGCCTCCCAGTCAATATGTCCCCTCACCAGCCTTTTATTCTTGGATAAAATGAAGACACTCATGGAATATCCCCCTTATCGGATTTTTATTCATACAGTTAAGTCATGGAGGAGAATACAGCAGAAGGAGGCAATTTGTCCAAAGGTAATTTCTTACGCCGATAGTGGATATGCCGGGTTTTCAACAAGGGACAATGGATGTAAGCTCTAGGCAGCTAGGGGAATCTCCTGTTTCACCGATTTATTTGAAGGTGAATTGACCAAATAATTTGTAAACATGACCTACCTGGCAAAAACTTTTCCGCTTTTTTCAGATAAGGAATTGTATTCAGAAAGGGACAAAGCTCTTGATCAACTGCTGCGTATCTATCATTTAGTAGAGGGTACTTCATGCTGAAAGCACTCTCTCTATTAGTATGTTTTAGCTTATGATGTGGGACGATCCTTCAGAAGATGATGAGCAACTTTGTGAGATTTGGAAGAGGGAATTAGGGGTTGAGACCTCACTGGTAGCATGGGGGCACATTTTTGAGAATGCAAGGAAGATCTCGATTTGTAATAGGACGCATGCCACAGAGCTAAATATTTTGCATAGGGTCCATTTGGACCAAGAACATCTCTCAAATTTAAGATGGGTGCATCCCCCGTTTGTCCTAAATATAAGGTAAAAATCGGTCCTCCCATTCATTATTTGTGGTATGCCGCAGGCTCAGTGCATATTGGAGTTCGGTGGCAGAGCTCATAGAGACGGTCTTGAAGGCTGAGGTCAAGATGGACCCCTATCTCTCTTCTCATGGGCCTACCTAATATACTCTGTATGGATGCTCTTGGGGAAAAATATATCTTCACTTTTAATATCTTCACTTTCTGTGCTAGGGAATAAAATATTGTTATGGGTTTCTGAAACTCCCCCCACCACCCGGGTCTGTTGGGTTGGCATCAACTTATTATGGAACATATCCCTCTGGACCTGTTCACAAGTATGGTGCACCAGAAAACAGAAAACTCTTATAGGATATGGCACCCCTTTCTGGTCTGCTCGGATGCCGATTTATCAGCCATTTTAACTTGGGCTTTTGTGTAGCCATGCCGTTTTGATTTAGTGTACTTGATGTTTTGTGTGCAATACTTAGTGCTCTCAGAGGTCGAGTGGGAATATTTTGTTGTGCTGCGCTGTTTTGCTTGTTTATTTATTCATTAACTACCTTTATTGATTTTTCTGTATTGCACATGGGTAGAGTTGTGTTTTGCTGTTGTGGGTTCTTTCTCTCTCTTTTTTTGTTGTTATATGTGTAAAGACTAATGTTTACTGGTGTTGTAATGTATCTTTCTTTTTATGGTTTTGTAAGAAAATAAAACTTTAATAAAGTATCTATAGAAAAAGGACAACACAGATCAAAATTCAATGTATTAGACGAATGAATGACAAACGTCGAATGATAATTTCTGTCAACTTTGATATATTTTTAAGTTAAAAAGCTTATCCTTCTCTCTGTAAAGCACAAAACTTGAAAACAAATTGTACCTCTCCCTGTCTCAAGTTTTAGCCAAAACTGATGCAGTATTATTATCAATAAAACTGATTTTTTTTAAGCATTTTTGATTTTTTTTTGCTCTCACAGGTCGCGGTGTTTTAGCTAATTTTAATCTAAATCGACGATTCTCCGTTTTTAGGCATCAAGCTGACCAATTACAATGGGCTACTACTTCAATGCAATCTAATCAGAAATTTCCTGTCATCGGGTGAAGAGTCAAAATAGTGCCATCATCTCCCTTGTGTTGAAAAGGCTCTGCTGGCCTCCCAACAACACTGTATTGCAGGTCGTGGGGGTGGGGGGGTCGAACTCCTCAAGGATTCAGAAAGGGAGAGAGGGAGCGAAATCATTCAAACTGACAGCACCGTCAACGCCCAGAAACACGCAGACATACATTACTACACATCACTGGTGTGAACAGGGTTGTAACTAGATTAAGATCTCTCAGTGTAGAACATGGTGAAGAAATGTCGTGCTCCCTCTGCAACGAGGAAATGATTTGTTTTTGAACAGTATTCCTAACATTATACACATTAAATATAAAGTTTCTACTGCAATTGTATCCAGACATCTCCGAGTGAACCGTTTCATAAGGAGACAGGGTGAATTTTATTGCACTTTCTGCAGCTTACAATGTTTTATGATGTTCTCTCACAAATTCTAAGTGAAGAAGAATTCAAATGTGGAGGGTATGAGACTAATACAGGGCATGTTCATTTCATTTCCCTCATATTTCAGGGACAACATCGGAAGGGATCGGGCAAAACTGCTCTGTGAAAGACATTCTTTGAAGAATCAAACACATGTGCGAGGTGAGACATTAAAAGACTTTGATGTTCCCCCACCCCCACAAAAATAATCAGCTGCCTGTGCAGTTGGCATGGGGAGTCCAGCAGAGAGTAGCATTGTATCAATTTAAACAGAAGATAGACAGAGAGAGAGAAAGAGAGACAGTTTCACCCCAAGAACAATTTAGACCCCAACTGGGCAGAGACACAGACATATACAGAAACATAGAGTCACGTGGATACATTCCCAGGCTGAAGCAAAACCCTGGGACAGGGTATGTTCCTCATGGGAAACAGTGAGTATGAGAAACCACCAAGGGAGCTGGGGCCGACTGGAATACTGAGTATCACTCCTTCAGTCTGTCCATGTGTAAACTTGTGTTTCTTTCCGTCTGACTGTTCGCCTTCTCCCTCTCTGTTCTTCTTTCACTCCCCTTGTCTCTCTCTCACCCTTTCTCCATCCCCACTCTTTGTCTCTCTCTCTCTCTCTCCCCTCTCTCCCACTCCCTCCCTCTTTCTCCCTCACCTTCGCTTTCTCCCTCTTTTCTTCACCATTTAAAATCTGCAGGTGTCCACGAAATTTTGTACCCCCTCAAATATATTTTATTCCTCAATTTCACTCTATTTCCAAACATATGCCGTTTCATCAAATATTTGCCTCACCAAATGTGCACCCCAAATATTTCGCTGACCCCACTATTGTGCTGAGCCCTATTTACTGGGGCAGAGGTAAATAAGTGTGTGTAGACTGACTGGCCTGTGGCTGGCTGCTTTAAGCACAGCAAGATCCCAGTGCCAGAATTACAGACGTTTTACATCACAGTGGGAATTCTTTCAGCCCGTCATGCCTGCATTCCCCCAACATCCCCCCGCCCCATGTAAATGACCCGTGTCCTGTCCAGCTCCTCAGGTTTTTCACAAATGGCATAATTGACAACCCTTCCTGTTGTGATTGCTCCTCTGATCTGTCTCACACTATGCCTCTTCTCCTGACCCTCCTCCATCTGTTTATCCTACAACAGCCCCTGCCTCTTCTCGCCTCAATAAACCACGTAAAACACTCAGTCCGGCTCTCTTGGACTCTCCTTTTTAACCACTAACCACACAGGAATTTAAGGGCATGGCCACTGTCTAATTGACGCCTCTTCCCCTCCCCTCGCAGAGGCACAGCTAAAGGACATTTTGCCGAGACTTACTGGCTTTTTGAATGACTAATGTAACACACAGCAAGCTACCACCCTGCAGATATCCCCGGCCACATATCCAATGAGAAAGGTGCTCCTTGCTCCTTCCACTCCCCCGTTGAACTATTAAAGACCCGACACAAGACTCAAGCAAGTATGTGAACTGACGAAAACCAATCTTTGCTTAATCACACATCGAAAGAGATTCTAAGATCATAAATAGGACGTACCTACACACTGTAACTCAAATTACAGTTTTGTATTTAAAAAAAACCAAGACAAAGCCTATACATGATTTACTCACTTTAGTGCTGAAAATATGCTGCTGGAAAAGCGCAGCAGGTGAGGCAGCATCCAAGGAGCAGGAGAATCGACATTTTAGGCATGAGCCCTTCTTCAGGCATGAGGAAAGTGTGTCCAGCAGGCTAAGATTAAAGGTAGGGAGGAGGGACTTGGGGAAGGGGCGTTGGAAATGCGATAGGTAGAAGGAGGTCAAGGTGAGAGTGATAGGCCGGAGTGGCGTGGGGGCGGAGAGGTCAGGAAGAAGATTGCAGGTTAGGAAGGCGGTGCTGAGTTCGAGGGATTTGACTGAGACAAGGTGGGGGGTGGGGAAATGAGGAAACTGGACAAAACTGAGTTCATTCCTTGTGGTTGGAGGGTTCCTAGGCGGAAGGTGACGCGCTCTTCCTCCAACCTTCATCGATAGTTCATCTGTCAATGCTAGGAAGAAGCTGCTTGACACAAATTGTGTTGAAGATGTTTCTACCCAGGACAGTTTCAGTTAGTGCACTCACCAACAGCAATATCCAACTGGAAGACTCTGTGAATATCACACAGACGCGCACACACACAGTCACTGTATGATCGCCCTCTGCTGGGGATTGTAAATGTTACACACAATCACTCCGAAAGTCCTACAGCATCGACAGGTTTCCAAAAAAAAAGTCTCTTTATCGATTCTTCCTGAAGAACATCATACCCTGTTTGCTGCAATCTATAGCCTGGAGGACCCCCATCAGAAGATAGCAGCGGAGATTCGGTCACACCAGGGAAAAAAAAAACAGACTGTGTCAGAGCGCGAGCTATTCCAAAGGAACAGGACAGAACGTTGCAGGAAAACCTCCCCAACACGGGACAGCTCCAATTCTAATTGGAAAGAGCCCAATCCCGTGAGAGGAAGGCAACTGGGGACTGTGAAGCAGCCTCAGAACAAGCTGGAAGGGGGGGGGGGGGGGGGGTAGGGAGCTCCAAGCAGCTACATGTGACCTGTCTGCCTCCAACACTGCGCAATGTAAAATCAGGCCTTAGTATGAAGGGCCAGGAACAAATACAATCCGTAGGGATCCAGGTCTCTGCCTAGAATGGGATAATGAGGGCATTTGGGGATACTCCCTCCCCAGTGACGTAGCGAGAGGCCCCACATGGAGACATCCACACTCGCCCACAGATGGGTACCCCCACTCTGCTTTTCTCCCAGGTAATCACACCTTTCGCCTTCACCCCTGATCCACAGCCCAAACCATATCTCATGAGTCCTGTAGTTACCCATGTCAAACAGCTGATGGTCACATGACACACCCAACACCCATTGCAGCTACCCAGTTGTGGGCAGCACCAGAAAGGGGACTCCTTTTCATTCCCCCTCAGACCCAGATACTTTTTGGATGGGAACTTCCGAAATCTGTCATTCCCGACTGGACACTGAGGAACAAACCAAATTAATCATCTTTGGTTGTTGTCCAGCAGGCCATTCAGCCCTCCATGAGGTCCAGCGGTTCGGCAAGGGGTCCCTTCATGAGATGAAGACAGTGGTCCTGACTGTTGTAGCGTAGGATAAGGCAGGCCCTACAGACGTGCTACATAACTGATGAACAACAACAAGGGGAACACCCCATCAGCTTCAACCGGAGTCTTTGTGTCCAGTTTTCCTGCATTTTCGGGGATATGACACGCACTCTCTTAGAATTTAGAAACCGGGTTAGATCTCTTGTCTCCCATATCTCAGGAAGAGGGAGGGAGACCCGGAATTCGGGTCCTCAGACTTCTCCTGTAATGATGCTTGGGTCCTCCACAAATTAGTCACTGTATGGGAAAGGAGTTAAGGGCCGAGCAGTCATCCTGAAAATCAGGCCACATAAGCACGATCTGGAATTATTACAGCTCCGCAACCCCTTCCTAAAACTGGAGCAGCAATGGAAGGGGCAGGAATGCAACACAGAGCCCAGGCGGACGTCCCCTCCACCCAAGTCCCTGTCCCAGGAGAAGGGAACTCTCCCAAATGAAGCCCAAGCCCAAACTGTGCTCTAAGTGTGGCTGAACCAACCATTTCATTCAGGACTGCGGGCAGCCAAAATTCCCACCTGGCAACGGGAAGGCTGCAAAAGGGGACTAGACACTCAGGGTACCATCCTGGCAGCAACAGCTGGAGTGGAAACAGTCTGTGATCTTTACACTGAGGTTGACCAACCCCATGATAGCGCAAGCTGCTACTTGGTAGCCAATCAGGGACAGCATGATAGTCTAGGAATATCCATTCAATATTGAGAGAGCACACGTTCAAGGTGAGAGTTGAAAAGTTTAAGGGATCATATATGCGGCAACTACTTTACACAAAGGGTGGTAGGTGTCTGGAACGCATTGCCAGCAGCGTTAATAGAGGCAGGCCTGGTAAATTCATTTAAGATGCATCTGGACAGATGCATGAGTAGATGTGGAGCAGAGGGATACAGATACTTCGGCATTGGGTATACACAGTGGATTTGGATTGGCTCAGGCATGGAGGGCCTGGTCTGTACATTTTCTTTGTTCTTTCTTCTTTCTTCTTTATTGGAATTATATAAAATAGGTATGTGGATGGGTTACCATGACACCCTCCCATACATTGTGGAGAGACAGGGGCCACTCTTAAGTGTGTATGAACAGGCCTTACTTTTACATACCCATGGTTGTCATCCACGAATTCAGCTCCTCTCACATCAAGCTGTGTTTCTAACTGCTCTCACCTGATATATCTCGGGTTACTGATTATTATGGTTGCAGGCTGGAAAAGGTAAATATCTCAACAGAAGTGTACAATCACCATGAATAATGTCTGGACATAACCCAAATGCTATAGAATTAATAGAATACACTTCACACCTATTGGTTGGTGGGATGTGGGCAGCACTAGTTGGTCAACATTTATTGCCCGTCCACAGTTGCCCCTTGAAATAACAAAAACAGAATCTGGAATAACAGCAGTCACACTGTGCACTCAAACATCACGAACCCGATCCTAAGACCACAAATTATTTCAACGGATGCTGCATTGAGATAGATAGGGTTAGGGTTAGACCCTGATTTCTCTCGCACAGATGCTGCCAGTCCTGCAGAGTTATTTCAATCTTTGGTATCAATATGAGGCCTATTTTTGTGAGAATTTTGTAGGTTAAGGGATGACTGACCGAAGTCCGGCAAGATATAAACAAGAAAAGAGAATCCATTCCCGTTGGCTGGAGATTCTAGAGTGGGGGAGCATAGCCTGACAATTAGTGCCACAGCATTAAGCTGAGATGCTTGGAATCATTTCTACACACAAAGGTTAGGGGGTTTTTGGAATTCTCTTACACAATGGCAGTGGTTCTTGATCAGTTGGTCAGTTTAAGTGAGATTTATTTTGTTAATAATAGGATTTGAAGAATATGTGCCCTGTTTGGACTTGTGAAACTTCATCTAATCACCATCCCTTCTGTAATTTCTCACCTCCTCACTATCTCGAGGCAGGAAATTCAAATCTTGACAGCTTGTCCTCTTGATCGCTGACATTTGTCATGTGCACATACCCAGCTTTGCAGTGCAAATTTCACAGCAGGCCTAACATTCACATGTTGCATGTTTTGTAATGCTGCACTTCTGTAAGACACATGGAATAGTCTTGTTTGCAATCTTACTCAGGTTCTGATGATTTGTTTTCTGGTCCTGTTGTGGCTCTGATCAGGATTTGGTACACTGCTTAGAAGATGAGGATGACTATTCCAAGGAAAAGAGGGAGAGTTTGGTTTATCGACAATAAAATCAATAGTCCAATGACTGAGTTGGGAGCAAGGATTCTAATGGTGTTCTATGCCAGCCAGAGTTGGAGGTGCAAACTTTAATAATCTATTGCAGTCAATCAAGTAATTACGTTGCGACCAAAAAATAATCACGGACTTCCTTCTGCTCTCCTAGAAGGAATTGTGAGCTCAGTCACTGTCCAACCTCGATATTCTCTGGAATGTTTGGGCTGGTGGAAAAATTGAGGTGGGTGAGAAAGTCTTAAAATTCAAACTCATTTATCCCTGATCATTTCTACTTTCACATTGTTCTGACTTTCGATGGTAACATCCTATTGCTGATCTTTGGAACAGGGGGAAGAATGTAACATCAGTAATTCACCACGTCTTTTCCAATGTTTCTTCTGCAGTTAATTTTCTGGCGATTGGAATCCTTTCACGTGGAAAATGTGGTGTATCTCCTTACACTACTCGCTACCTGGTGGTTATGGCAGCTGCTGATCTGACGGTGATTATCACTGATGTTATACTGAGATGGTTTCCCTATTATTATTACCCATTGTGTTTCCTGGACATCACTCCAGTGTGCAGTGTTATTGGGGTCCTATATCGTGCAGCCACTGACTGTTCTGTCTGGTTCACTGTCATTTTCTCCTTTGACCGATTTGTGACCATTTGTTGTCAGAAGCTGAAAACAAAATATTGCACTGAGAAAACTGCGACTGTGGTTCTATCAACAACTTGCACCCTGCTCTGTTTAAAAAACATCCTCTTCTATTTTCAATATGAGCATGTAACGATAATCAACAGTGTGCCATTCTACTGTAAAACAAAGTCAAGCTATCATACTGAGACCTGGTGGGTGGTATTGGATTGGCTTGATACGGTTTTGACACCTTTACTGCCATTCACTTTGATTCTGTTGCTCAATGCACTGACAGTCAGACACATTTTAGCGACCAGTCGAGTCCGGAAGAGGCTGAAGAGGGAGAGCAAAGGAGAGAATCACAGAGACCCAGAGATGGAGAGCAGAAGGAAGGCTGTCATTTTGCTCTTCACCATCTCTGGGAGCTTCATCCTCCTGTGGTCAATCAATATTGTAACTTTCTTCTATTATGTCATTCAAGCAATAGATCCTGATGATTTCCAGCCTTTTCTGTACAACGTCAGAAGGGTTGGTGTCATGCTGCTGAACCTAAGTTGTTGCACAAACACATTTATTTATGCAGCAACATTGTCCCGGTTGAGAGCAAAGATCAGCAGTAAAATTCCTGGTGACATCGATTCCTTGCATTATGATTAAATGAAACTCCTCAGTGGAGCCCCCAGGAGGTTCCACTGTTCCCAGACAATTGTTTTTTTACTTTACTCGTGGGAGGTGAGTCTCTCTGGTTGCATCAGTGTTTATTACCCGCCCCTCGAATCCCCTTGCGAAGATGGTGCTTAGCTCCCGTCTTGAACAGTGGCAGCCCAAGTTCCATTCAATACGCTCATCTTTGCCCCGCCAAATCAGTCCCCCCACCACCCCCAACTTGATAGAAAATATCGAACAGAAAATTAAAACACAGTAAAGGCCCTCAATATTGCACCGACCTCTGAAACCAATCTGAAGCCCAAGTAACCTGCGGTATTCTATGATCATCCATGCGTATATTCAATGACCATTTAAATGGCCTTGAATTTGGCGAGTTTACTACTGTTGCAGGCAATGCATTCCACTCCCTTACTACTCTCTAAGTAAAGAACCAACCTCTGACATCTGCCCATCAATTTATGCCTATGTTCCTGTGTGCTTGCCATCACCATCAAAGGGAAATGTCTCGCATTGTCCTCGCTATATAATCCTCTGATCACCTTGTATGCCTCTGTTAAGTCACCACTTAACCTTTCTCTCTAAGGAAAACAGCCTCAAGTCCCTCAGCCTTTCCTTGTAAGATCTTGCCTCCATACCAGACAACATCTCAGTAAATCACCTTTGAACCATTTCTAACGCTCCCACGTTGTTCCTATAATTCCGCGACTGGAACTGTATGCAAGACATTAAGTGCAGCCGCTCCAGAGTTTTGTACAGCTGCAGCATGACCAGAACAAACATATCGACTTAATATAAACTAAACTACAAGCCAATTAAATTAAAATTAAATTAAACGATTTCAAATTAATTTAAATTAAATTATATCACACCACTTTATTCTATCTCACTCCTCACACATCCACTGAGGCTCCCATCCTTGGGGGCACCAGAGATTGCACCCATATTCCTTGCCCCCTCTCAGGATCCCACAGGCAACCAGAGGGAATCCCAAGGCAATACCACGGTCATAATTAATATTGCTAATAAGTCTTTTTCAATATAATTTAGGAACGCCCTCCACATCTTGCAAAACTGCTCTGATGTGTGATGCACCATATTTGTGATGCAGGCTTGGCGAGATGTTGCAGTATCAGCCTGCGACACCTTTAAGATTTTTTTTTTCAAACATGCAATTCATTAGAATGTTCTTCCCCGCACACTGAGCAAGAATGTTACACATTCCCTTGTTCCCCCAAAGAAGGCAAATTTGGCAATCCCAGAAGAGAAAATACCGGACCCACATGAACTTCAATCCCTAGGATGTCCTTGTGCTCCCTTACTGGAGCTCTCCAGTATCCCTGGATCTTACACCATGACCATTAGAAGTGTGTGAGAGTGCCTATACGAATGTTACGTTTGGAACACCCTGGTGACACTCCTCTCTTGAACTTAACGAGCCTGTCTAGCGCCATATAAGCACTGTGCAAAATCTTCAATTGCATGACTTGTACTTCCTTACATAATGGCATTTGCCTTCCATTCTCTCATATACCGTCCCATTCTTCCAATGAGATATCCTCTCTAGCTCTCGATTCACCGTCCTACAGAGTCCTCCCACGTCTCTTAAGGCATGTCCCCTCTTTACACATGTCCCTTCTGCAGATGATACAATGTACTACCTGAAAGTGAACCCGTACACCGGAGCACTGAAAACTGAGCTAGCAGGGTTGTCTTCATCTGTATAAAATCCCTTATCTGAAAGTACCAGCAATCCATATTTCTGGCTGGCTGAATGACATTAAGACCTCACACTCAAATAAATCTTCCAGATCAGAGATTCCCGTATTCTGCCATACCTTAAAGCCAAAGTCCATTGCCCCAGGTTTAAGTCTTTCGGCTCCTGCAAAGGCGTAAATGGTGAGATCTTTGACCAAATACACTCATCTTGCCTCATTATCCTCCAAGCTTTCACCGTATTTTAAATGCACTTACACTCTTTGGTCATAGATTTCATCTTATCCATGAGCAGTAAATTAACCAGGGAACATCTCGAATGCGAGGCTTCAACATCAAGCCAGATCGAATCCAAATCCCCCCGTATCCAGAAATTAACATATGCGTTCAGGACGCTTATTTCATATCTCTTCAATTTCGGAAGGTCCACCCATCCGTCACCCTGTAAGAACTTCAATTTGTAAAATTTAATTTGGGGGGCACCTGTGACACCAAATAAAGGGCCCTGGCCAACCATCAAGCCTCCGTAACCTCGTCTGGGTAGCAACAATGGGAGCATTCACATGAGGTACAACAGGCGAGTAAGTACATTCATTTTGATCAGGGCTATTCAGCCGAACCATGTTATCGGATTCCCTCCCACCATTGCAAATCTTGTTTTACCCTGTCCAATAAATTTACATAATTAGCTTTATACTGCTGGCGGAAGGCAGGGGCAATAAAAATGTCCAAATGCAAAAAAACATTTTGACGACTATGTAAACTGGAATTGCATTCCATCCTTCAGATCAGGAAACTCCACTAATCCCTCCAATGGCATGGGACCCGATTTTGGAAAGTGATCCTGTAGCCCAAAGAACTGCCAAACAAATTGTTTGAATCAAACAAGGAACTGACTCATCTGGATTAGCCAAAAAGAAAAGGATGTCATCAGCGTATAGGGTGATATTGTGCTCCCCTGTTCCGACCACTGGAACCACTATTTCAGGATCCCTCCTGATAGCCTCAGCTAACTGCTCAATTGCCAAGGTAAATAACAGTGCTGAAAGAGGATACTCCTGTTGACGATCTCGCCCAATATTAAACTTATCTGACTTAGTATTGACTATCACCTTAGGATCATTATACAAAACCGCCACCCATCTGGCACCCCAGACCAAAGTGCTCTCGGGCCCAAACAGATATGGTCATTCTTTTCCAGGCAAATACCTTTTCTGCGTCTAGGGAGACCACCAAACCCGCTATCAATATTTGCTGGCATATCTTCACTATGTTCAGTACCCTCCTGATATTGTTGGAGGAGTTATGGCCCTTGATAAAACATGTCTGATCTTCTTTTATAAAGTGGGGCAACACCTTTTCCAACATCGGACCCAGAATCTTGGTAGAATTTTAAAGTCTACATTTAACAATGAAATTGGTCTGTACGAAGCACATGCGTTCGGATATTTCCCCCTCTTTAAAATGAGCAAGATATTAGTCTCCCTCAGAGAGGGCAGCAGACGATCCTGTGTATATACGTAGCTATACATCCCCAGATTTGCCTCCACCAACACATTTGTGAATTCCTTATAAAATTCATTTGGGAATCCATTTGGCCCCAATGCTTTGCCACCCTGGAGTTGCTTTATTGCTTCCTGCACCTCCTGTACCATCATTGGCACATTCAACATGGAAACGTGTTCCGCGTTTATGCAGAGGAGGTCCAGATTCTCAAAAAAGAACTGCATTCTTGCTGCACCGTGTTCGCCTCCCTCCGAATTATATAACTTTGCAGTGTATTCCCTAAAACTAACATTGATCTTCTTCAACTCACGGGTAACTGTGCCAGCCTTCTCTCCAACAGACATAATAGATTGCGAAGCATTTTTCTTTCTAGCCAGATATACCAGATATCTACCTGGCTTATCTCCAAATTCAAACGGTCTTTGTTTAGCAATGGAGATTTTTTTTGCCACCTGTGTGTGCAATGAGTCGAGAGTAGGCCAGAGGGCTGTGAACTGCTGCAGCTTGACAAGAGAGTGCCTATTATAATATACTTCCTTAGCTATCAGCAGCCGGACCTCCAGCATCTGTTGTTGTTCTTAACCGTCTCCTTCTAGTCATTGAATATGAAACGAGCGGGTCTCATAAATATGCCTGAGATGATCTGAGGATTAACTTGCTGTACCCGAGTTGATATCACACAAGGCCATGAACTCCCTTGTGAAGTATTCAACAGACTTGCCATCCCTTAACAAGGAATGGGTCCATGCACCAGTGCCGGGCATCCATTCCATCACCTTTGATTTTAACATTTAATACAATTGCACATAGTCCGAGAAAGCTATATTCTCAATTTTGCACTCCAATGTTCTGTCCAAACAACTCAAAGGTATAGAACACATGTCAATTCACGAATGTCACTTGTGTGGAGCTGCCTCCACACATCCACTAATCACAACTCTTCACACATGTCCACCAACTGCTTAGATTGTGCTGGCGTACCTGCCGGGCCCGTTGGCACCCTGTCTATTTAGCCATCTATTAGGCGATTGAAATCCCCTCCTATGATCATGCAATGCATGCCAAGACTCATTAATTTATCGACTGCATCAGTTAGAAATTTTTAAGAGCATGCACCGAGACATAATAAACATTCAGGACGCCATATTCTTCTCCAAGTATAAGGGGTTTAAGAATGATAAACCGTCCAGATTCGTCCTTAATTTGCTCAGTTACTTGGAAAAGTGATTAATTTTCCCCGTATAGACACTCTTCTTCTATGAGAGATAAAGGAGGAAAAGAGTGCTCTATCTCATTGGCAAGAAGAAGTCTAAGAGTTTATTTGGTGGAGACATGGAAGATGATCAGAGGATTAGACAGGATATACAGTGACAGTCTTCTTCCTAGGACGATGGCGTCAGCGTGCACAAGGGGGCATAACTACAAATTGAGGGGTGATAGATTTAAGACAGATGTCAAAGGCAGGTTCTTTACGCAGATAGTGGTAAGGACGTGGAATGCAGTAATTGCTAATGCTTTCAGCTCAGCCACATTAGGCAGATTTAAACAATCCTTTAGGTAAGCATATGGATGATTTTGGAATAGTGTAGGGGGACGACCTGGGAATTGTTCACAGGTTGGCATAACATCGAGGGCCGAAGGGCCCGTTCTGCGCTGTATTGTTCTATAACCCCACTACTACAGCTTTATTATCAGTTAAATGCATCTTCTGCAGAAGGGCGATATCCACCCTTTCCTTCCTAAGGCTTCACAGCACCTTCTTTCTTCTAATGGCTCCGTTTTACATTCCAGCTGTACCACCTGAACAAATCACTCGCGATCTTCATCTCAGGCAGCCTGTCATTTCCCAACAGGAGGGAGTTTATCTGAGATGTGGCGAAAAAAAAGAGGTTAGACTTAGACGTAGACTTAGACTTAGATTATTTACACCTTGGAAACAGGCCCTTCAGCCCGACAAGTCTATACCGACCCTCCAAAAAGCAACCCACCCAGACGCATACTTCACCTAACACTACGGGCAATTCACCTAACCTTCACAGTTTTGTGCTACGGGAGGTAACCGGAGCACCCAGAGGAAATCCACGCAGACAAGATGCCTGTGGCGGGAATTGAGGCAGCAGTGCTAACCACTGCGCCACCGTGCCGTCCAGAACTCTATAACGTCAAAAAACTACTACAACTAAAAAACTAGCCACGACATTTAACTAAAGCAAACACCCAAATAGCCCCCAGTTCACGAGAGATCTCCCCCCTTTCCCATAGGGAGCACTCCTCCAAATCCTTGCGACAATCCCAACTCTCTCTAGCTGAGGCCGTACCCTAGCCCAAGTCACAAATTGTGAGTTGAAGAATGTGAAATAAAAACAATCTGTTGTTTACATTCTGAGAATTTACAGGGTATGTCCATTTCCAACCCCCACACACCTTAACCACAGGTATAGCCACCCAGATCCAAAAACAAAAGGACAACAGTTAAAAAAGGCCATACCCAGATAATATCCAATCGCCCGATATATGTGAGAATTCAGATTTTGCATCAAGGCAGTACGTATAAAGCCGATAACCACAAAAGTAAAGGGAGAGAGGAGAAAACACGGGGCAAACAATATTTTCTAAAAAAAACCGAGACCATTGTCCACAAGAGTGTTTCCTCCCCAAATGCCACCCCGACCCGAGTCCTTTAATTCATCGAATTCACCAAGTCCACCGCCTTTTCTGCTGAATCAAAATTAATACTGTCCCTCCATGAGTGAAATGCAACATGACCAGATACCGCAAGGAATATTGAATGTTCGGATCCATTAACTTTCTCTTAATGTCATCAAATACCCTTCTCTTCTTAAATATGATTCCTGAGAAATCTTGAAAAAAACGTTAGTCTCGATCCTTTGTATGGTAAAACCTATGGCTCTCTTCCCATTCTTCTTGCTGTTTCAATCACGAACTATTTTTTTATATATGC
This sequence comes from Chiloscyllium punctatum, assembly GCF_047496795.1. Lineage (NCBI taxonomy): Eukaryota > Metazoa > Chordata > Chondrichthyes > Orectolobiformes > Hemiscylliidae > Chiloscyllium > Chiloscyllium punctatum. The sequence continues at coordinate 82,822,578 of NC_092754.1, forward strand.
AATGCAAGAATCACACTAGCACTGCGCGGGGCGCATGTCTTACCCAGGCCTGCACATTGTGATCTATTGGGCCCGCTCCACACTCAACAGGATCGACTCCAACTCGAGTCCGAAGAACTTCGGCAGCCCCATCTCCAGGAATCTGACAAGGTCTTCGCCTCCCTCATGTAACAGAGGACCCACGAGCCATACGTTTTTGCTTTTCTTTTTTATTTTCCAGGTCGTCCTCTTGCTCCTGATGGACCCAAACCTGGTCCTCCAGCTTTTGGATCCTTCCTCAGGAGACCTTCGCCATGGTTTCCAATGCCACGGTCCTCTCCTCCACTGCCTCTCGTCTTCAGTAGTGTTTGAATCTCCTGCGCATTCTTTTTCAGCTTTGCAGTTAGTGGTTCCACCGCTGCTTCAAGCTTTTCTCGTAGTTCAGCAAACTCCGAGATTAACTGCTTCTGCCCCATTAAATCCAAAGTGGCCACCCCGAGAGTTTCATCATTGTCTGCAGGCACACCCGATGCAGTCGGGGAGTGCCCTGCCAGCGATACTTCATTTTGCCCCTTCCATGATTGAGATACATACTGTCAGAGATGTACTGCACAGAAACAGATTCTTTGGTCCAACATGTCCATGCCTACCAGAAAACCCATCCCAATGTACTCCCACCTGCCAGCAGCCGGCCCATATCCCTCCAAACCCTTCCTATTCAGATACCCATCCAAATGCCTTTTAAATGTTGCAATCGTACAAGGCTCCACCACATCCTCTGGCAGCTCATTCCATACGACTCTCTGCTTGAAAACGTTGCCCCTTATATCTCTCCCCGCTCACCTTAAACCTTTGCCCTCGAGTTCTGGATACCTCCACCCTAGGGAAAATGACTGTCTATTTCGCCTATCCATGTCCCTCATAATTTTGTAGACAAGTATTAGGTCACCCCTCAGCCTGCGACGCAGGGAAAACAGTCTCTCCCTGTTCAGCCTCTCCCTGTAGCTCAAATCCTCCAAACCTGGAAATATCTATGTAAATCTTTTCTGAACCCTTTCACATTTACTAACATTTTTCCGATATGAAGGAGACCAGAAGTGCACGCAATATTCTAACAGTCGGCTCACCAATGTCCTGTACAGCCGCAACATGACCTCTCAGTACTCAGTACATTGACCAATAAAAGAAAGCATATCAAACATCATCTTCATTCTCCTGCGACTCCACTTTCAACGAGCTATGAATCAGCACTCCAAGGTGTTTTTGTACAGCAACACTCCCGAGGACCTTACTATTAAGTCTATAAGTCCTGCTAAGATTTGTAGCACCTCTCATTGATCTCAATTAAACTCCATCTGTCACTTCTCAACCAGAATTGAACACAATGCTGTAACAGAGGAACAACATCATGTACTCGCCAGGCCTCTGGACCTCTCCAGTGGCTCATGAGGATACAAAGACCATTGTCAAGATCCCAGCAATCTCTTGCCTCACTCAATATCCTGGGGTAGATACCATCAGGACCTGGGCCTTATTCACCTTTATGCTCTTCAGTTGTCCCAGCACTACGTCTTTCTTGATCTCAAAATGCTCCAGCATATTCGCATGCTCCACACAAATCTCACGATTCCCCATATCATTCTCCTGGGTGAATGCAATACAAAATACTCATTTAAGACCTCACCACATCGTCTGCCTCCAAGTACACGTTTCCTCCTTTATCCTTGAGTGGTCATTGGTCATACTGTCACCCGAGTTATTCTCTTATTTTTAATGTATGTGTAGAATGCCTTGGGATTCTCTTTAACTCTAATTGCCAAGGTCATTTCATGCCCGACCTTGCTCTCCTAATTCCCTGTTTGAGTTTTGGCCTCTTTTCTTTATATTCCTCACAGGCCCTGTTCAATTCTAGTTTCCTAAACCTGACATATGCTTCTGTTTTCACTTTTGACGAAATTCACAAACTCCCTGTTATGCAAGGCCCCCTCACCTTTCCATCCTTATCCTTACTCCTTTCTGGAACATGCTGGTCTCAATATTGGACCCCTGGGAACTCCACTCCAAACATTCCTCCAGCTGGAAAAATATCCATTGGTCATCACTTTCTCGTGGGGCGGAATACCCTACCTGTTAATGTAGTCAATTCAGCCAGATTAGGGAGATTTAAACAATCCAGAGATAAGCACATGGATAATGATGAGTTAGTGCAGGTGGACGAGCTGTGAATAGTTCACAGGTCGGAGCAACATCGAGGGCTGAAGGGCGTGTTCTGCGCTGAATTTTTCTGCGTTCTATATTCTCTTACCTAGCACTGATGTCAATTTTGTGTCCAAGTTGCCACTGCGACTTGTACAATGAACTGTAAACTTCCTCACAAGTCTTATGGAAATCCATATAACACCACATCAGTAACGTTGCCCTCATCTACACTTTCCGTAAATTCAAAAGCCTTTCGCAAGTTACCAGTGCAAAATTTCCCCTTCACGTTTCCTAACCAATCCACCTTTCTCCAAGTGAGCCTGAGCTTTAAACGAAATAATTGTTGCCAAAAACTTTCTCAACGTCAGACTAAAAATGACAGGGCTATAACTGCCAGGATGACCTAACAACCCTCTTTAAAACAAGGCTGTAATGTCAATTATTCAGTCTCTGGGCACCTCTTCTAAGTCTAGAGGAGAGGGTAATGTCACTGATCCAGTTTCCTGGCACCTCCTCCCAGTCCAGGAGAGACTGTAATGTCAACCCCTCCCAGTCTCCTGAAACCTCGTCCCAGTTCAGGGGAGACAGTAATGTCAATCCTTCAGTTTCCTGACACCTCCTCCCAGTCCAGGGGAGACTGTAGGGTCAACACTCCAGTCTCCTGAAACCTCCTTCCAGTCCAGGTTAGACTGTAGTATCAACCCCCCAGTCTCTTGACGCCTCCTCCAAGTGCAGAGCATACAGTAATTTCAATCCTCCGGTCTCTGGTCACCACCTCGCAGTCCAGGGAGACTAATGTCAATCCTCCAGTCTCCAAACATCTCCTTCCTGTCCAAGGGGAGACAGCAATGTCAATCCCCTAGTCGCTGGGTACATCCTCCTAGTCCAAGGGAGACTGTAATGTCAGTCATCTAGTCTCCTGACATCTCCTCCCAGTCTAGAGGAAACTGTTATCAATATTCCAGTCACCTGACACCTCGACCCCTTCCAGCGGAGACTGTATTGGCAATCCTCCAGTCTCCAGAAATTCCCTCCCAGTCCAGGAGAGACTGAAACTTCAATCCTCCAGTCTCTGGGCACCTCCTCCCAGTCCAGCAGAAAGAGTAATATCAATCCTCTAGTTTCTGGGCACCTCCTCCCAATCCAGATGAAAGAGTAATTTCAAATCTCAAGACTCCTGACACCTCCTCCCAGTCCAGGGGAGACTGTAATGTCAATCCTCTAGTCTCCTGACACCTCCTTCCAGTGCAGGGGAGACAGTAATGTCAATGCTCCAGTCTCCGGGCACCACCTCCCACTCCAGGGGAGACTGTAATGTCAACACTGCAGTCATCTGACTCCGCCTGCCAGTCCAGGGGAGACTGTAATTTCAATAGTCCAGTCACTGGTCACATCCTCCCAGTTGAGAGGAGACAGTAATGTCTATCATCCTGTCTACTTACAAATTCTCCAAGTTCAGGGGAGACTGTGATGTCAATTGTCCAGTTTTCTGACAGCTCCTTCCAGTCTAGGGGAGACAGTACGATCAAACCTCCAGTCTCCGGGCACCTGATCCAAGTCCAGGGGAGACTGTCATGTCAATCCTCGAGTCTCCTAAAACCTCCTCCCAGTTCAGGGGAGACTGTAATTTCAATCGTCCAGTCACTGGTCACATCCTCCCAGTTGAGAGGAGACAGTAATGTCTATCATCCTGTCTACTAACAAATTCTCCCAGTTCAGGAGAGACTGTGATGTCAATTGTCCAGTTTCCTGACAGCTCCTTCCAGTCTAGGAGAGACAGTACTATCCATCCTCCAATCTCCCGGCACCTGATCCAAGTCCAGGGAAGACTGTAATGTCAATCCTCCAGTCTCCTAAAACCTCCTCCCAGTCGAGGGGAGACTGTAATGTCAATCCTCCTGTCGCCTGACACATCCTTCTGGTCAAGGGGAGACTGTAATGTCAATGCTCCAGTCTAATGACACCTCCTACGAGCGCAGGGGAGACTGTAACGTGAATCGTCCAGTCTCCTGACACCTCCTCCCAGTCGAAAAGAGACTGTAATGACAGTCTTCCAATCTCTAGGCTCCTCCTCCCAGTCCAGGGGAGACTGTAATGTCAACCCTGCAGTCTCCTGACACCTCCTCACAGTCCAAGGGAGACTGTAATGTCAATCCTCCAGTCTCCTGACACTTGCTCCTACTCCAGGGGAGTCAATGCCCCAGTCTCCTTCCACCTCCTCCCAATCCAGTGGAGATTGTAATGTCAATCCTCCAATCACCCGATACCTCCAACCAGTGCAAGTTAGACTGTAATGTCAATCGTCCAGTTTCCTGACACCTCCTCCCACTCCAGGCGAGACGGTAATGTCAATGCCCCAGTCTCCTTCCACCTCTTCCTAATCCAGTGGAGATTGCAATGTCAATCCTCCAATCACCTGATACCTCCGACCAGTGCAAGGAAGACTGAAATGTCATTCCTCTGACCACCTGACAAATTATCCTAGTGCATGGGAGACTTTAACGTCAATCGTCCAATTTCCTGACATCACCACACAGTCCAGGGGAAACGGGACTGTCAGTCCTCCAATTTCCTGACACCTCCTCCCACTCCAGGGGAGACTGCAAACAAAATCCTCCAATCTAATGACACCTCTGCACAGTCCAGGTGGACTGTAATGTCAATCCTCCAGTCTACTAACGCCTCCTACCAGTCCAGGGGAGACAGCAATGTCAATCCACTAGTCGCTGGGTACATCCCCCTTGTCCAAGGGTGACTGTAATGTCAATCATCTAGTCTCCTGACATCTCCTCCCAGTCCAGAGGAGACTGTTATCAATAGTCCAGTCACCTGACACCTCGACCCATTCCAGCAGAGACTGTATTGGAAATCCTCCAGTCTCCAGAAATCCCCTCCCAGTCCAGGAGAGACTGTAACGTCAATCCTCCAGTCTCTGGGCATCTCCTCCCAATCCAGATGAAAGAGTAATTTCAAATCTCAAGACTCCTGACACCTCCTCCCAGTCCAGGGGAGACTGTAATGTCAATCCTCCAGTCTCCTGACGCCTCCTTCCAGTCCAGCGGAGACAGTAATGTCAATCCTCCAGTCTCCGAGCACCACCTCCCACTCCAGGTGAGACTGTAATGACAATCTTCCAGTCTCCTGAGACCTCCTCCCAGTGTAGGGGAGACTGTAACGACAATCTTCCAGTCTCATGAGACCTCCTCCCAGTGTAGGGGAGACGATAATGTCAATGATGCAGTCAACTGCCGCATCCTAAATTCAGGGGGAGACAGCAATATCAATCCTCCAATGCCGTGACACCTCCTCCCAGTCCAGGGGAGACTGCAGTGTCAATCCTGCAGGCTCCGGACACCTCCTCCCAGTACATGGGATACTGCAATATCAACCCTACAGTCACCTGACAATGCCTCCCAGTCCAGGGGAGACTGTAATGTCAATCCAATAATCTCCCGACACCTCCTCACACTCCAGGGGATACTATAATGTCAATTCGCCAGTCGCCTGACACCTCCTCCCTGTCCAGGGGAGACTGAAACGTCAATGATCTAGTCTCCTGCCACCTACTTCCAGTCCAGGGGAGACTGTAATGTCAATCCTCCAGTCTCCTGAGAACACAACCCAGTGCAGGGAAAGGGTAATATCAATCTTCCAGTCTCCAGGCACCTCCTTCCAATCCAGCGGAGACTGTAGTGTCAATCCTACCGTCTCCTATCACCTCCTCCCAGTCCAGAAAAGACAGTATTGTCACTCTTGCTGTCACCTGGCACCTCATGCCAGTCCAGGGGATACTGTAATATCAACTCTACTCTCACATGACACCTCCTTCCAGTCCAGGTGGAACTGTAATGTCAATCCACCAGGATCCTGCCAATCTCCTCGAAGTCCAGGGGATAATATAATGTCAACCCTTCAGTCTCCTGACACATCCTCCCAGTCCAGGGTAGACTGTAATGTCACTCCTCCAGTCTCCTGGCACATCTTCCCAGTCCATGGGATACTGTAATGCCAATTATCCTGTCTCCTGACACCTCCTACCTGTCCAGCGGAGACAGTCATGTCAATCGTCCAGTTTCCTGACACCTCCTCCCAGTCCAGTGGAGACAGTAATGTCAATTCTCCAGTCAGCTATTACCTCGGTGCAGTACAAGTGAGACTGTAATGTCATCTCTCCAGTCTCTTGACACCTACTCCCAGACTAGGAGAGACAGTAATGTCAATCCTCCAGTCTCTGGGCACGACCCTCCATTCCAAGGGAGAGAGTAATATCAATAATCCAGCCTTCTGACACAACCTCCCTGTCCAATGGAGACGGTAATGTCATTCCTCCAGTCACCTGACACCTCCACCCAGTCCAGGATAGAGTGTAATGTCAATCCTCAAGTATCCTGATACATCCGCCCAATCCAGTGGAGACTGTAATGTCAATACTCCAGTCGGGTGACACCTTCTCCTCGTCCAGAAGAGACTGTAATGTCAATCCTCCAGTCTCCGGGCAGCACTTCCCTGTCCAGGGGAGACTAATGAAAACCGCGGAGTCACCTGACACCTCCTCCCAGTCCAGGAGAGACTATAATATCTATCCTCCTGTCTCCTCCCACCTCCTCCCAATCCCCAGGAGACTGTAATGTTAATCCTCCAGTCTCCTGACATCTCCTCCTCGTACAGGGGAGACTGTTATGTCAGTCCACCAGTCTCCTGACAACTTCTCCCTGTCCAGGGGAGACTGCAATGTCGCTCATCCAGTCTCCTGAGACCACCTCCCAGTCCATGGGATAATGTAATATCAATCCTCCAGTCTCCTGACACCTCCTAACTGTGCAGGGAGACTGAAACGTCAATGGTCCAGTCTCCTGCCACCTCCATCCAATCAAGGGGAGAGTGTAACGTCAAAACTCCGGTCTCCTGACACCTACTCTCGTCCTGGGGAGATGAAATGTTATTCCTCCAGTCTCTGGACACATCATCCCAGTCCAGGGGAAACTGAAATGTCAATCCTCCATCTCTGGGCAAATTGTCCCAGTCCAGTGGAGACTGTAATGTCAATCCACCAGTCTTCTGACACCTCCTCCAAGTTCAAAGCAGACTCAAATGTCAACCCAACAGTCTCCTAACACCTTCTCCCAATCCATGGGAGACTGTAATGTCAACCCTCCAGTCTCCTACCGCTACCTCCCAGTCCAAGGGAGACAGTATTGTCAATCTTCCTGTCACCTGACACCTCAGCCCAGACCAGGTGGGACTGTAATGTCAATCTACCAGGATCGGGACAGATCCACACAGTCCAGGGGATACTATAATTTCAATCCTCTAGTCTCCTGACACCTCCTCCAGATCCAGGGGAGACTGAAATTTCAATCCTCCAGTCCCCTGACACGTCATCCCAGAGCAGTGGAAAATGTAATGTCAACACTTCTGTCTCCTGACATCTCCCCTCAGTCCATGGGGGACTGTAATGACAATCCTCCTGTCTCCTGACACCTCCTACCTGTCCAGGGGAGACTGTCATGTCAATCCTCCAGTTTCCTGACACCTCCTTCTATTCCAGGGAAAACGGTAATGTCAATCCTCCAGTCACCTGACATTCCCGAACAGACAAGGGAGATTCTAATGTCAATCGTCCAACCTCGTGACACCTCCTGCCAGGACAGGGGAGACAGTCATGTCATTCGTCCAGTTTCCTGACTCCTCCTCCCAGTCCAGGGGAAATGGTAATGTCAATCCTCCAGTTTCCTGACACCTCCTCCCAGTCCATGGGAGAGGGTAATGTCAACCCTCAAGTATCCTGTCATCTCCTCCCAGTCCAGGGGAGACTGCAATGTCAGTCCTCCAGTCCCCTGACACCTCCACCCAGTCCAGGGGAAACAGTAATATCAGTCCTCCAGTCTCCTGGCACCTTCGCCCACTCCAGTGTCGACAGTAATTCCAATAGTCCAGTCTCCTGTTGCCTCCGCCCAGTGCAGGGGAGACTAATGTCATCTCTCCAATCTCCTGACCCCTCCTCCCAGTCTAAGGGAGACAGTAATGTCAATCCTGCAGTCTCTGGGCGCATCCCTCGAGTCTAGGGAGAGTGTAATATCGTTATGGTTCTGTTCGCCGAGCTGCGAATTTGTGTTGCAGACGTTTCTTCACTTGTCTAGGTGACATCCTCAGTGCTTGGGCGCCTCCTGTGAAGCGCTTCTGTGATGTTTCCTCTGTCATTTATAACGATTTGTATCTGCTGCTTCTGGTTGTCAGTTCCAGCTGTCCAATCCAGTGGCCAATATTGAGTCCAGGTTGATGTGCTTATTGATTGAATCGACCTGGACCCAATATACCAGCCAGTGCAGCAGACAGCTGGAACTGGCAACCGGAAGCGGCAGATACAAATCACTATAAATGCCGGAGGAAACATCACAGAAGCGCTTCACAGGAGGTTCCCAAGCACTGAGGATGTCACCTAGACGGGGGACGAAACGTCTACTACACACATTCCCAGCTCGGCGAACAGAATCATAACAACGAGCACCCGAGCTCCAAATCTTCTCCCAAACTTTGAAGAGAGTAATATCAATCCACTGGCCTTCTGACACGTCCTCCCTGTTCAGTGGAGACGATAATGCCAATCGTCCAGTCACCTGACACCCACGCCCAGTCCAGGCTAGAGTGTAATTTCAATGCTCAATTACACTGATACATCTGCCCAATCCAGTGGAGACTGTAATGTCAGTACTCCAGTTTACTGACACCTTCTCCCTGTCCAGGAGAGACTATAATGTCAATCTTCCTGTCTTCTCCCACCTCTCCCAGTCCAGGGGAGACTGTACTGTCAATCCACCAGTCTCCTGACACCTCCTCCCAATCCGGGGAGACTACAATGTTACTCCCTCGGTCTCCTGAGACCACCTCCCAGTCTACGGGATACTGTAATGTCAATCCCACAGTCTCCTGACACCTCCTCCCGGTCCACGGGAGACTGTAATGTCAATCCTCTAAAATCCTGACAGTCCCCCAGTCCAGGAGAGACTGTTATGACAACCCTGCAGTCCCCTGACACCTCTTCCCTGTCCAGGGGAAAGAGTAATATCATTCATCCTGTCACCTGACAGCTCCTCCCAGTCCAGGGGAGACTGTAATTTCAATCCTCAAATCTCCTGACACCTCCTCCCAGTTCAGTGGAGACTGTAGTGTTATTCCACTCGACGCCAGGTACTTCCTCACAATCCTGGGGAGACTCTAATGTCATCCCTGCAGTTTCCTGACACCACATCCCTGTCTAGCGAAAAGAGTGATGTCAATCCTCAAGTCTCCTGACCCCTCTTCCCAGTCCAGGGGATACTGTAATATCAACCCAACAGTCTCCAGACAACTCCTCCCAGTCCAGGGGAGACTGTAATGTCAACCCAACCGTCTCCTGTCACCTCCTTCCAGTGCAGGGGACACTGAATCGTCAATGATCTCGTCTCCTCCCACCTCCGCCCAGTCCAGGGGAGACCATAATTTTAGTCCGCCAGTGTCTGGGCACCTCCTACTTGGGCACGGGACACTAAAAAATCAATGGCCAAGTCTCCTGCCACCTCATCCCAGTCCATGGGAGACTGTACTGTCAACGATGCAGTCACCTGACACCTCCTGCAAGTCCAGGGGATATTGTAATGTCAATCCTCCAGTATCCTGAGAACACATTCCATTCCGGGGGAAAGAGTATTGTCCATCCTTCAGTCTCCTGACACCTACTCCCAGTCCATTGGAGACTATACTGTCAATGCTGCAGTCACCTGACACCTCCTGCAAGTCCAGGGGATATTGTAATGTCAATCCTCCAGTAACCTGAGATGACATCCCAGTCCGGGAGAAAGAGTATGTCCATCCTTCAGTCTCCTGACAGCTCCTCCCAGTCCAGAGGAGACTGTAATGTCCATCCTCCAAAATCCTGACAGACCTCCCAGTCCAGGAGAGACTATAATGACAACCCTGCTGTCCCCTGACTCCTCCTCCCAGTCCACGGGATCCTGTACTGTCAATCCTACAGTCTCCTGACACCTCGTCCCAATCCAGGGGAAATTGTAATGTCAATGCACCAGTCTCCTGACACGTGCTACCAATCCAACGGAGGCAGTATTGTCAATTCTGCAGTCTCATAACACCTCCCCGCAGTCCAGGGGAAAGAGTAATATCATTCCTCTGGTCTCTTGACACATCATCCCTGCCCAGGGGAGACTGTAATTTCAATCCTCAAATCTCCTGACACCTCCTCCCAGTAAAGTGGAGACAGTAGTGTTATTCCACTCGTCTCCAGGCACCTCCTCACAATCCCAGGAAGAGAGTCTAATGTTAACCCTGCAGTCTCCTGACGCCACATCCCAGTCCAGGGGAAAGGGTGATGTCAATCCTCCAGTCTCTTGAGCCCTCCTGCCAGTCCAGGGGAGACTGTAATGTCATTCCTCCAGTCTCCTGACACATCCTCCCATTCCTGGGGGCACTGTAAATTTTGTCCTCCAGACTCTGGGCACCTCCAACCAGTGCAGGGGACACAAAAACATCAATGGTCCAGTCTCCTGCCGGATGTGCCAGCCCAGGGTATACTGTAATGTCAATCCTCCAGTCTCCTGAAAACACATCTCAGTCCAGGGAAAGGGTAATGTTAATCCTCCAGTCTCCAGGCGCCTCCTCCCAATCCAGGGGAGATAGTAATGTCAACCATACAGTCTCCTATCACCTCCTCCCACTCGAAGGGAAACAGTATTGTCAATCTTCCTGTCACCTGACACTTCATCCCAGTCCAGGGGATACTGTAATATCAACCCTACTGTCACATGACACCTCCTCCAGTCCCGGTGGGACTGTAATGTCAATTCACCAGGATCCTGACAGCTCCTCACAGTCCAGCGGATACTATAATGTCAATCCTCTAGTCTCGTGACACCACCTCCCAGTTCAGGGGAGAATGTAATTTCAATACTCCAGTCCCCTGACACGTCCTCCCAGAGCAGTGGAGACTGTAATGTCAACACTTCAGTCTCCTGACACCTAATCCCCGTTCATTGGAGACTATAATGTCAATCATCCAGTTTCCTGACACTTCCTCCCAGTACAGGGGTGTCCGTCGTGTCAATCCTCCTGTCTCCTGACACTTACTCCCAGTCCAGGGGAGACGGTATGGTCAATCTTCCAGTCTCCTGACACCTCCTAAAAGTCGAGGGAGACTGTAATGTCAATCGCACAGCCTCTTGTCAACTTCCTGCCAGTCCGGGGAGACTGTCATGCCATTCGTTCAGTTTCCTGACACCTCCCTCCCAGTCCAGGGGCAACTGTAACGTCAATCCTCTAGTCTCATCACACCTCCACCTAGCCCACGGTAGACTGTAATATCAATCCACCAGTCTGCTGACACCTCCTCCCAATCCTGGGAGACTACAATGTCACTCCTCCAGTCTCCTGAGACCAACTCCCAATACAGTGGGCACGGTAATGTCACTCCTCCAGTCACCTGACACCTCGGCCCAGTCCAGGGTAGAGTGTAATGTCAATCCTCAAGTATCTTGATTCATCCGCCCAATTCAGTGGAGACTGTACTGTCAATCCTCCAGTCTCTGGGCACTTCTTCCTTTTCCAAGGGAGACTGTAATGTAAACCCTGCAGTGCCCAGACACCTCCTTCCAGTTCAGGGGAGACTATACTGTCCATCCTCCTGACTCCTTCCTCCACCTCCCAGTCCAGGGAAGGCTTTAATGTCAATCCTCCAGTCTCCTGACAGCTCTTCCTAGTCTAGGGGAGACTGTAATGTCAATCTACCAGTCTCTATCACCTCCTCCCAGTCCAGGGGATAATGTAATGTCAATCTTCCAGTCTCCTGACACCTGCTACCAGTACAGGGGAGACTGATCCGTCAAAGGTCCAGTCTCCTGCCACTTCCTTCCTGTGAAGGGGAGACTGTCGTGTCAAAACTCTGGTCTTCTGACACCGACTGCCAGTCCTGGGGAGACTGAAGTATTAATCCTCCAGTTTCTGGACACATCATCCCAGTCCGGGGGAAACTGTAATGTCAATCCTCCAGTCTCCGGGCGACCTGTGCCAGTCCAGGAGTGAGTGCATTGTCAACCCTGCAGTACACTAACACCTCCTCCCAGTTGAGGGGAGACCGTAATGCCAATCCAGCAATCTCCTGACATCCTCTCCCCGTCCAATGGTATCATCTGCAAACTTCCTAACCATACCTCCAATGTTCACTCCAAATTATTTATATGAATGACAAAATCTAGTGGATCCTGCACTGATCCCTGTGGCACACCGCTGGTCACAGGCCTCCAATCTGAAAAATAATCCTCCACCACTTCTACGTTCGAGCCAATCCTGTGTCCAAATGGTTAGTCTCACCCGTATTCCACGTGATTTAATCTTGCTAATCCATCTCCCTTGGGGAATCTTGTCGAACGCCTTACTGAAGTCCATATAGACGTTGTTACATCTTCGAAAACCTCAGTCAAGTTTGTGAGACATGCCTTTCCCCGCACAAAGCCATGTTGACAATCCCTAATCAGTCCTTACCCTTCCAAATTTATGGACGTCTTATCCCTCAGGATTCCCTCCAACAACTTGCCCAGACACCGACGCAGTCTCACTGGTCTATTGTTTCCTGTCTTGTCCTTACCACCTTTCTTAAACAGTGGCACCACGTTAGCCAACTTCCAGTCTTATGGCACATCACCTGTGACGATCAATAATACAAATATCTCATCCAGCGGCCCAGCAATCACTTCCCTAGCTTCCCAATTCTAAGGTACACCTAATCAGTTCCTGGGGATATATCCACCTTTATGCGTACCAAGATATCCAGCACATCTTTCTCTGTAATTTGGACATCTTTCAAGATTTGACTGTATTCTATTTCTTCCATATCCTTCTCCACAGTAAACACTGATGCAAAATACTCCTTTGGTATCTCCCCATCTCCTGCAGCTCCACTCAAAGGCTGCCTTGCTGATCTTTGAGGGGCCCTGTTCTCGCCCTCCTTACCCTATTGTTCTTACTGTATTTGCAAAAACCCTTTGAATTCTCCACAACTCTATTTGCCAAAGATATCTCATGTCTCCTTTTTCCCTCCTGATTTCCCTGTTGTGTGTACTCCTACTGCCTTTATACTATTCGAAGAATTCGCTTGATCTGTCCTGTCTATACCTGACATATGTTTCCTTCTTTTTCTTAAGCAAACCCCCAATTTCTCTCATCATCTACATTCCATTTCCCCCCACCAGGACTATACTGTCTCTGGACTATCGTTACCTCATTTTTCAAGGGTTCCCATTTTCCAACCGTCTCTTTACCTGCTGCACTCAGTTAGCTTTTTAAAGTTCTTGCCTAATACCATCTAAATCAGCCTTCCTCCAATTTAGAACTTCACCTGTTAGATCTGGTCTATCCTTTTCCTTCACTATTTTAAAACTAGTAGAATTATAGTCGCTGGCCTCAAAGAGCTCCCTCACAAACGCCTCAGTCACCTGCCCTGCCATATTTGCCAAGAGTTAGACTTAGGCTTTGCACCTTTTCTAGTAGGTACATCCACATACTGACTCAGAAAATTGTCTTGTACACTCTTAACAAATTCCTCTCCATTTAAACATTTAACGCTATGGCAGTCACAGTCTATGTTTAGAAATTTAAAATCCCTGACCATAACTAATCTATTGTTCTTACAGATAACTGAAATCTACTTACAAATGTGTTTGAGCTGAAAATGTGTTGCTGGAAAAGCGCAGCATGTCAGGCAGCATCCAAGGAACAGGAGAATCGACGTTTCGGGCATCAGCCCTTCTTCAGGAAAGAAAAGGGCTGACGCCCGAAACGCCGATTCTCCTGCTCCTTGGATGCTGCCTGACCTTCTGTGCTTTTCCAGCAACACATTTTCAGCTCTTATCTCCAGCATCTGCAGTCCTCACTTTCTCCTTACAAATGTGTTTCCCAATTTCCCGCTGGCTATTATGTGGTCGATAATACAATCCCAAACAGGTGATTATCCCTTTATTTATCGGTTTCCAACAAATAACTTCCCTGGATGTATTTCCGGGGATATCCTCCCCAAGTACAGCTGTAATGTAATCCCTTATTAAAAATAGCACTTGCCCTCTTCTCTTACCTTTCTTTCTAACCTTCCTGTATCATTTGTATTCTGGAAACTTAAGCTGTCAGTCCTGCCCATCCCTGCGCCATATTTCTGTAATTGCTATGATATCCCAATCCCATGTTCCTACCCTTGCCCTGAGTTCATCTGTTTTCCCTGTTAGGCCTCTTGTATTGAAAAAAATGCAGTTTAATTTATCAGTCCTTCATTGTTCTCTGCTTTGGTCCTGCCTGCCCTGACTGCTTGACTCACCTCTTTTATTAACTGTACCAGTTTGATCAAACTGTAACAAATTGATCTGTTTCCTCACTATCTCCTTGGGTCCCACACCCATCCCAACCTGACTCGTTAAATTCCTCCCAAGCAGCTCTAGCAAATCTCCCTGCCAGTATACTTAGTCCCCATCCAATTCAGGTGAAATCCATCCTTCTTGTACAGGTCACTTCGACCTCAGCACAAATCCAATTATCCAGAAATGTGAATCCTTCTCCCATGCACCAGCTCCTCAACCACGCATTCATCTGCTCGATACTCCTCGTCCTACCCTAACTAACTTGTCGCACCGGGAGTAATCCAGATATTACTACCCTCAAGGACCACCTTTTTAAATTCCTGCCTTACTTTCTGTATTGTCCCTTCAGAATCTCATCCTTTACCCTTTTCTATGCCGTTTGGATCCAATGTGTACAATGACGTCCTGCTGGTCTCGCTCCCACTTGACAACATTCTGCACCCTCTCTGAGGGAAAAACAATGATTGCAGATGCTGGAAACCAGATTCTGGATTAAAGCACAGTAGTTCAGGCTGCATCCGAGGAGCAGGAAAATCATGATGAAGGGCTTTTGCACGAAACGTCAAATTTCCTGCACCTCGGAAGCTTCCTGAACTACTGTGATTTTCCAGCACCACTCTAATCCTGCACCTTCTCTGACACGTCCTTGATCCCGGCATGAGGGAGGTAACACACCATTCTGATTTTTTCTCTGCTAGCCACCGAAGCGACTGTCTGTACCCCTGACTAGAGAGTCCCCTAACACAATCGATCGCTTGGAACTCATGTCTCCTCCTGCCTCTTCTCAGCTGTCTCTTTTGGTCCTTCCTGGCTAACGTTAAACTCTCATGCGCCCCAAACTGAGCCTTCACGTCTCATCTTTATATGAGCCTCCTTCTTCCTCTTGAGAAGAGATACAACTTCTTTCGTAACCCACGGTTCATTAAACTTGCACGTACACTTCCTCCCTGCCTGACAGGTGCATCCTTCTCATGGACACGCAGTAGCTGTTCTTTGAACAAGCTCTATCTTTCAATATAATAAGATAACATCTAGTTTGGGCTTATAATTGACAGCACCAGACAATGACTATCAACAGGATGAATTACTCATCTCCATTTGCCTTACTGCGAGATCACTGAATGCATAACTATCAACAATTTGGACCTATCATTGTCAAGAAAATGACTTGGTTCAACCATATAACTGCTGTAGCCACAGGGATATGTCAGATACTATGATAGCTGTGGCAATTAGCTCTCTGCCTGCCAATCCAAACCATCTCCACCGCACACAGAGCATAGCTCAAGGTGAGATGAAAACTCTCCATATATCAAACACAGCACTGAGTGCAACACTCACAATGCTCCACATTGTGCAGGACAAATACGCAATGGATCGGGTTGCTAAACGTCACATTTAGCACTCACTTCATTCACTAATGACACGCATAACCAGCAATAAACCTACAAGATGCAGACTAGGACCACATTAACTCTCTTTCAAACATGACCAAAGGCAGCAGATGCATGGAAACACCATCACATGAAAGATATCTTTCAAGGCAGATTTTATTCTTTTGTAAAGATATCACTGTTACTGGATAAACATTCAGCTCCTCTCCCCCCAAAACACTGTGTGTTTTACTGCATTCCAGGAAACGCAGATGTCCAATAACGCAGATCTCTCAAACAATCACAAAGGTGATAGGAACACTGTCCTGGCTTGATGCTTGGTGATGAGATTCTGCTGAATTTAGGGCATCATCTATTCCAGTGCATCATCCGTAACATAGTTTAGTTATCTGAATCCAATATCTTTCCCAACTCTTCCTAGTCTCAAAGCCAGTGACAGATAATTTCGCTTCAGTTGTCTGTGCTGGGTAGTGATCGATGCTTTGGTGTCCCCTACTTCAGGTACCTACAACTGAATTAAGTGTCGGATCCCTTGTCCACAACTGTGGATCAATTTTGTGAAGCGCATAGTTGAGACAATGCATTCTGTACAGGGATGTTCAAATACCAGGAAGTTGTCGAAGAAGGGAGCATTCATCTGTACCAGGGGGCTGGCTGTGTATTGGGAGCGTCCATTTTATTTTATTCATTAAAGAGATGTGGGTGTCACTGCCTCAGTCAACACTTACCACCCTTCCCTAATTGCCCAGAGACCAGGTAAGAGTCAACCAGGATATTTTATATCTGAAGTAACATGTAGAACAGACAAGTAAGGATGACTGTTTGCCCTCCCGAAAGGGCATTACTGAATGAGATGAGATTATTTTCACAACAACTGACAGCCGTTGTATTGACATACTTCGAAAGTATAAGTCTACAATATTTTTGAATTGAAACCCCTCTATCTGCTGTGGCAGATATGGAAACCAGATCCCCAGAATGTTGTATTAGTTGCTGAATTAATAGTCCAGTGATATAACTATTAGGCCATCACTTCCCCTAATCTTTAGCATTTTGCCAGAATCCAGAGTGGTGGCTTCAGAAACCAAATAATAGTACACTGCTTGGGTCTCCGAGAACGATCTGTTGTCTAATTCTGGCAAAGTCCACGGAGAGTACTGATTGAACGATGGGGATTCGTAGCCCCAGTGTGTTCTATGAATCTGGGAGGACGACCTCGATTCTCAAGGCGAGGAGCTTTGTTTCAGTGTGAACTGTGGAATGCAGTCTTGGTTAGGTGTTTGGTTGGGTGGTAGGGGCGTGGGATTGGGGAGAACTTACCAGATGTTGAAGTTCCTCTGATTGTGGTGGGTATCCAATTTGGTACGTGCAGGTTGGGTTCACTGGCGAATATCTTCATATCTCAGACTGTCAGGGTATTCAGAGCAAGGGGCTCAATGCCCTATGACTTGTTTGCTCATATTTGAGAGGCCATCCATTGCGACATATTATACACTGATTCAATGCCCTGTAGTGTCATTCATATCGCATCTAAGCTGTGGAAGGTCCACAAGACTTTTGTCATCCATGTCGATGTTAGGTGTCTCCCATTCTTTGCTTTGTTGATCCCGTGTGTCTTTGTGTTGATATTATGGTCTTTTAGACAACTCCAACCAGTCGGGGCAACTCCAGCCAGTCGGAAGCAGCTGAAATCAATCGTTTACAACCTCAACAACTGTGTTTCTGGGAGTAATCTGCTTCTTATATTCTTTCCTTTGTCTTTTAAAAGTGCAAATGATTCATTTCATGAGATCCTATTCTGAAAACTGCATATGGCATGGAACAATTTTCTTTCTGTTAAAATCCCTCACAACCAGTCTGGGCTCAAGCACAGAAATATTTATTCGGTAACTTCAAGTCTTCTTTTTAATCTTTCTCTCTCTTTCAGTTAGTCTAGTGACGATTATCTCTTGGGTTGGAGCAAGTGTGGCCTTTCTTCATGCAGCAATTGCTGTCTGGTGGGAATCGCAACGTCTGATCTACTGTTCATTGTTTTTGAGGTTGTGTCTTTGATTTCGATTTTAATGTTATCCCCGAGTTTCCTGGATATCACTGCTGGTTGTTGCGTTCTCTATGTCCTGAGTTGCTTTACTTTTGATAGTTCTGTCTGGTTCCCTGACACTTTTGATCGATTTGTTGCCATTTGTTTTCATGTGATGAAATTTCAGTATTGCACAGAAAAAACTGCAATGAGGGTTCGAGCAACAATCTGTATTTTCTTTTCTTTAAAGAATATTCCCAACTACTTTCTGTATGAACCTGGAAAGATCATTAACAATGTTCCACGGTACTACTATACCAGGTCCAGTTATTTATAATGGCCTTCAGTGGGCAAGTTTTAAATATTTTGAACAATTCTTAACACCCATGTTCCCATTCACTTTCATTCTCTTTCTCAATATTCTGACTGTCAGGCACATCTCTGAGGCTATGAAGGTGTGGAAGGGACTGAGAAGTCAGATAAACTCAGAGAATGATCCAGAAATTGAGAGTAGATGGAAATCTGTGATTTTTCTCTTTTCCATATCTGCCAGATTCATATTTCTCGGTTGATATATATTTTATCTATCTTTCATGTCGGTCATTCCTTGCATCACGCTGCTTTTCATCTCTTTCTACAAGCTGCATTAATGCTGCGGAATATAAGTGACTGCACAAATACTTTTATTTATGTGGAGACTAAAAAACCTCATAGACCAGCTGAAGTATGCAATGAAATATCCAGCTATAAAAGTAATTCAATTGATGAATGAGTCCAAATAACTGACAGCCCACATGAGATGCGTCAGATAATGGAACAAGAGGTCCACGTGAGGAATTATACTGAAAGGAGGAGGAGGAGCAGCAACATGACAACACTCCTTTTCAAAAGGACAAGGAAAGACTCCATCTGCGAGGCTGAATGAAAGAGACTGGAGGAGGAAAGCCATTGTAAATTGTTCGCAAGAAAAAACTGTTCATAGAAAGCTGAACAACAAAAGCATAACCGAAAGAGCAGCTACATATGCACAAAAATACATTCATTCCAAGTAATCCATTCTCAGTGAGTGAAGTGAATACAACTATAAATTACCCAAAGAAAAGTATCATCATTCACTGCAGGTCAGAGTGGGAAAAGAAACAAGAGGCTTCTGACCATCTTCTTTATGGTATTCTCTGATTCTCTCAGCTAGACAAAAGTTAAACAAATGAGAATTTTCTGGTAATAAAGATTAAATAATATACTGCTAAAAAGTGTCTTTTGGTTAGAAACGTTTTTCAGAAATATTTTATTTGTTTCCATTCAGTGCTCCCTGGCCTGATGCTCATACCACTCCCTTTCTTGATTAGATTATTTCCAAGAATCAGTTGCTGTGTTGATGGGGAATCCAAGGCCTAGTCAGAGAGCTCAGTTGCAAGTGGGATCCGAAACTTGGGAATAGGGTTGGATGTGGCAGGTGAGCCAATATCCTAACTGCTTCCACGAAAACGTTTTGTGCCTCTTAGTGACTTTGGAAGAACCCTTTTTCCATTGTGGCTTCAAATAAAAGGTTGTTATAAATTCAAAAAGATATTTGCACCATCATGAAGAATTGTTGGCTTCTGCAAAACATCTCTGAGATCCCTGCCCCAGTTCATAATTGGTGAAACATAGTTACCACTGTATCCCAGAATCCAGAGCCATATCAGTGTTCTCAAAATTTTTCATTCAATACATCTGCGTCATCCTCCTCATCATCCACATCCAAACTGCTGAATTATTCAATAGCTTCATCTTCTCCATTTTTTTTCTGAGAACGTTTGCAATTAGGTAGAGCTGCTGGGCAACTGTTTTGGACATGGAGTTGGTGGGAAAGATTGGCATGCACCAGGGATGAGGTGATTTCATTGAGAGTGAGAACATAACATGCAGTAAAACACAGATGAATTATAATCGAGAAAGGAGTCTGACTCGATTGATCAAAATTTATCTGTACGCTTTCTTATGCAATGATTCGTCACACGAGAAATAAAGCAAATAAACACAAACGCGAACCACTAAACCTGCTCTTTTGATTTGTTAATGAAGAGCACATTTGCCATCCATATATTTAGCTGAGGCATCATCAGAACCCACTTACTGCATGGGACCCCCTGTTCTTCTTTGGCAGGCAGCTGATACACGACGGTGTTTCCCCATCGCCCCTTCGCGGCAGCTGCCCCAAGCTTAACCGAATCCCTGAACACGTAGTCCTGGACCTTGGAATGTGCTCGTCCGCAACACTCAGTCGGGGTCAGCTCCTTCAGCTGGAAGATCAACAAGTTTCGGACAGACCAAAGAGCGTCTTTCATCGAGTTGATGATAATCCAGGCACAGTTGATGTTCGTCTCGGTGTGCGTCTCGGGGAACAGACCACATAGAGCACGGAATCCCACGTTTCGGAGGCTGCACGAGATGAACCTCGACATAATCCACTGCAGTCGTCTCCAGATTTCCTTTGTGTAGGCACATTCCAGAAGGAGATGTGCGACAGCCTCATCCCCTCTACAGCGTGGAAGTACGGCAGAGTCCCTGCATAAAGGATCTCACAGACAGAGCCCTTCTCACCACCAGCCAAGCCATGTATTGGTGCTTGTAGGAAAATTCTGGCGATGAGGCATTGTGCGAAATGAGTTTGACAGTCTGCTAAGGAAACCACTCTACAGGATCAGACCTCTCCTTTCCCAGATGGGTCTCAAGGACACTACGTGTTGACCACTTCCTGATGGACTTTTGGTCAAAGGTGTTTTCCTTCATAAATTTCTCTACGAGGGACAGGTGGTGCGGAACGGTCCGATTACTTGGAGTGTTCCACGGCAGCGAAGCCAGGCCCATCCTTCACAACACCAGGGACACGTAGAGCCTCAGTAGGTAGTGACACTTTGAGTTTGCGTAACGGGGATCCATGCACAGCTTGATGCAGCCACACACAAAGGTTGACATCAAGGTGAGGGTGGCATTTGGTGTGTTTTGTACCCCCTTGCACAGAGCTTTGTACATCGAGCCCCTTTGGATCTGGACCTGATCTCCACGTAAAATTGAAGATGGTCCAGGTAACTGCGATGGCACAGGTTCAGGGAACAGTGCGACATAAACAACACTGACAGTGCCTCACACTGATGACCGGGTGGAGAACTACCATAGCTTTCATCTGCCTAGCGCCTGCCTCACTTTCTTGACATGGTCCCCCAAAGACTTGGCGCATGCCCCAGACCCTCCGAACCAAATACCCAGCATCTTGTGGTGATCAGTCCTGATGGTGAAGGGGATGATGGATTGCTCTGTCCAGTTCCCGAAGGGCATGGCCTCACACTTGCCTCTGTTTACCTTGGTCCCCCGAGGCCCGTTTGAACATATGCACAAGAGCATAAAATGGCGACATCATCCATGTACAGGGAGGTCTTAACCTTCAGACCCCTTGCCACTAATAATCGCCCTTCTCATGCTCGCATCCTTCCTGATGGACTCGGAAAATGGCTCTATGCAGCACACAAACAAGGCAAGAGAGAGGACAGCACTGCCTGACTCTAGATCTGACTGGGAAGTTGTCTGATTCCCACCCATTGATGGAGACTGCATTGTCAATCTTGCTGTAGAGCAGTCTGATCCAATTACGGATTCCCTCCCCAAAGCCTATTTTGGAGGGAACATCTCTCATATAGGTATGTGATATCCTGTCAAAGGCTTCCACCTGGTCCAGGCTGATGAGGTACATGTCCAACCCCCTGTCCTGCACGTAGGCTATCGTATCCCTGAGGAGTGCGAGACTCAGTGATCTTCCTGCCCGTTACATTGCACGTTTGGTCAGGGTGGATCACCGATCCCAGAGCAGACCTGACCCCACTGGCGATGTCATTTGCCAAGATTTTCTAATCTGCATTTAATATTGAGATTGGTCTGTAGTTTCTGATTTCCTCCCTCTCCCTCTACCACTTGTAGATGCGGCTGATGATGCCTTTCCTCATGAATTCACTCATGGCACCTGCCAGAAACATACTGACAAACACCTCCAGGAGGTTCTGGCAAATCAAGTCCCATAGTGCAGAATAGATCTCGACCGGTAAGCCGTTGCTTCCGGGAGTTTTATTCTTTTCAAAGGACTCGAGGGCCTTGGTCAGCTTGTCCAGAGATAGCGGCTGCTCCAGCCTCTGGCATGTTCTCTCTCATAAGATCACCGTGATAGAGCACAGGAACGACTGGGACGCCGCGCTGTCGGTTGGCTTTGCGTCATACAGACTGACATAGAATTATCTGCTGATCCTCATGACGTCAGCCTGATTTGACATTACTGATCCATCTTTCTTCGTTCAGGCTGCTGAGCACGAAGCTCTCTTTGTGCCACTCCTGGTTGAAGAAACGTGAGCACGTCTCATCCAAGCACCACAGAGCGGACCCTGGGCTGGAAGATTATCTTGGAGGCCTCCGAGGCAAACAGTGAGGCTTGCTGGCCCTTCACCTCCTGAAGGTCCTCCGTAACCTCGAACCCCCATTGTCTGCAGCAGGAGCAGCTTCTGCATACTTTCCTGGAGCTGGGACAGTTTTTCCCACCTCTCTCTCGCCTCCTGAACACTTTTGAGAATGAAGAACCTCTTGATGTTCCCGTTTACTGTTTTCCACCATTCCACTGGAGACTCAAACAGGGGCTTCACGGTTCTCCAACCTGCGTAATCCCTCTTGAGCTCCTCAATTTTTCCCAGTGTCAACAGCTTGGTGTTCAGCCTCCACGTTCCTTACCATCCCGCTGCTCGTCCTGTAGGTGACAGCCGGCCAGCAGGCGGCAGTGGTCAGAAAAGAACACCAGCTTGATGTCGGTGGATCTAATGGAGAACGTTCTTGACAGGAACAGGTAATCTATCCTTGAGCAGATAGACCTGTCTGCCTGTGACCGGGTGTATCCACGCAGCGCTCCATCTGCAGGGGTGCTGAAGACGTCGTGCAGTTTGGCATCTTTCACCGTTTGCAACAGGACTCTGGATATGATGTCCAGTTTACTGCCCTCCCCCCCTTCCCCGCCGGATCGTCCAAATGCATCAATGATACAGTTGAAGTCTCTGGCCAGAATGATCTGCCTGGACGTAGCCAGCAACAGTGGAAGCTACAGCAGGACGGCCAACCGTTCACTCTTTCCCGTTGGAGGGTACACATTAATCAGTCCCAAGTGAATGTTTCCATACATGACATCATAGAAGGGGAGGCAACTGCCCATTACATCCTTTACCTCGGAGATGGTGAAGTTGTCTCCTCGCAACAGGATACCCAGGCCGAAGGCACAGCGATCGTTTCCCCACCCCCACACCCCCCACCCCGACAATGAGCCCAGGAGCTCGAATATCTCCTGTAGCTGCTGAGGTGTGGTATCCCACACTCCTGCAGAAACAGGACATCAGCTTTAACGTTGGCCAGGAAAACTTGCATATGGACACATTGCGTAGCAGATTTAATACTACGCACATTAATACTGTCAATGTTTATGCCCATTTTAACAGTTTATGAGGTTACCAGTGTGGTGAACGCAAACTGCTGAACAGTCCCAGGGCTGAGGCAGCTGTCTGGCTCCACGCTGCGGACATATGCCTGCTCTGGTTTCTTTGTGTCGGGACCAGGGTTCGCACATTCCCGTTCTCTGTCTGACAGTGGGGCTGTCCGAGGATCGGTGCTCCCAAGTACCTGGAGCTGTCGGGCGGTGAGTACCTCCTGGTTTTCACCGAGTGGGGTGTGATCTTTACCAACCTTCCCAGAGGGTTCGTTGTTTCCAGTTTGGGGGAGCTGCCTTCCTTTCTCCACGTCGCACTCTGTTTCTTCCTCTGGTGACGAGTCTCCTTTCGCCCGTCCTCACCATCTGAAGAGCTGGCTGTATCCTCCTCATGCAGGTGTTGTTTCCCGCTTTGCTGATAGCTTTGCGGGATCTGGACAGGGTTCCTCTTCCTTGTCTTTACAAGAATCCAGTCCTTTTGCCTCCTTGGTTTGCTCGTCCTCCATCTGTCTTGTGGGAGCTTGGATTGGCTGCTGCACCTCCCCGCTGATTGCCGTCTGCTCCACTCCATCCTTCTGGCTGCCCCAGACACCGTTCTCCTGCTGGTTTGTGGTACTTTTCTGGCTTTTTGCCGTCCACGGCTCACATAGCCACCTCCAACCATCTGTGCATAGGCGGTGGCTCCTCGTCTTGGGCAGGCCTTGTTAACGTGGCCCGCCTGTCGCACAGGTTGCAGTTCTTCTCCCCTTTGCATTCCTTGGTCTGGTGAACCTCCTTCTTGCAGTTCCGACAAATGGTGACCTTACAGTCCGCCACCATGTGGCCTGACCTCCCGCACGTTCGGCACACTTTCAACTGCCCTACATACGTCTTGTACTCTCTGCCCCATCTGATTACAAAGCTGGAGAGTGGGTGGATGATGTTCCCACTGGCGTCGACGCTTAGAGTTATCCTGACCTTCTGCTTGCTGGTTCAGATCCCAAAAGGGTCGAGCTCATCAGTGCTTTCTTCCTCAACCTGGTCATACCTTCTCAGGAAGGTCAGGATGTCAACTGCTGGGACGTGGGGGTTGTACATATGAATCGCAACTACCCGACTCCTCTGTGCAAGAAGCACACAAATGGGACCGACAAGATAGAGAACAGAGGCTCCCCTTTTTTCTCCTTGAAGACCTTCAGGACCTGCTCCCACTGCTTCACATTCCTGTAGGTGACATCGAAATAGCCTGTCCCAGGGAAACCTTCAGTCAGTACACGTCTGCTGCGTCAAACCCGTAGCAGTCCAGCAGAACCTTCTTGACGAACACCGTCCAATCGGCAGGTGTACGATCCTCCACCTTCTCCACAGTCACTCGGACTGTGTTACCAATGCCCTGGCCTGGGTTGCTGGCAGCTGCTGAGGCCATAGCTCTGAGGTTGGCTGGTCCCCGATGCCAGCATAAAGATCCACCAAGAGCAGGTCAACACAACCAAACGATCCTCCAATGTCAAATCACGATCCAGCGATAATCTTCACTAGCTCTGATGAGTCGTTAACTTCACTCTTGATCCTGGTATCCCCGCTGTGTCAAACCTGCAGCACGTCAGCAAATCTACATCTACACTTAACCAAAAGGCCAAAAGACAACACTACCTCACTGTGACTACCATAAATCTCAGCTGCTTCCTATATTCACCATCAGCCTGCCTGTGATCAAAGACTTATAGATCACGGCTGACAGTTTCATTGCAGCCTCGTCCTTCCAGATTTTATGACTAAAGTATCCGTTTATCCATGTCGCTTCTTTTCATCTTTTCTCTGAAACTGTTTGATATTGAATGTAGATGAGCAGTAATGTACCAATCAAATGCGCTGTGTCTGAGTGTACGTCACAAACAAGCCTGTTGATTTCAAAGTTTGGTAGAAGATTTGTCGCTCGGGTGCTCGTTGTTGTGGTTGTATTCGCCGAGCTGGGAATTTGTCTTACAAACGTTTTGTCCCCTGTCTAGGTGACATCCTCAGTGCTTGGTCGCCTCCTGTGAAGCGCTTCTGTTCTGTTTTGTCCGTTATTTATAGTGGCCTGTCTCTGCCGCTTCCGGTTGTCAGTTCGAGCTGTCCACTGCAGTGGCCGGTATATTGGGTCCAGATCGATGTGTTTGTTGATAGAGTCTGTGGATGAGTGCCATGCCTCTAGGAATTCCCTGGCTGTTCTCTGTTTGGCTTGCCCTATAATGGTAGTGTTGTCCCAGTCGAATTCATGTTGCTTGTCGTCTGTGTGTGTGGCTACTAAGGATAGCTGGTCGTGTCGTTTCGTGGCTATTTGGTTTTCGTGTATACGGATCGTTAACTTACTTCCTGTTTGTCCGATGTAGTGTTTTCTGCTGTCCTTGTATGGGATTTTGTACACTACATTCGTTTTGCTCATGTTGGGTATCGGGTCCTTTGTTCTGGTGAGTTTTTGTCTGAGCGTGGCTGTTGGTTTGTGTGCTGTTATGAGTCCTAGTGGTCGCAGTAGTCTGGCTATCAGTTCAAAAATGCTCCTGATGTTTGGTAGTGTGGCTAGTCCTTTGGGATGTGGCATGTCCTCGTTCCATTGTCTCTCCCTTAGGCATCTGTTGATGAAATTGCGAGGGTATCCGTTTCTGGTGAATACTCCTCTTTTTACGGTTCTGGTGTGCTGCAGTGTGTTGAGGCCCTTTTGAATAGTGTCCTGATGCAACTTCGTTTGTGTGTGTTGGGGTGGTTGCTTTCACAGTTTAGTACTTGGTCTGTGTGTGCGGCTTTCCTGTAAACCTTTGTGGTGAATTCTCCGGTCGTTGTTCTCTGTACCATTACGTCTAGGAATGGGAGCAACATGAATTCGACTGGGACAACACTACCATTATAGGGCAAGCCAAACAGAGAACAGCCAGGGAATTCCGAGAGGCATGGCACTCATCCACAGACTCTCTCAACAAACACATCGACCTGGACCCAATATACCGGCCACTGCAGTGGACAGCTCGAACTGACAACCGGAAGCGGCAGAGACAGGCCACTATAAATACCGAACAAAACAGCACAGAAGCGCTTCACAGGAGGCTCCCAAGCACTGAGGATGTCACCTAGACAGGGGACGAAACGTTTGCAAGACAAATTCCCAGCTCGGCGAACAGAACCACAACAAGCCTGTTGTGCGTCTGACAGAACGTCAGTGAGATTGCTGTAGCCCACTGGGACAGAACTGTACACCGAGAATGGTGCAGCGTAGAGTGAGGCACTGCAGCCTCCCATTATCTGCACCAGCAGTCACTCTGTATGCGTTCGTTCCCTCGTCCCACTCGTCATGCATTTCCCGATGCATGCCCTGCAAATCTCTCTGCAGATAATTATTCGATTCTCTCCTAAAAGACATTATTGTATCTGGCTCCAGTCTCCCCTCAGGCAGTGCACGGCCGATAGTAACCACGCAGTTAAGGTGGGTGGGATTGCCGACATACTTTGATGAAAGTAAAAAAGAGATTGACACCTCGACCACTCCTCCCCCCCTCACCGCCATCTATTCCCTTGGCATGTGCAACTGTCTGTAGTGTTAATGAGCCTGCAGTTTGTGCAGCTCCATTCTCTGGTCGAAACAAACTGAATTGTTAGCAATGCGAACAATTCCTGCCTCTCAACAATGGAAATCAAGACAAACAATTGATACGGGTTCTATTTCCCACTGAGTGATATCATTTTCAGGAAATATTGGGTCAGTGTTGTGAACGGAAATCATTTGACTAATCTATCCATGTGGTATTATGTGAAGTCTGAACTCCAAACCATTACACTCTGCCCACCACGCCAATTGAACTGAGCAGAATCGTGGTGGACTTGAAGTTCGATCGAGTGAATCAGCCACAAATGATTTGGATTCGACTCCAAATATTCCAATTGCAATTTGCCACCTTAGAATTGTAAATCAAGCTTCATCGAGTCATGCAGTTGTCCAGCACGGGAACAGACTCTTCGCTAAAGTCACTGGCATCAACCAGATAACCTTGATAAATCTAGTCCCACTTGCCAGCATTTGGCCAATATCCCTTTGAATCCTTCCTATTCATATACCCTAGAACATCCCACTATTCCTGCCCCTGTGATATCCAAGTCTCCAGAATGTCCACAACATAATATTTCCAAGTACTGATCCATGTTCCAAGATCATCACCCTTATTCCTCACACTTCTTGTATTAAAATCGAGACACTTCAAACCATTACAAGAACTGCAACTTTGCCCTATCAAGTGCCGATCCTTCCTCACAGACTCTCTGCATACTGTATTTCGCTGTTAACTGGCTACACTGTCCTCAGGTCTTTTGCTCAGGGTCCCACTCCCTCTGCCAAACTAGCTTAAACCCTCCAAAGAGCTCAATCAAACCGCCCACTCAGGATATTGGTAAGCCTCCAGATCAGGTGCAATCTGTTCTCCTTGTGCAGTTCCCACCTTCCCCAGAATGATGCACATATCTGAAGCCCTCTCTTATACACCAGCCCTGCAGCCACATGTTCAGCTGCACTAAATCTCTTTTCCAAGCCTCACGAGCACTTGATCCCAGTAGCAATACTGAGATGACTACTCTGCTTGTCCCGCCTTTTAGTATCCAACCTAATTCCCCATATTCCTTGCCAGCTGCTCATCCCTTTCCTACCTATGTCTTTGATACTGATGTGTACCACTACCTCTGACTGCTTTCCCTTCCCTTAAGAATCCTGTAGACCCAATCCGAGACATTACTGACCCTGTTGCGCAGGAGGCAACATACCATCTGGGAGTCCTGTTCATGACCACAGAATCTCCTGTCTGTTCCTCTCACCTCTCACACTATCATTCTCCTATTCTCCCTCCGTCCCTTCTATAATCCCAGTCTACTCAGTATCTCCACATAAGCCAACCGACTCAACTCTGAAGTCAAGCTGGTGATTCTTCTCTGCATTCCATGAAGTGTCAATACATCCTTTCTAATGTAAGGAGACTAAACCTGCAAGAGTACCCCAAGATTGGCCTCACCAAGATTGTATACAGCTACAACATAACCTCCCTGCATTTAAATTCAATCCCTTTGGCGATGTTGGACAATATGCCATTTGCCTTTCTAACTACCTGTTGTAGCTGCAGGCCCATCTTCTCTGGTTCATGCACAAGGACACCCAGGTCTCTCTTCACAGCCGCGTGCTTCAATTCTTTAACATTTAAATAATAATCCTTTTTACTGTTATTCCCACCAAAATTGATTACTTGACATTTATAAAGATTGTACTCCTTCTGCTAGAGCATTACCCACTAACCGAAACAAATAAATACCATGTCCCTGCCCTAGTCAGAATCTAATACAGTGTATTTTTCTGAGACAGTATTAATGTGTCATAAAACATAGAATATAGAATATTATAGTGCAGTAGAGACCCTTTGGACTTTGATATTGCTCCCAATTGTGAAACCAATCTGAAGCCACACTTTCTGCACTATTCCATTTTCACCCAATGACCATTTAAATGCCATAAAAATTGGCGAGTCTACTACTCTTGCAGACAGTGCTTTCCACGCCCCTGCTACCCTCTGTGGTTAAGGTGTGTGGGGGTTGGAAATGGACATACCCTGTAAATTCTCAGAATGTAAACAACAGTTTGTTTTTATTTCACATTCTTCAACTCACAATTTGTGACTTGGGCTAGGGTACGGCCTCAGCTAGAGAGAGTTGGGATTGTAGCAATGATTTGGAGGAGTGCTCCCTATGGGAAAGGGGGGAGATCTCTAGTGAACTGGGGGCTATTTGGGTGTTTGCTTTAGTTAAAAGTCGTTGTTAGTTTTTTTCGTTGTAGTAGTTTTTAGACATTATAGATTTCTGGACGGCACGGTGGCACAGTGGTTAGGACTGCTGCCTCAATTCCCACCTCAGGCAACTTGTCTGCGTGGGCTTCCTCTGAGTGCTACGGTTACCTCCCGTAGCACAAAAATGTGAAGGTTAGGTGAATTTACCGTAGTGTTAGGTAAAGTATGCATCTGGGTGGGTTTCTTTTTGGAGGGTCGGTATAGACGTGTCGGGCCGAAGGGCCTGTTTCCAAGGTGTAAATAATCTAAATCTAAGTCTACGTCTAAGTCTAATCTCTTTGTTGTTCACCACATCTCAGATAAACTCCCTCTTGTTGGGAAACGACAGGCTGCCTGAGATGAAGATCGCTAGTGATTTGTTCAGGTGGTACAGCTGGAATGTAAAACGGAGCCATTAGAAGAAAGAAGGTGCTGTGAAGCCTTAGGAAGGAAAGGGTGGATATCGCCCTTCTGCAGGAGATGCATTTAACTGATAGTAAAGCTGTAGTAGTGGGGTTATAGAACAATACAGCGCAGAACAGGCCCTTCGGCTCCCCATGTTATGCCAACCTGTGAAAGATTCTCAGGTCGTCCCGCTACACTATTCCAAAATCATCCACCTTTTTAAAATCTGCCTAATGTGGCTGAGCTGAAAACATTAGCAATTACACGCCCTTACCACTATCTGCGTAAAGAACCTGCCTTTGACATCTGTCTTAAATCTATCACCCCTCCATTTGTAGTTATGCCCCCTTGTGCACGCTGACGCCATCGTCCTAGGAAGAAGACTGTCACTGTCTATCCTGTCTAGTCCTCTGATCATCTTCCATGTCTCAAACAAATAACCTCTTAGACTTCTTCTTGCCAATGAGATAGAGCACTCTTTTCCTCCTTTATCTCTCAGAGAAGAGGAGTGGCTATACGGGGAAAATTAACCACTTTTCCAAGGAATTGAGCAAATTAAGGACGAATGTGGACGGTTTATCATTCTTAAAGCTTTTATACTTGGAGAAGAATATGACGTCCTGAATGTTTACTATGTCTCGGTGCACGCTCTTAAAACTTTCTAACTGATGCAGTCGATAAATTAATGAGTCTTGGCATGCATTGCATGATCATAGGAGGGGATTTCAATCGCCTAATAGATGGCTAAATAGACAGGGTGCCAACGGGCCCGGCAGGTACGCCAGCACAATCTAAGCAGTTGGTGGACATGTGTGAAGAGTTGTGATTAGTGGATGTGTGGAGGCAGCTCCACACAAGTGACATTCGTGAATTGACATGTGTTCTATACCTTTGAGTTGTTTGGACAGAACATTGGAGTGCAAAATTGAGAATATAGCTTTCTCGGACTATGTGCAATTGTATTAAATGTTAAAATCAAAGGTGATGGAATGGATGCCCGGCACTGGTGCATGGACCCATTCCTTGTTAAGGGATGGCAAGTCTGTTGAATACTTCACAAGAGAGTTCAGGGCCTTCTGAGACATCAACTCAGGTACGGCAAGTAAACCAGCAATACTATGGGTGGTCACTCAGGCATATTTACGAGGCCTGCTCGTTTCATATTCAATGACTAGAAGCAGACGGTTAAGAACAACAATGGATGCTGGAGGTCCGGCTTTTGATAGCTAAGGAAGTATATTATAATAGGCACTCTCTTGTCAAGCTGCAGTAGTTCACAGCCAACTGGCCTACTCTCGACTCATTGCACACACAGGTGGCAAAAAAATCTCCATTGCTAAACAAAGACCGTTTGAATTTGGAGATAATCCTGGTAGATATCTGGTATATCTGGCTAGAAAGTAACATGCTTCCCAATCTATTATGTCTGTTAGAGAGAAGGCTGGCACAGTTACCCGTGAGTTGAAGAAGATCAATGTTAGTTTTAGGGAATACACTGCAAAGTTATATCATTCAGAGGGAGGCGAACACGGTGTAGCAAGAATGCAGTCCTTTTTTGAGAATCTGGACCTCCTCTGCATAAATGCGGAACACGTTTCCATGTTGAGTGTGCCTATGATGGTACAGGAGGTGAATGAAGCAATAAAGCAACTCCAGGGTGGCAAAGCATTGGGGCCAAATGGATTCCCAAAAGAATTTTATAATTAATTCACAAATGTGTTGGTGGAGGCACATTGGGGATGTATAGCTATTTATATACACAGGATCGTCTGCTGCCCTCTCTGAGGGAGACTAATATCTCGCTCATTTTAAAGAGGGGAAATAACTGAACGCATGTGCTTCTTACAGGCCAATTTCATTGTTAAATGTAGACTTTAATATTCTACCCAAGATGCTGGGTCCGAGGTTGGAAAAGATATTGCCCCACTTTATAAAAAAGATCAGACATGTTTTATCAAGGGCCATAACTCCTCCATATCAGGAGGGTACTGAACATAGTGAAGATATGCCAGCAAATATTGATAGCGGGTTTGGTGGTCTCCCTAGACGCAGAAAAGGTATTTGCCTGGAAAGAATGACCATACCTGTTTGGGCCCGAGAGCACTTTGGTCTGGGGTGCCAGATGGGTGGCGGTTTTGTATAATGATCCTAAGGTGATAGTCAATACTAAGTCAGATAAGTTTAATATTGGGCTAAATAGTAAACAGGAGTATCCTCTTTCATCACTGTTATTTACCTTGGAAATTGAGCCGTTAGCTGAGGCCATCAGGAGGGATCCTGAAATAGTGGTTCCAGGGGTAGGAACAGGGGAGCACAATATCACCCTATACGCTGATGACATCCTTTTGTTTTTGGCTAATCCGGATGAGTCAGTTCCTTGTTTGATTCAAACAATTTGTTTGGCAGTTCCTTGGGCGACAGGATCACTTTCCAAAATCGGGACCAATGCCGGTGGAGGGATTAGTGGAGGTTCCTGATCTGAAGGATGGAATGCAATTCCAGTTTAGATAGTCGTCAAAACGTTTTTTTGTAGTTGGACATTTTTATTACCCCTGCCTTCCGCCAGCAGTATAAAGCTAATTATGTAAATTTATTGGACAGGGTAAAACAAGATTTGCAATGGTGGGAGGGAATCCGATAACATGGTTCTGCTGAATCGCCCTGATCAAAATGAATGTACTTACTCGCCTGTTGTACCTCATGTGAATGCTCCCATTGTTGCTACCCAGACGAGGTTACGGAGGCTTGATGGTTGGCCAGGGCCCTTTATTTGGTGTCACAGGTGCCCCCTAATTAAATTTTACAAATTGCAGCTCTTACAGTTTGACGGATGGGTGTACCTTCCAGAATTGAAGATACATCAAATAAGCGTCCTGTTGGCATATGTTAATTTCTGAATACGGGGGGATTTGGAGTCGATCTGGCTTGATGTTGAAGCCTCGAATTCGAGATGTTCCCTGGTTAATTTACTGCTCATGGATAAGATGAAATCTATGACCAAACAGTGTAAGTGCATTTAAAATACGGTGAAAGCTTGGAGGATAATGAGGCAAGACGAGGGTATTTGTTCAAAGATCTCACCATTTCTGCCTTTGCAGGAGCCCAAAGACTTAAACCTGGGGCAATGGACTTTGGCTTTAAAGTATGGGAGAATAAGGGAATCTCTGATCTGGGAGATTTATTTGCATGTGATGTCTTGATGTCATTTAGCCAGCCAGAAATATGGATTGCCTTATAGGGACCTTTGCTGGTACTTTCAGATAAGGGATTTTATACAGTTGAAGACAACCCTGCTAGCTCAGTTTTCAGTGCTCCGGAGTACGGGTTCACTTTCAGGTAATAGTTTGTATCATCTGCAGAAGGGACATGTGTAAAGAGGGGACATGCCTTAAGACACGGGGAAGGACTCTGTAGGACGGGGAATCGAGAGCTAGAGAGGATATCTCATTGGAAGAATGGGACGGTATATGAGAGAATGGAAGGCAAATGCCATTATGTAAGGAAATACAGGCCATGCAATTGAAGATTTTGCACAGTGCTCATATGGGGCTAGACAGGCTAGTTAAGTTCAAGAGAGGAGTGTCATCAGGGTGTTCCAAATGTAACATTCGTATAGGCACTCTCACACACTTCTAATGGTCATGGTGTAAGATCCAGGGATACTGGAGAGCTCCAGTAAGGGAGCTAAAGGACATCCGAGGGATTGAAGTTAATGTGGGTCCGGTATTTTCTCTTCTGGCATTGCCAAATTTGCCTTCTTTGGGGGAACAAGGGAATGTGTAACATTCTTGCTCAGTGTGCGGGGAAGAACATTTTAATGAATTGCATGTTTGAAAAAACAACCCAAGTCTTCGAGGTGGCGCAGGCTGATACTTCAACATCTCGCCAAGACTGCATCACAAATATGGTGCACCACAAATCACAGTAGTTTTACAAGATGTGGCGGGCCTTTCTAAATTATATTGACAAAGACTTATCAGCAATATTAATTAGGACCGTGGTATAGCCTTGAGAATCCCTCTGGGTGCCTGTGGGATCCTGGGAAGGGGAAAGGTACAATCTCTGGTGCTGCCAAGGATGGGAGCCTCAGTGGAGGTGTGAGGAGTGAGATAGAATAAAGTGGTGTGATATAATTTAATTTAAATTAATTTGAAATCGTTTAATTTAATTTTTATTTAATTGGCTTGTAGTTTAGTTTATATTAAGTCGATATGTTTGTTCTGGTCATGCTGCAGCTGTACAAAACTCTGGAGCGGCTGCACTTAGTGTGCTGCATACAGTTCTAGACGCGGAATTATCGGAACTAATGTGGGAGCGTTAGAAAGCGTTCAGAGGTGATTTACTGAGATGTTGTCTCGTATGGAGGCAAGGTCTTACAAGGGAAGGCTGAGGGACTTGAGGCTGTTTTCCTTAGAGAGAAAGGTTAAGTGGTGACTTACCAGAGGCAGACAAGGTGATCAGAGGATAATATAGGGAGGACAATGCGAGACATTTCCCTTTGATTGTGATGGCAAGCACACAGGGACATAGCTACAAATTGATCGGTGATAGATATAGGGCAGACGTCAGAGGTTGGTTCTTTATTTAGAGAGTAGTAAGGGAGTGGAATGCATTGCCTGCAACAGGAGTAAACTCGCCAAATCCAAGGCCATTTAAATGGTCATTGAATATACGCATGGATGATCATAGATTACCGCAGGTTAGATGGGCTTCAGATTGGTTTCAGAGGTCGGTGCAATATTGAGGGCCTTTACTGTGTTTTAATTTTCTGTTCGATATTTTCTATCAAGTTGGGGGTGTTGAGGGGACTGATTTGGCGGTGCAAAGATGAGCGTATTGAATGGAACTTGGGCTGCTACTGTTCAAGGTGGGAGCTCAGCACCACCTTCACAAGTGGATTCGAGGGGCGGGAAATAAACACTGATGCAACCAGAGAGACCCACCTTCCACGAGTAAAGTAAAAAACAATTGTCTGGGAAAAGTGGAACCTCCTGTGGGCTCCACTGAGAAGTTTCATTTAATCATAATGCAAGGAATTTATGTCACCAGGAATTTTATTGCGTTGCTGATCTTTGCTCTGAACCGGGACAATGTTGCTGCATAAATAAATGTGTTTGTGCAACAACTTAGGTTCCGCAGCATGAAACCAACTCTTCTGACGTTGTACAGAAGAGGCGGGAAATCATCAGGATCTATTGATTGAATGACATAATAGAAGAAATTTACAATATTGATTGACCACAGGAGGATGAAGCTCCCAGAGATGGTGAAGAGCAAAATGACAGCCTTCCTTCTGCTCTCCATCTCTGGGTCTCTGTGATTCTCTCCTTTGCTCTCGCTCTTCAGCCTCTTCCGTACTCGACTGGTCGCTAAAATGTGTCTGACTGTCAGAGCATTGAGCAACAGAATCAAAGTGAATGGCAGTAAAGGTGTCAAAACCGTATCAAGCCAATCCAATACCACCCACCAGGTCTCAGTATGATAGCTTGACTTTGTTTTACAGTAGAATGGCACACTGTTGATTATCGTCACATGCTCATATTGAAAATAGAAGGGGATGTTTTTTAAACAGAGCAGGGTGCAAGTTGTTGATAGAACAACAGTCGCAGTTTTCTCAGTGCAATATTTTGTTTTCAGCTTCTGACAACAAATGGTCACAAATCGGTCAAAGGAGAAAGTGACAGTGAACCAAACAGAACAGTCAGTGGCTGCACGATATAGGACTCCAATAACACTGCACACTGGAGTTATGTCCAGGAAACACAATGGGTAATAATAATAGGGAAACCATCTCAGTATAACATCAGTGATAATCACCATCAGATCAGCAGCTGCCATAACCACCAGGTAGCGAGTAGTGCAAGGAGATACACCGCATTTTCCACGTGAAAGGATTCCAATCGCCAGAAAATTAACTGCAGAAGAAACATTGGAAAAGACGTTGTGAATTACTGATGTTACATTCTTCCCCTGTTCCAAAGATCAGCAATTGGATGTTACCATCGAAAGTCAGAACAATGTGAAAGTGGAAACGATTAGGGATAAATGAGTTTGAATTTTAAGACATTCTCACCCACCTCAATTTTTCCTCCAGCCCAAACATTCCAGAGAATATCGAGGTTGGACAGTGACTGAGCTCACAATTCCTTCTAGGAGAGCAGAAGGAAGTCCGTGACTATTTTTTGGTCGCAAGGTAATTACTTGATTGACTGCAATAGATTATTAAAGTTTGCACCTCCAACTCTGGCTGGCATAGAACACCATTAGAATCCTTGCTCCCAACTCAGTCATTGGACTATTGATTGTATTGTCGATAAACCAAACTCTCCCCCCTTTCCTTGGAATAGTCATCCCCTGTTCTAAGCATTGGACCAAATCCTGATCGGAGCCACAACAAGACCAGAAAACAAATCATCAGAACCTGAGTAAGAATGCAAACAAGACTATTCCATGTGTCTTACGGAAGTGCAGCATTTCAAAACATGCAACATGTGAATGTTAGGCTTGCTGTGCTATTTGCACTGCAAAGCTGGGTGTGTGCACATGACAAATGTCAGCGATCAAGATGACAAGCTGTCAAGATTTGAATTTCATGCCTCGAGATAGTGAGGTGGTGAGAAATTACAGAAGGGATGGTGATTAGATGAAGCTTCACTAGTCCAAACAGGGCTCATATTCTTCAAATCCTATTCTTAACAAAATAAATCACACTTAAACTGACCAACTGATCCAGAACCACTGCCATTGTGTAAGAGAATTCAAACACTCCCCTACCCTTTGTGTGTAGAAATGCTTCCAAGCATCTCAGCTTAATGCTGTGGCACTAATTGTCAGGCTATGCTCCCCTACTCTAGAATCTCCAGCCAACGGAAATGGTTTCTCTTGTCTTGTTTATATCTTGCCGGACCTTGCTCAGATCATCCCTTAACCTACAGAATTCTCACAAAAACAGGCCTCGTATTGATAACAAAAATAGAAATAGCTCTGCAGGACTGGCAACATCTGTGCGAGAGAAAGCAGTGTTAATACGTCAGGCCAAGTGACCATTCTACAGATCTAACTTGCCTGATCTCTCCTCATACCTTCACATGCTCTGGAACAGATGGCACAACACTGAGATCACTGAATGCTGCAGCAGCAGTGATGTTGAGAGCCTCTGTCAGTGGAGAATTGTACCGAGAATGCTGCTCAGTGAATCGCTGTCACTGTTCCGGTGTCTGTGTAAGTCTGACCAGTCAGTGAGTTGGAGACACTATTGTTCAAAGCATAAAAGACCAGAGAGCATATCAGCAGCAGATAAAACAAGCTCAATTCTCATAATGCCATACCAGGGATGCCAATAAAAGCAAGGATGGTGTAGAACGCTTTCTCCACGTGATCAATTGATCGATGCATTTTTCTGTGCGAGATGATCTGGCCCTTCAGGCAGCTCACAAACTCCTTGTTTGAAGCTCTGAGCTGATGCATTCCCAGAGATGCTGCCTTGTACTCTGTGGAAGCTCCTTGGGGAGATTGAGGTGACAGCATTGCTCAGCTTTGTTGCTGTTTTTCAAATTTTTGTAAAATAACAAACTCATTACAATAACAGGTTTAATCCCAATTATGACGGAGTGTTGCTTCTTAGTACATCGTGACAAAATAACAAAAACAGAATCTGGAATAACAGCAATTACACTGTGCACTCAAACACCACGAACCCCATCCTAAGACCACAAATTATTTCAACGGATGCTGCATTGAGATAGACATTTTCACACTGAAATAAAGTCAGAGCTGTTCTTCTGTAATCTAAAGTAGGAGCTGCCCTCTTTAAACAAGAACATTTCACTCACTGATTGAAATGTGAATCTTCTCACACACTGAATGTGTGCGTTGTTGCTGAGGTCAGCATTTATTCCCCATTCTCTGTTTCCCAGGATCTGGAGTCACACGAAATGTCAAGCAAGGAGAACATACTGCCTTTCGTGAGGGAATGGGTCTCAGTGACCAAAATGCTTCACCCTTCGTGTGACTCCGGATCCTGGGAAACAGAGAATGGGGAATAAATGCTGACCTCAGCAACAACGCACACATTCAGTGTGTGAGAAGATTCACATCTCAATCGTTGAGTGAAATGTTCTTGTTTAAAGAGGGCAGCACCTACCTGAGATTACAGAATAACAGCTCTGAATTTATTTCAATGTGAAAATATCTATCTCAATGCAGCATCCGTTGAAATAATTTGTGGTCTTAGGATCGGGTTCGTGGTGTTTGAGTGCACAGTGTGACTGCCGTTATTCCAGATTCTGTTTTTGTTATTTCAAGGGGATTCTGTGGACGGGCAATAAATCATGACCAACTAGTGCTACCCACATCCCACCAACCAATAGGTGTGAAGTGTATTCTATTAATTCTATAGCATTTGGGTTTTGTCCAGAAATTATTCATGGTGATTGTACACTTCTGTTGAGATATTTACCTTTTCCAGCCTGCAACCATAATAATCAGTAACCCGAGATATATCAGATGAGAGCAGTTAGAAACACAGCTTGATGTGAGAGGAGCTGAATTCCTGGATGACAACCATGGGTATGTAAAAGTAAGGCCTGTTCATACACACTTAAGAGTGGCCCCTGTCTCTCCACAATGTATGGGAGGGTGTCATGGTAACCCATCCACATATCTATTTTATATAATTCCAATAAAGAAGAAAGAAGAAAGAACAAAGAAAATGTACAGACCAGGCCCTCCATGCCTGAGCCAATCCAAATCCACTGTGTATACCCAATGCCGAAGTATCTGTATCCCTCTGCTCCACATCTACTCATGCATCTGTCCAGATGCATCTTAAATGAATTTACCAGGCCTGCCTCTATTAACGCTGCTGGCAATGCGTTCCAGACACCTACCACCCTTTGTGTAAAGTACTTGCCGCATATATGATCCCTTAAACTTTTCACCTCTCACCTTGAACGTGTGCCCTCTCAATATTTAATCCCTCGTCCAGGCAAGAAGCTTATCTCTATCTACCCTGTCTATACCCTTCATGATTTTGTAGACCTCAATCAGGTTCCCCTATCAATCGCCATTTTTTCTAATAAAAACAATCCTAAACTACTCAACCTCTCTTCATAGTAATATTACCAAATTCAAAGATTCTCATCCCAATTCTGTCCATCGGGATAATCGCTAGCACCATGCCCAGTGCCTCACCGAGTGTATCCTTGTAGGTATCATTAAACCAGACCTTGGTGAGCTGCTGTAATTGACAGAGTTGGTCAAGCGTGTCTTCTCCTGGGACAAAGAGTCACGCCGTTTGTCACTAATCCGGGATGGGCCCTTCTGTTGGCCAGCCTGCATGATGTCCTCCCTCAGCTGTTCCATCATCTTGTTACCGTAAATACTGCACAGGGTGTGGTTTTCCTGCTCACCACCATCTCTGATTGGGCCCTGGATGATCTGGTTAATCATCCTGGTGCGACCTCCCAGTATGGGTCAGCCTGTATGATTCTCCACTGGCTATCCCATGGTCTCCTGTTGATTGTCTGTGTTCAGTCCTTCTAGGGCTCAGTTAACTTGTTGGGCAAGGATCCTGAGTTTATTTTCCAAATTAGCCATGTCAAGGCCATTGACCGGTGAAACTTCCGCACCGTGTGCTGTGGCTAGATCATTAAGGACTCCCCTTCTCTTTCATCTGTTAACTGCTGATCTGGGTTTTCCATCATATTTCCCTGTCTTTCACCCCGTTATCCCGTGGTTCAGGTGGGAATGTAATCATTTTAATGGGGAAGGACCCCACTCCGGTAACTGTATCATTGATGTTATGATTATGATTGGTATTATTCTGTGGTGAATGTTATTGAACACGGTTTTCCCTGTGAATTTAATGACTGGTCGATTGCGAGGGCTCAGTGTGTATGGGATAAGTTGGGAGAGGAGCCTTCACTGCTGGTCTCAGCCTGTTTTTAATTGTGTTCTCGAGGAATTCTCCCTGTTGGGACATTCCGGGGCATCGCTGTCTGAACTCTGACCCCCTGTCAGAACTCTGACCCCTGTCTGGTATGTGTGCGAGATATCCCACTGCCATGTAGCCGTTCTCAGGGAAACCCCACCAATCGCCCGTGATCCCTGCGCACCTGTAACACAATGTGGGAATCCCATTGTGTACACCAAGAGCTGATGGCTCCACCTCAATCCCACTGATTCCACAGGATGGATCCAGAGGGTCCCATCTACACACATCGCGGTTCCTGGTGGGTCATACCACAGGGATTCTGGGTACGTTGTTCTCCCTTGGGCCTGTGCTACACCTTCCCATGCAGTCAGTATAAAGCTCATACACAACAGGCAATAAACACTCCAGAAGGTCACATCACTTCCTTGGAGTAACTGCTCCTGTGCACTTCCCAAACAGAGAACAAGACATTTCTGTAAATATCTTGGTCTAATATCTCATACCGTGTCCTACATGACGTTAGAAATTTGTCAAAGCATCGAATTGTCACCCACTCCTGGTTCCCCTGTGATTGAATAAATGGACACCGTATGCAGGATGTGGTGTGGAGGGATGGGCTCTCCCCCATGAAGCACAATTGAATGGATATTCCTAGACTATCATGCTGTCCCTGATTGGCTACCAAGTAGCAGCTTGCGCTATCATGGGGTTGGTCAACCTCAGTGTAAAGATCACAGACTGTTTCCACTCCAGCTGTTGCTGCCAGGATGGTACCCTGAGTGTCTAGTCCCCTTTTGCAGCCTTCCCGTTGCCAGGTGGGAATTTTGGCTGCCCGCAGTCCTGAATGAAATGGTTGGTTCAGCCACACTTAGAGCACAGTTTGGGCTTGGGCTTCATTTGGGAGAGTTCCCTTCTCCTGGGACAGGGACTTGGGTGGAGGGGGAGTCCGGCTCTGTGCTGTATTCCTGCTCTTCCTTTGCTGGTCCAGTTTTAGGAAGGGGTTGCGGAGCTGTAATAATTCCAGATCGTGCTTATGTGGCCTGATTTTCAGTATGACTGCTCGGCCCTTAACTCGTTTCCCATACAGTGACTAATTTGTGGAGGACCCAAGCATCATTCCAGGAGGAGTCTGAGGACCCGAATTCCAGGTGTCCCTCCCTCTTCCTGAGATATGGGAGACAAGAGATCGAACATGGTTTCTAATTTCGAAGAGAGTGTGTGTCATATCCCCGAAAATGCAGACAAACTGGACCCAAAGTCTTCGGGTGAAGCTGATGGGGTGTTCCCCTTGTTGTTGTTCTGCAGTTATGTAGCACGTCTATGGGGCCTGCCTTATCCTACGCTACAACAGTCAGGACCACTGTATTCATCTCATGAAGGGACCCCCTGCCGAACCGCTGGACCTCAGGGAGGGCTGAATGGCCTGCTGGACAGCAACCAATGATGAGTAATTTGGTTTGTTCCTCAGTGTCCAGTCGGGAATGACAGATTTCGGAAGTTCCAATCCAAAAAGTATCTGGGTCTGAGGGGGAATGAAAAGGAGTCCCCTTTCTGGTGCTGCCCACAGCTGGGTGGCTGCAATGGGTGTTGGGTGTGTCATATGACCATCAGCGTTTGACATGGATACCTACAGGACTCATGG
Source organism: Chiloscyllium punctatum (assembly GCF_047496795.1). NCBI lineage: Eukaryota > Metazoa > Chordata > Chondrichthyes > Orectolobiformes > Hemiscylliidae > Chiloscyllium > Chiloscyllium punctatum. The sequence continues at coordinate 82,863,838 of NC_092754.1, forward strand.
GATCTGGGTTGCTGTGGATCAGGGGTGGAGGCGAAAGGTGCGATTACCTGGGAGAAAAGCAGAGTGGGGGTCCCCATCTGTGGGCGAGTGTGGATGTCTCCATGTGGGGCCTCTCGCTATGTCACTGGGGAGGGAGTATCCCCAAATGCCCACATTATCCCATTCTAGGCAGAGACCTGGATCCCTACGGATTGAATTTGTTCCTGGCCCTTCCTACTAAGGCCTGATGTACATTGCGCAGTGTTGCAGGCAGACAGGTCACATGCAGCTGCTTGGAGCTCCCTACACCCCCCCCTTCCAGCTTGTCACTGTATTCTGAGGCTGCTTAACAGTCCCCAGTTGCCTTCCTCTCACGGGATTGGGCCCTTTCCGATTGGAACTGGAGGTGTCCCGTGTTGGGGAGGTTTTCATGCAACGTTCTGTCATGTTCCTTTGGAATAGCTCGCGCTCTGGCACAGTGTGTTTTTTTTTACCTGGAGTGACTGAATCTCTGCTGCTATCTTCTGATCGGGGTCCTCCAGGCTATAGATTGCAGCAAGCAGGGTATGATGATCTTCAGGAAGAATCGATAAAGAGACTTTTTTTTTGGAAACCTGTAGATGCTGTCGGACTTTCGGAGTGATTGTGTGTAACATTTACAATCCCCAGCAGAGGGCGATCATACAATGTCTGTGTGTGTGCGCGTCTGTGTGATATTCACAGAGTCTTCCAGTGGGATATTGCTGTTGGTGAGTGCACTAACTGAAACTGTCCTGGGTAGAAACATCTTCAACACAATTTGTGTCAAGCAGCTTCTTCCTAGCATTGACAGATGAACTATCGATGAAAAAGCAGAACAACCTTGGAAAATCCCCTGACGTGTTGCTGGGAATGAAGTATATTTGTTTGATCATCTTACATTCAATTCTATCACATACGTCTGTTCAGTGCTGTAAAAAAAATCTTCATTCGTAGAATAATCTTGTGTGAAATTGAAGATACAGTGTGCTCAATTATATAATGCATTTAAAATCATTTGCATATACCTTAAGGTCATTATGATTGCTGACTTTACCTGTGTGACCTCGTGTGCAGCAATATTGTATTCATTTGTAGAATAAACCTGTGTTCATTTGTTCAAACATCTTGTGTTATGATTTGGGACAAATTGCGCTATTTTCTCCAAATACCTTGTGTTAATTTATGCAAAAGCCTTTTGTGAAGTTGTGGTGTAGCTGTTCTGTGTTTGAAGCTATAGCTTTGTGTCTGTGATCATTCCACCTCTGGGTCCAGTGGGGATGGGAGGACAGGGACAGAGTAGGACAGCTCTGGGCTAAACCATTGATCTGCTGCTGTCTCCCACACCCCTCTGTAATCGTATAACGAACATCTCATTACTCTCGCAGTCTCTATCACTATGAACAAGATTCAGGAGACAGTGTTCTTCATGAGATGTTATCTATACCTGTCCATTGATGCGATCAGTCCTGTATGCCTATGCACTCCTGCTCCTGCTAACTCCTTTGTGTCATTTTCAGAGGGATGGTTAGTACGTTTTCAAATGGCACCAATTCTGGAGGGATACTGGTTGCCTTAGAGTCCAATGCACCTTGATCAGATGTGCTGATGTATTGAGGAGTGGCAGATGGGGTTTAATTCAGATAGATGTGTGGTGTTCCCTTTTTGTAAGGCAAATCAGGGTAGGGCTTATACATTTAATGTTAAGGTCCTGGGGAGTGATGCCAAACAAAGAGACCTTGGAGTGCAGATTCACAGTTGCTTGAAAGTCTGGTCGCAGATAAACAGGACTGTGAAGAAGGCATTTGGCATGCTTGCCTTTATTGGTCATTGCATTGAGTATAAGAGTCGGAATGGTATATTTCAGCTGTAAATGTCATTGGTTAGGCCAGTTAGAATGCCATATTCAGTTCTGGTCTCCCTTCTACAGGGAAGACATTAAGAAACTTGAAAGGGTTCAGAAAAGATTTACCAGCATGTTGCCAGGGCGAGAGGTTTTGAGCTAGAGGGGAGAGGGTGATAAGGTTGGAGGTGAATTTGCTTGGAACATCGGGGCTGAGGGGGAGCCTTGTAAAGAATTATAAAACCATCAAGGGCATAGAGAAGGTAAAGAGCCAAGGTCTCTTTCCCAAGATTGAGGCGTCAAAAATTAGAGGGCAGAGCTTTAAGTTGAGAGGAAAAATGTTAAAACGGGATCTGAGGGGCAGGTTTTTCACCCAGAGAGTGGCGTTTGTATGGAACAAGAAGCCAGAGGACTTGGAGAAGATGGGTACACTGCACCATTTAAAAAGGCATCTGAACTGGTACACTCATGGGGATGGTTTAGACTAGTGTTTCTCAACCTTCACGTATTCAACGCCCTCTTCTTATCCTTGAAATCATGCATTGCCCCCAAATTACCAAAGTCTGTTTTGCACATATAACTGCAATTCACTGCAACGCTGAAAACGGAAAACTTTTGTGAAATATGTTTTATCTAAAACAAAAAATAAATGTTATCATTCGTGTTATGCGACTATCCATCTGCACACAGCAATGTCCTTCAAGAACACAGCAGTCTTCCGAGTGATTGGTAAGCTCTCTACAAATTCGTTCAGTGCCCCCTTGCCGCCCCCTTTAAGTTAAACTCCCACCGAAGGAAGGCAAACGCCCCTCAGGGGGTGCTTCCACCCCGTTGAGAAACACTGGTTTAGAGGAATACAGCATTGAAACAGGCCCTTTTTCCCAAACTGCTCCATGCTGACCATGAACTCGTTCCAATTTGTAGCTTCACCAGGTTGGAACCTCATATATTGGTTTTCATTGCTGCTGTCTGTATGTGCTGTTGTACTCTTCATTGAACCAGCCTGAAGCCTTCCTATTCATAATCTTACCCAGATGCCTTTTTAACGTTGTAATTGTACCAGCTTCCAACAGAGAGCCATAGGGACATACAGAATGGAAACAGACAATCCCATGCATCCAGTCCAAGCTGGATGTAATCCCAAACTGAGCTGGTCCCACCCGCTTGCTCATGATCCTTGTCGTTGCAAACACTTCCTATTCATGTATCCATCCAAATGTCTTTGTTCCATACATACATCCCCCACTGCATGAAGGAATTCCCCCTGAGTTCGCTTTGAAATCTTTCCCCCCTCACTTTGAACCCATGCTCTCTAGTTTTGGATTCTGTTACCCTGTGGAAAGCCTTGGCGATTTACATTATCCATGCTCCTCATGATTTTATGAGCATCCATAAATTCATCCAACAGCCTCTGATACCCCCAGAGTTAAAAAAAATGCCCAGGCTATCCAACTTCTCCCTATAACCCAAACCCTCCAGTGAGATGTCAGGCAGATAGTCTCTGATTGTTTATGCAATGTATAATTCAGATGCTGCAGATGGCTCACTGAACTTCAAGGACACTTCGTCATAAGTTGGTCGATCTGTTTGGAGTCTGCCCATTTCGCACAGAGACAGTGCCACACCACATGATGCAATGTCGATAAAATGTGGGGCAAGCAAGTTGATGACAGTGCCTTTGTACAATCCCAGCTCAGTCAGCAGGTGCTTCTGAGCCTGTCTTGGTGATTGACACTGATGCCTCCCATACAGAGTCCATTCTCTGTCCTTTCCCCCTTCAATGTTGTGGTCAAACAGGAAATTCGAGGGATGTGGTAATTGATAATCAGCAGAATGTTGCTGTGCGCGTTGTTTAACTTGAGGTTTCATGGGGACAGGAATCAATGCTGAGCACCCCCAGGGTACTCCCGCCTTCCCCCCTCACAGGGCTGCTGCATCTGTTGGCTCTATCCTGACAGTGGGACAGGACCTGCCCTAAGATGATCATAGTGTTGTCTGAGACATGGGACTCTGTGAGTGCGACCATTTTCGATTGTTGCTGGATTAGTCTGTGAGAAATATACTGCAGGTCAGGTTTAAGCTTTTTACAATAAAGAGTTAACCCCACTTTATTTCTTTGAATCTTAAAATCAAAACAAAATAAATGTTTTGTTTCAGTTGAAGATTATTCACTTCAATAACCAGAATGTATACCTAATTGTTGCGACATTTAGCAACTGTAGTAACCAGCTGATTAATGCTCAGATTAATAACCGCAGTAAACAGCTGAATCATGTTCAGATGAGTAAAAACATGATCTTTGCACTGCAATAGACATCAAAAATACGATTGAAAAGACCAGAATCTAAATATAGTCTTGCTGGACCACGCTGGCACCTCCAGTAAAGAGTGACCAGCTTCTAAATATCTCCAGACAGCTCCTAAACTGGATCTGGACAGTTGTTCAAACATTTCCTCACAAGAGACAATATAGAATCGCCATTGTACAAGGGGGAACTGAATGGAGCAGATTGGTCAATGGACCAGCCCAAGGCTCAGTGCAATTTTCACCATTTATACAAATGAACTGCCAATGACCATGTCTGAAAAGTTTGTCCATCCTGATGACAACTCGCGTGCCACAGAAGCTTTATAATACTCTACTTTGGAGCAGATCCTTATTGAAGGTATTAGAAAAGTGATGGATTACAAGGCATCTTACATTAAATCCCTCATCAACAATATCCAGTGCATGTCAGCTCCACAATCCCAGTGTCCAAACAGAATTGTGCATCTACATTGATGTCCAGCATGATCCCAAATAACATTTTTCTGTGTGACTCAAACTTGAAATTTTATGAAGATGTTTTCAATATTATATTGATCATTAACAGGAAAGTGTCATTGTTGAAGATCATAAATCCTTTAATCATAGTCACTTGATTGTCCAATAAACAAATCCACCCATTTGTTTATTTCAATTTTAAGACAGAAATCTAATGAAAACATAGCACACAAATGATTCTGGTTATCGCACCCAGGATTGAATTATTATTTAAGCTAAAGCACTTTGAAAATATCCAAGTATTATTCGTCAGAAATTGCACATCTCTTTATATTCATGACAATAATGGAACTATGTTTCCAAATATTCCATATACGAGGGCATGTCACGTTGGTTTTATCTATCTCAAATGTGATTAATCTGGAATATGAATCTCAGTGTCCATGTGCAGGACATAGACTTATAATATGAAGAGCTGTGAAATAGACAGGAAGGAGGCTGGGAGAACACAGCAAGCCAGGCAGTAACAAGAGGTGGAGAAGTCGATGGTTCGTGTGTAACTCTTCGTCAGGACTGGACTACCAGCAGGTGGAGATGTCGACTTTTTGATTGTCTTTAATGAAGGGCTTCAGCGCAGAGATACTTATATAATGGCAATATATTTCCAAATTAGGATGATGATATGACTTGGAATTGAATTTGTAGTGCACAGTGATCCCATGTACCTGTTGCTCACGCCCTTCGAGATGATTGTCGGTTTGGAAGGTTTGATTGAGGTACTTTGGTGAATTTCTGCAATGCATCTAGTAGTTGGCACATATTGCTGCTACTGAGAGCCAGTGGTGGAAATAAGATGGTTATGGTCGCCGTCAAATGAACTTTTTTATCCCGGATAGTGTCAAGCACACGTCTCGACAAACGGAGAGTGTTCCACCACACTCATGACTTGGATCTTCCAGACGGTGGACAGATGGAGGTCAGAAAGTGCATTATTCCCTGCAGTATTCCTAGCTTCTTCCCTGCCTTGTCACCATTATATTTAAATGGATATTCCAGTTCAGTGTCTGGTCAATGATAATCTCATGATGGTGAGTGTTGAGGAATCAGCAATGGTAACCACATTAAACATCAAAGGATGATTGTTTGATTCTCTGTTGTTCGAGTTGATCATTGTCTGGCATTTATGTCCATGTCTGCTGTTTGCCACTTTTCGTCCCAAACCTGCATATTGTCCAGGCCTCACTGCAGTTGGATAAGGATTGCTTCAATACCTGAGTAGTCGCAAAGGCTTCTGAACACAGTGTAATTATTCGCTAATATCCCCATGTCTGACTCTATGATGGAGGGACGCCCATTGATGAAATTACTGAAGATGGTCAGGCCTAAACTACTCTTTTGAGAAACTCCGAAAGAGATGCCCTGTAGCTGTGACGACTGACTTCAAGTATACACAACTTTCTTCTTTTCTGCCAGGGATGACTCCACCCAGTGGAGAGTTTCCCCCGATTTCCATTGCCTCCCATTTTGCTCAGGCTCCTTGAAGCCACACCAGGCCAAACACAGCCTTAATGTTAAGTACAGGAAGACCCTTCCCAATTCTGGAATTCAGCTCTTTCTGTCCATATTTGGACGAAGGCTGGAGTGAAGTCAGGAGCTGAGTGGTGACACTGAGCAGGTTGTTTGTATGTAGGTGCTGCTTCATAGCACTGTTGAATAAGCTTTCATTCACATTTTCATGATCGATATCATATGGATTGAGTGGGAATTCGCTGGGTTGGCTTTGTCCTATTTTATGCACAGCACATATCTGGACACATTTCCACTATCTCAGGTAGATGTCAGTGCTGTAGGTTGTTCTGGAGCACATGTCATCAGTCCCATTGTTGGGATGTTGTCAAGGCTCCAGCCTTCACCCACTGGAGTTAACCAAGATGGATCAATCCATCAGCATTTCTGTCGGACGAGCTTAGTGAATGGGTTTACCTTTACTCTCCTGCCGACTTTCTCCATCCACCATCTATTCTTCAGTTCGCAGCTTCGTTGCTACACCTCGACCTTCAGTTGCTTCTCCAGTTGTTTCCTTTAGCTGGAGTGATGGTGGAGCTGCCGGTTGAGGAATACCTCAAGGTTTTGGTCTCGGATATTGTGTGATCTTCTGCTTATTCTCTCTGAACCACTCCTGGCGTTTCCTGGTCGAGAGGCCAAGGGTCCCCACACAGCTGCTGACTGTGGAGAGGTTTAGGATGGACCGGATGCTGTGGGCACTCAGTGACTCATGTAAAATTCGTCATCATCAGGTCGGCTGTGAGGCACTGCATGAGAAACACTTCCTTCAGCGGTATAGCGACAATTCCAGGCGGGTGTGGAATGAGTCTTTTGTATTCTCCATTGTGTATAGATTCAGGGCAGAGGCACTGACGGCTGTAAGGTACTGCTTCTGGCTTAAGGTGTGCCAGAGGTTCATGACGAGCTCAGTTACTCCACAGGGGGATTTGTTGGGATATCTGACTGATTTGTTCGTTATGGTGAAGCTTATCCCATCGAGACAATGTTCTGTGTTTGCTTTTCCAGAAGGTGTAACCGCCATCTTATTCTTCAAATTGGCTTTCCCCAGCCAGTCATATCCCACTCATGGTGGTGATGTCAATGTAGTAATGCTGGGCGATGGGAACAGTATATCATTCAGGGCTATTTGTGTGGTATTATCCATCAGGTTCCTGATGCTCCAGCTCCCAGATTCATTTGTGGGTGGGCCAGAGTTTGGATGGAATCTGCCTGTTTGTGGATCCCTTTCTTGTGGAGTGGTCACTGCACCCGAACCACCACATGGTCCCAATGGAGGTTGGTCTGGAGCCAAAGGCAGGGGAAATCCGAGAGAAATGAATCCCAGGCTCTGCTTTAGGATCCCATTGGGCTTGTTGGAACAGGGACTGGACAGAGAGTGCTTCTGTTATCACCAATTCATGGAGGGACAAAAAACCTGTGATGAAACTGAGCAGCTGATTTTTCCTGTTTCTGAAATGCACACTTCTGAGTTCATGAGCAAAACTATTTGTCCATCTTAAGGAGTGTCTGAAGGAGATTCTCATCACTATAATTACCGAGCAGACTGTGTCTGCCAAGACCATACATGGAAATGATCTTGGACACTGCCTTCAAGATCCACAAAACAGAATGAAAGATGATGCTCATCTTCCTTAGCTAATGTCTTAAGTTTCACTTCAACAACAAAACTATCCTTTGGATGCAAGTTTTTATTTATAATTTCAGAAAGAAAGCCACTGAAGAGTGAGTGTGCATGTCTATGTTTCTATATTACAGATGGGTAAGTTAATCATGGATTGTGTTTTCATTCAACAAGGTGTGTTTAGATTATAAATGTGTTTTTTTGAAAACTCCTGGCTGATCAATCACTCTTTAAATCTGACAACGATCAGTTGTTTATTTTGATGAAGTTGCTGTCTCCCAATTTTGAACCACCTCATCCATGACCGGTGTCTAATTGCTCTCCCCTTGCAACTTCATCACCCTAAACTGCGCCCCCCCCCAACCATAATCCTCCATCATACACCCATCACATATTAAATCCACGCTGAATCTCCAAACATGTACAAAACCCTCCTCCATCAGGCAGTCCGGGTGGACTGGAGGCAGACAAATAAAATCAATGAAACTACCCAGAATATAGTTCCAAAGCCAATTGAGAAGCTGCAGGAGATTTCACATGACACAGTGAGCAATGATGGTGGAAGGAGCGAGGGTTTGTGGAAATGGGTCCAATATAGGGGCTGCTTTGTTCTGGATCAGAACAATCCTCTTCAGTGATGTTGGAGGTGCATTCATACAGGCAAGTGGAAAAATTTCCATCACACTCCCAACTTATGAATTGTAGATGCTGAGTAAGCTCTGGTCACAGGGAATAGAAGAGGTCAGCAGCAAGTTACTCTCTGCAGGATTCCCAGCATCTGAACTGCTCTTGGAGACACAGGATTTGTTTGCCTTCGTCTGTTCAGTTTCTGATCAATGGTAACTGTCGGGAACTTAATATCGATAATGTCAATAAAACACAAGGATTTTGCTCAAGATGGTCATTGACTGGTACTCCACGGTCATGAACATTGTCCAAGTCTTGCACCATTTGGACATGGACTGTTTCGGGAATTGAGGAGCTTCAAATGGTGCTGTTCATTTTGCAACCGTTAATGAGTGTTCCACTTCCAACCTTCTGATGGAACAAAGAAAAAAACTGAAGATGATTGGTCAAGGACACTCTCCTGAGGAAGGGCTCGGCTCCTTGATGCCGAACTCAGTCAAATGTGTCCTTTACATCAACGGCAGTCATTCTCACTTCACTTCTGGAGTTTCTCTTCCTTGCCTGCACCAAAGTTGTAATGAGGTCAGGAGGCAACTGACCCTGACTGAAACTATACTGACAGCCTTTGAGCATGTCATAACTTTGCAAATGCTACTTGATAGTGATCCTTTCCATCACTTTGGTAATCATGAAGAGTAGACACATAAGGACTATATGATTTGGATAATGTTTTCCTGCTGTTGATACATGAGGACATGATTGGGAAATTTGCCCCATTGTCAGATTTATCCCAGATTTGTATCGACTTCTGCCCCAATAAAGTATTAAAGTTTTATTGCATCAGATCCAACGAGGGCACGGTCACCTCCTATTGATTCCCAATGATTTCCACCCTCACCGTGCCTCACTGCTGCTACATCTCTCTCTCTCTCTCCCTCTCTCTCTCACACACACACACTCGCTCTCTTTCTCTTTCTCTTTCTGAAGTGTTGTTTTGACTGTTTTACTGGAAACATATAATTGTGGAGCACTTTCATCCACAGACCAACCGTAAACAGCTTCTGTCTGTATCTTCCTAAAGTCTTATAACATTGGTAGCTGAATCATTAATTTGTGTGGTATCTGCAAAATGGGAAGGCATGTCCTGAGAACTCAAGTGTAGTGCCATCAGCTAGCTAGACCTCACGGAATAAGTGTTCCCTGGGTCGGGCTGTTAATCTGCTCCAATCAGGGAACCCTGGCTTAAAACTAAAAGAAGTGCCAGACATCCTGACACTCTGAGATTGTCAAGGACATTCTCACTATCAATAAAAGGTGACTGGTGATGGGATATCATCCTCTGTGGAGGTACTTCACCAAGTCCAGTAATGTTCTGAAAAAAAGCTGCCACCAGTAAGTCTCTGTTGCCAGGACCACACATTGGGACGTAGTGTCTAGAATGATTGCCATTTTCAGCCTGTTATTTTCAAAGGATCGTTCCTGAGAAATCAGTGCCGCTGAATTTAGCGTTGTAGTCTATTTTATCACACTCAGCAAGAACAGATTATGGAATATTACAGATGTAAAATGAAGAGACTGAACCTGACTTATATAAGATCCATAACCACATTCCCAGAAAGCAGACCGCTAATCAACGCTGTTACCATTTCCTCTGCTCTGTTCTTTTATATTGCTCTTGTGTCTCTGAAATCTCAGTTTTTATCAAATCTCCATTGACATTTGGTCCTGCGTATAGTTCCAGGATTTTGACAGAGGGCGACAGAAGGAATATTCCTGGTTCCAGATGGCAGTTCTCTCACAGAGAGAGAGAGAGAGAGAGAGAGAAACAAAAAAGACAGAGAGAGTGATAACTCATGGGGAGTTTAATCGAAGCATCACCTCACCTCTCTCCACCTCACACCAGCCATCCAGCCAACTGAGATAACCGAATCTGACTTATGATATTATGGCTGAAGGAAGGTCAGTTATACAGTCACTAAAGATAGATAAGCTCAGGGCACAATCTTGAGGAACGCCTGCAGTGAAATCCTGGAGCTTATATGGCTGACCTCCAATCAGACACCAATTTCTGTGGGTCTGAATTCACATGTAGATTAGAACACTTGAGGAGAGCAATGTTCACTCCCGAAAAGACTTTAGTGAAAGAGATCGGTTTTATGGTAATTGACAATGGGTTCATGGTCAGCATGAGAATTACAATTCCATCGAGTTATTAAATAATAGTTCTGACACTTGTCATGATAGGATTTGACCCAGTGCCATGATAATAGTTTGGATTTATTTGAAAATTAGCCATTTTCATGGCTCGCGTCCTTGCTGATTTTGGAGAAGCAAATCAGAGCAGGACTTATACACTTACCGGCAAGATCCTAGGAAGTGTTGATGAATAAGGAGACCTTGGAGTGCAGGTTCATAATTCCTTGAAAGTAGAGTCCCAGGTAGATAGGATAGTGATGAAGACATTTGGTATGCTTTTCTTTATTGGTCAGAGCATTGATTATACGAGTTGCGAGGTCATGTTACAGCTGCACAGGAGATTGGTTAGGCTGCTTTCGGAATATTGTGCTCAATTCTGATCTCCTTCCTATCGGAAGGATATTATGAAGCTTGAAAGCGTTCAGAAAAGATTTACAAGGAGGTTTCCAGGGTTGGAGTATTTGAGCTATAGGGAGAGGTTGAATAGGCTGGGAATGTTTTCCTTGTAGCATCAGAGGTTGAAGGATGACCTTATATTGTTTGATAACTCAATTTACTTCACTCATATGTGGGACCTGGAAGTTGCTGGCTGGCCAGCATTGATAGCCCAACCCTGATTGCCCTTGTGGTGAGCTGCCTTCTTGATTCGCTGCAGCACATTTGCTGTGGGTTGGCCCTTATTACTGGTAGGGACAAAATTTCTGGAATTTGATCGAACGACTGTGATGGAACAGCGTTATGTTTCCAAGTCAGGGTGTTGAGTGGCCTGAAGGAGGACTTACAGGTGATGATGTATGCAAGTATCTGCTGCCCTTGTCCTTCTAGATGAAAGTGGTCGTGGGTTTGGAAGATGCTGTCTTAGGATCTTTGGTGAATTTATGCAGTGCATCTTGTAGATTGTACTCACTGCTGCTGCTGAGTGCCGTCGGTGGAGGGATTGAATGTTTCTGGATGTGTTGCCAATCAAGCAGGTTACTTTGTCCTGGATGGTCTCAAGCTTCTTGACTATTGGTGAAGCTGCACCAAGTTGGGATTTTTCCATCACACTCCTGACTTGTGCCTTATAGATGGTGGATAGTCTTTGCAGTGTGAGGAGGTAAGTCACTCGCCGCAGTGTCCCTAGTGTCTGACCTGCTCTTGTAGCCGTTGTGTTTATGTGGTGAGTCCAGCTGAGTTTCTGGTCAAGGATAATCCCAAGGATGTTGATAGTGCGGGATGCATTGATGGTAATACCATTTAATGTCCACGGGCAATGGTTAAAGGATACCGTATTGGCGATGTTCATTGCCTGGCATTTGTGTGGCGTGATTGTTAATTGCCACTTGTCAGTCCAGGCCTGGATGTTGTCCAGACCTTGTTACATTTGAGCACATATTACTTCAGTATCTGAGGAGTCGCGAATGGTGCTTAACACTGTGCAATCGTCGGCGAATATCCCCACTTCTGACCCTATGACAGATGGATGGTCACTAATGAAGCAGCTGAAGATTGTTGGACCTAGGACACTACCCCGAGGGACTCCTGCAGAGATATTCTGGAGCTGAGATGACTGACCATCCACAACCACAACCATCTTTCTTTGTGCCAGGTATGACTCTAAGCAGTGGAGTGTATGCCCCCGATACCTATTCATTCCACGTTTGCCAGTGCTCCTTGATGACAAATTGATGTCAAGGGCTCTTCACTCTCATCTCACCTCTGGAAGTCAGCTGTTTTGTCCATGTTTGAAACAAGGTTGTAATGAGATCAGGAGCTGAGTGAGCCTTGTGAAACCCAATCTGCGCGTCACTGAGCAGGTTATAGCTGAGCAGGTGCTGCTTGATAACACTGTTGGTGATCCCTTCCATCACTTTACTGATGATGGAGAGTAGATTGGTTGGGCGGTAATTGGCTGGGTTTGATTTTTCCTGCCTTTTCAGTACAGGACATAACTAGGCAATTTTCCACATTGTTGAGTAGATGCCAGTGCTGTAACTGTACTGGAAGGGCTTGGCTAGGGGGAGTGGCAAGTTCTGAAGCACACGTTGTCAGTACTGTTGCGGAAATGGTATCGGGGCCGTTTGCCTTTTCAGTATCCAGTACCTCCAGCTATTTCTTGAAACAATGTGGAGTGAATCGAATTATTTGGAGACTGGTGTCTGTGATGCGGGAGACCACTGGAGGAGCCCGAGATGGATCATCCACTCGGCACTTCTGACTGAAGATGGTTGCATATGCACCAGCCTTATCTTTTGCACTAATGTGTTGAGCTCCTCCATCATTGAGGATGGGGATAATTGTGGAGCTTCCTTCTCCTCCAGTTATTTTTTTAATTGTCCCCCACCATTCACAACTGTTTGTGGAAGGACTGCAGAGCTTAGATCTGATCGTTGTGGATCGCTGAGCTCTGTCCATCACTTGCTCTTTATGCCTTTTGGCACGCAAGTCGTCCTGTTTGGTAGCTTTACCAGGTTGACACCTCATTTTTATGTCCGCCTGATGCTGCTGCTGGCATGCCCTCCTGCACTCTCTATTGAACCAGGATTGATCCCCTGGCTCAACGGTAATGGTTCAGTGGGGGGTATGCTGGGCGACGAGGTTGCAGATTATGCTGAATTACTGTCCTTTTGCTGTTGATGGCCCACAGTGCCTCATGGATGCCCAGTCTTGACCTGTTTGATCTGTTTGAAGTTTGTCCCATTTAGCGTGGTGATAATGCCACAGAACATGATTCTCAATGGGAAGGTGGGGCTTGTCCCCGGTGGTCGCTTTTACCGATAATGTCATGGACAGATGTTTCTGCAACCAGCAGATCAGTAAGGATGAGGTCAGGTATGTTTTTACCTCATGTTGGTTCCTTCAACACCTGCTGCAGACCCAGTCTGGCAGTTATATCCTTTAGGATCCAAGCAGCTCAATTAGTAATGCTGCTGCCAAGCCACTCTTAGTGGTGGACATTGAAATCTCACAACCAGAGTACATTTCAAGGACTCCCAGGGCGACTCCCTCCCAATTGTATCCCACTGTGCCGATACCTCTGCTGGGTCTGTCCTGCTGGTGGGACAGGATATATCCAGGCATGGTAATAGTGGTGTCTGAGGTGTTGTCTGTTAAGTAAAATTCTGTAAGAATGACTATGCCAGGCTGTTATTTGCCTCGTCTCTGAGACAGCTCTCCTCGTTTCAGTTTTAGGCCCCAAATGTTGGTCAGAAGGACTTTGCATGGTCTACGAGGTATTTGTGGTTTTGCCGTTGTCTTTTCTGGTTCAGAGGTCAATGGCAGGTGGTCTATCCAGTTTCATTTCTTTGTTGTGACTTTCTTGCAACTGGCTTGTTCGGCCATTTCAGAGACAGTTGTGGTTCTGGAGACCCATGTAGGCCAGACCAGGTAAGGATGGCAGATTTCCTTCCCTAAACAACTTCAGTGAACCATATTTTTTTTCGACAATTGAGGTTGGTTTCATTGATCATCAGGCGACTATTAATTCCAGATTTTCTTTTATCGCGGCGAGATTCCAACCCAAGTCCACAGAACATTATTAATTGTTTCTATATTAATAGTCGAATGATAATGCCTCAAGGTCATAGCCTCCCCCTCGGCCTTCAGGATTTGTCCATGTTTAAGCTTCCCAATGCTATGATAACAGCTTGCGTCATGCATAAATCTGCTCAAGAGAGACAGTGAGTGAGGCTGTTACCTCATGAGGGACATGGCTATGGTAAATAGACAAGGTCTTTTCCCTGGGGTCTGGGAGTCCAAAACTAGTGGGCATAAGTTCAAGAGGTGAAAGATGCAAGGGACATAATTGGCAAAATTTTCACTTCGAGGGTGGTACGTTCATAGAATCTGCTGGTGGATGCTGGTACAATTGCAACATTTAAAAGGCATCTGGATTGTATACAAATGGGAAATGTTAAGAGGGATATGGCCGAGTGCAGGCAAACGAGACTAGATTAATTTAATTTATCAGTCATGGATAAATGTATTGGAGGATCTGTTTCCGTGCTGTACATCTCTATGACTGATTCTGTAACCCAATATTACTTTTCCAAATACAAAATACATGTTTAAGTTTTGTGATTTATTATTGCAGATAATATTAATTTGTCTTTATTTGGTTTCTAGAAAATGGGAATACAGACAGACTAAGTGCAGGTTGTCAACTACATTAACTTAATTCATTGTAAACAATTGTAAGTCCATTCAGGTCATATCTGATCGACATGGGTTAATATATCTGTTCAGTGGGAAGTTGGAAAGAACGATAAATGCGCAGAATGAATTGTATTCCTGTGGAAAAGAAGGTATTAAATAGAAAGGCCACATATCTAAGACATTCTTCTGCGTTCTGAGTGTTTCACGAAGAAGGTTTCTTTGCAATTAATCTGAAAGAGTTTTGGGATGTGTTTATCTGAAGAACTCAGGTTTGAAACCTTAGTTTCAGGGAACATCTTTTTCCCACCTCAGTAAAGATGGGACAGCACTGCGAAGGAAAAATGCAAAAAGCAAAGTAACAGCCTCACTCTCTTTCTCTCTTAAGCAGATTTATGTGTGATGCGAGCTGGTACTGTAGAATTTGGAAGCTTAGGAATTGGGCGACAGGTTGACACAGTAAATTTGGATCGGTTCAGGCTTGGAGGGCCAAAAGGCCTGTTCCTGGGCTGTAAATTTCTTTGTTCTTCGTTCCTAAACATAGACAAATCCCGAGGGCAGAACAACTTGTAACCTAGGATTCAAGGGAGGAAATTACAGGCCCTCTGACCCAGACCATTAATTCCTCTCTAACGACAGGGGAGGTGCCTCAGGACTAGAGGACAATTGATAGACAGATGATCGAGATAGACCAGAAATGACACTCCATTGAGTTTCACATCAGAGTTTGGGAAAATATTGGAGAAAATTCTGAAGGCAATTATCAATCGGCCTTTGACAGGTAAATTTGATCATGGATAATCAGCTTTGTTCAAAGGGGGTCATGGTTAACAAATCTGCGGGAGTTTTACGAGGAGGTAGCCGAGTCTGTAGATGAGGGTGGCCAATTGATACAGTTTATCAGCACAGTCTGTGACAAAGTTCCGCATGGGATTTTGATCACGAGGATAAATGGCATCCAGAGTAACTTGGCAAGTTAGATGCATATAGGCTCAGTCAGAGGAGGCAGATGGTGTTGATAGAAAACTGTAATTGGAGGCTGACGGCCAGTGGTTTACCACAGGGATCCCGTATTGTTTCTGATATTAATAAACTATATTGATGAATGTGTGTGTTGTGGTGGGGGAAGTAGTGTGGAATGTTGCAGAAAGGCGAGGTTGGGAATGATAAGTATGTTTGTGGAAGACCCCAGATATTGACCGGGTGGTTGGCAGTGAGGAAAGTAGGAGGAGAAAGTGAGGACTGCAGATGCTGGAGATCAGAACTGAAAATGTGTTGCTGGAAAAGCGCAGCAGGTCAGGTAGCATCAAAGGAACAGGAGAATCGACGTTTCGGGCATAAGCCCTTCTTCAGTGAGGAAAGTAGTCTTAGATAGCAGATAGAAATAAACAGATCGGATCAATTGGGAAGATAAGTGGCAGTTGAAATTTAATGTCAGGTGATGCAGAATTCAGTAGACGAGGCAGTACTCAATGAGTGGCAGGACACAAGGAAGGTTGCAAGAATAGATGATCTTGAGATACTTATTCGCAGATTGCTGAAGGCAGCAGGACAGGTTAATAGGGGAGTTAAGAAGGAATACAGCACATGTGACTTACCTTTCGAGGCACAGATTAAAATAGCAGGGAGGTCCTGATGCAGCTGTACAGGATTTTATTTAGGCCACAGTTGGAACAGTAATGTCTCTTTGACTGTTCATTTCTGTCACATGTTCTCTGTCTCTCTGCAACACTTTGTCTCAGAGACAGAGTTTATCCCTCAGTGTCCCTTTCCCATTTTCTCTCTCTCACACACACACATGCACACACATCTATATACAAATATATGTACACTGTATACATGCGCGCATGCACAAACACAGACACACACGTGCACATGCACGCACACATTCTTGCACACTTACAGACACGCGCACACACACACACAATGTCTTTCAATCTGTCTATCACTAAATTTCTCTTTCTATCTCTCTCTCTCCCAATGTCCCTCTGTCTCTGTCTCTCTTGTCTACCCCTTTCTTCCCTCTCACTTTCTGGCTCTGCCTCACTCTTTCATTGCACTGTCTCTCTCTCTGTATCTGCCTCACTCTTTCTTTGTGTGCTCTCTCTCTCTGCCTCTCTCTGCTTTCAGCATCGCTCTGTTTCTCAGAGAAGCCATCCAACTGAATGAGAATCATTGAATCCCTGCTGTGCTGATAAAGACCATTTGACCCATGGATTCGGTATTGCCCCTCAAACAGCATCCCACACAGACCCACCTTCCAACCCTATTCCTGTAACCCGCCGTTTTCCATGGATAATTCACAGGGCAAAAGGAACATGGGTGTCGAGGCCAGGCTTCTAAACTCCCCACCTCAATCACTCAAACCCCTCTCTCCTCACAATTCCCTCCACAAGTTACTTTTAGTAAGTTCTGGGATTTACATATGAAAGAACTGAAACTAACATGGTCATTCCAAACGATAACAGACTTAGAGTCATACAGACACAGAGTCAGAGAGCTGTACAGCACAGAAATAGACCCTTTGGTCCTACTCGTCCGTGCTGACTAGACACTCAACCTAACCTAGACCCATTTGCCAGCACCCAGTCCATACCCCACCAAATCATTCCTATTCATATACCCATCCAGATGCATTTTAAATGTTGCAATTGTACCATTGTTCAGCACTTCATCTAGCAGCTCATTCCATAAATGCACCACTCTCTGCATGATAAAGTTGCCCCTTAGGTCAATTTTATATCTTTCCCCTCTCACACAAAACGTAGGCCTTCTAGTTCTGAACTCCTCTACCCCAGGGAATATACTTTGACATTTATCTTATCCATGCCCCTCATGATTTCATAAACCTCTCGAAGGTCACCTCCTTCAGCATCTACGCTCCAGGGAGAACAGCCCCAGCCGATCAAGCATTTCCCTACAACTCAAATCCTCCAACCCTGGCAACATCCTTGTAAATATTTTCTGAACCCTTTCAAGTTTCACAACATCTTTCCAACAGGAAGGAGACAAGAGTTCAATGCAATCTTTCAAAAGTGGCCTAATCAACATCCTGCACAATCGCAACATGACCTCCCAGATACTGTACGTAATACTCTGATCAATTAACTAAAGCATACTGAATAATTTCTTCACTATCCTATCTAACTGCGACTTCACTTTCAAGGAGCTACGAACCTGCACTCCTAGGTCTCTTTATTCAACAGCATGCACTAGGACCTTACCATTAAGTGGAGAGGTCCTGCTGAGATTTGCTTTCCCAAAATGCAGCACCTCACTTTTATCTAAATTAAACTCCATCTGTCACTCCTCAGTCCAGAGGCCGATCTGATCAAGATCCCATTGAACTCTGAGGTAATCTTCTTTGCTGTCCAACACACCTCCAATTTTCATGTCATCTGCAAACTTAACAACTACATATACTATGTTCACAGCCATACCATTTATATAAATCATGAAAGGCAGTGGACCAATCACCAATCCTTGCGACACTCCACTGATCATAGGCCTCCAGTCTGAAAGATAACCCTCCACCACCACCCTCTGTCTTCCACCTTCAAGCTGTCTCTGTATCTAAATGGCTAGTTATCCTTGTATTCAATGAGATATGACCTTGGTCACCAATCTCCTATGGGTCACCTTGTCAAACATCTTACTGAAGTCACATCTACGGCTCTGCCCTAACAATGCTCTTTGTTACTTCTTCAAAAACTCAATCAAATTTGTGAGAAAGGATTTCCCACACATAAATCCATGTTGACTATACCTAACAGGTCCTTGACTTTCCAAGAACATTTCTATCCTATCTCTCAGTATTCCCTGTAACAACGTGTCCACCACCTGCATCAGACTCTCTGGTTTATAGTTACTTGGCTTATCAAACAATCCAGGTTTTTTTCAATTTCAATTACATCACATAGCACTCTTTAACTAAAAGCTCTGTGTCTTATGATCCTATATTCTATAGCCATCTGATGAAGAGGATGCACTCTGAACACTAGTCCTTCTAAATAAACCTGTTAGACTATAAAATGCTACTGAATTATTTCTGACAGTCTCACAATGATCTGAGTGACGCAAAAGCGAAAGGGGCTGCGCGGTGACGTCTTCCCAAAATGGCCACACTCATGGAGAATGGCTGACAAGCAGGAACCAGGAAGAGTCAAGAGGTGACTCAAGCCAGGGCCATGAGGGGAGGCAGAGCAGCTCCCTCTGGCAGTCTGTAGGAGGAGTCAACAGGGTCTGTCTGAATGAAGCTCGTTTTCCTTTCAGAGTAATTACCTTATGGCTAACTCAATTCTCCTATCACCGTCTTGTAACAAGGCCGCATCCAGCTCCTGAACGAATAATATGAACTGCTTCATTTCTATGATACAGGGGAGTGGAACAGTTTGAAGCCTCAGAAGGATGGAAACATTTAACATGATGGTCCAAAGAGTACAGCAATGTGCAGGTTAGGTGGATTAGTTATGTTCGGAAGTTCCTGATATTGACTCATTTAACTAGTTTCAGTGACATCACTGTCCAGTTTGAAGTCATCCCCAGATGCTAACTCCCTGCTCCTCTCTTCCAGGTAGTGGTTGAAGAAACTGTTAGGAAAACTGTTATTTCCAAATGCCTTATCTTAATGATCATCCAAATAATGGGACACAGTTCTCCCACACGGTGCTTATGTTCTAGTTTTTGTTCCCCTGATACAGTTCTTTGGTCAACTTCTACTTCAATCCCAATCCATAAGGTGCTCTCTTAGATTAATCTTCCACACAGACCTTCACCATCACATGTTTATATTCACTTTGGAATACATTACAAACATGGGTGGCACGGTGGTGCACGGATGCGGGTTTGATTCTAGCCTCAGGTGACTGTTTCTGATGAGATACACAATCTCCCCGTGTCTGCGTGGATTTGCTCTGGTTTCCTCCCACAATTCTAAGGTGTGCAGATTATGTGAATTGGCAAAGCAGGGGTAAATATAGAGTAGAAGGATATGAAATGGCTCTGGGTTGGATACTCTTTGGAGGGTCGGTGTGGACTTGTTGGGCAAAAGGGCCTGTTTCCATAGTCTAGAGATTCTATATTCTACAAGATATTAAAATAATACACAATACATTGGATTATCAAGGTTTGTCAAATATATCAGTACGAGAATGTGCATTGGCTTGCATCAATCATATTGTACAACTTTGACAGTCCTATAATTTTCATTGCTATCTTTTTGCTCTTAATTTACTGGTAAAATATCTTTTTTGGTAATCTTATCCTTTAATAATTTCCCTATGCTCCCTTGGGCTTTATGGATTTTGAAAAATTTTCACATCGTCCATTTAGATTTTCTTTCATGCTTTCTACGCTTTTGGTAATGATCAGTACATTATTTTACTGTTTCATTTTGACCTGTATGCTTCAAACACATACAGGTTCGAGATCTGGACGTCGAACAACTTCTGGTGTTGGCTCATGTCTACACTGTGACTCTAGATTCTCATTTCTTGAAATTCTCCAACTGATGTGTCTTTAATTTTTCTTCAAATATCCACATGCAGTCCTGTTTCGCCAGATCATCTCTCAGATTCATGAGTTGTTCATACCAAACATCAGAGTGTTACCCTTGTTATCTATGCTTTGTTCCATGTTTGTGTCAAACGTAAATGTATTGATGTCACTGGCTCAAAAATAGCTTCACTCCCTGCAATTCATCCACAAGCCCAGATTCATTTCAGGAGATTAAATCTAGAGTTCTACTCCCTCGAATGGACTGTTGAAAAAAGGTTAGTAAAATGTAACTTTGTGTTCTGAGTGCCTTTCACTCTGTTCATTCCTCAATTGTTATTTGAGTTGAAATCCCCAGCTACTCCTGCTCTGTTGGTTTGCATTCAGAAGTATCTGACATACTGTTCTTCTGTTTTCCTCAGAGGATTTTGTCATCGACAGTAAACTGCCATCTTTTATAAAGTTCTCAGCTGTATCGCTCCTTTTGTTGATTTATTCAGTGTTTCAGTGAGGGCCTGTTAACCAGAGTTGGGGGGGGGGGGGAGCCTCAGTTGATAATAAAGTAGCTCATGATGGATACACGGGGGTGAAAAGTGACATCACGACAACAGATAGAGATGGAGTAACAGGGAGAATGGAGTGGAATCCTCACAACGAATACACAGCTCCTGTTGTAGCTTTAGATCAGACAGTGGAGGATTCTCCCAGGCGCTCTATCAGACTGCATGCTCCTTCACACAGGTTTCCAACTGGGCATATGGAGCAAACGGCAGTGTGGATTTTGGGGATTCAGGGACAGATCTCCCCTTTGCCTGGCTAGAGTTCTGGCCATGATAATAAGCACGCATTTGGGAAATTCAGTATCTTTCTCTGGATTCGTATAAATTTACAAATTAAACTGAAATTCTATTTACTCTTGCATAACATTCTTCTATCTTCTGTATTCATGAAAACTGTGCAACATGTTCTTGGATGTAGCCATGATGAAGATTGATGATGAGTGCAGTATGTTTCATGTTCTCTGTAGGCACTTGAAGAAGGAAGTTAGTGAAGTGTCGTTGAATCGAATTCTGTGCTAAATTGAAGCCGACCGAATGAGACGCCCTGTGACAGCAATAATATAACATTGTCTATAAACAACGCAGCGACCCACGGAAATCCAGTTTTCAATCAAGTCTATTTTGCGCAACATTTTTCTGTGTCCCACTTCCTGAACATGATGCCCGAATACTCACAGGTCCATATCAGTTCCTCCTCCTTTGCCTTAGCATTAATTCCAGAACAGCAGCAAAAGTAGAACATGCGCGTCGAAGGTCCCAGAGGTACGAGTAGGGCACTTTATAGGCTTGCTGCCGGTGGGCTCCAGTGGAGCAACTGATCAGCGCATGGCTCTGAACAGTGTGTTAAATTGCCGCAGTTGTAATTTCAATCCTTATCTAAAGCTGGTTTTAATGAGGTTGATCAGGAAGTTTTGGAGCATTAGACTGAAGCGTAGTCGAAGAATAATGTCGAATAAAGCAGCATGTATTCTAAAATTCCCGTTTATCATTTGTGGGATTGTTCTGTCTTTGGGAAAGGTATCAATTATTAACCTAAAACTGCACATATTCCCCAAGTGATTATCCATCTGTGGATCAAGAAACAGAGGTGATATTTTAGCTTGATGACCTTTTTAAAATCTCTGACACTGCACTGGATTAGATTCTTGAATAGGCTGTTAAACACGTTTCATATCATCCTGTTTGCTGAAAGTCACACAGCTCATTAAACCATTCAAAAGGAATTAGATTTATCTCTTTGGGTAGACTGAATGTTGTCAGTGATTCTGGTAAAGTCATGACAAATAGTTTTGCTGCTGTGCAGAACAGAGGGTTCCAACAGGAATAAGGAAGAGTCTTGTCGCTTGATTTTTCGGGAGATCAGTGAGTATTAAATGGACTCAGTCCCGTTCCTGGTCATTGTGAACAAATGTTCAAGGCAACAGATGGCAATGATAATGATGCTTGACATCGACAGTTCCATTCCTACTCACTAGAGTCACAATAGTATTACAGATAACGTGAGCAGTGCAGATGATGATCCTTTTGACAACCTGAGAGAGTGAGACAATTAATCTCATGTTGTTAGTCTCACTCTATACCATATACCAGTTAGCCAGCAGAGTGAGCTAACCGGCTTCCATTTAATCCAAAGCTAAAACAAACAGCTCAGCACATTAATAATTTGTAGTAGTCCACGTCGAACCAGCTGCTACATCACTCAACATCACCAGCTCTTCTTATACTTAACATGTTCATTTGCCGGTGTTATGCAATTTCTTTCCAATGAATGCTAAACAATTCGTGAGTGTGTCACTTTTGCCTCCCCATCCAGGCAGCCTAGAAACCCTGTCCCTGTTAAATTCGCTCCTTGTGTCTGCACGGGGCCTGTCAAATATGCTGGAATCATCTTCTAACATGTTTTTTACTTTCTGAAAAATCATCTCCGATTTCAAAAACTCAGCATAAAAAGTACCTGCTGCAAACTTCTTTGTCGTTCCTCGCTCGTTTTGAAGCTCTAACCTTTGGTTATACGATCACCTGAACGAGGTAATTTCCATCTTTTTTACCTTAACCAATTTTACATCCGCTAGAAAATCTCCATTAGGACACAACTCAATCATTCCTGATTTGTGTCGCATGATTCTTCATCTATTCCACCATCCCATTAAAACCCTTCTTTTCTTTTCACCCCTTTTTTTCTTTTCTCCCTATAAATCTCAGTTCCATCGTCTCAAACGACTTTGTATCAAGGGAACTCTGACCCTATCCTTCCAAACCATATTCCACCCCCCAAACCCCGTGTATTTCATCATGTCTTTATATCCCAGTAAATTTCGTCCTGCGTAATGATGCTGGGTCTAATTCAACTCATGAAAACTTACCACTATGCTATGCAATCTCTTTACCGCTACAGGAAATTTGTGGGCTATTTCACTTACAGTTGAGTCGTTTGGCTGCAGCAACATTGGGTCCAATCACAGTCACATAGGTGACTGTCGTTCTCATTTTTATTTGTTTTTAACGTCTGCCTAAGTAACACAGTGAGGAATCAATTAATATTGTAAGACATACATAAGGGGGCGGGTTAAATCTGATGTTATGAGAATAAGGCAGTTTTGATTAACATAGACCAGAGATTGCTCAAATCTCAGGCACATGAGATTGACAGAGAGCGATGTTGAGCAAAATAGACTGTCTTTGCAAATGCCAGTGTCATGAAGTTTTGGGTGTAATGTACTTTTAATGGTGTTGAAATGCCTGGCAAGCACAAGGAGTCCAGAACAAGGTGACAACATAACATTTGGTCGAAACAACTAAGAGCTGTGTTAAATGGATACAAAAATGAAATGCGAATTCGGCCAATCAGTTTAAATTATGCCCCAATCAAGTTTGAATTTGGTATTTTTACAATGTTAAAACCAATGAAACGATCCGACGTTTTGTGGGACAAATATCAGATATTTTCAACAGTTACCCAGAGCTGCAAAGAACAGCAAAGAGAGCAGCTAAAAGACCAACAGATGGAGGATGTTAGTAAAATCTCCAAGAGGTGCCTATCTGGAGAAATAGATTGCATAGAAAAAAAGCATCAACCTGGAGAAAAAATCTACAGAGGAAGATACAAAGAGAAGATTCGAAAACTAGCTGGTTTGTAAATTTGAATGTTCTTGTAAATGTTATTGGGGTCGGGGTGAGGGAAGGTATTGTAGACCAGAAGGTTTAGAGAAGGTGTTGTAAATAGTTGAAAGTTGATTATTCTCTGTCACGTATTAAAAATGACAATAAAATTGTTAATGTTAACTTTAAATAATGATTTTTGGGATAGTTATTTGGCTGTTGAATTTTAACAGAATACAGCATGGGATGATTCCTTTCTGCTTTGCTGGTTTACATTAGCAGAGGGGGTTTACCCCGTCACGTTACACCAGTTCCTGTGGTTGCTTTGTTGTTTTGCTCATTTGTGCATTTTGTCTCATTAACGATATTGAAGTTGTTCCCTCTACACAAAACGCCCGTGCTTTTGTATCATTGTGCAAAAGGAACAGTGGGTCTCGGCTACAGGGCTCCCTACAATAACATTCGACGCTGATTCAGTCTATCAATCCTGATATTGACCCATGAAAACAACACTGCGCACTCTCCTCGAGTCTGGAAAACCATCGCTTCACAGTTAATGTTGCATCCCGCTCTCATGGGGCTTTTCATTCCATCGCTTTCAATTCCTCACAGAATCCGTTTCAACAGATTTTGTCACTGAGTCATTCCTTTGTTTGTGTTCAAATCCTGTGAGCAGAGCGTCACAGTTGGAGCGTGCTGAGCCCATAAACCAGAGGTCAGACCATACTCTGTGAACTCTTGTCTGTTGTTCATCATTTCACTAACAGCAGGTAGATGTATCTATGCTCTGCAAATTTTCACACCTCTTTTAAGAAGCAAGATAAATATTTCCTGGTTGTTGTCACACAGACAACACCAACACTGGTCGAGACTAGTTGCTCGCAGACATCTGTTTTTTTTTCCATGGTGTAAAGATGATTGTCTGAAACGCTTTCTTCTGTTCTCTGTCACTCTGGGATGATGTGAGCTGTGAAATCTATTCTCTGAGCTTGGGGCAACGTAATAAAGCTTATACAGGTGCAGTGTGCCTGAGCGACAGGACTCGCTGCAGTAACATCTCATGCTGATTCAGACAGCAGAGGCCTCGATGTGACTTCGAGAAGGACACAGACAGAGTTCCCGAGGACTGGGAGAGATTCTCTTTTTCCCTGCAGTTCTGCACTTTTCTGTTTGTTTCAGATGGCGTTATTTGCACAAGGTTCCCAAAAGAAGATGGGTTCCTGTGCATGCGTGAACTCCCTTTTGTACAGCTTTCCAGAATTTTCATAACTCCCACTCCCTCTAACCGCCGCACCGATCCCTAAACCCGTGTTTGATAAGGAGCTGAAGAGCGCGTTCACATTTATCTCCCACGACACTGATTGCCAATAGAAGATGAGTTCGTCCAGTTGCCAATGGTGGGAACCTTCTCGCGGGGAAAGTGGCTAGCACAGCTTCCAGGAAACTGGACTTCAGAATGGCAAGGAACTGTTATTAAATCTCAATGCTGCCTACACTCCGAAACAACAGAAAAAGCCTATGTTTAAACAAAGAGACTCACCTGATTTATAGATCACGCACAAGCTGTGGTTCTAGCTTGTTGGTCTTGGGTGTGATGTCGCCTTGCGTGATGTACGTGTGATAAGTCACACTTGAGCCATGGGGTTTTGCATTTAATTCTATTCTTGATTCAGAGGGCAAGATTTCGATCAGATCAAGGTCAGATCAAGATGCCGAAGCTTCAGGACATTCACCAGCAACTTCTTGTCGGCCTTTAGTAGACTGAGAAATGGATTCTCTAACTTCAAATGATGCTGATCCTGTTAATGTGGATCTTGCCGAGCGCACGTCCTGTGTGAATTAACCTGAAAGCCTTAATCAGTCCAAAATGTCGTTTTTACTCACATGGTTCTCTGCATGTCCTTGATTAGTGTGATCTGCCTTTAATAATCGCAAACAAATGTTTTCACTGTGCTCGGGTACATTTGACAATCAAACAATCAAATAAAGTCAATCAATCGAACCACACAGACATTTCCTTATTTTTGGTGCCAGCACAGCGAAGGTGGTCTGCATGGCCTCACTTTGCACTGTGACATGATTTCTGATTCTAAATTAAATCACAGTTAAAGCAACAGCATGTGGAAGTTACCCACAGGTTCTATTGGCACAGCAAGGGCACACCTGCACAACACACAATGATAGTGAAGACCTTTCAACATCATCCTCTCAGGTACATGCCACACGCCAGGTGAAATGCCGAAGACAGTGTAATTCATGCTAAAGTCTGCGCTAACAGAACGGCCCAGTTGGAGCCTGTTGGGCTCATAACCCGGAAATTAATGGATTGAAAACATCCTCTGCTCGTTGACAATTCCACATGTCAGTGTGTGTACTGTCCCCGCCAGTGTTCCTCTATAACATAGCTCCATTCTACATATTGCATGTTGTTTCACTTTCCATTTCCTTTCACTCAATGTATCTGAAATGAATATTTCATCCTGATACACTGCCAAATTGACACAGGTGTGGAAACACACGTGAAGTTCAGGAAGCTCTTTTGCTGTTCTCTGTCGGTCTGCTCTGATCTGATTCGCAAAATGATTTGCCAGAGCTGGGAATAAACTGGTGAAGGTGAGATATATTCGGTGTTTAGTGCTCTATACGCATGACGCCCTGCAGTTACTCCCCACGCTGTTTCACACAGCCAAGTCCTCTCCGTGAAATGAAAAACCGTGAGTAACAATTAGATCCACTTGTTGGAGACAGCATTATGACACTGATACAGTTCCGCAATATTAGGACATAGGTCGCCAATTATGAATAACCACAGAGATATACAAGCGACAGAGAGTTGCCGTGGACTCGATGGGCTGAACAGCTTCTGTCAGCGAGTGAGTGATGCCACACGTTGATGCTGCCCCTTGTCCTGCCTCTGGGACAGAGTGGCTGATCGTGAAATAATGTCTCATTGTTAACCCTCCCTTCCGCGTTAGACTGTCTGCAGCTCCGCAGCTCAGGACCGTGGGGATGCTCTCAGTGACTGAGGGTTTCATTCGCATTCTCTTCATCTAGGACAGCTGGGGCTCAGGTGTTAACTGCTGCCCGATTGCAGCAAAGAAACCGATGTCACTGTTACAAAAGCCTTACTGCAGGATTGTTGTGTGAACATGGATTCTGAACAGAAAACAGGCTGCACAAAAATGTCCTCACATCAATTTACTTGAGGGTAGAGAATCCATGGTACATTCTGTCTTTTCCAACAGCTCAACATCTTTATCGGTCTCTCAAATAAATAATATTTACAGAAAGTTCACAATCAAACTTGCTGATTTCCAGCACTTTATGGAACTGGCTCTGCCGATGAGAGCATATCCGCGCTTTCCTCCCCTCACACTGCTTGCAGGTGGAGGGAAATAACTGAATACTCTGCTGGTGGATTCTAAGTGGAAGGGTTAAACAGCACTGTCCCGGGAACAAGGAGACGGAATGAGAAGGCGATATTCATGAAACACTTTGGTGCTTAGAAACCCGAGATCAAAGTATAATGTTGTTGGATCTGAGCGACTTTCGGCTGGTTTGGTGTTGGAAACGTAAGAATGCCGCTTATTTAGGGGCATGAACTTCGCTCAGCAGCTTGTGTTAATACTAACATGTGAGAATGCCTTACTTGAAGTCGCCATCGAGCCTTGGTCGTTTTATTTCACTTTTGCCCGGTCAGCTATTTGCTATTTGATAAAAAAAATGTAAATCAGGAAGTTGCCACCCCCTCCGCACCCCCCCCCCCCCTTTGAAATACCGTTGAGTTCGGGAGGAAGAAGTGTCATAATAGTGGGCATGGCACAGTACCACATGTGGTGAATGCGAAACAAGTGTTTCAGGATACTCACGCACATAATCCTGTTCTGAATAAACCCACCATCTTGGTTGTTCACACAGTTCTGCGAATGAAACTTGAGGAAGTGGGGACATGAAATGTTTGGAAACAGCGCTGAACAGGTTAATGGCAATGGTGTGGTGTATGAGGAATGTCAACAATAAAGGTGTTTTGTAAGGTGGGGCAGTTCTTCTTGGAGAGCAGAAGCCCGACAGCTGGCCTTGTTAAACCTTTCCAAGACATGAGTGGGATAGACAGAGGAAATAAGGAAGGGGGAATGCTCCCCACGCCTGAAAGGATCGAGAACAATTCAGCAGAGTTCGGAAGTCATTAGTAAAAGAAGAAAAATGTACATGAGGAGAAACGTTTTCACATCGTGAGTGGTTAGTATTTGTAAAACGCTGCCTGAAATTGACAAAGAGGCAGTTTCAATCGAGTTATTTAAAAACTAATTCGATGTTTATGTTGAAAGTGAAAGTGTGCAGAGTTACAGGGAGAAGGCAGGAGAATGATACCAAAAGAGAAACGCATTTATTTCTGTGGAGAGCCAGCACATCTAAGGTGGTTTGTAACACATTTGTGATTCAGATTGGAATCACAGTTCGACCAACAGAGTAAGGAGTTAGACCACGGTGATGTTGGCAAAGCCGGGGCACATCTACACTTCACTAATGGGCTGCAGCTAGGCCTCTGCATCGTGGCCAAGCGGCCTAAACCGCAGGATTCAGTTTGCTGTCCGGCAGGCGGGCTTAGGTTCGATTCTCCACCTCTGCAGCGTGTTAATGTGCTCTGGTCAAAGCCAAGCTAAAAGCAGCGGTTTTGGCGAGTTGAATACAGTGTCGGTGAGTGCAAACGCCCTCAAATGTGTCACAGCACCATGCGGTGGTCGCCTCCCACACCGCAAATCGCAGGCTCTACTGCTGTTGTTTCGTTCCACTCGTGTTGAGCTTTCTCTGGAACCAAAAAGAGACTGTTACTTCATTGATGTCGTGAAACAAAGTCCTGCAGTGACTCTACTCGTCGTTAGTTGGTGTTCTGACGAAAGGGAAATGATTACGATGTTACATGGTCTTAAGTTTCCTTCATTTCTGTCCCGCATACATTAGAAGGGAAAGGTAATTTAGTCGAGACTGTCCTTGGTGAACTTAACTTTTTATGGCCCATTCTTGTTGAGTTGTTTCTTCTTCTCTTTTCAGCACTTTCTGGGAAGTGGTGGTGTACTAAGGCTCCAGTATGTTTGAAAGAGTAGTTTGGAATTGCCCTGCTGTGAGTTGTGAGATTAGTTTATGGCTCATGCCCACGGTCTGTATCACATTCAGCGTTCATGCTTCGCTGTGTCTGAAAAATGCATTTGCTTTGTCATTTTTGTTTCAGTTCCGTGTTAAATGCTGACTGTTTTGCCATTCACTCAATACATTACGAGATAACACGGTTTGCGAGGTAACTTGCAGGAGCAAACATCCTCAACTGAGGATTCGGGAATATTTCACGGAGTGTGGTCAGTCGGGGCAAAAGTAAGGAAGTCTTTCGGCTCTGCAGTGTTTCACAATGCTATCTTTCTGGTGAACAGCCGCAGAGAGCAATGGTAAGCCCCGCTAAAAGTAATTCTTTCAAGCCGCTGTAAGTAACACAATGTTATTGGGGCACACAACATGGAAACAGAGTGTTTGTGGTAATTTAATCGAGACTGTCATTGGTGAACTGAACTTTTTATGGCCCATTCTTGTTGTGTTGTTTCTTCCTCTCTTTTCAGCACTTTCTGGCAAGTGGCGGTTGCCTTTGAAATCTTCTGAGTGTACGAGCCTCCTCCACTTCCTCTGGTAGCCAATTCCATACACACACACCTGTCTGTGTGGGAAATGTGCCTCAGGTCCCGTTTAACCTTTAGCCCTCTCACCTTAAACCTAGGCTCTCCAGTTTTCAACTCACCCCACCTTGGGTAAAATACTTAAATACTCAGTTTACAAACTTTCCATAAGATCATTCCCCAGCAGCTACGCTG